>NW_028289006.1:4347293-4968335 GCF_059628265.1 Tinamus guttatus | reverse complement strand
AGTCCCTTTGCAAGAAGCACCCTAGTATGTTTACGCTCAAAAAGTAATGAAAGGGCAGCTTTATATATATATATCCACAGTGGGAAGGAAAATGCTAATGAACGATGCTGAGAACACAACAAAATAGGCTCCAAGGTCAACGCTGCCTGAAGAAGTCAACAAACCCAATGAAAGATTTCCCACTAGCAGAGCTTTCTACATAGGTGCGTCTTGGACTGCTGAGCTCCTGCCAGCTGGAGTTGTGGGCGACCAAACCTCTTGCCATGAAACAAGGGACTGCAGTGATGAACGGGGTCCCTTGGTTTGCAGGTAGCCACAACGGCCATCCTTACTTGGGTTCGTAAAATGACAGCAGAAATCAATGCACGGAAGAGTGAATAAATGAACAGGTAAGTGAATAAGGAGACCCACATGGAAACAAGCCAACAAGTGAGCAAAATGACAGAAGTAAAAGTAATAACTAACTGTGAAAGGCATAGCCACACTTTGTTTGCTTGCAAGTGAAAACCCAAATGATAGCATGACATGAAATGGTCCATGGTTTCTTTCAGAAGGAGCAAGAACACCAAAGAGAAGCACAGACTCTGCCCTGTATCGTCTAACCACATCCATGAAAATGCATCTAAAATCCCTCAATTAATGTGATCTATTTATAATAGGGACTCAGTTATTTGGCTTCTAGGCATTTACTAAATTCAGTACTGTTTCATTTGACTTTTGCAAGTAGTTTTATTCACTTTCATGCATTTTACAGAGAAAAGGAAAAAACTCCTGTAAGAAAAAAGGATGCATGGTTTGCTGTTTTCTCCAAATACAGTCAGCTAAAAAAATGCAAGGCCTGCGTCAGTTTATAAGAGGAAATGTGATGTCTAGGTAAGTGTTCAACAGAGATGTTAAGATTTGCATTAGGAGCCTGCAGTGTTTGTTGGTATGCGGACACTAAATAAATATAGCTTAAATGGCCTGTATTATTAGGCTCTGTTGAATCTCCGTGTCACTGGAATCTATCTGGTTTATTTAGCACTTGTACAGTGCTTTCAAAATGCGGGCAGTAAAGCCCGTGGTGGAGCTCTGCCAGCACCCTGGTCTCCTGAGAAATCTCCCTCCAGTCCTCAGGCCCTGCCCCCAGTTGAGGCAACGTTGCTCACATCCTGCTTGGGTGAGATAGATACCCACATGGGGCAAAACTGAGCGCTGAAGCCCCCCGGTGGGCTGAGCTCCCTGCGTATCCGATGCCCAGCGCCCGTGAATGCGTTTCCACCTGGAGATTCCAGCAGGATACAGCAGTGCTAGTGCTGGGGTCGCCTTTCTTGGTTCCTGCACTTCCCCCAGAACTTAGTCGGGGCTCTGCAGCTTTGCTGCTGTCCTTGAGCCAATTAAGCTTCCCTCCTAATAGATGTTAAAGTTAAAAGTAATCACTTGCCTTGCTGAGAGTTACTGAAAGCTCACAGGGGGCAATTAGGCTGATTTGTAGATATGAGTAATTTAAAAATAATAGTAATGACACAACATGTGTGTGCCCACTGGGGCTTTCTATAATGTTAATCTGCCACAATGTCTGCTTTCAACTTCCATCCAAGAAACTGCATTAGGAGCAATAAAATAATCATCACCGTGAAAGCCTAATTAGGCTTTTATTTTTTATTTTGTTTTATTTTTTTATTTTTCACTTGCAGAGGGAGTCAAATCTAAACGTGGCTGTGGGAACTGAGCGCCAGACAGGTACTCCCACTTAGAGGAGCCCCACACCCACCCATCCCTCTTGCACCCTCTTTCAGCAGGGCTTGAGTGCTGGGTCCCACCTGCCCCTCTGCTAGTCCCCAGCTCTCCAGAAGAGCCTTGGAGCTGAGACCGCTCCCTGCTCATCTCCCTGCACCTTTCCTAAAGAGCGGTTGAGCCTAAAACCCAACAGCACCTGAAGGAAAGTCTTGTTGTACACAGGAGGATGGCAAACCTTAGTAGCTAACAGCCACTTCGGCTTAGTGCCGTAGCAGACCTATCTTAAGAACCACAAAAGTGAAATTTGGACCATGATAGCTGGGATAAAGCACGTGGGTGGGATTACACACATGGCATTATCAGCTGTGCTTCCTACCAGCATCTCACCAACATTGTACACATCAACTGGTCACTGCCATTATTTCAAGCCAAGCACAGCAGATCTTAGTTGATACATGCAGGGAGCATGGACAGTCCTATTTGCACTGTCATCTGTGGCGACCCTTTTTTACAGCAGGTAAAATCCTCAGGCACAGAATTCATATGATTTAACTGGAATTACAAGGCACTGCCAGGAGCAGAGCTCCCCATTAGCCATACTCAAGTTCTAACCACTAGCCCCGGTGCTGATAATAACCAACCTATTTCCTCCCAACATATGTCCCCTGGAAGACAGAGATATTCTATAGAGAGATTTTTATTGTCTTTCAGATTTATTACTGAAGTCTCAAATCTACCTCAGTATTTACTTCCCTGGTTAGGATGTTTGACACTGAATTTCCAGGGATTCTCTGTGCCAGTGTGGTCAATCTCTGTCCCATTCTCTCTTTAGCTCCTCTGAGAGAGGAGAACAGTGTCTGCAGAGGAGTGTTTCATTTTGTTAAGGTTAGTGTCATGTTGAAATATGACTTATGCACTTACACTGTGTGTGTATCTGTGTGTCTGTCTGTTGACCCCTCCTAAAATCTTTCAAACTGGCTAACCACATTTAATCAATATATCTTTAAGAGATTAAGCTCTTATAATCTTAATAAAAAGTTTTGTTCCTTACCAAAACCAAACCCAGTGAACTTCTCCCTCTATGCTGAAGGCTTCTAGAACCACAGTGCCGCTACCCTCTACTGATAAATGGCTGCTTGACTCACTTGATGCACTATCCCACATGCAGAGCAGAAGAGCTATTGAGAGAAAAACCCATCAGTAGCAAGATGCAAGGTTAGTTGCAATGATCCTTGGCTAAAACAAGACTTTGGCAGATGCTTTTTATAATTGACATGATGTGGGAAGTTTGTAAGCTGAAATTGGTATCTCCCACAAGCTCCTCTAAATGTATTTCTTTATTTGTCTGCTTTATTTGTTGAAATAGACTCTAGGGAAGGGTCCCACTTTTCCTCAGGGAAGGGCCTGTGTATACACAGTCACAGTGTGCACTTTAGTATCATGGATGAGATGAAGCGGCAAGAGGAATTGGGGAACATGACCTGCTACTGCAGAGAAACTTAGACTTGATGACTTAGGCATAAAGAAAGCTCTAAGGGCACCATGAGCAAATGCAGCTTGGCTTTCAAGACACAATATGAAACACTCCTCTATATCCGAACGCTCAAGCAATGGCCATAGAAATCTGCTACATACGACCAGCAGCCATTCAATGAGCTCACCAAGTTGCTGCAGAAATGACACTCTTGTGGCTGTTATGGCTATTTAATGTGATTTGATAAAGGACAACATTGGGGCACATTTGGCTTGTGCCTATAGCTCTTCTGCTATTTTTTACAGCACATAAAACTAGAGAAACAATGTCACATCTCACCATCCAAGAGTTACACAGTCTTACAAAGTTTTAGAAAAGGAAATCCAGCTGTTTCAACAAAGCTCTTTCAAATAACTGGTTTTAGTGGATGCTTTGACAGATTAATTTATACCAATACAACTAATATAATTTCAGAAACCCAAGGCAATGTTCAGCCCTTTTCCAAATAACTGACCGTGCAAGAAAAATTGTTACTAACACACGGAAGCCAACAGGTGAGTGGCTGAAAGAGGCATGAGGAAAACCTGGGCAAGCCTTGGGATCTCCCCAGAATCCCTGGCATCTCTGTCCAGCAGCTCTCAGACGTGAGCCAACTTCCCAAGCGCCTTTTGAGATCATGCTACACAATCTCATTAGATGAAAATGAAACACTGCTAGGTCATGCCTGCTTTCATTCAGACAATGATCACAGAAGTAATATTCTTATCACAGAAATACCTCTCCACTGAAAACAGCTCGAAGCATCTGGATTTCTTCCTCTCCAATTAGCAATGCTGCTCCAAGGACAGGTAGCTTATTCCCACAGTGGCTTTATTTTACCTGATCGCTATTTTCTCTCATCAAACCCAGACAGAACATTCAATTCATTTGTTCATGAATCCTGTTGGATGAATGTTGCCATTGGATATTCACTGTGATGGAAAAATAATGATTAAGATGTTCTTATCTTTGAAATTTCTTTTTCAAAGCCACTGTTTTCAGAGCTGCACTATCCTGCCTGGGAAAATGAACCAGCACATTTCAGGTGACAACGTGAAGAAGTCCTGTGGCCTATCAGTAAGAAAGACAATATTTAAATGCTTTTCCTTGTAGCTGCCCTCTTTTCTCTATCCCCACAGAGATTGATGGGCTCAGCCATGGTCTGCCAGCAGTACCTGCTTTGTACAGGGACGCCGAGGAAAACCTGGAGCTACACCTGAAGAGCCAGAGAGAGAAGTGGCCTTGCTTGTTCACAGGCAGTGCCCCGAGGAAGGCTGGCTCGCTGCCTGGGGCCGCAGCACAACCCCCTGGGCAGCTGGGGAGCGGGGCACACCGCCGTGCAGGAGCGCCGCAGCATCGCCCGCGCTTCCTTCAGCCCGAGGGTAGCTCGCTTGGAAGGACCTTTTGCGACTGCTCTTGTCTGGGATGAAAAGACTTTGTGTACATGCGTCTGGCTGCTTGCTGCCGCTGCGTAAAGCATTCGCTTGCCTGGCACTGCACTTAATTTTGGGAGAACGATACCTGTCTGATTTACATGCAAATAGGCAGAGTCAAAGAGGCCCTGAGAAACGGCACTCCTCCCCTCTCAGCCTGCTGCTGGAGAGCTCAAGCCATGGCGCGCAGCTACGGCGATGCTGTTTGGGACACTAACGCCTTTTCTTCTGGGAAATGTGGCCCAGGCGGAATTTGAGGATTTCCCATTTGTCTAGCATTTTGGATGTCAATAGACTGGAAATCTCATGCAAATATCCATTGTGTATGCACAGATTAAGTCCACAGAGCACGAAGTTCTGAGTCAGAACTTCTGAGATGCATCAAGATTCACTGTGCTTCCCAAGAATACATTTGTAACCAGAGGAATATGGCAGCCCTGCTTTACAGCCAGCAAACGGGGAGCTGAATAAGTGTGCCAGTCTTCCCTTTGTGCCAACAGGGAACAGTGGAACGAAGCAGTGGGGTGCAGTGCTGGAAGAGAGCTCTGGCTTCGCCACTGAAATCCCACAGCACTTTTCTCAGGGGAAGCAATAGTCCTGCTAACAAGGCCAGGTGCCAATTTAGAGAATTAAATTCTGCCTACCCAAATTCCTCTTGTTTCATCTGGGTACAGTGCTCTTCACTGCCTACATAAGGACATAAGTTTGAAAAGGACCTCTTGGAGTCATGGCACCCATTCCCTCCCATTGTAGCTGGCCTACAATATATCCCCTTTCATAGACTGGCCAAGCTCCCTCTTAGGAATAATTTGTCTTAGCTGATCCAGCAGCTCCAATCTGCAGTAGTTGGAAACTCTCTGTTCTAAGCAGGGGACTGTGGATCCGCGTTATTAAGCGTTGGCCATGCTCCATCCCTGAGATGGCTGCACTTCAGTAGCTGGCCAAGCAGAAGGCCAAATCCCAAGTGCCATAAGCAGTAGGAAAGGAAGAGAGAAAAGGAGATGATGAGACCTTTTTGTCAGCTAGTTGCAAAAGGATAATTGTGTGGAGGATCATTTTACTCTGGGGAGAGTAACAAATCATCTCGTGCATGCCCTGGTCCTTCTGAGACGCTGGGTGCCTGGGAAGCCCAGCAAAGGGACTCATCGGGGCTCTGGGACTGCTAGGGGCTTGCCACAACCTGGCCCAGAGGCTTGCTGGCAGCATCACCTTTGCTACTCCACGCACAGTAGACCTAGGAGAAGACTGCCCCACTGTGGGTGCAGGCTCTGAGCGCCGTCCAGTGCTGTGCTGGCCGGCGGGCACCATCCCGCTCTGCTCTCGTGACCCGACGCCAGGGGGAATGTGCTTGCTCAGCAGCTGGCACAGCCCTTGATTTTTAGGTACCTTCATCATTTCATCAACTCCAGCCTTAGTCTGCTTATGTCATCCCATTAGAAATCATCATTCTTCTTCTTTAGGCTAAGGAAATAGGGGACCCCTCATGCAGGTTAATTCAGTGAGATAACGCAGAGTGATTCTCTGCCTGGCCATAAACCGATCACCACCGGCGCCCATCTGAGTAAGTAGCTCCTTCGCATGCAATGCTTTTGTGTAACACCCAACAGGGAGCATTTTCACAAAGACAGAATCATCAGGATGCTCTCCAAAAATTTTCCTCTACAAAAGGCACTTTTACAACATATGGAGATGGCATTTGAAAACATGGGGCCTTGGCTGCATCCTTACCTGCCCTATGCTCCGCTAAGACCAGAGAGCAGCAGGAACCTCACTTTCCTTGCAGCCAGTTTGGGCTTTTATTTCCTCTTTGTCCAGATACCAGTGACAGAGAACCATTAACAAAACAGTTCATATCCCTCTCATAGTCTGAAGTCTAAGTCTCTTTTGAGGCTGCTCTTTGCTATTTGCAGTTTCCTTGTGGAGTCCCAAGTTCTGCAAGTGACTGAGCTCAAATCTCCCATGCCCAGCAGATCCTTGGAGCTCAGATCAGTGGAGGTTCAGGCCCAGTTAAGGATACTAAAAAGGTGGTAGATATGCTTAAAGCCAAAATTAAGACAGGAAGACTTTCTACGCTGCAGCACAGTGTGTCTATAATCCAAAAGTAGGGCTTCCAAAATAGAAACCCTGAGTACCTTTAACTGCTGTTTGTGTCAGCCAGTGCTAAAATTGCTCCGTGTCTATTAGGGCCAAACTCCTAATTAGCAGGACGCAATTTACTTTTACTCTACAGAGTTATTTTCAGGTAAAACCTGTATGGCTGGTGTGCAAATCCCTAATGAACAGAGACAGGCTGCATGAAGTAACAACACACCACAGAACATTGGAAGGTTTTCTGCTACAGGAGACACATGAGATCAATAAAATGCTTAGTAAAACACACACACACTGCAGTAAAACAGAAGCATGTGATGCTTCAAAAGTTGGAAGCATGTTAGCATTTGTTGCTGGAATATTTTCAAGCTGCAAATACACTTCTCCTATTAACAGAAAATAGCAACAATGGTTGACGTCTCAAAGTGATTTATTAGCAGTATTCTGAATAGATGAACACTCAAACAAGTTACTAATTTACTAAAATCTTGTCAAGGAGACTCTGCTTCAGTAAGTTCTTTTATTGCGGAGTTTGCCTAAATGGGGACACTCAGGCGAGCTAATCTGAATTGACCACAGATGGGAATTTAAAGTGAATGAGATAATTGCATTGCAGAGTGGACAGTCACTCTCACTCATAGTTAAAGAATTAACATCTGCTCAGGGCCCCATGTAGACGAGCCCTTAACAGTGACATCTAGTCAAAGATAATTTTAAGATTAGCCTGTAAAGGAAGAAATATTAACATGATCCAAAATATGGGAGGGAAGATAGACCTTTTTGTATACTAATAAAAATGGTGTTCTTATCTGAGCCTGAGGCTGCAAGATTTTGTTTCTGCATCTTGTTTACTTAGATTGGATTATATTTGGCTGGTGAATCCAGTTCTGATTTTCCTCGCAGTAATATGGCTCAGGGGTAACACCCTGAAAAACTAGAATTATTCTGGATCTGTACCATACTCATATGACACAGGCTAAAACTTGGCCTTATCCCTGATAATATAAGGCCAGCATTTAGAGGCTTCTGCCTGGGCTAAACAAACTTTTGTCGTGAAACAATTAATTCACTAAATTAAGCATAAGGGAAGTCTTCAGTGACCCCTTTGCACACAGCTGATCCTAAACCGTTCCCTGACAGGGAAGAAGTGTGTTCTCCCCTTTACAGTTTTGCAAGCTTGTTCCCTCCCACTAGCAGACCTTTAAAGTTTGCTGGAAACCCAAGTGGTTGCACTGGCATTTACTTTTCCTTCATCTTCTCCTTTTCCCACTGCTCCTGCATGGAGTTCCAGTCAGCAAAGTCCCTAAGTACATGCCTATAAGTATGTGCTTAATTCCTTCAGCAAAGCCTTTAAGACTAAAACTAGAGCATTAGTGTATTATTCTCAAAAACCAGTGCATGGCTGTGACTAGATTCTTCTTTTGGCCCTTTACATCAAATTCCATGGTAATGTTATGGAAAAAAAAAGTATTCCTAAATTATTCCTTGCAATGGTCATACTGCCTGTTTCTGTCGTATCCCTTGTGACATATGCTTTCCCACATTTTGAGCACTATCCATACATTGGTTAATCAGGCACGTGTTGCTGCCCATCACTAAAAAAAAGAAAATCCCTGCTTCCCGTTGTTACTGGATGAACATGAACACTGGACGAACACTGTGTTAAGCACCAGGCATTCCTCTCCTCCTACATTGTACTTGTAGGATTTGATCTTCCCCCAGGCTATTTTGATGTAAAACAGGAATAACTTCAGCATAAAGCAAGAGGAGGAGAAGATACCTATTTTGTGCTGGGTGGATTCAGCCTCCTTGCTTTGCATGGTGAACAGCTGCTGAAGAAATTCCCTCTGGATTTTCCCTTTCCTTCCCAGCCTCACCTTAGGCTGTTCACCTCCAGCTCACGCCTCCCTCAGGGTGGTCCACTCAGCTGCATCCAAAGAGGATAACTAGGCCCAGAGGTACGTTTCCCATTTGGGAAAGGCATCGAAGATGGGTAGAGACCCATCAAGTCACTGCAGAGACCTTGTGTCACTGAGATCAGGAAAAATGAATGCTAGGCATTCACCCCTTTTCTGGTGGTAGGTCCCATGCAGATCACTTTGTCAGCATCCCCTAGCTCAGCTGCCAGCCCTAGCCTCAGAAAGGAAAACATGGAGCTGGCGTATCAGAGGAAGAAAGACGAAAAGAAGCTCCTGGAGCTAATTCAGCATCTCTTGTTTTTCCATGAGCACTGAGCTCTGGGTCTTTAAAAAGAATCTAGAGGCTTGGCATCGTGCTTTTTGCAGTGTCATAAATCTCTTCAAAATCAACATCATGCCCAAGTCGCAACGAGGGAGGGTTTCTGTCATAAGAATTAGACCAGACATCTGAGGAATGACTCATAATCATATGGGGCTAGAGAAATGCAAAGAGGCTGCTGCTTCTTTTCTTAAGAAAAACAAACAATAAGAAGTGAAGTGGATGCTCGTTTGATTCAAATTAAGACACGAACTGTTAAAAATAAGCCTCAGGTCCCTGTGCACCAAGAGCTGTTGAGGGTGAGTAGCCGCCTCCCAAGGCCTCCTGTGAGTTTTTCCAATGGCTCCTCCATGACCTCTGGTGCCCATGGCCCGGGGGTGCCAGCAACATGCACGGACCCGCTGTTCAGAATCCCGTGAGCATGACTCTGGGCCTGGAAATGCCCATGTGGTGTTGAAATGTTTAAAAATGGGAGAAAATGATATATGGGTGGTGTGATACACAGTTTGGAGCACAGGTTATACTTACATCATAGAAAAAAAAATTAAAAAGAATTCCAGTAGCACTTGCAGAATTTATGTTAGCCTTAAAAAAAACTGGGGCAAATGAACTGCAATTAAATAATAGCTTTCAGAATTGGATGTTTTGAGATGACTGCATATTTGAAACCACTGTTTCAAGTGAAATTACTGTTTCCATATGTCTGAAATGAGGTGCTTGCAGAAGTGGGAGTAAAGCACTGCATAACTCCAAACAGAACACAAAACTCTGATGTTTCTTTAGGTGAGATGTGTGTTGCTATTGGCAGTTAGAAGTAATTGCTGGAATGCAGCACACTGTAATAAATTACATGTGATATTTGCTAAGCATGCATGCTTGCCATCTGGTCACCAGAAAGTTGCTGTTATTACTTTGCAGGTAAATACAAGTGGTGTTTAAGTATAACAAACTGAAGTGTGCCATATACATAAAATCTTATAAGCTCCAGCCCCTTGTACTCGACATTTGTTTAAAGCCTGGAATAATTAAATGATCCTGACTTTTATGGCTTCTTTGTAATAGCACAAACCAAAGTGAAGCCAGAAGAAGGGATCCTGCTGGAAGGGATCCTGGAGGTAGCTCCATGTACCTCCTGCAGGAGGTAGCCTATTTTGCAGCGAACTGCTGTAGATGCAAAACCAAACTTTCTTCCTTCTTGAAATAAACACTGGTTTCTACGTAAGAGTCTCAAACCCACTGTCCCCACACATGGCAGCAACCCCTGTATGAGTTGGCCCAAGGATGTTGTTTCCACAGGTTCTCGCCAGACACACCCCTCATCCTGGTCTGCACCTACTTTGCAGGGGTGATTTAAATGAAAACTGCATCAGGGTGTTAATTCTATGGGACCTAACAGGAAAAAGAGAGATAACTGCCCTGCTTTATACTCTGGATTCTGGTCTATAAGAAAGATCCCTGGGAAAGCTGAAAAGGGACAGCGCAAGTCAGAGCCCCCCAAACATGCCCTGGTAGTTGGCCAGCAGGTCCAAAGAGCAAGTGGGAGAGGGCAATTCTCCGATGCTGATTGCTACAAATTCCCTGCAGCCTGCAAAGTCCTGCACTGAATCGCAGATCGGTAGAGCCAGTGAGACACAGGGGCTGGTGGAAATGCTGAGGGTCTCGGAAAATCCCTGTGGGCCACGTCCTTTAGAACCAACTTTTTAGCGGGACCCGATTTCCCTGTGAAGGAAATTTTAGTCTGCTCTTCTGGGTCATGAGAGGACAGAGAGCGAAGAGGAGAACAACCTTACTTAAACCCTTATGAAATAGCAGTCCTGGACCTGTCTGACAGCTCTGGAGAGCTCTGCTGGAGCCTGCTGGGGCACAGGTCGGCTTCTCCCAGAGCACGACGTTGGCTGCCTCCCCGGGGCTCTTCCCCAAGAGACGCAATGGGGTAGCCAGGCATTTCTGTGGCGAGTGGTTTGCTAACCAAATCAAGGATAAGGGTGACTCCAACCGACAGGCTGAGGGCGGGAAGCCACACAGATGCTTCAACAGGTGATTTTCCTGGGACGTGACCACCAATCTCCAACAACAGGACCTTCACCTCAAAGCAAGTAATCAGCAAGGACTAAACACAAAGAGCCAACCTAATTCACCATTTAAACATGCCCATTTTTCTAAATTTTACCGGGGGCAATTTTAAGTTTCATTGAACTTTTAGCTAAAGTTCATTAAACTAAGCCACTAGAGGGAGCAGCCTTTAAGATCCAGAGGCGGTCCCTGGAGATGCCTCACCACGAGTGGGAGTCTAGAGAGCAGCCCTAGGGCCACGGGCTCCTGGGAGAGGGTCCCAACACAGAGTTTAGGAGAAAAAAGGAACGGGCATTACCTGCAAAGGCTCCAAGCATGGAACTTATTTCCTGCAGTCTCTGATATTGAAAATAAGCTGATTTTTCACAAAAAACTTCTGCTTTCCTTCTCAGCAACTGTGATTTTGTGCCATTCTGCATGTAGATTTCATGCAAGAATAAGTGTAAACATAATAAATAAATAAATAAATGAAGTATAAGGTTCCTTAACTATCTGGTTAATCTGGTTTATGCAGAACTACCTATCAGGGTAGCCAGAAGGGTTTTTGGCTGGTTGTATGCTTACCTCTTGGCGATGGCCAACCGTATTTAAAGGGAATGTGGGGACCCCAGGCTTTTAAATTTTAAAATTTCTAAAAATGCTAAATTTATTTTTTTTTTTAAGTTTTGTAGAAAGCGCCCGGGATGATCGCGAAGCTCAGAGGAGGCACCTTACCTCTCCTCCCGTGCAGGGGAAGGGGCTGGAGTATCTGGAGGTGCAGGCGGCCCCCCGGCGCGCCACGTCGTCCTCCAGCCCGAAGGTGGCCGAGCAGTTAGCGGCGAAGTACTTGTAGGGCCGCCAGGTCCTGCCGAAGTCCTGCGAGCGCTCCAGCACCATGGCGGCCGGCCGCGGCGACTTGAACACCACGATCAGGTGGGTGAAGTAAAAGGCGGCCTCCAAGTCGAGCCGGATGGTCTCCTGCGGGGCGCTCTGGGCCGACTGCCACCACGTGCGCGGGCGGCGGAAGGGCGAGTCGGCCATGGCGGCGGGCGGGTGGGCGAGCGCTGCGTGGGCGCTGCTGCAGCGGCCGCAGGCCGGCGGCGCGCAGCTGCCCTCGGCCGCCTCGGCATAGGCGCAGAAGGGCTCGGGGGCGCCGGTGCCGCAGGCCGTGTCCGTGCGCAGCGCCCGCCCGTGCGCCAGGTTGCCCAGCCGCGGGTTGCAGGCCTTCTCGCAGCGGGCGCCCGCGCCGCTCGCACCTGCAGGCAAGAGGCCAGGAGAGAGGTCGGCGTGGTTCTTGGGGGTGGCCCGTGCCCATGCCGACATGTCGGGACACAAGGCGCCTCTTCTCCCCACCCTCCCTTCCCACCCCACAGCCCCACGCTGCAGCGGAGCTCAGGATGGCATCAAAATCCCGCCGCATCTTTTGGGAACGCATTGCCGGTGGGCACAAGGGAGGAAAAAAAACAAAGGGAAACACAGCGAAACAAAAAAAGATCCTCGGTTGGAACAGCACTGGCAAACCGCCTGCAACCAAGTCTCTGACGGCTGAAAAAAAATGCATTAGCAGGGTCAAAAATGGCCATGGGGCTCAGGGTGAAACTGAGCACGGTGACTACCCCTGGCGAGCTGGGGTGACGAGGAGGGCTCCTCACCTCTTCTCTAACAAGTGGAGCTGCCGTGCAAGGCCGTTCTGACGAAACATAACTGTTCTACGTGGGAAAGAGGAAAAAAAGGGTGGTGATGACTTGGATGCGGGCAGAGCGAGACCTCTGAGGTGCATAATGCTGTCTTTATCACAGGGCCAGGCCAACATAGCCCGCTTTGTGCACCAATTATTACGGCTTCTTCTGAGCATTTTTTTCATACATCCAAAGGTCATTTGAGTTTAGCATCCAATAAATCCTTTCTGGGGGCTTTATTCGTTTTTTGTCTACAGTGTCATAGTTGCAATTAAGCGATATTATGCACGAGCAGAGGCTAAGCCTTTGGCATGTGACAGATTTCCCTGCGCCTTCTGCTTCTGAAGGGAATACGCACTGGAGACAAAACGTTTCTACCACCAGCAATTCAGACAGGTTTTCTACACGGATTATTCAGAACAGATGTGGACCACTACTATTTATGCCCTCATTAGAAAGCATTACTAAGGCCAGGCTCTGGATTTCATTGGGTAAACAACCCAGGGAAGTCTTTAGGGAGCAAAAATACTTGGTGAAATTAGTTTCCTATGCCGATAAAAATATGAGGGGTAGAAGTGTGTCTGAGATGATGTGTATCAACTGTGCTGAATACTTCTAGAAAAGTAAACAAATATAACTGGAAAGTTTATATAATATTGCTTTTATCTCCTGAAGATCCTTTCCAGAGAATTGTGTAAACATTAACTAACCTACACCACGCTCCTGAGGGGTAGGTAAGTAAGGACTATTATCATATTATCAGCCAGGCTTGCCACAAGCTGGCTTAATTTATGTGTTTGGCTGCTTTCCTGGATTCTTTGGCTACATGTAGCACAGCGCAGTTAGCTGCTAAGCAAATAGGTGAACATTTGCTGTGCTTCCCTCACTCACTGCATCGCAGAGCGTGTTTGGGAAGGGGCAAGTAAAGACTGCAGCGCTCAGCCGGGTCCCTGAGACAGCTCAGGATTATTGTGCACATTTGCTGCACCCTTTGCTTTTTCACCCACCGCAGGGTATTGCCTGCAGGGAGGCAGTGCTTAGGCCCAAGGTCTGCAAGGGTTTTCCTTGGCACGGCAGCAGTGCCAGGTTCATGGCTGGTGTCCCCAGCATCCGTCCCCTCAGGGGCTCTGCCTCAAGGAGCACAACCCTGCCTGGAGGCGGCCGAAGCGCCCTCCTTGTCCCTGGGAGCTGAGTGTTCAACCACCCCCACAGCGCCCAGCTCCTGCTACCATCCAGCTGAGCTGATGGCACTGATCTGTCTCTGGACAGATTTGTAGGAGTTGCAGAATGCTGGGGACACCAGACCCCCAGTCCCATCCCAGCGCTGGGATGAGGATGGAGGAAACCCTCCCCGTTTCCGCTTTAATTAGACCAGGCAGCCTGACAGATGCAGAGGGATGCAGCTTACAGGAGGTGACAGCTCTCTTGTGCGCTGCCGCCTGCCACAGGAATTCAGCGGAAGGGCAGATCGGGGCACAGGGATTCCCACAAGCTCCCGACTGCTCTCCCACAGCCACTGAAACGGCACTTTTCCCTCCTCGTAAACCCAGCGATTACACCCCAGTAAGTACTTGCTCCCATTCCATATACTGTACATGCCACTGGACAGACCTTTAGCAATGAGCGAGAGCATGCAGCAAATACCATGACTCACCTGTAAAACATCCATGGAAAATCATATGCTTCCTGCTTAAGCATTTTTGTAACACTTGCCTGGTGATGTTTCATTTACATCTTGTGCCTGATTACGTGTTCGTTTCCCATATTTTTTTCCCCCTTCTCTTTTAAGGCAGAAAGCTGGCACTCGCTGCGCGGGCGGCGCGTTATGCAAACTGTTTACGCGCAGCGTGCGCCGGTGCTGCAGGACCCCGCTGCGGGGAAACCCTCTCCCACTCCTCCCGTGCTGCCTTCCCAAGACAGCAGCATTCGCAGAGCCCCCCGGCCGCGGTGCCGCTGCCACCCGCGGGGGACCTGCCTGGGAGCCGCGAAGGACCCTGGCCCTTGCAGCAGCACAGCATGCAAGCACGTGCATATGCATATGTATATACACACACACATATGAGCCCATATGTATATATTTTATATATATATATATACACAGATCTATACATACATATGGCTAGGGGCACCCCCATGTGCGCACATCTGCCACACGCATCTATCCGCACACGTGCGCACATACATCTATCTATCCATCCATCTATCTATCTACGTATCTACCTATATCGCGATATAGAGAGAGGTCCAGTCACGCGGCTGCCGTGGCCGGAGAACGCGCCGCTCGCGACCCACCTGCGGCGGCGGCGCAGCCGAGCAGCAGCGCCAGCCACATCCCGCCGAGCGCCATGGCCGCGCAGCCCGCGCGCCGCGCATGGAGCCGCCGCTGCGCTGCGCTGCGCCGCCCCGCGCGGCGCCCCGCGCACCGCCCGCCCCGCGCGCCGCCGCGCGGCGCCCCGCGCCCCGCGCCGCAGCAGCGCCCCGCGCAGCCCGCGCACCGCCCCGCGCACCGCCCCGCGCACCGCCCCGCGCACTGCCCTGAGCACCGCCCTGAGCACCGCCCCGCGCAGCTCCGCGCACCGCCCCGCGCACCGCCCCGCGCAGCCCGCGCACCGCCCCGCGCACCGCCCCGCGCAGCCCCGCGCACCGCCCCGCGCAGCCCGCGCACCGCCCCGCGCACCGCCCCGCGCAGCCCCGCGCACCGCCCCGCGCACTGCCCCGCGCACCGCCCTGAGCACCGCCCCGCGCAGCCCGCGCACCGCCCCGCGCACCGCGCACCGCCCCGCGCAGCTCCGCGCACCGCCCCGCGCACCGCCCCGCGCAGCCCCGGCGCTGCCCCTCGCCGCATCAGCGCCCGGGCAGCCCCGCGCAGCCCCGCGCACCGCTCTGCCGCTCAGCCGCCCCTGCTGTGCTCCCCTCCGCGCTGCCCGTTTCCTGGTCGACCTCACTGCGGGCATCGCTGTGAGGAAAATAGAAGCCTTTTTAAGTGCTTCTTGACTGTGAGGGTGACAGAGCCCCGGAACAGGCTGCCCAGAGAGGTTGTGGAGTCTCCTTCTCTGGGGATCTTCCAAACCCACCTGGATGCCGCCCTGTGCCACGTGCTCTGGGTGTCCCTGCTGGAGCAGGGGGATTGGACTAGGTGATCTCTAGAGGTGCCTTTCAATCTCAGCCCTTCTGTGACGCTGTGACACATGCAGATCTGCCTGGCCTGGGTCTGGCTCCTGCACCACCTCCTGTACCTCGTGGTGCTCTGGTGCACAAGCAGAACAGGAGTTCCCCTCTGAAATTTGCCCTTTCCCCCCATCTATCTCCATTTTAAAAGAGGAGCTTACCTAGTGGTGAATTAAAGCAGTTCTTTACACTTTGAGGATGTTTCTTGTTTCCTCAGCTGCTTTCTAGTAACTGCTTCCTTGGTGAGCAAGAGCCAGGTGGGCATCCAGGCTTCTGCCTTCATTCCCCAGGCGAGTCAGGGGGCGGTTTAGCTCACACATTTGGGGATCAAGATGTCCTGTAGTGGCTGAGGTGCTGAATAGCACCAGTCTCCGCCAGCGGACCCTGCAGCTTTGGAGAGGGAAGGGCAGAGCCAGGGCCGGTTCTCACCCCAAACCTCCACCTTTTTAGGTCTCAACAGCACAGGAGTGTCAGGGGAAAAAGGAAGGGGGAGAAGTGACTCCTGCACAGTCACTTCTCTGAATCGAACCTGGGAGGTGAGCATGGTACAGATGACAGGAAAATTTTCAGGCTTCTATCCTTGCACTTTGAACAGCTTTGGTTTAGAAGCAGCATGATCCTGTCTTAAGACCATCGTGCTGCATTCTGCAATGCACTTCAAAAATGCTTCACAGACAGGGCTGCTTGGGGTTATATAATCACAAAACAGCACGCTGAGAGGTATTTAGTATATAATCTACTGACAGCGAGAAAATATGTATCTCACGGGGCTAGGTTATCTTCGTGTCTGAAACTTAAAAGGTACAAGGAGGCTAATCCTTGTCAACTTTCTAGTTTTTCAGCACTAGTTTACAGTTGACAGAGAAGCATTTTGTTCGCGCAGCCAGTCCCGTTTTCCCTCCTTTCCAGGTGAACGCAGAGGGCCACGAGTCTCGACAGGGCTGGAGCCCCTGCAGGCTGACCCGAGCCCGCTCCTGCACCCAGGCTCCTGGTGCTCCTCACACCGGTGGCTGCGGAGGAAAAGGTTGTCCCTGAGGGTCTCTGCATCGCGCCTCGTGGGAGGGAAATCGTCGCAGGAGCGTGGCCTGTGAGCAGTTTGAGGAGTGCTGGCTTAGGTTGCTACAGCCGGATTGCAACCGACACATCCCACAGGGCTGGGGGAGAGAAAATGGAAATGCAGTATCTTACGGACTGTACTAGTTTCTAAGGTAGAATTGCTTGAGTATTTAGGATGGAAACTCTGGGGGAAACCTGAGCGAGAGCCCAGCTGACATCAGGAGCATAAGGCTAGTCTGCAAACGGGGACACTAATGGTCTGGAAGAGAAGAACAGGAGGGATTGAGAAAGGATGGTTGGGATAGAGGGTGACCGGTCTGCAGAAATCACCAGGGGAGGAGAGAAGATGATCTGGACTGAAAAACTGCAGAGAAATTCCTTAGACAGGAGATGGATGGTGGTGTGAGTGTCTGAGGAGGAAGAGTACATGCAGACTTGGGTATGAGCTAGAAATGAGTTGGAAGAGAGTGGCAAAGGAGAGAAAATAGGAGGAGAAATACATGGTGGGAAAAGGAGGATTGCCAGGATAGGAAAGAGAAATAAAGGTATGTGGTTAGGACATACAGTGGTGGTAGAAGGAGGAAATCTGGTGTTGCTAAAATGGGAACATTTCATAGAAAAGGTGGGAAAAACAAAGAAAAAGTGTCAGACACCCCAGGAAGGGCACCCGAAGGTCAGCCTGGGCATACGGAGATGGAGAGAGCTGCTGAACTGCCCCCACCTTGCCAGGATAAGGCGGCTCCTTTGCGATGCCACTGGCACACGTGCCTTGGTGCCCACAAGCCAAATAACTGAGCTGCACATTCTTTCCTGCCTAGCAACTGGGCAACCTGATAAAACCCCTTTACTCTTTCTATTTCTTTCTGTGTTATTTGTGCAGTCTGCAGCCGAGGCCATGGGCAGCTCCGATCATGCTGGCAAAGCCTCCCGGGTCTTTGTGGCAAGAAGTCCCGTGTGATCTGTACAAAAGCACAGCAACAAGCTCACCAAAGCTGCAAGTTCAGGAGTAGCCGGTGCTGGGCTGCGTGAGGCCACAAGCTGTGGACATCTTCCCGGGACAGCCAAGGCTGGCCCCTGTTTTGCAGCGCCTGTGGATGTTGGGTAGAGGGTAGGGAGAGGAGCGCACACCAAAGATGTTGTTACATTTCTTTATCCATCAGTGATGTCTCTTGAGCTGCTGGAGTAAGAAGTCACATAGTTATGTTGAAGAGAGAGATGATCTCTTCCCCGACTTCCTTCATTTCTTAGGAACATAGGTATTACTGGTGAGTAAAACCAAGCGATTTTTCCAGTCATCATTCCTGCAGTGGGGTTGGAGGTAGACAGAGGGGCAAACCACCTAGAAACCCTAAGATGACCTGTCTTTGTCTGAGATTCCCGTCCAGAGGGATGAGTACAGCTGAGAGGCTCTGTGGTGCTGTGTCTTACACGGAGCAAAACACAAAAACACTCAGGGATGGGATTTAGGTGCCTTGGAGCTTGTAGGGGTTCCCTTAGAGATCCTTTAGGGTCCTCCACATCTCAAGCAAGTCCTTCAGCCTTTTCGATCAGCATGCAATGTTAACCTCCTAAAGCAGGGGATGTGAGAGGATTCACTGCAACTTTCTTCACCACAGCTCCCTGGCAAGGGTTGGGGTGAGCTGGGATTAACATTTTAAAGCAAGCAGGTGAACCTAATTTTAGAAGCAAAACGGCAGTGGAGGACTTCACCCACTGCCCAGCTGGATCAGTCTGGCCTAGATTTTTGTCATAAAAATCTCAAAAATTCAAAAGATCAGATTTACTTTTTAACTAGTGGCCTGTTCAAAGATCACCATTTTCTATATTGGCATCTGTGTAAACTTGCTGGATCCTTGTTACAGTTTAACAGGAGGCCCTTGGAGCAGATGGAGTCCTTCAGATACGTCTGTCTGTTCTCAGCACTGTCACAAGCGCCATCTTGCCAGTGCCTTCAAAGCTCCCTCAAGGATCGGGAAAGGCAAGTTCACCTCGGGGCAGGGAGCAGAAGTCTTACCCAGCTGGAGTGTCACCCTTCAGTATGTGAGATGAGGGCCCAGGCTGGAGCATTTTCTGCTAACAAACGTAACTATAAGAGAGCAATTCTAGATTAAACAATTAATTACATGCTTTAGCTCTAGAGGTGCTTATTTTTGTCTGTTGTTGTTGTTTTATTGAGGGGCCTTTCATTTCATTTTCCATTGTCCTCTGTACATATATTTTTGATTCATCTGTTTTGCCTATTTGCCAGTATTTTTGGTGACTAACTGAAAACATCAGCGAAATGTCTCACAAGTGGTTGAGGACAGAGTCAGCACAAGGCATCTACTGGATGAGCAGAAAGTGCCCTTTCTGCTTCAGGGAAGATTTGGCTGATTCAGATCTGGTGGCCATTACTGTTTTGAGGAGAGATCTGCTCCTCCAGCCATGAACGGAAGTTAATGTACCAGACACGTAATTTAGAAATGTTATAAAAACTTGGTTAGCAGCAGTAGAAATTTGTTTGTTTTGAGAAAAAAATACATTTCTGATTCAAAGTCCACTAAAGTCAATGCAAGTTGATGTCTGATGACAATCGGTGGGTTTTGGATGAGGTCTGATGTCATCCTCCTCTCGTCTGTTTTGATACCATATCTTTAATCTTTTTTGTTAAAACCCTTTGTTAAGTCTTGTGCTTTTCTACTTTCTGTAAACCACAGAAAATCTTCCAACCATCATCAAATGAGTAATGAAAACATTTCACTGAGTCATCGCATTCTGAAATAGCTCGGTTCCTAAGTTTTCTATAGGAAAATAAAGGAAAGGATAATTCACCTCTGTAATTACTGATTAGAGCTTCACGTTTCTGTGTCTAAGTTACTTTTAAAGCTTGAGTCCTGACGTAAGGCAGCACCCTATGGACAAATGAAGGAAACGAGGCAACCGAAGTGCCCTTACATTTCACTGTACTCAGTGATGAACTTTTTTGAGCCAAGTATTTTGCATGCTGGACCCGTGTGCATGCACGAATGAAAGCACATTCATGGGGTGTAGTGTAATTGCAAGTCAAGTCACAGAGGCATTGTGGCAATGATAGCGCTATTCTTCAGAAGACGGTAATGAGCAGGGAACGCACCCTATTTCTGCCTGCCACGGGGGAGAATGCAAAGGCTCAATGGGCACCCTGAAAAAGACAGGAAAAAGAAAACCTGGAGTTATTCACTGAAATTGTAGTACATTATATGGAGAACTAAAGCTGAGACAGCCTCAGTCTCTTAGGTATACACTTCTGCACACTGCATGTACCAATAAATCCCTTTATTGAGCACAAACCCATTTACCACATAGACTGTCAAAGAGCTGACCCTGTTTTTCCCCGCTGGTTATAGCATCAGTCCTCTTAATGCTGGAAAAGGTCTCCCTGCACTAGCCAAAGGGCATCTGCATCCAGCAGAGATTCATCATCTGGTCATGGGAGCAGGTGGCTTTTCCCTTTGCTGCCTGCTCTCCAGGTTCATGGTAGGGAAAGGTGGGGTTTGGGTTTATTCCTGGTGTCTAGAAGAACTGATAGCTGCTACACTCCTCTGACTAACAGCACCAAAACGTCCTCTCACAGGCATTTTTTATGGGAAGGCAGTTACAGCCCTGGACTACAGTACAGAAAGGGATTGCATGAGAAGCTGTATCCAGGTGCATTAGATTCTGTACATCTATCACTAAAATAACATTAATAATCATTTTAAACAATACTTTTTTGGGGCTCTGTCTCCTTTCTGAAAGTAAGGGTTGAGTCGGCATTTTATTCTCTAAGCCGTAATAGCTTGAAAACCACATCAGCTATGTTTCATGTGCAGCTGTTTTTTATCCACAGGCTGTGGCTCCAGGCATTTTAAGAGGTTTTCCTCCTTCTCTCCCTTTTTTTTTTTTCTTTTTCTCTCTCTCTTCTTACCACACATTTTGGACAAGCAGGAATGAAGGGGAACCAGCTAACCTGCACATGTTCCATCCACACGGAACCAGAAGAGAAAAAAAATGCACAGAAAAAAGCAAGGAGGTGAGGAGGACTCGTTAAAGAGACAAAACAGTTGGTAGGCAGTGGGCGTAATTTCTGCACTAGGACCTGCACTCGCTGGATTCCTGCGTCAGTGTTTTCCTAGCTCCCGCATAACCCCTGCCCCGTGTCGCTCCCTACGTTTCTGCGTTATTGATATGCAGATATCAAGACAATGATGAAATTAAGGGGCCACAGAAACCCTCAGCCCTGATGAGCTTTTTGACGTCAGTCCTCGGCTCTCTCCTACCTACCACGCATTACTACGGGGATTAACCTGCTGGCTACTTTCCGAGCGCCGCGGCTGCCGGCTCCAGCAGCTAGCCCGGAGGCAGCCTGAAAAACACTCCCCGCGGCAACAGAAAATCAGGTGTCTTATCATCATTTCCATAGTGCTGCCTTCACGCAGGACTGCAGCTGATTTTCCCTGGTGTTTTCCTTGCTGACAGATCCCTCCTTTTGGCTCAGGGAGGCCCTGTGCGGAGCAGAGCCCTGCTTAGTGCTGCAGGGAGGCAGCACCGGTGAGAGCGGGCAGGCTGGCCCGGGCACCGCTGCCTCATCCTCAGCATCTGGGAGAATGCGAATGACACTCAGCATTGCTCCGGGATGCCAGCAATGGAAAACGAGCTAAATCCCACTGAGATCAAAGGAAGTGCCCTCTGCTAGCTGCCATTGCTCTGTAGATGGAGAAAGAAGCTGCAGGATCGTGCCATTCTCTCTGCAGCTTCTCCAGCAAGATGGGAGGACGTTCACTGCTGCCCCCAGCCCAGGGCATCTGCTGGCGGTACCTACCCGCAGGAACCAGCATGAACAAGAGGGCAGGATCACCAGGACCATGCCATCCCCTGCGGCCTCTTTGCTTTGCCGTTCGGTGCTGTTCCTCAGTGTCCCTCTTCTGTAACGCCCAGAACACTGGGATCCCAGGGAGCACGGCTGCTCCACCAAGCAGCCACATGTTCCCCAGAGACCCATCGGTTGTGGGTTTGGTACCAAAGTGGACACACGAGCATGCTGCACTATCCTGTACAGAAAGACAATCACGCAGAGTCAGGCACAGGGACCCCGAGGTGTGCATGCAGAATGCCAAGCATTTAGAAAATGGGCTTAAAATGTAACTTAGCAGGTCAGCTGTAGGCACTGGACAGTCAGGGCTTTCTCCAAGAAAGTGAATCACTGACAAATCTACCTCCCAAGTTAGAACTGCTTGAGGACCACATTACCATCTGAACTAAGTGAAGCTTGTTAACTTTCAGTTATAATCACTACCCATTCTGAGGTAGGAGCAGCAATCAAGACTGAAAAAATGTGTCTCCATCTGCAAGGTCAACAGGATGAATGAGGGAAATCTGACAAACTGCGTTTAGAATTGTTCAGAGAAGCACTTGGCAAATGCACTTTAACTGAAAGAGCTGTTGGAATAGAAGATCTTCCCCGGTCTGTGTGATACAGAGAAGGTGGCTCCCCTCTTCTTTGGAAGCCCCATTGAACCTTGCAGCACAAGGTGCCTGTCCCACATGCCCAGCAGCCTGGCTCCTGGGTGCACAGTGCAGCTGCAATGAAGTTTGTGCCAATGAATGGAAAGAGCCGTGGCTCTGGGGGTGACTGTGTGAGACACGGACAAGCACCATCTGGCAGAAAGAACCCGAAAAAGTCAGTGACTTTGGAGACTCAGACTACTCTACAACCTGGCAGTTAGAGCAGTTATTGCACTCAGAGGGCTGATTTTGCCATACTAGAAACAGCAGAAAGTTTCGCCAGTGGTTGCTTGCACCTTGCCACCAAGGCTTTCCAACACATCACACTGCCTGCATTTTCAGGCACCCCAAATGAGTGCAGTACCCACAATGTGCATACCCACCTGCCTGGTGTCTCCAGTGGGACATTCGAAACCCAGGCATTTAAATCACTTGCTGAGCTGGAAAATGATGGCTTGGGTCCTTCCCACTCCTTGCATGTTGTGTTTTATAGCTTTGTGATGATTTCTTTAGATTTGCATCTCTTGCAGTCATCAGTTTGGTCATGCAGCCACTTTAGCCAGTCCCAGTCTTGCTAACCATGCTGTCTGGTAAGTCCAATACAAGGCAACATGCCTATTGCTAGCAAGGTTTTCTGCTTCTTCCCAGGAGACTTGAGGAAAAGCCCTGTAATCTACACTTACGCATCAAGTCTTGGTTCAGTGTGTGTGGTTTGATCATTTAACCCGTGCAGCAGCAACAGTGTCTTGTGATATTGGCAAGAGAGAGGGCCCATGGCAGCAGAATTGTGGTGGAGCAAGAGGCACTGCAAGGTAATTTGTCATATTTGCAGCATAATTTGTCTTACTGGTCCAACATCATCTTATATTCTACTCCCTCAGGACCTAAAATATTGCTTTTACAGCATCGTTTATGGATTTGCCATGCACAGTGGCATACTGGGAACCAGAAAATTACCCTCTGGAGACATGCTGGAACCCCTCGGTTAAAAAGTAGGATATCCATGCTGACATGAAGATGCTACAGAGAAAACAGATATCCTGGTCATGCCTTTTTATGGGCTCAGGTAAGCCATTTCATGTATCTGAAGAGCTAAAGTTCTTATGAAATATACCGGGCTTGAATTTGATTATGCAACTATTTTTGCAAAATTGCTACCATTTGTACAGTTATTGCAAGAAGTAATGCATGTGGTATAATAGTATCACTAGTGCTTCTTATTTTCTTTATACCAGAGAGGACTGAAATATCGCACCGGGAGTGGTGTTGTGCATATTCTAAGGAGAATGTGGATAATGTGCAGGGTGAAGAGATGCCATTCTTGACTCATTCACAAAGTTGTCTTTAAAATCTTGAACTCCCACATGTTGAACGAGCCAGTCCATCCCCATTTCCTTAGCATCAAAACCTCAGTTTAGCTGCAACCTCAGTTCAGCTGCTTCTTTTACTATGGGTCTTGGCAGCTCTTCCACTGCATTCGAGACTTGTTTTGCTTTCTGTTGGGCGTACAAGCAGCATGACATCATGGCTATTTCTGGTCTGTGACAATAATCTCCTTTCTTTTGATAGGGAGAGGACAAAGCCAATTTGTATTTAAGATCCTTTGGCCTTATGAGAATTATTTACAGGAAAATGGGTACAGTAAAACCCATGACATTGGGATGCAATAGGACATCTTGCTGCCAGAAAGGGCTCACGCTAGCCTAAGTGCACTGACTGTAGTCAGACTTCATGGTACAGATTGCTGGGTGCATCACCATGTGTTGGCATAGTTCATAGTGGAAAATACACCTAAAAAGGAATTTTCTTCTTCTATACACTCAACACATTTTTTAACAAATATCTGAAGTGCCCCATGTGGTCAAATGAATTACCTTCTGGTGAGTGGAAATGTAAGTTTTTTCAGTTCTTTATGCTAAATGCTGAATTATTCCATAAATGTTGAATGTGCTGTGTCTTTATTGTTACGGCAGCATATGTAGCAGAGCTATTTCTGTGAGTGACTTGTGCATATGAGTCTGCGTTTAACCTAGTCACCCTTTGGCGTTTTGCAAGCTTGCATTGTTAGGGAGATTTAAAACATCGTGTTTCATAGACTCTTAAATATAACAACCTTGGTTATTCAGCATGTGCCTGGATATCGGACACATGCGGAGCAGGAAGTTGGCCATGGAGCCAGACAGGATTATTACTGCTCCCAGCTGCCTTGCTCCAGCATATGTGAAAGATGCTGGGGGCCACATGACTCCTGCTCTGGTTGAAAATGGTGCAATTAAGTTAAATGAGCCTGTATTGAGCTCTTGCTTATATGTATGTCTGATATCTCTAAACCATGCTGCAGGCAGCAGTGCAGACATGCCTTTCAGACATGCTCCCTGCACCGGAGCAAGCCTGATCTCCTTCAAGGGAATTTTCCAGAGGGGATCTCCATCTCCTTCAAAGCAGCTCAGGCTTTCAGGAATTAATGCATGTGTCTCAAATTCCACATTGTCCCGCAGGATCATTGAGGATGACAGGTGACACTTTGGTGTGACCTTTGCAGGTGACACTTTGCAGTTACTGTCCAGTAAAATGGCAGACTGTTACCAGAGGGCACACTAGCCACATGCCCTTACCCAGGAGGGAGATCCTAGAAGCTCCTGAAGGGAAAGGAGATGCCTGCTCTGAAGGACGCACAGTTCATGCAGAGGTGACACCAGTAGCAGCTGAGATGCTGTTAGTGTTTGAACCTAAACTTTTGCCTTTGTTACAAATGACTGATACAAGTTGCTATATGAAAGAGTTTATATCAGCATTCTGAGATCATTATTCTTTATCTTAGTGAAATCTATATGGTTGATCCACAAATAGTTTCACCAACACCAGACTGTATTTCTTTTACTGGATAAAAACTTTGACAGGGATTTTTTCTCTGTGTCCTGAAATGATCATGAAAAACATTATATCTCTTCATCATTAACAGTCAGGAGAAACCATTTGGTCTATTTCAGCTGAAAAATAAACATAAATGACCTTTCATTTCTATTGTATCTTTTCTTGATTTGCCCTTGTTTTTTCCACACTATCAGTTCTTCTTTTTCAAGACTCTCAAACTTCCATCTCCATTTACGTTGCATACTAAATCCATCCTTCATTTCCAGTCTTTAATTTTGTTTAATAGTATTTTATTGTCTTTAATCCTCTCTTATTCATAAAACCATTCTTACTTCACACCTGATTTCTGCGTTCTCATGTTCTCAGTCCCTCACCTTTCAGCTCTTGTCTTGCTCTTCTCTGATTCATTCTCTACTATCTTCTTTTTTTTGCTAAATTAGTATAAGATTTTGCATGAGAAATTTCTTCAGAAGCATACAAGACAATTAAGTAATAAAGGAAATGTTAAAGCATGACAGACTGTACTTTTCTAGGTCATTATAACATCCCTCGTTTTGTGCTATAAGGTCTGAGTCCAAAAGCCAAATTATCTGTGGAACTCAAAAATGTGGAACAATCACTCGTTGTGATTTCTGTCTTTATGAAAATGAGTCTGTTGGAAAGTGTCCCATTCATAGCACTGAAATCCTTCCTTTGCGAGACAAGGCCAGTATTGCAGGAAGAAGCCATGTTCCCAAACTGCCTGTGGTAGGTCCTACCTCTTCAAACCTTACCTCCCATACTTGAACCGCTGGGCACAGTCTCACTGAAGCTGGTGGAACCTTGTGCCTAGCAGTTTTGCTGTGAAGAGGTGCTGGAGAGACCACTACCTTTGCCTTCCTGTCCAGATTTGGGCTTAGCATCTGAAAATTATGAAATCATGCAGTACAGTGGACTTTCTCCACCATTATTCACATCAGATCTCTGAAAGATGAAGCTGGGGGTAGTCTTAGCACTGCAAGAACAGCAGTGTATTTTTAAAGGAAATTCCTCGATCATTTCTACTTTTTGCAGATTGTTTTGTTTGCCATAGCAGGTTTGGCACACGAGAATTAGATTCAGTGCTTTAAAGAGCGCTAAACTGAAAGCTGTGCTCCAGAAGAACATCAGTTGCACCTCAGCACCCAGCGACACCCACGGCTTCACACTAATGACCAGTAACTTAGGCAACTTTAACTCACATCCATGACAGGCGTGTTACAGTCTGAAGCAGAGTCCTTGGACACATGTAGGGCAGACGCTGCTTGATCTACTGATCTGTCTTATTATGATGAATTAGCTGCTCATGTAGACAACCCTCTAGTGCCCTAAGCCCTGTGCTCCTGCTCCTGGGCACCGAGCACTCTCCACCCCCGTTACGGGGAGCACAGACGGCCAACTCAGGGCTACACAGACCAGACCGTGACAAGATGCCTAAAAAGCAGGTGACACAACACTCAGATGTGCAATACTTCAGGTCCATTTGTGGCCCTAGGCCCAGTGGAAATTGAATTCCTGCTCTCTGAAGCACAGCTAAGCCTTTCAACCCTAGTCCTTTAGCTTAAGCTTTACGATGCCAAGGAGACTGGGCTCACTGCTCGCTGACAACACAGACAGTGAATTAATCTTCCTTATCCCTATCTATTTAAACCCACTCTATACTAAAAAAAAGCTTGCTAGACAGTAGCTAAAGGTGTGAGTCCTGTCTTGGGAACAACCAAAGAGAAATCCTCTGCATAGAAATGCTGTTAAACAAGTCATGACACTATAGTGCACAGTGCAACTGTGCAAAATATGTATTTGAATGTTAATCAAAAGTCCTAAGAGAAACAAGAGAAGTCACACGGTGTAGGGGATTTCCAGCTCCACTAAAAGACATAATAATGGATAATGTAGCTCTATCACATCACCAAAAGAGAAACAGATGAAAGACTTCTTTTTTTTTTCATTTCCAATTTCTATATTTTAATGTACCACAAGAGAATATGCTGACCTGCAAAATGAGATCTTTAATCAAAGCAAACGAATCCACAGTAGCATATGAATGAACTGCATATAGGAAAAAGCAGTTTCAAAAGCATTTTTAAGACACAGATCAGCCACTAAGCTCTGGGGAATCTCTCTCTAACTATGGGCAAATAATTCCATAGTTTTCTACCACGTCCAAACAATTCTCAGAGGTGGGACATTCAGTGAGACTGAGATAATGTTCTTCATTGGTTAAAAAAAAAAAAAAAAAGAAAATCATGAAGAGCTTAAGCAACATGTAAAAGGAACATTCAGAAAGATGCAGGAATTAAAAAGTCTGGGAATTTTTTTTAATAGCTTTGCAATCTTGGCATGGGAAAAAATTCTGAATACATTTCTGACAGATGAGATCACCAAACATCTGCAAGAGGTAGGAACCGATAAGAAACCACTTATTAGCATTTCATAAAGGACAAATTAAGACTTTTCTAACAGTTGGACTAACTGAAAGACCTGGACTGAGTTGCGGGTGTAAGTTGTCAGCATTTCAGAAAGGAAACAGTTGGACTGGAGACCAGGGGTTTACTGTGAGAGCCACCTTGTAACCAAAGGGAAGGATTTGACTATGTGCAGCCGGTTCAGGCTGTGTGAGGAGGTAATGAACTTCCCCTCGTGTCCTGTACCGACCACTGTGGACTGTGTCTAAGGAGTGAGTGCCTGCAGGCCAATGATATCATAAAATCTCTACTGAATAATTTTCCATAAACCTCATCTCTCTACTTCTCCCAGTGGAGGTTAGCTTTGGGAAGAATGACCCACGTGTATTTGACATGGAGGTGTCTACAGATAGCTTGAAACCAGCTCTGAAATGAATCTGTGCTGCCTGGAGAAACTTACGTCCTGGCAGAGTTGATTTCGGATAGGACTCGCAGGGAAATGGGGTGCCAGAGGTCTTCCTCACGGGCTGACCACCTGGTTTCTTTGCTCATGCTGGGCTCGGCCAACCACAAGTGCAGGCCAACTTCATGCCACCAGCTCAAAGGGACTTTAGCAGCCGCTGTCATTGCTAAAGCACATCCATGCTTTTGGAAACCAAGCAGGAATGGGGACGGCACAGGACACATGCCTACGATTTTTAATGGATTTAAAATAGGATTGAAGTTAAAGAGGGTGAGGTCCAATGATCCAGCATTGATTGATGCTTCTGAGAGCCAGCCAAGAAAAACAAGCTGCTGTTCACAAACCTTCTGCAGAACACAGATGAGAAGGAGGAGATAAAAGTGAGAATGGAAACAAGCACGAAGCCACCAGGTCAATACATAGATCTGAGCAGAGGGTTGCGAGGTCAGCACCAGAGCGTCTAATAAAATCAGCTGAAAAAATGGTTTTATGATTGAAGCAAATATGTCCAGGTGCTTGAATTTTCTCTGGTTTTAGTAAGAAAATAACTTGAAATGAAAAATTGATATTCAATTTTCACATTTCATGAGCGCATGTCTAAACACATTTTGAACCCATAATATCCTTTCCAAATTGGATGGAAGCAGAACCAGTTGTGTGGTTTGATAAGGTTTAAAGGGAAATAAAGTGCCATTTCTTTCTCCTCCCAGCTTTCAAATTACAGAGTAATATTTCCTTCCCATTTGGCCATCTAAACTGAGACATATCCCCTATGCTGCATTCTTTATTTCTTCTTTTTAGTATAAAAAAGTTGGAGAAAAGGAAGAAGCAAAAAATAAAAGTCACTTGTTTTTATGTCATTCTGTAGGGGCTGAAATAAGGAAGGTTTTTTATTTGTCTGAAACCACGCTTTTCAGTTTGAGCTATTTCACTAGAAATTCTGTTCTGAAATATTTTAACATGAAATGTTACATGTTTTGATCGACCATATTCATTAACACACAACTCTGCACCCAGTTGCTGTAGCAAAACTCTACTAAATATTAGCAGGTATATATGGAATATATTCTTTTTATATCTTAAAAAAAAAGGAACACGGAGACAAAATAACGTAATCAAATGATCCCAGCCTAGGCAGGGAGGCAGAAGTAAGAGCACAGGTTCAAAGAGAGCGCGGAGAAAACCTAAACTTCGTGAGGTCTGTTAGACTGCGACATGAGAGAGGTCAATTCCCAGCCTTTAGCTCAGCCTTTATAAGTTGCCTTTTCACTTGGGATAAAAACATTAGTTTGTTTTTTTTTATGACTAATTCTTGAGTATTATGGCCTGAAGAAGATTGTGGGTTTGAGTCTGGCCTCCTATGCTCAAAAGCTCAGAATTTTGTGAAAAGCAATGCCTGTTATGATCTGACATTGAACTATATGACAGCAGATTTTACAGTGTTCAGTGGGCAGCAGTGGTTGCTTTTATTTTTTGAAAGCAAGAACAGATAAGAAACTCTTTTTTTGTTCTTCCTAAATCACTTTCAAAATGATTTTACAAAAGAAGACTAGAGCCAATAAAAACAGTCCCCCAAACCCAGCAACAGTTTTAAGTATTTCCATAACAACAATGAAATTCATGATGTTGCGGGGACATGTGGCGTCCTTACAATATCATGGGGTCTTGGTCTAAGAATTTTAATTTATCGTAAGTTAAAAGTTTAAAGCTTGTGCTAGCTTGTTTCAAAGACCTTTTGTAATATTAACTAAATTATGTCAAGCATTTTCTTTCAGCTATGAGATTTGTCATAAATCACACAAAATCTTGTAATAATGTAGTCCTGAGCATCATGTCTCCAAAAAGCCTCTTTCATAATGGGAAATACTGCCTCATGTTTTTTTAATGTCTTTCTTTCCTCCCTTCCCTTGGGCTGTGCTCTTTTTTTCTTTTGGTCCTTTTTAGGGAAATTAAAGCTTTCTTTTTGAATGACTGGAGAAAATCAGATATTTAGTTAAATCTTATGTTTGTACCATCTTTATCTCCCTGTAAGAGAGGCAATTTCTTTTCATCTGCATAAATATTTAGTGGTCTGGAATCCATTTGTGCAATTTAGCTTCTTCCCAGTAATTTTCCATTTGAGATCTTTCAGAAGTGAAAGATGGGCATGAATGATAGATATGGAACAGAATTCTAGGCACTGGGAACATGCAGTCCAGAATCAAAATCAGATTTTGTGAATGAGCATGTTCACTGGTCCGGATTAAAATACTAGAAGCTGATAACTTTGTTTTATAGAGTTTTCTCAGGTGTCACCACCTTATTTATGTATTCTCAGGAGTTTCAGGACAGAGGGTGCCATCCTGCTGGCACAAGGGTGCTCAGAGGAAAAAGGAAGGGAGCTAAATAGGGCAACCGGCTCATTTGTGAAATTGATTCCCCTCAGCAGCGCTCAGCAGTAGGTCAGAGCTGGCAGTGTAGCTGAGGAGCATGTGCAACGGGACGAGGGGATGTGGGTACTAAAGACAGGCAGGGAAGGACCGTCGTTCAGGAGTGACCAGGATCAGCAGACTGGAGAGGTCGTGTCCCAGTTGACCTTATCACTATGCAGTGACTCAAGGCAGATGGCAGTTTTGGCCAAGCTTCACATGCCAGAGTCAGTGGGAGATGTCCATTTACTGGTATCAAACCCAAGAAGACAAGGAGCAGCTGCTGCAGATTCCTCAGTTTCAAGAAAAGCCTCAGAGAAGCGTGTAAGCCTTTGAGGACCCTGTCTGCACAAGACTTGTATGTGTCCCATATTGGGGATCTTGACGTGCTTCTGTGTGAGCCTGAAAACCCTGTGCTGATTGTGGTGCTTCCTTTCTTCTCCTTTCCCTTTCCATGGAGCACTGGCCTTGAGCTGCCCCTGGCTCTTCCTGGCAAGCAGCTGCCTGAGGGTCACCTCAACCGAGAGATAACAGTCCTCAACAGGGACAGTTATCTGGGGAAATGATTCTAGTGTGTGTGTTTTTAGACATTAGCTGACTATCCAGGCAAATCATTTTCCAGCTATGGGTGCCTCATAAAACGTTCACTCCCGTCTCCTATTAATGGCTCTTTGTGACTGAGGATGCCTGGCTGGTCACCCGGTATTGCTGCTGATCCCCTAAGCAAAGGACGGTGTTTCCTAGCCTGCGCGAGTTGAATGGCGAGCGGTGACTAATGAACAGCTGGTATGAATTCTTGACGCTTTTGGAATCCAGAAATATTTTGATGAATTCTGGCGGCAGTCCAAATATTTGCAAAGTAATGACTAAGGTGGTAATGAACCGGAGCTGAATGGCTTATTCGTGTTCAGAAGTTCAGAAGCTTATTCCTATATGCAGCCAGCATCTCTGGCCCAGCACTGGGCCCCTCCTGGGGCCTAGGAGGCCACAGGTGCCTGGGCCTGCTGTGAATGCTGCCGTGGGATCCCCATAGGACTTTGCTCTATATCTCCTCTCAAGGCAGCCAAGGCTTTCAATAGATGTGGGGGCTCTGAGTCCCTTCCTAGCTGTAAGATAAGGCATTTAAGCAGCTTTTAAAAGTGAATCGCTGGAGCACAGAGACCTCCTGTGCTGGGTGGTACCTGCCTGTGGAAGGGCCAGTGCAGGGGAGACTCTCAGACTCTCCGTGAAGGAGATGGAGAAATCATCAGGCCAACTGGGGCTAGAAGACTTGGTCTTAGGTAATTCAAACTGGAAAGAGGATTATTCCCTGGAAATACAACATATGGATAAAGAAGAGAGAAAGGAATGGAAAAATCTGTGGAAAGAGCCATGCTGAGTACAGTATCAAGTATTAAGCCACTGAGAATTTCAGGCCATCGGAGATATATCCTGGACCAATTCTTCAGCAGAGGTAGTAAGATAAAATCTTGTACAAGGTTAAGTGAAAACTTGAAAAATTTGATTTACAAATTCTTTTCCCTAATTTTTCTGGTGGAGGTTCAAGGTCTGACCATTCCATCTCTCGTCCATGACTCACCGTATAACGGATCGACCCAAGCAGGGAGGTGTACAGGGGCTGTGTGGGGCGCCTGCATTAGCATTGTTTCAATTTGCTGTTCCCTCTCTAATTCATGCTGTAAGCTTTGACTTTCTGAATTCTGCTTTGATAATCTAATTTCAATTTCTCACTTATTTTATAGTCCTTCTGCGCCTGAGTTAAGCAACCGCCCAGAACAGCACAAATAACGCCCTTGCCTTTGTTGTCCTTATACTTAGCATGGCATTCCTCCATTCTTTGCAAAACCTTTTCAGGATCTGACCAATTATCTTTGGCCCAATCTTTCCCACCTTCTGAGGGGCCACATATCTGTCTCCGTAGGAATTCCTTTATTGACATCCTGCCGACTACGCCAATTTTGTGAAAATGTTGCAGTTTGAAAGCCGTAGTGGTAGTGGTGGTGGGGGGGGAAAGGAGATATCAAATCATTATCGGATTCACAAACAGTGTGTGGACTGTAGGTCCGATCTCCTTCCTAGGAGCGAATCGAGTTCCCAAATAGTGTGATCAACTATAAGCTCGACTCTGGCAGTATCGGATTCACGAACAGTCTGTCAACCGTAGGTCTGATCGCCTGTCCCTAGACAAGTAGCTGAGTTCACAAACAGTATGAGTTACTCAAATGCAACATTTACAAAGCAGGTTTCGGATGTCAGTACAGGAAATTCTCTACTAGAGCGTGGGGTTTTAGCTAGCTCTGATATACAAATGCGCAATCATCACTCACCCCAGAAGGCGGGAGAGGGCTCTCAGTCTCGAGTCTCCTCAGGCGGCATCCTGACGCAAGGGGAGGAAAGGGGGATCAGCGCATCAACTGATCCAGAATTTATGATGGATTCTTCCCTCTCACTTCTTAGTCTCTTCAGGCAGCGTCCAAGTGCGAGGGGAGGGAAGGGGGCTCAGCCTGTCAACTGACCCAGGAGTTACGATGGATTCTTCCCTCCCGACTTTTCATCCTTAGTTCACCTTTTATACTTTTCTTTACATTCAGGTGGAGCTGGAGTGACTAGAGTCATACTTAATATTGTTATTGATTGGTGAAAAAGTTTCTCGCTTTCATTTAAAGGTACAGTCAACCGAAAATCTAGAGCGCATGCTCAGTGAGGGGTGGTCGTACCTCGGAGGCGGGTAACTTTTGGGATGGAGGTGTGGTTTTCACATTATAATGAGCAAAGTTCAAGCAAAGTTCATCATTTGCCATCTTTGCTGGCTCAGCACCGGACATGTTATCGTATATCTCCCATTAGACAGCTACTGTGCGGCTTATCAGCAGCCCAGCACAGAGAGTGCAACAGAGTTTGCTGCGGTGTCTTCACCCCGCTCCATCCTCCGTTACTCCCCTTTGCAGCTGCGAGGAGGGCAGATTGTGCTGCCCAGGGAGCTGTGGAGGAGCTGAGTCCGTGCACACCAGCCATCCTGGAAGTGGCAACTGGGTAGCACCCCAAGCAGGCCTCTGTAATGCCAAAACTTCGGTTAGGCCCTAGTTTTCCTCTCAGTTCCTGCTTTCAAACAAATCTTTCACAAACAATTCTTCCACAGCCTGGCATCTAATTTTATAAATGGTAGGCTGATATGTTTACAGATGCTGATAGACACTAAAAGATCTTGCCCTCTTCTACTGGGTTTTCAGAAAGTAGAGTCTCTCTTGATTTGCATAGACATAAATATACCTGATCAGCACATCCCTCACACCATCTTCCTGCATTGCTAGGTACGGATCTGCTTTGTCTTCCAGTCTTCCTGGAGAAGCAGAGGTTTTGTATTTCTAAAGACAGGTACATAACGAAGGATGGGCTAGGAATGCCTACTCACGTATTTTCTTGAGTAGATTCATGCAGGCATCTCAAATTAAACTAAGTTCGGCCCTGCAAATGGCCTCACTTTCCCTTTCCCTTCTTTGAAAGGGATTTATTGTAATGATAAATGAATTTAACTGACAGGCAAAACCACAGATGGACGAACATGAAAGATTGATGTAGCCAGATGGAATCGTGTTTGCTTTAATCCTCAATCAGTAGGCACAGCAGCGACAGCCTTTTCATGCTGCTTTACAGGAATCAGGCGCTCTGAAACTTGATTAGAATTATGTCATGAGAAATAAATAACCCAGACAGAGCCAGAGATAAGAGAGTGCGAGGCAATGGCAGTGAAACACTGCTTTGGCGGGGAGAATGCTCCTAGTTGTTGTTGAATACAGCAAAACCAAAAGCTGCGAGCAATAAATTGAATGGGGGAACTCGCTGGCTGCTCCTGACCCCGAGAGCCATCGAGGAAGCTCTGCAGCACACAGGGGTGCCGAGTCGGACTGTGCGCACCGGCACACGCAGGTTTGCACCCACAACACCTGCACAGAAGGATCTTTACACACATCGGGGCACCCACAATGAGAGAAGGGAAAGGTGGAGGAGATTCAGGATTTTTCCCTGAAGGAGAAGCCTGGAGAAGTGAGTTCTGCCTTGGGCAGCAGTGTGCACGGTGCTTGCCTCGCAGCACCAGCTGGCCTGGCTGCCCTGCTGCGGGCAGGCTGCTCGTGCTGCAGAGTTGTCTGATGGAGAGAAACACAGGACTGAAACAGCAGAAGATATATCCATCAAATGTCTTTTTTTTTTCTTGCTGCTGCAACAGCTAGGCCCTCCTCGCCCCACGTGCAAAAGCCCCTAGCACAGTGTGTGCTGACTTTGGTGGGACACAGCCCTGGCAGTCCCCAGGACCTCTCCAAAGCAGGTGAGGAGAACCAGGGTTTCCGCTGCATTTAGAGACTTGAGATCAGGCTACGGTTTACTTGTGTGAACCCTGTTTCTGTTTGCTCATCATTAGATCTGGAAACAGAAATCTCGGCGGCTGATGAAGTCCTCTCTCCCCTCCGGAGCCCTTGACACTTTTGTCCCAAACAGACTATAGTTGTTAGCGCTTTCCAAGAGAAGCAGCAGTGTTTTGCTAAAAGTGCCGGCTGGCAACAGGTTGGCATTAGGTTTCTTTGTTAAAAGATGACAGAGCTTAGGTTTTTTGGGAGAAAGAAAAGTCCTATTGATATAATAACATCATGCCAGGCAGACAGCCCTGCTTGTGTAATCCCTTTGGAGCACAATGATGTGTTGCAGCTTTAGCATTGTGTCCAGCTGAAAAATGGCTGCGATTTGCCAGGTCAAGGAAGTTATCCTGACTGACACCTCTACAAAAGGAGGCAGTTGGAGCCGCCAGGCCCGGGAAGCCCAGCTGAGGCCTGGAGGGTGAAATGAAGTTGGGGGGTTGCCTTTCCCTTGCATGGATGAGAGGACGCTGGGTGCATCCGCTGCATCTGGGCACCCTCATGCAGCGAGGGGAGCCTTCTGCTGCGGAGAAGATCAGCAGTGCGGCCTTGAGACTCGCTGAAGGATGTCAGGACAACCCAGGGCGGGTGCTTGGTGGATCTGAACAGAAACAGAGCTGCCTGCAGGCTCCGTTGGGGAGGCTGCGCTGCTCCCCTGTGGCTGTCATAGGTGCCCTATGGACCTAGTAACACCCATGGCCCTCCTGCGAATCTGCCCCACGTGCTGACTGCAATTGTAATGGATATAGGGGCAGCAACAAAGTATTGCTGTCCTGGTGCTGTTTACTTCTATCAAAAGAGTAAGGATACAGTAAGGATTCAGAGCAAGGCTCTTCGGATTACGGAGGTTTCGCTGAAGTCCTTCTCTAAGGAGGAGGAGGGATCCACAACAAACTGTCAGTCTGTTATGACAGTGAGAGAAAGGCTGGGCATTTTACAATACAATATACAGACAATTGCCCAAGGCACACAAGTGTTTGACAAGTACTTTCATTCTGGGGAGAAGTAGGGATAATAAATAAATATTAGAGTAATAAATAAATATTAGAATACTTCTTATCAGTCATCTCTGTCATTACAATTTACTGTCATTATGCTAACACACTGCCCCGTTCAATCAGATATCATAGGAACTATAGCAAATGATGGAAAATGTGAGCAATGTTGTGCTAATTATGTACATTACCAACAAAGGAGAGAGAACTTTTCTATGTTCAAATGAAAACACATTGATAGTTTCTGCTTATCTAGTAGTAGCAATTAGCTGTAAGTGGAACACTGATATTACTAAATCTGACAGCATTATGCAAGCAGAATCAGATGTTTGCAAAAGCTTAATTTTCACTTGGTAGTTTTCAGCAAATGACTCCCACTATTAAAAAGCCAGGTAGGTTTACACTTAAAAGTGTGATGAATGTGACAATGTTTCTTTGCAAAGAGTTAAAAGATCTGTATGAGGCCCAATGACACAGGCTGCAATTTGCCTTGGGTATAGACTGGCCTCTTAGCACTCTTTTTCACTTCAGTATGAGCTTGAGTGAAATTCAGCAAAAACAAGGAGATGTCTGGAATTTCAAGACATTGACCATGTCTTGCTTTAGACTAGACACCAATTTTATGGCAAAGATCATGGTAGATATTTATGTCATCTGATGGTCTGAACTTCGTGTTCGCAACGTAACCAGGGAGTCTAGGAGTTGATAAACTTTGTAGCTGAAAATCTGCTGCAAAGTTTTACATGGATATGCACTAACCCTTCTCTAATTTTAAAGCATTACTTCTGGCAAAATACCAACTTCTGTGTAAAGTGGCTTATTACAACTGCTTCTGTGTAACGAAACATCACTAAGGTGTTTGCAAAAACTACTTCAGGGCTAAACTCAGCTACCCTCTCTGTGCTGATAGATCCAGTTCATCCTGAAATCCTATTGAAGAACTTCACGAGTCTCAGGCTGGCCCTTTTCAGAGAGTGCACTTCACCCAAACATGAGAAATGGACACCAATAGCATCCATGAGTGAAGGGGTCAGCTGGCGAAGCAGGATGAAGTTTAAAGGCAGGAAGAGCATAACTCTCCTCTTGGAAACCAACACCTCCAATCAACATCCTCCTCTGGTGAAAAGAGGGTCAGCATTTTAGTGATTATACATTTACAAAATGCACATTTCCCTTCTGATTAAAAGAGCGTCTGCAGCAGCCCAACCTGAACTACCAGCATTGGCATTATGCATGCAGGGGGTGCCATTAGGAATTCACACTGTGCAGAGAGCCAGCACAGATGTTTTGTAGCTTCAAAGTCCGTCTCAGTGTCCTTGAATAGGAATTTGGGGACCTAAATGCTGAGTAGTTCTGTGCTAGCCTTCAAAATCGGCATGGCATTCCCCTTCCACACTGAAGATAAGTGCAAAGTACTGTGGAATAATTAAACCCACCACTGCTTCAGATGCTCAGAGATGCCAGGCTGAGCCTGGTTGAGGCAGTTGTTCATTATGAAGAGAAATGCATCACTTGCAGACTTAACACCACTCCTAGCTAAGACCGAGACATTTTTGACAGCTTTCCATCCAAGTGCTGACCAGGCCTGAACATGTTTAATTAGTGAGATCTGACGAGTGCAAACCCTGAGGTTGTATTAAACTTCCTTCTAAATTTGGACACACACTTTGAACTAGTAATGCAGGAGTTAAAAGCACCATGTAAACAGGATTAGACTTGGCCTGCAAAACCTTGACTTCTTCCTTTTCTGAGAGGAGACAGCAGGCAAATACACGATATAGCAGATGTTGCTTACAAAATGGCTAGTAGGGCTAAAAACACACCTTTCAACATACATCTCTGAGCGTGTAAAGACACAGTGTGCCTGGGGTCCTGCAACAGGCGTCAGTGCTCGCAGGTGGGACGATGCTCCTGGGTCTCAGCCGCAGCGGGGAGGGAGCCGCTGACGGCCCCTGCCAAGCACGGACCGAGGTCAGGAAACGCAGCACCCATAGAGGGAGCTGGCAAAATCCACCCAGGCAAAATATCTGTGTGGAAAAAAGGGAGAAATCCCTGTGATGCAGCTCATGGTACAGACATGCTGGTGGAGAAGCTCTGAAGGAGATTTGCTTCATGTCCATGAAGTTCAGTCTAGCGCACGGGAATCCAGATCCTGACCTGATCTCTTGACATTGTCTCTATATAAATATTAAATTATAATGATATGTTGTGCATCTGAATATAATCATCGATATCCCCTCAGTTGTGCAATACGGTGACATGGTTGTGCTCAGAAATACGTGCTCACACCATCCCTCTCCACTCCCCAGCATCAATGTCCTCAGCACTAACCTCCCTGGGCTAGCCAGAATCCCTTCATCTCTATTTCTTTGAGTTTTAAAAATCCCTTATAGACTATTTTGTCCACTGGGGACTGGAGTAGGGTGGTGCTTAGAAGAAACCTTCCAGCTGATGAAAAAACACACAATATTTAACTTAATTACTTTCAAGCAATCCAGTAAAGCCATGCAGACTTCTGTTGTCAAACAGGATCTTTAAGGTGAAAGCTTGCATATACTATTCCCATTGTTCCCCTGAGTTATTTGCTATGCACTCAGAGCAGCCTGTAAAATGTTTTTCCCTATATATAAATAATGAGAAAGAATTTTACACATGTAAAGAATTCCCCATGCTGCAGTTTACAGATATGATTTAACAGTTCTTGCCTCAGAGAGCTTAACAGAGAAATATCTTAATCCTGAGAGGTATCTAAGGTATTATAAAAGGGGTTAGCAATGACAGTGAGAACTTAGGGCTGGCCCATTTTTAGGACTTATTCAGCCTGCTGCAATGAAAGAAGAGCTTTAACTTTGGGAATGAATGTTCAACAGTCTTAGAAAGAAGTGCACAAAAGTCAAAACATCTCCTGGAAAACCTGAAAATACATCCTCTTGTTCTCCTTATATATATTTTCCTCATTCAGAATAATTGCAGAGGAGCTTGTTGGAGTGGCTTCCTGTGAAGACTTTTCATATGTAATTTGAAAAGTGTTATAAGGACCCTCCACATCATCAAGTGGAAATGTCCATCATCTGAAAGTGTTTTCTCTTTGTTTTATATATACACGTCCATATGAACGCAGATTTCTTTGTTCCTTTGCGATATTGGTCTGCTGCTTTTGACCCAGCCAAGTTCTGTATTTCCTTTTCATCGGTCTTTCTGAACCCATTTCAAATTCAGTACTGAAAATGAACAAGTCACTAGCAAACAGGCCAGCCTTATTCTGGTTACTAATGTGGTGTGAGAAGATGTAGCACCATCAGCTGCAGTCCATCTGTGCACAAGTGCAGCAACAAACATACAAAGGTATCTACAGGAAGAAATTTAGCTTCATCCCAGAAGAAATTTCCATAGTCTGTTTTAAGTAAAAATAGTTAAAGAAAAATAAATTGAACAGATTGTGCATTTTCAGTCATTCTTTTTTTTCCCCCTTACTGTATATTTTAGCACTTGAAGAACACCCCCTGGATATTAGTTTTGTAAACCAGGGCCCTCAGAAACAGACAATAAAGCTTGTTCTCTGCTCTGTACTGCGTGGTTAGAGGCAGTTCATGAATATGTGCTTGCTGCTGTGGCCTGGACACTGGCATCCCCGGTGAAACTCCTGGAGGAATCTTTCCCAAGGAAAGACTGCCAGCTGGATGCCATTGCCTCCTTTACAAGACTCTCAAAATGTATAAGAAGCACAAGATGCACTCCTGCCTCCATCACTGATTGCAATTCCTTCCTCCTTCACAAAGTTCCCCTTTCTCCTTCTAGTAACTAACCTTCATTGGTGGGAAGAGTCGGCACTGCTGTTTAATTCCAACTGCAGGTTCCGACTTCCCCTGCATTTCACAAAGCACACATCCAAAAAACAAACAGGGCTAAGTCATATATAGATTTTAGATACTCTCTTGAGGCTTCCGGACTACAGTGTTGCTTTTCGACCTTACATATTTTGCAGGTGGGAATCATGAGCAGATCAGCCACAACAGCCATTTCTTCGCTCTCCTGCTTGAGATTCCCATCAAGGACTTCACCTGGGGATTTTTTTTGTGTCTTTCAACAGCTAGGCACAGGCTGGGGAACAACATGTTCACTTACCCATAACTCACCCTGGCTTTCAAATTATGTCAGGCAGCCTTTTCATTTGCATTCATTTAGTTTCTTTCTATCTTTGCAACTTTTTCCATGAGCAGCTATTTTTCAGGTCAATGGAATGGAATTATTTGTCACTTGCCAACAGGTGATCTCACCTAGATATAAGCCTGTACACTCCTAATGGGATCCTGGCCTGCATCAGGAGGAGCGTTGCCAGCAGGTGGAGGGAGGGGATCCTGCCCCTCTGCTCAGCTCTGGTGAGGCCGCACCTGGAGTATTGGGTGCCGTTCTGGGCTCCCCGGTACAAGAGGGATGTGGAGCTTCTAGAGAGGGTCCAGTGTAGAGTGACAAAGATGATTAAGGGACTGGAGTATCTATCATATGACAAAAGACTAAGAAGTGAGCTGGGCCTGTTTACCCTGGAGAAGAAAAGACTGAGAGGAGATCTGATCAATATGTACAAGTACCCGAGGGGAGAATGTAGGGAGGATGGGGACAGGCTCTACTCGGTGGTGGCCAGTGACAGGACGAGGGATAAGGGGTACAAATTGAAACACAGGAAGTTCCACCTCCATATGAGGAAGAACTTCTTTTCTGTGAGGGTGACAGAGCCCTGGAACAGGCTGCCCAAAGAGGTTGTGGAGTCTCCTTCTCTGGAGATCTTCAAAACTGACCTGGATGCCACCCTGTGCCATGTGCTCTGGGTGTCCCTGCTGGAGCAGAGGGGGTTGAACTAGATGATCTCTAGAGGTCCCTTCCAACCTCAACGATTCTGTGATTCTGTAGGCCTCATTCTTTTCAAGGGATGTCATCCTCCAGCTCCCTGGACAGACTGCCTGTGTTGTGAGGAGCAATGTAAAATCTAGATCAATATTTTTGGTTTCCTTTCCTCCAGAAATACTTGCCAGAACTGAATGTCTTTTTGTGAATGTTGCCTGATCATTTTAATCACTACATTAATCTGTATGCATTTTTTTCTGCTGACAACAAGTCCAAACTTAGTGTTTTTTACTGATTTCATTGCCATCCTCCTCCCTTTCCTGTTCATTAATAAGGTTGCTAAAAACATTTTATTGACTTTTGATATGATTTATTATGTGTTGCTGCTTTCACAACTAAGGGAGACTATTAGTGGGTCAGGGATGTCTTCACTGTGCCTGGAATATCTCTTCATCCCCGTAATTTGTCTTGCCTACAAGACAGACTCCTTACTAGGGGCACACAATACAACAGTGCAGCATCAGTGCAGCATCATTCATTCTTTCTTATTTCCCTTCCTCCTGAGACAGAAGTTATTTATTTGTGATCGTACATCTCGAAAAGCACTTTAGCAAGAGCCATGAGTCTTCCCCAACCACAACGTTCAGGTATGTTCACAGCTATAGTACAGGATGTCTTCACTCTTATTTTCAAAGAAGTTGAGCTATGAAAACAGCACACTGCAGTGATTCTATTTATTTATTTATGGCTTGAATTGTTTTTAACTTTTTTTGCTGCCAAGTTGTGTCTTTTTGGCATTTGCTCATGCTACCTCTCTCCTCTTCCTGTAGGTGCTAGTTCATCACTACTATTGAGTAGTGATGAAAATTACTACCTTTAGTCAAGCTGTTTCTTGTCTGCACACTAAAATTTGTAGAAAACTCATTACACTTTCCTTGTCTACCTGTGTAAAGCCAGACAAAGACCTTATAAATCAAACGTTTTGCCTTTTCCAATTCTAATGACTAAATGTGAGCAAGTCTGTTAGAGGGAATGAAATTCAAGTTTCCAGTTTGCATAGGAAATCCTAATAACATACGTCGCAAACAGAAAATATGCATGAATTCCGTAACAGTTCCTTATCTAGCTCCCATCTCATTAGAAGCAAGAATGTCTCTTGCCTGCAGTGACAAATCTACTCAGCATTGCCCTTGTTGGGTGCTTCCTGTGAAAATCTCTCCACTGCAAGCACCGCTCTCCGAGTTGGAGGAATGGCAACAACATCTCATGGCAGTCAGAAAAATGGCTCTTCGTGAACAGCACTCCATATCCTCTCCTTACACTGGATGGGGGGTTTTATGGGTGAATTGCACTCCAAGAACTGTTCCTGGCTAGACAGGGGAACAACGGGAGCATGCCAGGTTCTGAAATGCCTCTTGCACCCCTCCAGCGACTGCCAGCGACAGTCGAGCATCCTTCTGAGCAACTGTGGTTTCATTCTAGTATCATACGACCCCCTACTGGCCTCGTTTTTTCCTGAGCATTTCTTGTGCTGCCAATCATTCTGTCTTACCCTCTCGGCATTCTTCACCGAGTCACCCTTCCCAAGCTCTCCTTCCTAAGGAAAAAAAAAAAGCAACGTTTTCAGGACAGACAGGTTCTGCATCAACCGGAGGTGCCCAGTGTTATTTGAGCCCTGTTGCACGGGCGGCGGTGAGCGCCGTCAGAAATTGACTGTATCCCAAGCTAATGAGTTGTCAGAAATTCGGCCCTGTCCGCCGCCTCCCGGGCAGGTTATTATTATGAGGGCTGTCAGTGGCGGGCGAGGACGGGGTAAGCAATACATTCTGCAGCCAGCGGGGAGCTGCGAATGTGTTCGCCCAGGATCAGCGGGGTGCTGTGGGAACAGGCCTGCCCTGAGAGCTGCCACCAGGGCCTACCATTCAAGCGAGCGCTGTGGGTTCATGGCGAGCGCGGGCAGCTCGCCTCTAATGTATGCCCTAATGAGTCGGCCGAGGGTGTCCTGCCTGCCTGAATGTCTGCAGTGTGGCAAAGCGAAGTGGACATTCCCATACAATAGTGGGCTTAAATTCAGCTTCTCACCGACGCCTCATTCACAGGCGGAACGGCTTTTGTGATACCTATAGAACACGAGTACAGTAGGTCACTTCGCTGACTAATCGGAGCTGACAATCGCATATCTACCCGCACCTCCGAGCCGTCCGCACGCACTCGGGAAGGGACGTGCTCCACCTCTCCACATTTGGCCAGCCATTAAGAAGAGTGGAAACACGTGTATCTTTGTGCCTTAGGTGCTCATAGAGCTTTGCAGTGCAAACTGATGCATCCTGGCAGCACCTTTTTCACTTCCTGAGTGGTGGGTAGAGCAGCAGGCGTTCCTTCTCCTGCTTGCATCCTCCACCTTTTGGATGACGCCTCCTTTCTCCCACCATTGTTTGACATCTCCGCAAGGGAGACACTGGCCCCCTCTTCTTGCTTGTAGGGTGCCTCACATAGCAGAGGCTCAACCTTGTGTAAGCCTTTCAGGTGCCATCCTAACACCAAAAATACAACAATAATGGCCATGTTACTCATAAATTGCAGAACCTGCTGAAGGCCACTTGTTAGAGCAATAGCGAGTGTTAGACCCAGAAGTAAGCCTGCTTCTGGAAGTAGACCCATGCCCGAGGTGACAGATTGTCTCAAAACTGCCACGTGCCTTGGTCTACCGAGGCAGAGCATGAACATCTGCTGTCATCCACAGTTCATCCACTGGCTGCTGCAGCTACGGCGGTTGCCTTTGAGTATATACCAAGTCAGTATTAATTCTTCTGCTTTAATTAGGCACATAGCACTTGAAAAAGAAAAATCCCCAAATTTTCCGTGGTAACCAAACAGATAGTCTGGAGTGCCGTGCTGAGTAAAGCTTTCTCTTTCTGCAGGACACCATTCTCTCCTCAGGAATAGAGGTTCTTGAGGAAAAACGCAGGGCTAAGTCCCATTCCCATGTGTGGTCTTCTCTGAGATGAATTAACTGTGGCTTGTGTTATCCTGGGGCATTTGTATTTTGTACCTTTTTTTTTTTTTTAATAAATGCTTGTTTTTGTCCTTCTGTCAGCTGAAGCCTTCAAGCTTTCTCAGTGCAGCCTTCATCTCAGTCAGCAATCTCAGTTATCAGCTTTTCCTCTTCACTGAAAGTTCATTCCACGTGGGATCAGAAATGTAAAACATTGTAAAATTGCTGGGTCAATACTTCATACTGGGGCTGGAGGAGAAGGGAAATGTCACCTGGCTTGAGACAAACGTACTTCATGCATTGACCCTATTGATCCAGAGCAACTTCATTGTTCTTGATTTGATATGGAAGTTTTCTAAGATGCTACAGTGATAAGAAGCAGAGGAAAGCCACACATGAAATAAAGAGGAGGCAAATTACTATGACTTTTTTTTCTAAATGTGTTCATTAAGGATATTATTTTGCTTAGGATGCAAAACTCTACTGTCCTTTTGCTCTTAAAAAGAACAACGGCCCACTGGAAGTGTGGGAAATATGTTTTAAAAAACGCAGTAAATGGAACACACGTCAGTAAAGACAGCTCAATTTCGTTACGGTGGTGTGATCACAAAAACATTTTCTACCATGCAACTTTTAATTAGTCTCGCAAAAAATTATTCTGCTTCACTTATACAGAGTACAGTAAATGGCTACGTAAGTGCGTAAGGAATGAAATAAATACTCTTTGTTCAGATGTGGTGACCTTTGGGAGAAAAAGATGGTAAGAGAATGAAGTTTCTTTCTGTTTCCCCTTGTATTTATAAAGCAGCAAGTCAATGCTCCCTCATGAAATACAGTAATTATGATAAAATATAAACTGTAGTGAACTTCTTCACTTCACACTTCAACAATCTTCCAGCCATACAGGCGCATTCATGCATGTATGGCTGTCATTTCCAATCCAGACAATTTTTGATAAGCTTTAGCCATTCTGAGGTGCTGCCAGTTTGAGTGACAACCTTGATACCTGCAACTAAATGGTTAATCTGTTCACCATTGTGAATATAATCAGTGGTCTCAGACACAGGAGAATACCACATTTTTCTGAGGTCTGAAATAAAATGGATGTTAGTAAATAACATAGAGTATATTTACACATATATGTGGCACTTAAAATATCTGTCCACATGTAGTGTATTGCATTCACTGTTCTGCAGTATCACTTATGTTTATAATACATACTAGACAAGTGCATGTTAAATATGTATAAATAAAGCATGGAAAAATAGCATATTTAAAGAATATATTAAGTGGATTTGCCTATGCTGTAAAGATAAAAAGTATTAAGTGGTGCTTGTCATTAACAACAATGTATTACACTGTATTTCAGATGTACAACACCAGACTTAGTCATTTTGGCAGTATGAATTTATAATACAATTTTACAGGCAATTCCCATGGAGCAAGGGCATTCTGTCCTTGATAATGCAGTGATTACTTCCATCCTGGTGCAATTTAAATATACTTGGAGATGATGTGTACTTCCACAGAAACAGCAAAATCAAAGGTTATGTGGACAAAGGGTGTTTTGTTTCCCTTCATTCGCTAAAGACACTACAGCTCTGATCAATGTGCTTACCTTGCACCTTTTAGCCTGTTGGAGTCAGTCTTGGTTGGAGTCTTGATTGCAGACTCCAATCTGAGTTGGAGTCAACTTGGCAATATCACAGATGTTTCGGGCTTTTTGGGTTATAAGACTTGTTGTTCACCCAATGTCTCCCCAGCCTCAAAGCCACAGGTCTGCAGTATTTTCCATTTATATTTAATAACCTAATAGATACTGATCAGGAAAAAAAATCCAATTTCATGCAAATAAACTTTTTATTTTCAGAGTAAATTCACTGAAATTCTGCCAAATACGGTGCTACCAATAATAGACCTGCAAAGAAAACTCTTGTATGAATGTCACATCAGAAGAACACCAGATAGATACCTCTGAGGACACCTCAGGAGATAACAGTTCCTAGGTCTGGTGAGGGCCCCAAAAGCAGAGAGAAGAATCATTGAGGTCTCAGCCCACACGGCCTGGGGGAAAATCCCTCCCCAGACCTAACTTTCCCCATGCAGCCACTGTCACCCCTCTCCCCTGGCGGGGGTCTCCATCAGGGGGCTGCACAGCACACATTACAAATTTCGGAGTTTTGCGCAGTTAAAATGCTGTGCTTTCCCCCTTATCGTGCAGACCGGAGGGGCTCGTGAGTTGCCATGCAGTCCAATTTACCATGAATTACGTTATAAGCTACTTAATGTAAAATAATATCGTCATTAAAGTTCTTGGAGTTGCAACATAGCAGTACTGCAAATTAAACAAAATCATTTTTCTTCAGGTTCAACATCCGTTGTTAAATAAATCTTTAGTCGTATCATTTAACCCTGTAAATCTCCTTTCCTAGAAACAAAACATGATAAGAGGTCTTTTCTGGAGCATTTAAAGAGTTGAAGTGGTTTATGTCCCACGCAGAGAAGCACGTAAATCCAGTGTCACAGCTATGAACTAGGCTTTTCCCCTTTCTAATTACGTATCTTTAACAGTCCATCCTGACAAGCAGTCGCTTGCCCTATGTGAAGTGACCATATAAAAGAAATACAGTATCAGTTCAGTGCAATCTACAACTGATCAAAGCATTAAGGATGATTTTAGAAATAAAACACCAGAAAATATTCAAAATTATGTATGGATATTCTAAATGTTTTTTGATTGTGCAGCAATCAAAATACTGTTTTCCTATCTTACCCAGTATATACTATATAGAATCTATATTAAATGTATGTATTTACTAAGTGAAGTTGGTAATTTTATTATTGAAGTTACACATTTTCCATTCTAAGCTCTTTTTTCTTTAGCTGCTTATAACTTTGGCAGTCTTTACTGTTTGTATAAACATTTACAGGAGGCAAATCTCTAGAAAAGCTCTCCTGGAAGCAGGAAATATCTGCATCAAGCTGATATTTTTCAAGAAATTTTCAGCCAAGGTCATGTCCAAAACGGTGCTTGGGAAAACAGGTTATTTACCCCTTGTTTAAAACAAATGTAGCATGTTCTGGAAAAATAAGATATAATGATCTCTGGAGTGAAGCCTTGAATTCAGCAATAAATATTGAGGATATGAGTATACCTATAGGTATACTCATGAAAATCGGCTGAAGTCAGGCCACATGCTAATCCTTGAATATAGTCTGATCCTCCAAACAATCACAAATTGCACGTGCTGGTTGGAACGAGCTGGATGAGACACCAGGCCTCTGTTTGTTGGCAGAGAAGCAGGCCTATTTATTTCAATTGTTTTTATTACTCAGACAAGCTTAAGTATCTGTGTCCTGCATTGCTGTAAACAGTATGGTCAGTGCCTCATCTGCTCTTGACTCGTCTGCACCTTCAGCTCGCAAGTCAGTGCAGGACTGCGGGGCAGCTGCTGACCCTCTCTTGAGCACACGCTTCTACTCAGCCGTGTGGCCTTCCCCATCACCTGTGGAGCAAACTGCCACTGCAGGAGCCAGCAGCATGACAGTGGCTGGAAAGGAACCGAGAAATGGGCTGCAAATGCCTTGTCTGCACCCAACAGAAACAAGAAGCAACATGAGAAGGGGCCGGCACTGCTTGAGAGACAAGAGATTCCAAATGAAGGCCGATGGATCTGAGACTCTGCCACTGCTGAGGATGCCTGTGCCCACAGCAGCAATAGCTGCTGCTGTCAAACACTGTGAGAGCACAAGAAGGGACACGTGTGGCGGGGTCGAGTGGGCCCACAAGGAGCCCCCGGAATTGCTCGTGCATCAGGATGCAGAAACTGTTCATCGCAGCTCGCCAGGCTCCTCGCTCCCAAACGGGGAAGCAAATGACATGTAAGGCGCCTCCTCAAAAACACCTATAAGGCGACAAAAGGCCAACTATAACTCCCTGTGCTTGTACAAAGGAAAATATTTGCTGCATAAATGAACTGACAGAGTACCTTTGTCATTGGACTTTACAGTGGACCCCAGCCCAGGGGAGGCCCTCGCGATGAGGCCCCACGACCACTTCAGTTGAGAGGTAGAAGCCCCTGGTCTCACATGCAAGGTGGTGGTTGCTGTCCCCCAGCAGAGACATGGGCCCAGGGCTCAGGCTCAAGTCAAACACGACATATGGACATAACCCCTTTTCAGGCTGCAGAGCGGGTTGGGAGTATTTTGTCTGCAGCCCCTTCATGGAAAAGAGATTTCCATGTCCTGCTGCCCCAGGAAGAGCAGGGTCTTGTCAGGATAACTATAGCCCAGGAAGGCTTCAGCATGAAAAATGGATAATTGATGTTTAAAAACTATTGTTTGGTCTGTATTCCCACCATCAAAAATTCAGTCACAGATAGAGGTAAAAAAAAAAAATCAGAAGGATATACACCTCTCCAGTTAAAATGTAGTTTGCTGTCTAACATGGAGCATCTCCAGCATCAGCCAACTTTTCTGAGCTCTGCTCAGGCGGATTTCTCAAAACACAAACTCTTGAACCACTTCTGTGATTTGAAGCCAGCTATTAGTTTCTACTGAGATGTTTGTGTGAAAGCAGCTTCCAAATTCCTCCTGCACAATGCCTGATTTCCCCCCCTTCTTTGACACACACAAGAATTCCACCCTATTATTTACACAGATCACTTTGTTCAAGAATTCCACCTTATTATTTATACAGATCACTTTGTTTTCTTCAGTACATAGTTTCAATTCCAATTCATTAATGTCAAAACATAAAAGAAACAACAGCACATGAAGCAATGAAAGTTTGCCAAAAGCAGAAGATAACAGCTGATAATTAAGGAAGTCCCATTATTTCTTGGCAGAGGAGTCTGTGTATTCAGAGACACATTTTTAAAGGGCCTCCCTTTAGTGTAGCTGCATAATTCGCATGAATACTATTTGCACAAACAAACGAACGTTTTCAATGTACATAAAAGAAGGCGCTGATGTTCTCACAATTTCTGTATAATACCCATTCAGTAGCATCAGAACATTCCCCCCGTCATCAGCACAGCGCCGTTCAGTGAAAGGCTCATGGCAGAGCTTCTTGAGAAAATCTCCTTGTGGGGAGCAAAATAATCATATAAATCCATCAAGACACAGGTTAACATAGAGATACCAGCCCGCAAATCTCTTTTCATATCGACATAACTATGAGAGAAAAGACTCTTTTGTCTGTGTTAACCTGATAGTACATATAAAATCCTCTGATGCGAGAAGAAGCCAGCCCATTTCCAGTCCAACTGGGAGTCCTTTAGAGCACGATCTCTACTCATTGTCCAAGTCCCCTCCAAGGGATGTTTCAAGCCCCTCAGATCCACACACCAGCTCTCGCAGGGCGCGTGGGGCTCCTTGCCAGCCTCTCTTGGTGCTGATGCCTCACCCAGATGTTTCCCTTCGGTTGGTTCCAAGTGATGCTTTAGCCCTGTTCTTCTGGAGCTTGATCTCGCTGTCTTCTAGATCATAGTCCCAATCCCTGGTCAAGGCCTGTGAAGGATGGTTATTGACACATATATGGAGATTGGCTCAAAGACAGGGTCGTTAAAAAGAAAATTTTCAACAAAAAAGAGAAAAGATGTTCTACCAGGAGTGACCTCTACGAAAATCAGCTGGTTGGACAACCTTTTTATTCTGGCAAACCCCCCAAAGGTCAAACTCCAGCACACACGTTCTATCACATCAGCTTCCTGAGTTACCAAGAGCTGACAACTGATCTACGTTTTTCACATCTATGAAAAAATTGCATTTCTTATAGGAAAAAAAATGTATTTTTAGACAAAAGTTTTATTGTCTTATTCTCGTCAGATATATTTTACATAAAATATGTGGGCAAGATTTGATTTTACATTTCACTGTGATTTATCATGGTAATTCTTCTACTATGACTATTGCTGAAGAAAAACATTACCTCGCTCGTTGCAAGATTAGGTCCAAGACTTAGATTCTCTTCATATTTTAACAGAGTTGCTACAGCAGCCAAACTCTCTCAGTGGTGGAAACATCTTCAAAATCCTTCGAGGTCCATGGGAGGCATAACCACTGTGTCCCCAAAAAATCAGTATAGAAAGACTGTTGGAAATCATTCCCTGTCAACATGATTGTACCAAGTACCCAGCTTAGGCTGGGGTGCCACACCACCCAATATCTTCAAGAACCAGACCCTAAGGTCTGGGAGATCTGCAAGAGGCAGGAAGGAGGATGGTTTCATCAGGTTATCTTCACCAGGGGCAGGTTAGAGTGGGAAAAGCAGCAGGTTTTTACACAGCTTTGTCAAGTAGAAACCCAATCCAAGAGTGAAGTTAATCCTCTTGACTGGTTTTCATGTAAAACTCTCCTCCAAAGGTCTGCAACTCCTGGTAGAGCTTCCTTTTTGGTAACACAGCTCTGGCCACTCTTAATCCATGGCTGCACCTTCATGTCTGTTTTAAGTTCTCTGGTTGCAAACAGTGCCCACCTCTATAGCATCTGTGCAAGGGCCATGTTGGTGCTGCTACAACTCCAGCAGAGATGATGGTGTGGTATCAAACATAACTTGCTTGATGTGGGAGGACAGTGCAGCAGAGCAGAACCCCATTTACACTGGTAAATCACCAGGAAAGGTGTAAGGGATTCATTATACCTGTAGCCCAATATCGAAACATGGGTAGCTCCAAAAGTTTCCTCAAGAAATGTTTGTGCAGGGAGTTCCTGTCTCAGCAAATTCAGCTCAACCAGGAAATACCTCTGAACAGCTCCGCTTTCTCTTTGCAATGAGAGCTGAACAGGTGCCACCTTCTCTGCTCAGTGTTAGTGACTTGGTGTGTCAATGACGCCCACAGGCATTTGCACTTACACAGGCATCACTGTCGAACGTAGCCCTTCCTCAGGAATGCTGCTCCTTCGGATGTCCATCTGCTTAATGTTTCCTTAGGAACAAAGTGTATGCAGTCGCGCTAAATTCCCTCCCCTGAGCTGTGAAGGAAAATCCTCTCCATCCACCCAAGATCTAAGGTTTGTATTAATCTGTGACCAAAAAAAAAAAAAAAAAAAAAAACACCTCTTTCCTGGTCATTTCTTGTTAGCAACAGTCTAAATATCCTGACCCAAAGACAGAAAAGAATGCAAACTATTACTCGGCATGGGAAAATACAAAGAAAACAAAAGGTGAAATTTACTCCTATACTGAAGGTCAGGAGAAAACCCATGTAAGCAGACTGCCTCTGAGTCAGAACGATTCCGTCAACAAAGTAAACAGCAAATTCCTCAAAGGGAAAAAAAAAAAAAAAAAAAGGAAAAGCTATTCTGTCCCCCGATTAACCACATTATGTAGTTATCCACATGGGATGTAGTCATGCATTCTGTGCTTCCAGCAATGTACCTCTGCCCTCCCCACCGACACACAGGAGTGCTGCAGAGGCAACGCGCAGCTGGCGAGGGCACCGCTGTGTGAATTCACTCACGGATTATGAAACCAGGAGCCAAGCAGCTTTCCTGCGCTGCCCTGTGCCTCCAAAACTGCTGTGCCTGGCCCTGCAGGTTTGCCAGTCGTGCGAAAACACAGCCAAAATGTTCATTCATATGTCAGAGGAATGGAGTGAAATAAAGACAGAATGCAGTTGCTCATATATTACTTCGTGCCTAAAAAATTTTTCCCAGCAGGACCTGGAGACACTGTGATCAGAATTGGCTAAGGATATAAAAATAAGAAACATTGTTTACAGATCATATGCCAAACTTGCTGTTTTGGCATTCACGGATATATATATTCTATGATTCTATGATATATATTTATCCTTGTCAGGAAAATACAAAAAATTACTTCCATGGTGTGATTTTGTCCATGAGACTCTAAACTCACTGGCATTCTGCCACATTGTACCTGTCATTACTGGAAATCAGCTGTTCTTTGCTCCAAATGCCTTGAATGTTGGCCTAGATCTATATCTATCTATATAATTTCTGACAGTGTTCACACTTTTCCTATGCATCACTTCATCTCAATCTAGGCTTCCCTACAAAAAGCTGATACCACACTCTCAGCTGCCCCCCGATGAATCTTCCCACCAGAAAAACTACTAATTAAAACTACTTAATTCTGATGTTGTCTCTATTGTCCACAATCAACTCCAAAGAAAAATCAACACTCATTTCTGAGCATGATGGAAATAAACATCTGAGTGCTTTTGATACCTGGTGTTAAAAAGAATCGTAATCCCCAGTCTTACTCACTCCTACCCAGCCATAGAAATATTGCTAAGAAAGACTGTGACTGAACAGCTTTAAAGACTCAGATTTAAGCAGATAATGATGTTTTTGCTGTCAATGGGTGGAAGCTGGACTGTGCTCTGGAAAATAGAATGTACAAAAAAAAATAGTTGTAATACGGAAAGGGCAGCTAGTGAACATATGTAGTTTTTTTTTCCACAAAAAGCAATCAATTTATCAAATATGAAGGGATTTTTCTATATGCAGTTACATAAATTCACATTCTGGCATATAATAAGATATGAATTACTAGAGTCAATGTCGGCATTAGTGGGGCATGACAGATCAGTAAACAGGACAAAGATTAGTTCATCTAGCAAAGATTAAGAGCTGGGGATTACGGTCGGCGCAGCGGCACTGAGGTGTCATGAATGTGGACAGGTTAATGCTCTCTACCGTCAAGAAGAGCCGTGGCATCTCCTTTTCCTGGGAGGCGAAGATTATTCGCCTCCAAACTCTCAGTCTTTTCGCCCCTGTATTCGCTTGCAGTTTTATTTTTATACAGGAATTGGTTTCACCGTGTTTTGAGCTGCGACACTCGGGGACGGCATTAGGAGTTTGTCAGGCGGAGTCTCCCGTCGGATGTCACGGTCACCATGCAGGCTAAACATTGCCACCTCGTGGAGATGTAGATGACACACAGACGGACAGAAAGCCGTACAGAGAGAGGGACCTAACTGCGGGTGTACGTACACCTGAGGTGAAAACAGTTACCAGCGCTGTCCGGTCTCAAAAACATTATAACGTTCTGGAAAGGAGCCCTTCGACTCCAATGGAGTCATTGCACACACCCGCAGGTGGGTGTGTGTGATTTACCCACACACAGCCAGCATCGCTAAACTGTGACGGATTCACGCTTGGTTGCGAGAGGCGGTGTTAGCATCGTGGTAAATTTTTGAAGGCGAAAGGATCTTCCTGCCGCTTTGAGGGACAAAGAGCCCGAAAACGCCTCCGCGGTCTAGAGGGAGGAGACCGCCAAAGCCGAGAGGGAGGGCAAAGCCCTCACTCGGCCCGCGGGCCCCTGAGGCGGCCGGCAGGGAGGCGGGAGGCGGCTCCGCAGGGAGGGTGCCCGGCCCAACGGCCGCCCAGGCCCCGCCCCAACGGCCGCCCCACCCCCAGTGCCGTCCTGCGGGGCGCAGCCCAATGACGTCACCACGCGCCTCCAACCATTGGCTGGAAAGTGGCCGAGCCGCCCCCGTCTCAGCCAATGAGAGAGGCCCGCAGCCCCGCAGCCCCGCCTCGGCGGCGCGCGGCCCAATGGGCAGCGTCCCTTTGCTCTTGGCGCGCAGAGGTCGCCCCGGAAGCGGAAGGCGGAGCAGGCGCGGCCTTCCCCTGCGTTCCCCGCGCCGCCGGCCTGCGCCTGCGCCGCGGCACGTGCGGCCCGCGAGGAGCGTCTGCGGTGTCCCCTAGCCCGCGGCAGCGCCATGGTGAGGGCTGCGACCGTTAACGGACAGGGGTGGGCCGGCGGTGGCCGTTAACGGATGTGGGGGGCGGCAGCCGTTAGCGGGCGGGAAGGCGCGAGCGTTGACGGGCGCGGGGCCGTGTCGCGCTGACGGGGGTTCCCTCCGGCAGAGCCTGCCGCTGAACCCCAAACCCTTCCTGAACGGGCTCACGGGGAAGCCGGTGATGGTGAAGCTCAAGTGGGGCATGGAGTACAAGGGCTACCTCGTGTCCGTCGATGGCTACATGAACATGCAGGTGAGGGGCCGCTCTGGCGCGCGGGAGCAGGGCGCTTGGCGGCCCTGACGCGTTGCGGAGGGGTTTGCGCGGCGCTCGCTCTAACGGCTGCTGCCCGCCTCCCGCAGCTCGCCAACACGGAGGAGTACATAGACGGCGCGCTGTCCGGGCACCTCGGCGAAGTCCTCATAAGGTACCGGGGCCGTGCGTGCGGGGGCTGCGTCCTTGCAGATGTCTTTGTGTCTCTTGTGCTAGACCTCGAAGGGCTTGGTGCTCTGCCTCCTGGCTAAATGCATGCCACAGTTGTAGCTGTTCAATACAGTTCTTGGGCAGAGACTCTTAACTCTTGTGTGAAGAAAGAATACTTCTAAAGAAGTATTTATGATCCCTCTTTTCAGTAGCCAAATGCCAGACTACTGTAGATTTGCTAATCTGTTAGCATTAATACAGTGTATTATGTATTGCTAATTTTACATGCTTGAATATTAAACTAGACTATACCTTAATGCACGAGTAAAATAGCCTTGTACTGTGCTCTTAAGTAGTTAATACTTCCAAAGACAGAATTTTCCTGCAATTACAATGAACTCCAAGGAAAAGTAGTACAAGGTGAACAGCCACAACGTAATAAACAGTCTCTTGCTAAGCTTGGAAAATGTTTTAACAGTGTATATGTGGCTAAAAGTAAAACAAATATATTAATGGTTAACAGTTTGTTTTATTATTCTGCTCATAGGTGCAATAATGTTTTGTACATCAGAGGTGTGGAAGAAGAGGAAGAAGATGGAGAAATGAGAGAATAGGTGTTTTGTATATCTGGAAATAAACTGGGGTTTTTTTGGTCTTTTTTATTTTCCACAACTTTGTAGTACAGTGTGTACTTCTTGTTCTACATACGGGGAAAGCTAAAACTTAAATCATTTCTAAGCACTTAATGGCATCTAAACAACTAATGCTGGAGGAAGGGAATAGTACTGCAACTTAAAATTGAAAAAACTAGTATGCAATGGAAGATGAAGAACTGCCCACCTTGTGTGTGTGGGTCTTTCTGCTGCTGCTGTTCTCAGCTGAGTGAAGGAGCAGCACGAATAGCTTCTTCTCTCTAATAGTGATAAACCAGGCTGTAGAAAAATAGCTTGCTGTGCCTGCTGCAGCATACTGCTGATTTCTTAGTGAGTCCCTTTGCTCTCAAGTGGTTGAGCTGTTCTAATGCTATCTTAACCCTATTTTGAGTAGAAAGGAAGTGGAACCTCTAAATGAAAAACTGTAAGTCATCTTCGGTATTTGCAGGGACTTCAGCTTTGGCTGCCTTCTTTGTTTTAATGGGTGAAGGTTGTGAACGAAATACCAGTCGTCTTCCCACCTGAAACACAGAACGATACAGCAAGGTGTATACTTCACAGTATGTACATACTGTTATTAAAATGTGCTTAACCTTTAAATCTGTTTCTAAAATATTTGGAAATAGTTGCAAAGCCTCCACAGTAGATAAGATTTGGAGATCTGTTATACCACAGTGTCTCTAAGAAACACTCTGCTGCTTTGAGTCACGAAGCAAGCTTGAAGTGTGGCTGTAGATTCATTCTTAAGAAAAGATGCATTTGTACTGACTCTGTAGTTAATATCCTATCATTGTGAAACACAAAGAATAGATTAAGAACAAACCTTTTTCTTTGGTTCTGCAATAGCTCTCTGTAGAGAAGATTTAAGACGTTCTGTCTGAAGTTCCTTTTCTCGTCTCAGTTTTTCTTCGCGTAACCTGCAGTGGACAGAAGAGGAAATAAGATGGAAGAAGCTTGCCATTTTTAAAAGGAAGAATTTGCATTAATTTGAGAGGTAGTAAGCATTATTTTTGAAATGGGAGTTGGTCAGGAAGGGTTAGCTTCAATTTTCAAACACCTTAGGAAAACAGTTCAGAAATGAATTAAAATACTATGCTCAAAATACTAAAGGTTACATTTATACATGAACTCTCAAGACATATCTGATGCACACTATAAAAAGCAGACATTAAATTTGTCACAATAGTTGCAAAGAATTACAATAGTAAATATTACAAACTAAAAGCTGGTAGTGTGAAACCCATGATATAGAACAAAGGGAGATTAAAGCTTTGTTATTTTTGCCTAATACAATAGTGTAACTGGAACTACTTAATGCCAATATGGTATTAAAAATATTTCTGCAATTGTTTAGCACAGAGAAGTATACATTAAGTTTCTTCAAAAACAACTGAGTAATCATCACATTAAATTATTTGCTCTTCTGGCCAACTGTAATGTGTAAGTATGGGGGATTATTCTTTAAGCAAATGCAAAGTACAATTTGAACACATTTTAACAGATAAATAGTATGGTTTGAGTTTTTTTGAACAGCTATTTTAAAAATATACTATTACATACAGGACCATTGTGCTTAGAGAGCTGTACTGTAGATGGGAACCCAACTGTATTTGGTATTTGATAATGTAAAATGACAATGAAATTTCTACATTGTCTGAGGTACTTGTCAACCGATGATTTCCAAAAGCCATGCGTATGTTACTTTATATACTAGTCAAGAATATAACATATATACAGTTTATGCTATACTGAGGGAAGAGATGGTTTAGAGGACAAAAAATCCAACCATCAGCTTTTACTGGGCAACTTAACTGAGACCACAAAAGAACAAACCAGATAGGAATATCCAATTTTTGTGCAGATTAGATATCTTACCTTTTCCTTCTCTCACTCATCTTTCTTTTCTCAGCTTGTTCAATAATTTCACTTGGGATTGTTTCCATCAAGTCACATAATTCTTCTATCCGATCCTCAATTTTTTTCAACATCTGAATTGAGCTAAGATTTGATGTCCCTTCTCTTCCAACACTACATTTATATACTTCTGCAATCTTTTTATTAAGCATATTCAGCATTTTGTCCTTAAAGTAAAAAGAAACTCATGCAAATTTTATAAAAAATATAGGAAAAATAGCATTTCTACTTGTGAAAATCCTATGAAAACAGCAGGACAGTATGCAATTGTGATGTGCTCTTACCACTGGTGTGACAGACACCTTCATCCATCAGCAGCAGGCGACTCTGTGTGCGTTTTGCTAAACACTAGTTTGCCCAACACTGAACAAAAACCCATCTGACAGAAAGGCTGTGATACTTCCTCTAAAATGAAACTGCAAAGTTTGCTGGGCCAGTAGAAGCTTGCTCGCTGCCTGTTTCTTCTAACAGAAGATGTTCAAACATAAAAATATTCCTCAGAGAACCAGGTGAGAAGTGCCTGTGTACTAAGAAAATGGTCTCTGATCTACTCCAGCTAAGCCGGAGAACTTAACCTATTACATCTACTGATGCACATACTAGACTACCTTAAGAAGGACGACTTCATCTTCGGGCAGAAAGGTGTAGAATTTTGGACATTTAGGGCAATTAGCTTTTTCCACCATAATTAGAACAAAGCTTGTAGAAGAGGACATAAATTGATTTTGATGAAAATCTGGTATGTGAGACCTCAACTTTTTATATGACTCAAAGGGCATCATCAAAAGAGTGGAAAATTGTGTGGCAGCACAAGGGGAGAGGGAGAGAGCAAGCCCTATACTTGCCATTGCTCTCAGCTCACATGGTGGTTGCTCCACAATCACTTTCAGGCCAGGGCCCATGAATAAGTGAAAAATGTCCTGGAGGGACTTCCAAGTCTTTTCTAAAGGCTCCCTTTGACAAGCCAACTTTCTGGTCATAGTTCGTGTGATTCCCTTTCACTGCTAGAATTTCCCTTGAACCTCCTGGGTGCTATTACATAGGTGTGGAATTTGGTATAAGCAGTGCATCTTCAGCCTGCCAAAAATTGTAGGAGCACGCTGTGAACTAGCTATTTGGTGACATAAAAATTAAGTATCTGGGAAGGTGGAAGTTATAAAGTCAATATCTGGGTTTAGTGAAAGTTGTGGGAGCCCAGAATTTGTTTCTAAACCTGTGAACCTAAAATCTGTTGTTTTAAAATGTGTTTTGCAAAAAAAGATACCTGGATTTCTGAACTAAACTCTCCAACAGAAAACATCTTGGTCTTTAGTGCCAACTGGATGCTTTTTTCTTCTTCTTTAACACAGGCTGCTTCTAGCACCTTTTTGTGTCTAGCCAGGATCCTTATTTTGTCAGCTCTGTGGTAAAAACAAATGGAAGTCTCAGTCTTCCCACTGACAGATCCATTTGTGCAGTAAGATCAACCAGCAGCTTACTCAGATCTTCCAGAAAAGCTATTAATATGCTAGAAATCAGTTGTTACATAGTAGCTCTTTAAGGCAGGAAGCAAAAAAGGATCTCCTCTCCTCTCTGTCCTTGAGAGGACAGAACAAGTATAAACACACTTCTGCTATAATGTATTTGGAACTTGTAGTCCCCTCCCCCAACCCTCGAGATTCTCCACTGACAAAAAGCTGGGCAGTTGGTAACTTAAGATCCTCCTTCTCCTCCACTCCACTAGAAAATAAGCAAGAATTTGTGGACTTTAGGAATTATAACTGAAACACATACAAAACACAGATAAGGTTCACTGCCTATCTTCCATGAATCCAAAAGACAACTTAATTAGCTACATTTTGATTTTCTAATAGGCTTTTCCAATATGCAGACAAGCAAAATCGTACATTTTTTCCTTTATGGCACTGGTTGTATATTCAATTTCATCCACTGTTTCTCCTAAGTCTTGAATAGTCTGAATCAATGCAAGGTTTTGTTCCTCTAGATCGCTGAAAATCTGAAGTAACTGTTTTGGATCAGTGAAATATATCTCTGGCACCTAAAGCAGAGAGAGGAAAGATACATAGTATCTATTGGTCAGGAAATAGCATGTTTCATAATTTCAGATTCATGAAAATATCTTTCTTACGAAGTTTAAAACATTACACAAACATCAATGTCAAACACCAGGAGTGGAATTCAGGAAGCAGCCTGAGACTTGTTGCCCTTGTGCTAGGGCAGCTGCAGCCATGCACCCCGGTGCGCCCCTCCTCCACACCGTTTTTGCCCTAGGCTGCTGCAAAATGCATAGAATAAAAGCAACACTCAAAGATCAAAATGATCAAAAGATCATCTCATTACCACATCACAATCCACATCCTCCACAGGCAAGTCGTATGCTACTACACTGTCCATCCTATTTTCCCACCTACTAAAAAGAGAAAAATATATCAGTTAGTCCTTGTGGTCGAGCCATCATTTTATCTCACTAGTTGATATATAATCTTTGAGACAAGATAATCCTTGAAACATGGTCCAGCACATAATTAAAATCAAAATCAAGGTACAGATAAGGCTTCTATCTTCATCTGTAAAATTGCTTCATTTGTTATATCGTAGCTCCAACAACAACTAATAAGTACACAGTAAACCTGGACAGCTAAGCAGCAACCTTCTGTGAAATGGCTGGGTAGAATCATGATATCTGCTACTTCCCAGATAGCATGAGAAGACAAAAGTGAACAACACATTTAACAATAGTGCTGCTGTTTCTTTACACTCTTTCATCCCATTTCTCTCCTATTCTGTGTAATGATTGCTCTGTCTCCTGGGGAACTCTTGGAGCTCTAACTGCAGACTGGCAGCTGTTTAGCAGATTACACCAGAAGCTTCAAAGATACTTTCACATAATCCTCACCAAAGTCCAGTCTTGCTGTGGTAGGTCTTTTCAAGTCTACTTCTGTTGTAAATGACTGCAGTAAGACACATTATTCCTCTGCAAGACATCTTAATCTGAAATGCAGCCGTAGGCAATGGGTAGATAATTGTTTTCTTCTTCTGATAGATACTAATGCTCAGAATTTAAGGAAACTTCAGGCAGAAGAGTGCGTAAGTTTGCACCACACTCACTGTTTGGCTTTGACTCACCAACAAACTCTTGTAAAAGAAGAGAGAATTTCCAACATAGACCCCACTTAAGAAAATTAAGAAAAATAAATTTGTTGGAGGGTTTGTTCCCTTTAGCATGTATTTTTTCCCTCTTTATATACTCATAGATGAAGAAAGCAAACATGAAGTGGAAAGGATTGTTTCTTGTATTTTACCTTGGTGATGACGCTCTGCTATCACTTGATTCAGATCTACATTCAGTCCATGCTTCCACTCCTTCTTCTAGTCCTCGCTTAAAAGAGTTGGGATCATCTTCTTCAAAACAAGAGAGAAAATGATATATTTCTAAGCAAATACACATTATTTAGCCAATCAGTACAGTTTCATGATTTGCCAATAAATGCTGTTGTAAGCCGTAGACATGTATCAGGGTTTGCCTTTCTCAGTGAACTAAATTAGTATCCAGAATTCATACCTCCAACAGCAGGGAAAACAGTCTTTTGTGGATCAGTCTCACAGGTAATGAATGTTTTCTTCTTGTATTCTGCACTCTTCTCTGTGATTGCCACAGGTTTTTCTTTCTGCTTTGATGTTTGCATTCTGGCTGAAGATATAAACAGAACTGCAGCATCTTCCCACAATAAATGTGTCCAGACTGACAGCAAAAGTAGCTATATGTTCTATAATGTTCTGATTTTTTATAAAGTATGTGCAAAATATAAAAATACAATCTCTATGCTGAATGAACTAATCATATGAACTGATGTGATAAAAGTAGTGTAAAAATAATATCTATGGGAAATGTGCTTTTGCTACAGACATTATGCACCCAATAAACTTGCAGTGGTCTAGCTTAATTCAGTCTTAAATTTTATTTGAGATTTAATTAAGCTTTGTGGCAGCTCTTTAGATTGCTGTGAATATTGTTCTTCATCTCGCGAAAATTCTTATTGCAGTTACAGAATCACAGAATGGTTGAGGTTGGAAGGCACCTCTAGAGATCATCTAGTCCAGCCTCCTGCTCCAGCAGGGACACCCAGAGCACATGGCACAGGGTGGCATCCAGGCAGGTTTGGAAGATCTCCAGAGAAGGAGATTCCACAACCTCTCTGGGCAGCCTGTTCCAGGGCTCTGGAAATGCCTCAGGTCAGCTGGGAAAGATATTTGCATCCACAGACTGATATTGGTTATCTTTTTCAGAGGCAAAGTTATTTTATTATAAATTACTCAGTACAATTAAAACATTAATGCATCCTCAAAAGAGGATGCTGGGGCCTGACATGGTGGATGGGCTCTTTGCTGCGGTCTCCTTCCAGGTTGGCCGTTACTTCTAGTGCTTTTTGCCCTTTCTGTCCCCCATTTATTTGCTCCTGACTTTTGCAGTTTCTGAGAACAAAGCCCTGTGCCACCCCTCTTCTGTGGACTCTCTCTCAACCAGTGCTGCTACAGAGGACCATGTGTCCATGGGAGGATGGGCTGCGAGGAAAGCTTTGCGAGTTATCGAACATGTGGAACAAGGTACGCTTGAGATGCTGATTTGGAGATGCATCTACTCTATGTAACTAAGCTACGATATTAATGCCATTCTTCCTAGCTATCGTTATTAATAATAATAATAATAACAATAAAGTTCATGACTCTTAAATAGCTATTCAAAGATACTGTATGAAGTATATATTTTTTTCAAGAACGTGGATCTTTATAACAGAGACATGGTAAATCTGAATTTGAGTGTTCCTGTGAAAGAACAGGGTTTGGAAGATCTCCAGAGAAGGAGACTCCACAACCTCTCCGGGTAGCCTGTTCCAGGGCTCTGTCATTCTCCGTTAAACCACTCTGTGTGGTTACAGACACAAGCATAAATGATATCTTTTTTTTTTTTTTCTTCTAACTACCATGACCTAAATATGGGCAAATCTTACCTGAAAATTACAGTAGACCTGTGTAAGAAAAAAAAAAAAAAAAAAAAAAAAAAAAAAAACATGCTTAGTGTTAGTGGAAGGTTAAATATCAGTTTAGAATAACTGGTAGAGAGGGAGAGTCAGTGAGTGTGCAGAACAGAGTAGATGATAGAAGCAAAGGAGATGTTCAGGCCACATTACTTACTATGAATTATAAGGAATATGTTTAAAAGTCACAAGCCAAACTAATACCACAACCTAGGCTGAAATTTGATATTAAAAAAAAAAATCATGGCAGTGAATTTTATGTTCTGTTTTCCATTTAATGGCTGCATTTTTAAGTTTGTCTCCCAGAAAATATTAAAAAAAAAAAAAAGCAAGAAGATATTTTCATAAAACCTTATGATAGAAGCAAATGAATTGAGAAGTAACAAATACAGAGCCTAAAATAAAATGTCAAAAGTACATTGATGTAAAATAAAATCTGTCAAAAGTATATTGATGTGGAAGAACTCTTAATCCAACCTCTTTTATTTTCCCCTACTTTTGGGGTCTATGTAGGTTTAAATATAGGTTTAGTCACCTTTTTTAGATTTTGCTTGCATTTTTGGGACATATTTGCCTAAACAAAGGGGAGGAAACATACATTGTAGTTGGCTTTGTCCAGCATGGAGGAGGTTTTGAGTTTTGTGCATCCTTCTTTTCTTGTAGACTGAAATGACATGTAATTAACTCCTTCTTCTTTTTCTCTTCTTCCTTGAGCTTTTCAGCTCTTGCTTCCATTCTCTTTGCTTTTTGTTGTTCTTGCCATTCTTTTGGAGACAGCTCCATCAAAAAAGCTTCGTAGTGTAAGGACTCCTGGAGGAGAAACTCGGCATCTGAGATTTCACTAAAGAAAGAAATGTCAGAGCTTACAGTTAATATTATAAACATCATGGTCACATTTTGATAATGTGGTTAAGACACATGGATATGTTTTAATAAGAAACTTCTTAACATGGATTACTAAAAAAAGCCTCTCACCTATAGACTAAGTGGTTATAGGTTTCAGTTCTACATTACACAGTGCAGCTCAGGCTTTATAGTGAAGTGAATGTGACGTCTCTTATCTGACTCCTTCCCCCACCTCTCTATTTTAAATCCATCTATCCCTTCTGGACTGCTGTATCACTTGTGTTTATTCTCCACAGAGGAACTCAGATCTGGACCAAGTTTATGGAGGTTACACAGCTAATCCCCGCTCTATCCCTAAGGCCGCTGAGAGAATTCTGCCAAGATCACACCACGCACCCTGTTAGGATCAAGCCCAGTTTGATAATTAACAGCACAAATTAACTAACACGCAAAGCTGTATTTCAAACATTCTTTATACCATAATTACTAGATGTCCAGTGGGCTTGTGTGTACAAAACTAACACCTTAGTCCTAGGAAATTTTAAGGTCTAAAGTAGTAATATATTTTATAGACTAATATAAATTAACACTTGCCTTGCTTAAGATAAATTTGGCAGGGGGAGGAAGGTGTTAAAAATGCCCCCTCATGCCTACACTTCAACAGCAGTGTGCAAGAAAAAACAAAAGCCAAATAAGCAAAAGAACTTTTTCCAAAAAAAAAAAAAAGTGGGAAAAATAGAATACCTTGACCATATGAAATTTTGTGTTAAGTACAACCTTTCTTATCAGAATGGTATCAATGAGGAAGGGCACAGGCCTGTTTAATAGGCCATTCTGAATAAACTTGGTTCTTAATGTAGCTCAATTGCAAATTGCCATGTACCCGTCTCCATAGAAGAGCTTTAACTACATGGTTAACTTTTTTGTGATACTTTATAATACTGCAGAGAATCATCTTCTCTGAAAATTCAAGTGTGGATCACATGCCAGTAATTTGTGGTACAAAACACAGCCACATGATCCTGGGCTGATCTAAAGCATGGAATCGCTTTCAAATATTAGGAGGAGATGGTGTGACGTGCACAAGCTATAAAAGCCCTTCGCAAGAAAAGGCAGGAGACTTATGTTTAATGCAAAGATGTTTAGCAGGGAAGCCAGTAGTGAAATGGATGAAGCAGCTGATATTCATGATGAAGATAACTACTGAGCTCTGTTCTCAATGTTAGCAAGGCAAAATTCATTTCCTGGACTTCTTTCCCAAGAATTCTATCCCTAGAAATATTGCTCTATACAAGCTTGGTTCATCTACCCTAGATCATTCTGCACTGTTCAGCTGAGTTTGTAAAAATCAAATCCATTTAGCTTTCTTAATGATTCATAGACTTGAAAACAAACAAAGCATGTGCTTATTCAATTGTAGTTGCAAAATTTATTCTCCAGGATTGTTTTTTAGTAGATCAAGACCACATAATAAAAAAGTGCAACTAAGATTACCGCCTCACCTTCTAAGAGTACAGATTTCTTTTACAGCTGACCTTACATGCGTTGCCATTTTCAATTTGGACTTTTTTTCTTTACTTGCACTACACAGAAATACAAAAACATATGAGAATTGCATCTGCAGCATTTTTCAGTGGAAAAAGGAACTGTAACTGTAACAGAGACTAACTTTCTAAATGCATCCATGGCACTCATACTATTTTGTTCAAGAAATTCCTCAAATGCAATTAATTCTTTATCTAACTTTTCTTCTGCAGATTTTGCTTCTTTTTCCTTCTGTGCTGTTAACTCTTCCAGGTGCTTTACGGTTTGTTTCTTTTCTGTTACTGCATACTAGGAAAACAAGAGTGTTAAAGTATTGCAAGAGTGTTAAAAGTTTCTTACACAGAACGCAAGGGGAAAGCAGCTGGTGGATAGTGCTACAGAACATGCAACAGTTAACTGTTTCCAAAGCAGTGGGCAATCCTGCTCTTGACATAAGCTCATGCTGAAAGTAAAGTAAACCTATAGTAAATCATGAATAAATCAATGGTGTTGAAAAATTTGCATAATCATGACCTGTCCTGTATGTGCTCTCCAGTTATATGGAAAATTTCTTTCTCTCTTGATATCTGACTAACGTCATTCGCACAGACTGAATACAAAGCTACCAAGCCAGGCCTGACCTATGACAAGAATGACTCCAGGGAAGTGGCGGGGAACATCCTGGGGGGAGGAATGACAACTCAAAACAACCTTGCATCAACAAGTATGAATGAGACAACATTTTTATCAGATTCATGGAAAACTGCAAATATTTAAATTAGTTGGTAAGCTTTGCCCATCTGACTATTTATCTGACTATCTGCCTATCTATTGTGTCCAGTTCTGGGCTCCACAGTATAAGAGGGATGTGGAGCTGCTGGAGAGAGTCCAGCGCAGGGCCACAAGGATGATCAGGGGCCTGGAACATCTGCCCTATGAGGAGAGGCTGAGGGAGCTGGGCCTGTTCAGCCTGGAGAAGAGAAGGCTGAGAGGGGACCTGATCAATGTCTATAAGTACCTCAAGGGAGGGAGGGAGGAGGATGGTGCTGGTCTCTTTTCAGTGGTGGCCACCAACAGAACTAGAGGTAATGGCCACAAACTGAAGCACCAAAAGTTCTGCATGAACTTAAGGAAAAATTTCTTAACAGTGAGGGTGACAGAGCACTGGAACAGGCTGCCCAGAGAGGTTGTGGAGTCTCCTTCTCTGGAGATCTGTAAAACCCGCTTGGACGCAGTCCTGTGCCACGTGCTCTAGGTGACCCTGCGTGTGCAGGGGGGTTGGACTAGATGATCTCTAGAGGCCTCTGCCAACCTTAAGCATTCTATGATTCTATGACTAGTTCACTGACACATAAATAAGACTGCTGGTTAAAAGCAGTTCTATTGTAATGGGTAGACCTATCTCAACTAATAACAGGTGGCATCTAACTAATGATTCTAGGTGACAGACTTTAGCTTTCCTATGGTCATTAGTAAAAGACAAGACATCCTACTAATGGTTCAGCCAATCATAAAATGGGTGGCTTAGAAAGGTCTGGCAAGTCACCCTTGAGAAACATCTTTTTCCACTGCCTACACAGGGATGACCAGTTTGGACCAGCCACTTTAAGACTAGAATATCTAAGATTACATTATCTTAATCAGATTAGGTGATATTAATCTAGATATCAGAGATTACAGGGTAAAACCTAGAGACTTCATAGGGGGGACCTCTCAACAATGTCAATATTCAGAGGGAAACATGCTCATTCAAGCTGCTTTCACAGTTTATATTTAATTTGTTGGGTTTTTTTTTAAGCTATACTTAATAGAAAGTTCCAGCTATAACAAGATACGCATTTTAAAGTACCTGCAGTAGAAATAAATCTTTCTGTTCGCTGATGTAATCTGTTATAGGCTGTTTATCACATTGAGAACCTTTTAAGAAGATTGAACTCTTGTTAATCAAAGTATGTTATTACATTCCTCAAAATGCTATCAAATAAGATTTGAAAAACATCTGCTTTCAAGAATTTGGTTTTTTACCTACTTAAATTTGACCAAAAAAACCCCAAGGATTAGCATTAGAATTTCTATCAAAGAATTAAAGATCATTTATCCCTACAGCTCTAATTCTGGGGCACCTGACAGGACACAACAATTTTCTGTAACATACATAACTTTACAGCAGACTGCAGCAATTGTAGTTTGCAGATGGTAAGAAAAAAAAATGGTAGTTAATCATAAAGTCTAATCTTCCAAATCTTTTTTCATCATCCCTTGAAGGACAAATTGTGGAAAGAAATAAATGTGTGAACTGTTGTGCTTTTCTATAGGCTTTCTATGGAAGGCCTAAGCTTTCTGTGGAAGGATATCATTATAAATCAAGACCTTATCCTTATAACCCACATTTTACCTTGAGGACAAAAAGTCAAAATTCCATGAAAATCTACACTAAGAAAAATAATACAATAGCAAAGACAAGAAAAAATACTTACATTTTGCATAAGCAACATCCCAGCTAGAAGTAGGAAAACAAATACCCTTTTCTTCTGTAATCTGTTTCTTTCTTTCAAAAGCTGAGATCACCTGCTTTGTGAAGTGGGACGTTTTCATCCTTGATGAAAGCGTGCTCTTTTCATACATCTTAAAATTCTTTTGAGCTTTTTTGTCCAGCATCTGCAGATTTTTTGATAGGTGCATTCATTAAACTGTAAACTCAGAACGATACTTTTATTTCTGCATGCCCACTAGGCATCAAACACAGTGAATTCATAATAATACTGTGGCATTTAACTATATAACACACATGATCGTACTTATTGTTCTACACCCACACTCTGTGAAGTTGCATGCATGTATTTATCTTTGCTACCATAAAGTCATCCATTAATTTCAATGGGAGAACTCATGCAAGAAAATTTAGCTAAAGATTTACATGGATTAGGACACATTTTAGTCCTAAAGGTCTGAAAATAATTACAACATAGATGAAGTTAAGGTACTCTGAACATATCAAGGTAATTGAAGCTGGTCTTTAGTTTGTGTGGCTTAACCATCATGAATATAAACAGGTTCTTCCTTTCTTCTGGGGAAGGAAACAGTATAAAAAGTAACTAAAAATAGAATTTCATGTGTTCAAACTGTTTATCATAGAACAAAAGAAATCAGAGACTAACTAGTAGGTCACTCCATGAATAAAAGATTATACCCCACAAAATCACATATTAAATAAACTAAGACGTTACTTGGTCAGAAAAAAAGTCTAAAAAGAGTTATAGCAAGATTCAAGACATGCAACACATGAAGTTTTAGCTTAATTCTGATTTTGTCCATTTAAGAACAGGTAGTTCGCTGTTCATTTTTTATTTCTCGGAAACTCTTACATTCCTTGAAACAGCCAAAAAAAAGACTACCCATTCTGAGCAATTCCTGAATTCCAAACGTTGCTGGGAGGCAACATTTTGGACAGTCACTGACTGCAAAGAATGACTAGCTGTAAGACCAGATGCTGTAAGATGCTGGACTGATGGCAGTTCCTAGGTCAGGACGTGCCCTCAGGCCCTGTGTTTTCTCCTGCCAACAGGTCCCATGCCACTGGTGCGCACAAAGCCTCCTCCATTGCTTCTCTGTTGTTTCCACAGAAAAGAAACCTAGGCACGTATGTTGGAGAGGCTTTGCTGTCCTCCAAAAGACACATTCCTGCAGAATTAGCCCTCCGGGGCAAACTGCAGTGCTCTTCTAAAAGGTCAGTCTTGACACAGTCACTGAGGACCTAATTTAGCAGGATACTTAAAACCAGCAACTTTCACTGAAGGTAGCAAACGTTCATGAAAAGCATCACATTGCTCTACTACATTTGCATCACCAGAAGTTTATGGAATTTACCAAAAGCTTAGTAAAACAGAACCTATGAATAGACAGAGGATTTAGAAAGCTAGCTTTGTAAATACAAAGTTTCCATTGTTTGAGATGCAAAATTTTCATGAACAGGAAAAAGAAAATGCAAACTTCTTAATCTTTACTTTTGCAAAGCTATGCAAAAAATAATTGTAAATTTGATGTAAAATTGAAATAACCAGCCATGATGGAAGCTAAGTGTACACTATAGATTTGCAACTTAGCATGAGTCAATTCCACATCTGAAAATTTGAATTTAATCCATTTGATGAAATTTCCATGCTGGATGATGAGCTGTCAGGAACCTGCACTACTTTTGCAAATAGAGAAATGCTATTCAATAACTTTCATTAGCAATTGACTTTTATTATCTTCTTTCAGAACTCTTCATCACACTGTGTGTATTATTGTGAAGGATTACAAGCTCTACCTAGTAGATGAAAAAAATGAAACATTTAAAGAAAATTTAGATGGTATTTGGACTAAAACTTGGACTTAATACCCAGTCCTGGGTATTCCTATTAGATTATATGCTGTTTACAAGAACGGATGTTTTGAAATAAGTCTGAGGGCACATTTGAAAGATGTTCTCTGAGGAACTGCAGGCATAACATACGCTTACATGAAGCATCAACATAGACCTGAAAGCAGTTCAGTGAATAATTTGATATTCAACCGAATTTTTTCTCTATCTCTACTTTTATTCTTTTCCCTGTCTATTCTTTCTTCTGTCTTGCTTTAAGATTTTAGTGAAATTAATTATCTTCCAACCAAAACTGGCAAATTTAAGAACCGAAGAAAGTCAAAGATAATAACACAAGCAACATGACCACAGGACATTAATATTCAAACTAACAATTTTAGGAGGATACCTTTTCAGCAGACCATGACTCGGCATCTCTGTAAAGAACTGGCTTTCCATCTTTCAGTGTGAAAGGAGTTATGTTCTTTTGAATGCTTTTATTAACATCTACAAAATTTTGCAGAAAAGTGTTATAATCTGATACTTAAAATATCACTTTTAAAAATTAATTTCAAAGTACACTCTTACTGGAACATTAGGGTTATGATTCAAGCCTGCTAAACTTAAGAAATTTAGTCAGGAGTCCTCTGCTAATACTACCTTCTTGTCTTTGATTCCAATGAGCTCTAACATTAACTTTTTTTTTTTTTAAATACAGCTTAATTTTTAGAGTTTGTACTTTTTATATCACACTCAAGAAATTCCTGATGATGTGACCCACAGATCACTCCTGCATTTACCCTTCTGAGCAGTACTTTAAAATTACATCAGACACAGAGCCTCATAAACTACTAGTTTTGCAGTGTATTACCTTTTTTTTCTTCACTGGCTAATTTACTAAAGAGGAAAAGACCTGGGAAATACGTAAATACACAGTAATACCTGAGTTCTACATTTCTGCAGGTGGAACATAAGGCTGAGAATGCAACACACGCTTATCTTACTGAGCATAAAATCTACACCTATTCTGGGGATTTAAGTCAGGATCTTCCCATGATTTTCTGAAAAGGCTTGTGCACAGAACTCAAGTTTATCCTTAGAGCATAACTGAACATTTCTCAGAGGTATGAAGCAAAATGCAGAATTTATCTTCCCTTTTTTATCCCTTTTACCAAAAGGTATTTCATCAGTGGCTGGAGACTGGATCACTGGAAATAAAGCTGCAGAAGTCATCTTTGTCCTTCAAAATCCTCTCTGGAATTGCTAAAATAGACAAAAGGCAAGAAAAGTGCAAATATGAGATGAAATAAATGTAATAAGCATGGAGGCCAGTTTGCCATCTAGTCCTTGTTCACAGAACTGGATGTCCTGGCAGGCAATTAAATATGGGAATATACAAATATAGGTTGGAATTTAACAGCCACTTGCTCTCTCAAGGGCAAAAATATCAGTTTGTTGAACATTTGCTCACTGTGTTTGTGTTTTCCGTTTTCATTACATACCATGGTACTGCTGGGGAAAGCCAAAGCCAAAATAAGCAGCAGGAGCTCCTGCAAGCAGTAAAACACCATCTGCCACCCCACTTGTTAATCCTTTGCATTCATAGCAAGCAACGTTTAAAAGGAAGACAGAGATTATGTGAGTGCTGTACTGAGAAAATAAAGCAGTACTCCAAGAGCACACCGAACACTTACTGCAGTTTCATTGACCTTTCACATCTGTTTTCAAATGCAATCAACAAACACTGGGTTGTAGCTGCACATTTGTCATTTAGCTGCATATTTGAAGACTATTAGAACAAAATTTGACTACCTGAAGAAAAGATTAAACCAGAAAGATTCATTTGAAGGGCCAACATACCCCCTGCGTTTGGTGTACGGGAATGTGCGTATGCATATACATGAAAGTGTGCTAAAACCACTATAAATTGATTTCCTTTAAAATACATAGAAGCACAAATTGAAGGTGTCTACTATAGATCAAAACCACCAGATGGGTGTTTGAGGGCCCACCTGTGAACTATTAAAGACCCCAGCCCTGATTAACAGGAAGATATGATCATAACCACTGTAAGAGCAACCAGAAAGTCTGTTGATGAGACCTTCTGCCAGGAGGGGATTGCTGGAGTCCCTCTCTCAGTAGGCATATTTGAAGAGGAAAGACAAAGTCCCTGTTGAAAGCATTTCTTCCCAAACTTTCCCACCTCTAATTCCGCAGGGGGCAGTAGACTCTAAGAAACGTCTTGATGCTGGAGAAGTATACTATGGAGATAAAATGTTATCAGGTATATCTGCCTGAGGCAGGCAGGTGTACGTGGAGGCTGGTGCGGCGAGGAGTGCTACACTGCTGTGGTAGGTGCCGGGATGGCGGCGAGGAGCGGGACACTGCAAAACAAGAACCAGAACTTTCCAGATGCCTGGGTCTAACGGCTGTGTGGAAAGAGGCTCACAACCAGCTTGGGCTCCCTCCTGGAGGGAAGTTGGCAGCCACTGCTGTCTGGGCAAAATGTGGTGGGGCTGGAGAGCCCCCTAGAAATCCCCAGCTAGCAAATGGGAGCCCACTGGGAGCTTGTAAGCCAGCACAATTTATAGTTGATGTCACCTACAGATGACAGCAAGAACAGCATCCCTCATCCAGCCAAGCAGTGCCAAGGTCACTTTTAAAGCACTGTAGCTTATTCAGCCCATATTTGCATCAAGCATCAAATCTGACACGAGTGAGGGTGGGCCAGCATTCGACACCTCACCTCACCCATGAGGACTCCCACTAAAGAGGAGTCCCTCACTTTGTCCTGCTGGAAGGGTGTTCTGCCTCCTGCGCTCAGGGCAACCAGCCGGGAGGAGAGGGCACCTAAAACATCCCGGAGAGGAGGTGGCTGCTCAGTAAGGAGAGGGGGGTACTCGCTCGCACTCCAGGACCCGCTGGCGAGGCGGGCGGGCGGCGCCATTTCCCGCACCGCCCTGCCGGCCGCCCCCTCCCTGCCCCGCGCCGCCCGCCGCCATTTGGTGCCGCGGGGGGCGCCGTGCGGCCGCGGCCATGGCGGGCGCGTACGGGCTCCTGCTGGAAAACGCTGAGCAGCTCGTGCTCGTCTGCGGTCGCGGCGAGAAGTACCTGCTGCAGGAGGGCGCGGGGCGGCTGCCCGTCCTGCGGCACGCCAGCCTGGTGGTGGGACGGTGCGGGCGGCCGTTACGTGGCGGCGGGAGGGGGCGGCCCTCGCCGTGGCCTCGGGGCGGGGAGGCTGCCACACCTGGGCTCCGGGCGAAAGCCGGGGAACCTGCGTGGCTGACTCTTATATACGGTGTCAGGTCTTTAATCATATCTGTAACGTCTAGGTGCCTTATTTATTAGAATAGGTATTTTACATCCCTGTTTATCTGCCGGTATATTTAAAGGCTTGGCAGCAGATAGCAGTGGAGATGACTGTGTTTAACTTTAAAAGTCAGGGACTGGAAAGCTGATTGTGAACTGCCTTTCAGCCACCACAGCTATGGTTTGACAGAGTGGAAGACATCCCTTAGCATTATTAGTCTGCTTTTTTAACATTATGAGCAGTGTTTATTGCTAGCTAAACTAGCTCACCCATCTTTTTTGTGATTGCTGCCTGTAGCGTTTGAGTGGCAGTTTAGAGGTGTTTCAATACATGAAACCTTTTTCGTGGTTTTTAGGAGTGTGTGGGGATAGAGCTTGCAGCGCATCTGCATAAGCTAAAGAGGGGTGCCTTTGGTCAGCAGTGCTTGGCTCAATGGGTGTACTGCGAAATATAGGATATTATTCTCTATACTCAGCTCATAACAGATCTTGCGGAAGACCAAAAAAGAAAAAATTCCGTATGATATACTTGGTCTTCTTCGGTATGTGCAACAATAGAAATGACTCACTGAAATCTGCTTTCATAATTTTGATTATGTCAGTCAACATCTGATAACTTCCTGGTATATTTACATTGCTAGCCTCTTAAAGATAGATTGCGGGATGTTGTTGATGATAAGCCTTACTATCTGCTGTATCCTTTTTGTCTCTGCTTTATTTTAGTTGTGCTGTCATGAATTAGTAGCAATCATATAAATGATTTAGTAATTAATAGCTTAAGTTAATTATTGATGTCTCTAATCGCATCTTTTCTCTCCTGTTTTCAAAAGCTCCAACCGTGATTGCATCTGCCTCTTAATTTCTGCTGTGTAGCATAGAGAGAACTTCAGTGAGCTCCACGTGATGTTTCCCAGTTATTATTCCAGTGATTTAAAAAGAGATGGGGAAAGAAAAGGCTTAAGGAGCAGAGGTATCACCTGAGCCCTCGGAAGTTTTTCTGGGGTAGGTGAGGTGAAGCTCCATGCTTGTCTGGAGGTGAACTATCTTGTGCAGTCTGGGATTCCCAATACAGTCTTTGAGGAATTTCCTAAAGGAAAACTGAAAATCAATCCCAAATAGATTTAACCTAACAGCAAAGTACGATTCAGATCTAGGCAGTGAGGGCTGGCAAGGACAGTAACATTTTCTGGAGGACAAGAATGCCCTGCAGATCCTTGCTGGAGGCAGCATTTGTGTATTCTCCCCAAGATAGTAAATGTTATCTACCAGAAGCAGGAACGAAAGGGCATCAAGATATCATCCTAAGAGAACAGGGCAAGCATTTTTGTAGACAGCTTGAAATGCATAGTATTTCCATATCATTTTCCTGTGCGTCCATAAAATCAACAAGCCACAGCCTCTCTGTGTCTGCAGTCCTACTAGCAGTTCCCAAATCATTAGCTGCTCTTTTAAATCATTTTTGCTTTGGGAGCTCTGTCTAAATGTCAAGCTCAGCAAATGGTCATTGACAAATGCAAACTGTTTTGTTCATTTTCTGCCATTTCCAGAGATGGCCTCATCAAAGCAGTGGGCCAGGCAGATGCTATTCGCAGTCAGTTTTCAGGAGCATCGTTTGACAGTGTAATTGACTGCTCTGGGAAATGCATATTACCAGGTAGGTGCATTTTCTCATAGTGATTCAAGGGAAAATGACTGGAAGTACTTAGCGACAAAGTACCTGTGCATTGAAAGTCCCTCAGCTCTTTTCCCTGTGTAATCAGTTCTGATTTGATAATGCAGTAATTTATTTGCGTTTAATAACAAGACTGTTGCCAGTGGCTTTTTTTTTTTTTTTTTTTGGCCACCCAGAGGTGTTTCTCATGAGTGAGGCTACTTGTCTTGTTATCCCAAGCCTGTTTCAAATTAGACAAATTTCAAAGCTAGATCTAAAAACGGTGCAAAATTTCTAGTTGAAATCAGTGGGGAGGTAGACATCTGCATTGAATTTAGGCAGCTGAATACCTTTTTGAAACCAGCCATGTATGTGAGCAATCCTGAGAAGGTCTGTCCGGACAGCTTCCTTGACCATCTCCAGTGATTTTTTTTTTTTAATGAGCATTTCAGTCACCATTTACCATTCTGACCTTTTCATTTTCCAGCCTTTTTTTCAATGAGTTGGTCTGTTTGACAAATTTGAGTCACGCCACCAATCCCACAGTCACCTCTCTTTGTAAAATACCATGAAAGTCACTTTTATATAATACCATTTTTTAAACCGAGGTCTATTTTGGGTTTGATTGGGGTGTAGGAGAAGGTAAATATACTAGCTTCCCTATCAGGAGTGCTTTAAGGAAAAATTGCAGCACTCTGGCTGGTTTTCTGGCTACACAGGGGAGCTCTATCTCCATGTGTTTCATCTTGCATCTGTTCCCCTGTAGCATAGGTTGTAATACAACATACCGGTCCTCTGAGTGACCTTTAAGAGTTTCTTCCCTTCTCTTCCCTTTCTGTTCATCAGCAGTTCAGCTGTAGAGCTGAATATGTCTGTCCTGCCCACATCCAGTTGGAGGCACAGAGACAGGGCAGGATTTTAAGTCACTAACATACCCTAAAAATTACTCCTTTAAAAAAGTAAATCTGAGTGTGTTATATTTTAAACTTCGCAATGAATGTTAGCACGTTAGCTGCTAAACATCTGTTCCATGTGAAGTGGATGCTGGTGCTCAGTGCTATTGGTTTCACAACTCAGAAAAACTTCCTCATGGAGTCAGTGGGTGATTGCCAGGGTAAAAGGTAGATTACCAAGTTCAACTTAAGCACCTTGCATTTTTTAAAGAGACCTTGAGGCCTAATGAACTATTTCAAAATTTGTAATTTCTCAGTTCTCTAGTAGTTTCAAAGCATCAACATAAGAAACTGAGCAACTTACGTATTTCAATAGAAAAGTAAGTTTCACATAGAGATGTAAATACCCTTAAACACAATTAAAAGAAAATCAGTAGTCTTTAAAGAAAATCCTAGGGTTTTGCCTTTGTGTTTTTCTTTCTTTTCAAGCGATAGAGGCTACACAAGGAACTTCTGCTGTCCCTTTAATTTACTTCCATACTTACTAGTTTTTCCCTTGCACAGTGAGCTAACTTGAGTATACATTTGCTCTGGTGTCTCTTTTAGGCTTGGTAGATGCACATACACATCCGGTGTGGGCTGGTGACAGGGTTCATGAGTTTGCAATGAAGGTAATATCATAAAATTAAAGAGCTGCATTTTTCTCATTGCTTTCTTTTTTTATGCGTAACTATTCCTGTTTTGTGTTGAATCCTGCTTTTCATCCGTAGACAACAAGATAATTTCTGTGAGTGTACCTGAGAAGGTAGGCTGGGATGTTGAAAGAAAAGTATCTTTGCAGCCAGGCTTGGTTTATTTTTGCATTTGTGGAGGCCAGTACAAGAGTGCCACCTGCTATTACTATCATAATCTTGCCTTCCTCTTCCCCTCAGTGAAATTTTTAACTAGAGGTGAGTTTTCCCCCGGGTTTAGGGGAAGAAAAACTTCAGAATAATCCTGCTTATCTAGCTTCTTGCATCATTATTTGCTTATATGGCAGGGGAATGGAAGCAAAAGGGGAGAATTTGTAGGGATTTCTCTCTCTCTCTCTCTCTCTCTCTTTCTCTTTTTTTGCACTGCAGAGACCTCAGGGTGCTTTCCGTCATCCCACAATTCCTGCAATAGAGAATTCACATTTAACAGCTAATTGTTTTGAGATTTTCTTTTTTTGTCCTTAAGCTGGCAGGTGCTTCATACATGGAGATTCACGAGGCTGGAGGAGGAATACATTTCACTGTGGAACACACTCAGAACGCCCCCGAAGAGGAGCTCTTCAACACTTTGAGGCACAGGCTGGAACGTATGCGCCTAGCAGGATCCACGTTGGTTGAGTGCAAGAGTGGATATGGCTTAAACTTGGAAACAGAACTTAAAATGCTCAGGGTGATCGAACGCGCTAAGCGATCCATGGATATTGGCATTTCATCAACGTACTGTGGAGCTCATTCTGTTCCAAAGTAATGGGATTTGCTTGCCTTGCTTTTTCTAAGTACTACTGCTTTGCATTAAAAGGTGGCTGCTGTTTTGAGAGAGGTTTCTTCTGCCCACCCCTTCTAAACTACAGTGAAGAGTATTTGAAACAATAGTGGTTGTTTACACAGGACTACATAATGCCAGCCTTAGCGTAGCACAGAATCCATGCCTCCAGGTGACAGGTAACCTGTGCAGTTGCTCTTTCACTGAACATAATACTGATTCCAGGGTTTCCTTTACAGGGTTTCCTTCACAGTAAGTTCTTTTGCTTGGATTTGCCACTAGCCTTGGAACTTGCACTCGGCTTCATGTTTTGATTTTGATTAGCTAACAGAAAGAATATGTTGCATTTAATCCTTGCATGCTTTACCAAGCAGTATCTTAGTTGTGTTTTTGAGGAATTGCATGCATCTTATGCATATAACTGAGCCAAAGATGTGTGTAAATTAAATATTCTTAATAACAGATGGCTTCCTGAATCAAGTAGATTTACTATATCAGGCCAGTCTCTCTTACCTGGAGTGAATTTTTTGAGTGTAAAATGTCTTTCATTAATAATAATTATTCAAAACCAATTTTTTTTCAAATAATTATTTGAAGTTCTTTATCATTTTCAGCAATTGGAAAATGGTTAAAATAAAGTAACAAATCTGAAAATGACAATTCTGTCAAGGAATTTTAATAAGAATTTGGAGGATTTAACTATAACATAAAACTTGAGTTCTAAACTACAACCATATAACTTTCTTAGGACTTTTCCCATCCCTTAATGAGTGTTTTTTTTTTCCTCACCAAAATAAAGTAAATTCCACGTAACAGTATGTACAAATATGTCAAATCTTACGTGTTAAATAGGCAAGTATACTATATTGAGATATTCTGGAAGCCATTAAACAGACACCTTCCAAGTCACTTATGCTTGTGCCAGGCTTCTTTCGTCATTATATGTTGTAAAACTGCTCCTTAGTTCAGTTCTGCATAAATCATACAAACACTTAAAAGATTTACTTGTTTTTACTTAAATCTTCTCGATTTATGTAGGTTTTAAAAAGTAAAGCTCTCTTTTGCTATAGCTACTGAACAGCAGTTCTTGACAAGATAGCCATAAAGTATCTAATACTCTTCCAGTCATTCTGCAGTGATCATGGTCATGAAAACTTATTGCCACCAATTTTGATAACCTTAAATCACTTTATGATTATTTTATTTAACATGGAACAGAAGAACAACATTATGTTCACTCACAAAAAAGGCTCCTTAGAACCTCCTGGCTGGGACTGCTGCCAGAACAGTTTTGTAACTTCTTGCTAAGCTGTTGGCTTGCTAGGCTCTTACATTTGAGGCTCTCCTAATATTGCAGGCTTGGCAGCTTTCAGCAGAAAGCTCAACTGATAAGGGTGTCGCCTCCGGAGTATTACAAATCTTGCAGTAGCTGGTCTTTCTTATTCAGCCTCCGTGCTGGAAGCCTCTTAAGAGAGGCTTGCACTCAGACTTGTCAGCACTACTACTTTTTTTTCTTTTCCCCCCCTCCACATTTTGGAAACTTGTTTTGGACAGACTTTGATAATTTTTATTTGCAAGATGAACAAAAGAAAGCCAATTATATCTGATTCTGCTCTGTTTTTTGTTTGTTTGTTTGTTTGCTTTTAATTGCACAACTTCATTTGTAAATTGGAACAGAGTTTGGCTCCTTGAATTTACTATCGCTGTAACACTCAGAACTTCCCCTTATGTGGAATTCTGGTCTGTGCTTGTTCTGTGGTGCCTGAAAATGGGGATTGAGATGGCACCCATTTAACTTCAATGTCTCACACATCTTTAGATTTTAAAAGTGCAAAGTAATAATGCTGCTACATATTTTGGAATTGCTGCCTTTCAAATGCATTTGCTAGTCTCTCCTGGGCTATCTTTGTGTCATAAAGAGGTTGTAAATGATTTTGACCTTGCATCTCAAATCAGGAGGCCCTTTTTATTTAGAAAATCTTACTAGCAATCACTTTGCTTGGCATCACAGGAGGAGCAGAGGTAAACTTAAAATAACAATTTGTGCTGCACGTCCCTCTTGAGCTTTGATAGTTACATAAAAACATTGCATGAATTGTGTTATATATTTAAAATAGTTGTGTTTTAGGATACAGTATATGTAGGTCAGACTAAATAATGCACAAGAATTTAAAATGTCTTATGTATTAGTTAGCACGTAGAGAAGTCAACCTGATAAAGAACATATAGTATAATCTAGTATTCTTTGAAAGGAAAATAAGTCATATATGAGTATACATGAGTTTCAGTAGTTTTTTATTTTTGTTTAAAAATAAATTATTTTCCTTTTTTTAGGAGACAAAGGGAAAAGCTTTTTTTTTTTTTTGATACCGACTGGTTTTTGAGTGATTTGTATTTGCATCTTTTTCTCAGTAATTTAGTAATTGTATATGTGATTTGAATACTTGCCAGACTTCAAAGATGTTATTCTTATGACTTTATAACATTTTCTTCTCAATAGAGGGAAAACTGCTACTGAAGCCACAGATGACATTATCAATAACCATCTCCCTAAACTGAAAGAACTCAAACTAAGTGGTGAAATAGATGTCGACAACATAGACGTATTCTGTGAGAAGGGAGTCTTTGATCTGGATTCTACTAGAAGAATTCTTCAGGCTGGAAAAGATATGGGGTTACAGATTAACTTCCATGGTGATGAACTCCACCCAATGAAATCTGCTGAGGTACCTTGTGTTTTGTCATTCAGTTGAGCCATTTTTGCTTGTCATTTGCTTTTGTGAGGAGTGAATCTTCGGAATAATTGCAGTTTTCAAAACCAACATTTTATTTTCTAGGGCTTTATAAGATAGACCTGTCATAGATGAAAGAAAAGTGCAGTTTTTGTGCAGTTTTGGAGTTAAGGACCTGGAGTCATTGATCTTGGAGCAACCTGCCCTGCCTAATCAAACATTGACTTTGCTTATCTTCTGCATGTGATACAAGTGGGAAAGATGGATATCCATGAACCAAAGAATGACAAAAATGCAGTTTATATACAAAAGGAAAAATGTCATTAAATGTCCCAGCAGAATGAAATAAGATGCACAGTTAGCACATACTCAGAGATGGGTTAGTCGAGAACTGACTCGCAACTGTCTTAATAAAGAAAGTCTCTGTGAGTCTGTTTCACCATCACTTGAACGTTGCCTCCTTCCAGTGGGGGTCTGCTAAAGCGATTCTCTGCTGTATTTAAAAAATGAAATCTTGATTATTCATAAAAGCCTTCTTGGTGATTCACCATAGAAGGCAGCAGTTCCAGGAGTTACTCTGTAACTAGTGTCTGTTTTATCAACCCTCTTCTGCTGAGTACCTTATGAATGGGAAGTTAGTAATGGTTTTATTGAGAGTTGTCCCATAGGTTGCATGTTGTTCATCACTTAAATACTCCTCTGAAGGTATGCTTGCACTCTATTGGATGGTAATACCTTTATGTGAGTAGCTTTTCCTGCAGTGAATTGGCAAATATTTTGTCTCTACAATTCATTTTCTCTTTCAGGCTTTCTCTGTGATATTTTGGGGGTAAAAACTATATAAGTAGTGATTTGTCTCCTCCAATCACCTGATAACAATATTGCTTACCTGAATCAGCTAATAGCCATGAATAATTTTCTTGTCAATTTGCTTAGCTTGGAGCTGAACTAGGAGCCCAGGCTATCAGCCACCTGGAAGAAGTGAGTGATGAAGGTATCAATGCAATGGCAAGAGCTAAGTGTGCAGCTGTCCTTTTACCAACCACTGCCTACATGCTAAGGTAAGGCCACTCTGTGGGAGGAAAACTACAGACTTTTTGTAATAGCAAAACTAGGCTTGTGTTCCTGGTGTCTTAACACAAAAAGCGTAGGCTTGAGTCTAGCCTCTAACTCTGTTGGGATCGGTGAAGAGTGTCCCACGTAGAAAGACACAAATGGGCATTAAGCTTTCAGTAAGAGGCTGAAAAGTTCCTCAAAAATAAAGCTCAAAAACAAGATAATACCCTGTTACTGAGATTGTGTTAACTGCAGTGCCTTCAAAATGATATGCTACCCCCATATTTTCATTTTTACTGTTAATTAGTTTTATTTCCAGAAACTGTGTTTGCTGCTGTTGTCTTTACCACAACTGCAGCTAAAAATTTCTTAGAAAGTATCTTTCCTGAGACTGCCCCTCAGCCTTGTGAACCCTAAAATTGCCCTGCTTTACCCAGTGATTGGGCAATTTTGAGAAGGCTATTCCAGGTACTGAAGTTGATTGTAAGTGTAAGTTTTGATTGGATCAGAGCTCAGTTGGGGATTGTTGCAAAGGTACTTTCAACCTACCAAATAATGTAAACTTGGTACATAATGCTCATGGTGTAAAGGGTTTTTACATATGGCTAAGTGCTGGGTCTCTGAAGATAGATTCCTGTGCTATCAGAAAGTTACAGACCCCACGGGGTTGTTTGTAAAATGGTCAGTGGAAGAATTAGACTTTTGTGTCATAGCTAATGCTTAAGCTAGTGAAGGTATCTTTTGTATTACCACTGCTAAGTGAGAAAAATCCTTTGATGTGTACTATACAAAGGGAATTCATAGCCTAAGAAAACTTTCAAATTGCCCACAAAATCAAGAGGAGAACATTGTTTTGGTTTTGCCTGTTTTCATATTTGGAAGTCTGTCTTTGAGAAAAGATTTGCATCATGTAAATCCTTAAGTCATTGAGGGTTTGATAGATACCAGAATTGCCTTGGTCTGGAGCCTGATGCTTGCAAGTGGCTATCACCACAACGCTATTTCTGCCAAAAAAAAAAAAAAAAAAAGTGTCCATTTATGTAGGTGGTAGGGCAGTAGGTAGAGAGCCATGAGCAGAATTTGCCTTTTTTCCCCAAGATGATTAGCTTAACCAAATTCATCCATGTAGCTAAATTCAGTAATTACTTTTGCTCTTGTAGTTCACCATGTAACAGATAAATGGATTTTGCTGACAAGTGTCTTTCTCCCTCTAGACTGAAGCAACCTCAAGCTAGGAGGATGTTAAAAGAAGGAGTTATAGTTGCTCTTGGCAGTGATTTTAATCCTAATGCATACTGTTTTTCAATGGTAAGTTATCCTAATACATATGACTGCACAGGTATTAAGCCTCCTACTAGTACAACACGTGGATAGTTCTTGCATGCTTAAAACATTCTTCATTTCCACAAAGAGGCTGTATGTCTGGCTTAGGCTATTGAAAATGCTTATTTGTGTGACTTGGCAGGTTCTTTTTTTTTTTGGCCAGAATTTTTGAAACGTGAAGGGTTGTGATCCTTCATATGTGCTTGAGAGGCTTAGAATAAAGTCTTGCAAGGCTGATTTCACAGTTCTCCTTGGAATCCCCAAGACTTAAATCATGCCGGAGCACTTGTTTTGCCCAAGGTGGGAGGAGGGTGCCTCGGGGTGCCCCAGACTGTGGCCTAGACAGAGGCATTTATGTTACTGGTAACCCACGTTTTGCACCTGACTTTCTGTCCAGCCTGTCGTGATGCATCTGGCTTGTGTAAACATGAAGATGTCCATGAACGAAGCACTAGCAGCGGCCACGATTAACGCAGCTTATGCCCTGGGAAAATCGGACACACACGGCTCCATAGAGGCTGGCAAACAGGGTGATGTCATTGTCATAAATTCAACAAGGTATGTTCTTCCTCTGTTCCTTGGGAAAAAAAGTCCTTTATATTAAATTGCACTCCGCATCTTGTGGATACTGGAGAGGTTAGTGGATTTATGTTTCTTTTGAAATTGTTTTCATCTGCAGAAAAGGGACTGTGCTACCTAGCATCTTAGACTTGATTTTTTTTTCCCTCCTCAAATATTAATTGCTTCAGGGGAAAATAAAGCCAAAGACTTTTAGGGCTAAAACTACAAGTAATCTGCACCTTAATAAACAGGTATTATTTTTTAGATAAATTCTGTTTTGTGTGAGGAATTCTCTACTTGTTTGCATATTAACTCACTGTGTTCATTATAATAAGAGACAACATGTAAACAAAGAAATAGTGTTTTCTTGTGGTGCAACAAAACTTTTTTTGATAGCTGGATATACTGGGTATGTGACCTGCTTTTATATTTATAAATGTTTTGTTGTCTTTTCAGGTGGGAACACTTGATTTACCAGTTTGGGGGACATCAGGCATTGATTGACTATGTTATAGTTAAAGGAAAAATCGTATATAGAAATGAGAAGTGTGGGATAATGAGCAGTTACTGAAAGAAGGCAATCATTTTGGAACTGTTATAATCAAATAGGCATTGAATATTTCAGTTACAAAAGGACAACAAAGAAATTGGACGGGCATTTTACTGCTAAATTGTTGGTCTGCTCATTTTACCAGCCCTTTTGTTCAAATCAAGTTTATCGTGCATTACCCACCCTGTGTTTCTTCATATCAGTTACCCTTCTTGCCAGTGCATAAAAATAGTTGCTATTGTATCTCTTCTGAATAAAGATTATTTCCTGAAATGAAGAAATTTTCAGTGAAATTTTGATCTATAAAATTATTATATTAAAAGAGCACAGAGTGGAGCCACTGGGATCAAGGTAGGATTTATTGGGAAGAGCCATGTCAAGTTAGCTGTCATGCAGGGCACTGCAACTCGCCGTGAGCTGGGCAGAGCTGCTAGCACTAATTGTGGTGTGTTGAGGCCAGAAGCAGAGGTGAGGGAGAGGCTGAGCCCAGGCCCTGCAATGTCACCCTGCAGTTAAACATTTTGCTTGCATTCGCACTGTGCTTTAATTCTGTTTCCTGCATGGCGGGCTGTCTTGGCAGCAGCCAGGTCCGGAAGATGGACTTGAACTGACATACTCAGTAGCCCCAAAGGCTCTGATGGCCACGGGTGGTGGCAGAGTCCACATGCTGGCTCTGTCAAGCAGTGTCAGTATTTAAGCCTTGAAATGCCTAAAGCCTTTCACCGCTCAAGATGGAAAATCCCTAACATCTGTACCGGCCAGGAACAGGTGTACTGATGTGGGGGAAGTCTGCTGTCACACAGGAGCTCTGATGGGAGTTCCAAACCACATGCTTGCCTGCTGGTGTTGATCTCGTGCAGTAGCTGTTTCAGAGCACACCCCAATGTGTAATTAACAGGAGGTTGGCAGTGAGAGGATGGAGTGGTCTGGCAGTGGTTCAGCTGGTGGGGCAGGTCCCGAGGGCCAGCTCTGCTGCTCTCACCATTATGCAACGGGCTCTTGCCTTGGCTGTGCTGCAATTGCAGCATCTTTTCAGCCGCCGTGGAAGGCACAGCCCTGACCTTCAGTGTTAGCACGTGCACACACCCGCCCCCAAAATGTAGAAAGCTTTGTTTGCTGTCTTTTAATTTGGCTCACTGCAGGGGTGGCCTTCACCATGTTGGCTCCCACAGCCTTGGGAGCCTGCAGGAACAAGGCCTCAGAGCAGGGGCTAGGAACCTCTTGAGAAAGCCTTGCTGAAAGAAGCATGTGACTGGGCCCTCCTCTGAGGCAAATAGTTTAAGAATCCTGTAGCCCGCAGTGTCACACTTGCACTCACACTTTCACTTAGTAGTTCATTTCATGCAGGAGAGGCCAGAGGCTGGAGGGTTTACTTGGTTCATAAGGTGGTGGTCAAAGATGCTGCATATTAGGCACAGAAGGAAGAGGCTGGGCTGGGAGCTCGCATGCCTGGGGTAGGTATGGCGGGTCCCAGAGTTAGTGAGTTTGAGGAGCCATCAATCCATGCTCATGTTGAGATTCTTGGAGTAACCAGAGCCCCCATGCCCTGTTCAGGGCAGGGGTCAGGATGCCCTGCACAACTCACCAGTTCTCGTGGTCAGGTGAGGGGCCTACGTGCCAGCTCTCCAGCTGCTGCTAATCCTGCTTTCGGGGCACATTTGACATTGTCCAGCACACAGACACATGAAGGTGGCCCCATACAGCGCTGTGGCCGCTCCGTTCAGCATTTCTGCCTGCCTGGGTACCTACACAGTCCTCCTGGGAAGGCTTCCAACCCGTGCTGAAGCCCCTGCAGCTGGGGGCAGCAAGCCTGTGCTGTCACAAGTTTGAAGCTGTTCAAAGCAGCCAGTTTTACACAAACTAGTATTTATGTGTCCCGGCTCCGCTGCCTCACGGTCACACGTTAGGTGTTGTAACATGGGGCAGGTTGCAACACATGAGCTGGCAGGTGCGTGGTGACTTCCATGCTATCGCCCCAGGGCTTGTTCCTCTCTCCCACTCCAACACCGCTTCCTTGTCCTGCAGAAACAGCCTGTACCTTTCCCTGGCCCTTTTATTTTCCAAACTAAGCTCTTGCCTTCAGTTTTCATCAGCACATCAGAAAGGGAACCACGTTTACAGCTGCATGTGGCATCTCACTGTATTTATTGCAGGTGTGAACCTATAGGCTCCTTTGGGAAGCCACATTAAGCATAGTCCATCAGAGTACAGCAGATTTGTTCTGCAACAGTGATCTTCATAAAAGTGGTCTTAATGTGTTCAGAAGCTCAGTAAATTCAGCTGAATTCATGGTCATGATTGTCCGCGCTGTCATGACAAAACTGTCTTTCACAGGTTCAGATCCGGTGAGGCGTTTCCCTGCTAATCCATATGTGCTTCTGAACTACAGAAGCAGTTCCTGTGCATTCCCAGAAAAAAACCATGCTGAGTTCCCATAAAAGAGCCATCCCCAAACAAGGTCCCGCAAAAATCTACTCTCTACCAGATGCTAGCAACTGTTAAAGTTCATCTTGATGATTGTGATCACATGTGTTCACTGCCAGTGACCTCAGGGTGAAGGCTGTTGGTGAAACAGGTCTCGATTCAGGGATGTGTTCCTTCCTGTACTTTTCAATGTAAGGTTCAGCCACCTCCCACACCTGCAGGAGGAGAAAGTAAAACAACCAAGTCAGAAGCAAACAAAGAATTCTCCTTCAGACATCAACACAAGTTCAGGAAACTCTGTGGAAATGTTACTGGGACGGAACTGAGAACTTCAGAGCAATGTAAATGTGGGACCAGCAGAAACGGGGGCAATCAGAGCAAGGTTGCGCAAGAGCATGTGGATAGATGAAGTGACTCGAAGTACTGAACATACGGAGAGGTACTTCCAAAGTGGAGCTGCAGAGTCCTCCTGAGCACTGATCATAAGGCACGTGCAAAAAATCAACACTTGCCTTCTGCTCCACCAGCAGCCTGTGAGCTGCTTCAATGTCCGGGGCCATGAAGCGATCCTTCATCCAAGGCCTGTAAGGAGAACATCGGCCAAACATTAACCACAGCCGCAGTCAGCAGGTCTCCAAAGTGGTAAACTCTGGGCAACGCGTTTATCTGATCTTACCTCACCACGGAGCGCACAAGGTCGTAGACCTTCTCCAATGGGGTGGTCGTTCTCAGAGGGCGTAGGAATTCAATGCCCTGGCAGGCTGCAAGCAGCTCAATCGCCAGAACTAGGAAATGAGAGCAGCACAAGAGAGATTTTAGCAGAACCTCCAACAGGAGGCTTCCTTTATAAAACCTGGAGTTTGCTCTAGCTAATATGACATTGTTTCTAGTAAGACGAAAAGACCCTCAGTGGATCCACACGTCCAGATGGGCAACCTGCAGCAGGGTCATCTTAGGAATGGTGCTGGGGGGTATCACACGTTGTAAAAAGCACATTCTGGGTGGTCTGCCATACAAACTTTTAAATATGCCAAGCAATCCTAATTACTGCAGTCTTAAATCCGTAAATAGCTCATGTAGGGTATCTTGAATACCCCAGCTAATGGGCACTGTAAATCAGAAAGCTTCTTTCAGACTAGCATAGATGAAAAAGAGAGTCTTGAGCTATAAAAGAAAGTTCTGCTCATGAAAGCTGAAAGATCAGATGTCTTGCAAAAAGCGCTGATAAAATTACAAGAACTTCTAAGCAGATTTTTATTCTTTCTGGAAACATTTGAACAGTATCTGCCCACCTAACAACAGATCAGTTTTGGGCATTAGTTTTTATTTTCATATGAACCAATACACCCAAGTAACTGCATGTAAGATTTTGTTTCTGCGGTTACAAACTCATTTGTCTGCACATGAAAAGAAAAAAAAGTTTTATAGAACTTTAAGCCTTCAGAGTACTCAAATGTATAAACCTAAGCTAGTACTTTTGTGTTCTGTATAATTCTGTTTTTCCAGTAACAGCTGACATCTGTACCTAAGCACACCATCTGCCTCAAAATAAAAATAAAAGAACAGGAGAGAATACTTATTCTCTTCTAAGCAAAAGAAGAGGAAAGATCTGCTTACTGTCCTGTAGTAAGCAGTTTTTATTTCACAGGAACACTCAACTTCAGATTTACCACATCTCTGTTAAAGATCTACGTGCTTGAAAAAATATATACTTCATACAGTATCTTTGAATAGCTATTTAAGAGTCGTGAACTTTTTTTTTTTTTTTTAATAACGATAGCTAGGAAGAATGGCATTAATATCATAGCTTAGGTACATAGAGTAGATGCATCTCCAAATCAGCATCTCAAGCGTACCTTGTTCCACATGTTCGATAACTCGCAAAGCTTTCCTCGCAGCCCATCCTCCCATGGACACATGGTCCTCTGTAGCAGCACTGGTTGAGAGAGAGTCCACAGAAGAGGGGTGGCACAGGGCTTTGTTCTCAGAAACTGCAAAAGTCAGGAGCAAATAAATGGGGGACAGAAAGGGCAAAAAGCACTAGAATTAACGGCCAACCTGGAAGGAGACCGCAGCAAAGAGCCCATCCACCATGTCAGGCCCCAGCATCCTCTTTTGAGGATGCATTAATGTTTTAATTGTACTGAGTAATTTATAATAAAATAACTTTGCCTCTGAAAAAGATAACCAATATCAGTCTGTGGATGCAAATATCTTTCCCAGCTGACCTGAGGCATTTCCAGAGCCCTGGAACAGGCTGCCCAGAGAGGTTGTGGAATCTCCTTCTCTGGAGATCTTCCAAACCTGCCTGGATGCCACCCTATGCCCCGTGCTCTGGGTGTCTCTGCTGGAGCAGGGGGGTTGGATTAGATGATCTCTAGAGATCCCTTCCAACCTCAACCATTCTGTGATTCAGTGATTTGCAGAAGCTGCAGCAGAACAAGGGTACCCATCTTCTCTCACCTCTCCTCCCCTCACCTTGCCTGCCTATGAGGCTGCGCAGGTCCCCCATCCAGGCACACAAACACCTCAATGTCAGAACGTGCTGCCTTCGAAAGCCCGAGATGCAGGTGCAACACCACGTGCAGTCCACTCCTGTGCAAACTGCATCCAAAAGCAGGGGGAATTGGGCCGCCAGAAGGCGTGTGGGTGCCGTGCTGAAGTTTAAGGTTGAGCATTGCTCTTCAGAAGAGAAGAAACAAAGGTGCCGCTCACAGCGCTCTCACTGCAGGCCGACCTTTCCTTCCCAAAGCCCAGCAGGATGCTGAGAGGCCCCCTCACCAAACCAGGAGCACCAGGAAAGCAGCTGCTGACGCCGAGGGCCCCAGCGACACAGGCGGCGGCAGAGCTCAGCAGCAGGAGCAGCCCCGGGGGAGGCAGCAGTGCAGCCTGGCAGGCACGGCGAGACCAGAGAGGAAGGGAGAGAAGCAGCCACTAGCACTGCAGAAAGAGCCGCAATTATTTTGTGGCTTTATCCCTGGGAGTGGACAGCACTACAGGACTGCTTTAGAAACTGGCAGTGTGACTTAAAAATAACAGCAGTAACATTTTTTTTTCCTGTTTCTTCTTTTCCTCTTCTTTCTTTTTCTCTTTTTTTTTCTTTTTCTTTAAGACTAAAATCAGAATTCAAATGTTATTTTCGGTTAATTCGTGTTTATTTTGACCAGTGGAAAATTACTCTAATCAGTGAACTTCTGGGACCGGTGGTAGTCACGAGGTTGGAGGCCTGGCAGTCATTTTCATTCCCCATGTCAGAGACCCAAGAATAACCCAGAAGCCCCAACTTCAGAGAGCAAATATGAGCCCTGGATATAACTGCCATATGAGCCAGGTTGAGATTCCCAGCACTGGAAGCCAAGCGACAACTAGACCCTGGAGCCAACATAAACTCTGTGCAGACAAAAGGAAAGCTGCCAGTCCTCAAAAGAGGGAACCAGCTGGCTTATATTCCAGTCCCACCTCCAAAACCAGCCTATGGGGAGAGTTCCTCTATTACATTAATTTAGTTCATATTGACCATATTGACCGCTTTTTTTTTTTTTTTTTTTTTTTTTCAGTTCAGCCTCTTCCTCAAAGCTGCTCTCCCTGAAAAACTGCAGGACTGAAATGCTGTTGCTTCCTCTAACAGAGAAACAGCTCCACGGAGATAGAGCAACACTCATCCGGACCCTCTCCCAACTGAAGCAGAGACTGCACCTAGAAAAACACACATCTCTTCCCTTTCTCTCTTCATCAGAACCAAGCAGGAATGATGGGAAAGAAAAAAGAAGACTTGCAGTGAGGAGAGCTGGGTACGTACAAACCCCGAGCTGGCATCTAGCTACCGTCACGGCCACTGCGAGCAGCAGAGCCCTGGCTGCCCGGGCTGCGCGAGGCTGCGCAGACTCTCTGGATGAATTTGCTCTCACTGATGTCACTATTTGCCTCAGCTGCCTAAACTGAAGGGATGTGAATGCTTCTATGGATCTGCTTCAGATACACTCTGCAAATGCAGCCTAAACAAACCCTGTGCTGAGCGCTAATCCCGGTATGCAGTGTGCTGAGCTGGCTCTAGGGAGGCCTGCAGAGGTGTTTGTCCAGGAGTAGTAAGGAAGTTTATGAAACACACTGACTCCAAACACCGTATCCCAAGTTAGTAGTAAGGAAGGTTGTGAAACACACTGACTCCAAACACCATATCCCAAGTTGGACTCCTCTTGTCCCGGGAGAACAGTGCCGGGTGAGTCCCACTGCAGCCAGGCAGGCAGCAGCCCCTACCTATGTGTCCATCAGTGCTGCAGAGGACAGGTGCCTCTCTGCATCAGTGAAACCCCATTCTAGCCTGAGGCACCACCCTGAGGGAAAACACCGACAACGATGTTTTACCACAACAGCAAAGTACCCCTATAAGGAGGGCCCAGCAGTAAACACAGCCTTATACACACCTGCAAAGACCTGATATGGGCTAAACCATTTAGAAAAAGCAGCAACAACTTTTCTTTGGTAATCGCATGTGGACATAATTTGTCAATCATAATTAATTACATTAATTAAATCAATATCCACAGCTATCATGACACTATCAGCAATATGTTTTGTACAAACTGGGCAAATCCCTGTCTATAATACAGTTAAAGACAACAAGGAGACATTAGGAAAGAAAACACAAGTTGAGTTTCTTTTATTTATCATCAATGATTCCTTTGCCTTTTTTTCTTCCCTTCCTTTTCACTACAACCTTCTATCCCCCTGAGGAAAAGTATGCTGGCATGCTTATTTTTATTGTGCTCCTCCAATTAAAATTCCTGGGAACTCCAGTCTCCTCCTCCATGGAGGAGTCTGACACTGGTTTATGCACTTGGCCGTCAGATGGAGGCACTGAGTACTAAGAACATCCCAACAGTCTTAAGTTTGAGGCAAGTGGTGTCCATGTGCTAGTGAGAAACGAGGGTCAGCACAGAGCAAACCATTCTGAGCTGACACAGTTGCAGCTGCACTGAGCACTCTGGCTTCGCCACCCAATAGCCCAAAGCATGAGGAAAAGAAGGGGGAAACAACTGGGAGCGAGACCTCCTTTACATCTACAATCCAGTTACCGCTCCGTCAGTATAAATTGGTATTCCCATTTCAGCTACTTCCCATTTCATACTGCTTCAGCACTCACCCAGGGCAGCTGCTGTGCAGTGGGCAATCATGAAGCCAGAGTTCAGGCCTCCTTCGGTTACCAGAAACGCAGGCAGTTCGCTGAGCGACGGGTTGCAGAGCCTCTCGATTCTTCTTTCACTAATTGCAGCAAGTTCATGCACACCAATTGCCAAATAATCCAGAGCCTACGAAAGAAGATCTCATTATGTCAGATGATTAAAAAAAAAGGAACAGATTTTTTTTTCTCTGAATGCTTGATTACCTTTGCAGGATATTCACCATGAAAATTTCCTCCAGAAATGGTCTCTGCCCTTTGAGCAAACACCATCTTTAGGGAAGAGCTAAGGCATGAACATGAATAGGTTTCCGCTTACATGACAACTACTGCAAATAATCAGAATGTCTTCTCTGAAGGCATTTCATGCTAACATGCTCTTCTTTGCAAGTACATTGCATTACCTCCACCTGCTCACTTTTTCAGAAAATGAAGATCGAATCTCAGTTCTCCAAACTTGCAGAGATAGTTTTGTCATATATTTTGTTAAACGGACTACATGAGATGAAGTGTTTGATCGGAGCGTGAAAACTATTAGGGATGCAAAAAAACATGTTTGGATACTAGCATATTTCTCAGCTGCTTAGTAGACTCTCTCCAAGTCAGGCTGCAAGAAGTGATGCTTACCAGCTATTGATATGACAATAACATCTTTACACTGATGGCAGAAGTCCAGGTTCTGTTAATGCTGCAGCACCAGATGTTTCAAATGAAAATTCACTGCCAGTCTAAGTCCATCAATTGTCAAGTTCTGCCTAACTATACGTTTAATATAAGAGCCCAGAATCTGATTTAGGAAGCATTTAAATGCATAAAACTTTATGTATAAGTCCCAAAACACACTTGCGTGCTCCAGTGCTTTATACAACTGCGGCCTACTAGTTACACTGGGAGTGTTGCTTTTGGAGCCAGTTGTAGCTACTGACTGAAGACAACTATGGTTTTTAAATCTCACATATAAATGATAATTTGAAAGAAAAAGATAAAAAGCGCCAAGGAAAATTTTTTTGGAGAAATAAAATCGTCAGAAAGATACAGGGTTGTCCGTGGCACTATTGATTTCAGTCATCATGATGTCCTTCACAAAGGCGATTGTATCATTTACCACTCCATGAACCTAGAACAAAAGATATTATCACCAGAACTTAGCATCTCTGCTTAGTTCACCTTCAGTATTCTGGCCCAGTTGCAGGTGCTGTCTTTCCCCTTATTCCAATCTATAAATCATGAAGACGTGAAGACAGTCTTGGATTTGCTCTGAAAAAAATGTGCATTGCTGTTGGGGGACACTGCCCATCCTCACATCTGAAAGACTAGATTTACATTTATCATGACAGTCTTGCTAAGACAATCATTTGAGTGCATCATTCTTTACCTGTTTGCGATGGTTTGCTCAAAATGAAAGACAAATCAATATTCTCTTAATTGATTGAGGATAGAAGTGATATTAAACAAGAACTAACCTAAGCGAACCAACATAGAAAAAAAACTCTCACAAATTAGTTACTTAGACAAATCTTTCACTGGCTGCAATAGCTTTGCTCATGTTAGAACATGGGATAAAATTCATCCAATATGTTTGGGATACCGCAGGTTTGGGATGCAGTAAGTCACTCCAGCTGCTTCTGGAAACATTTTTCCCCAGCTCATGGTCTTAGCAAGTAGGCTGAAGAAAGCCCCTACAAAGCAAGCAGATGTGGAAGCCAGGATCTTCCCCAGGCCTCCCACTCTTGGCCTTTTGCAGGTGTGAGCACAGCACTGCTAGGCACTGCTCCATGGGCATACGCACTCCCATAACATGGGATCAACAAATTACATGTCTCTTGTAGTAGACAACTTTGAACTGAAGGGGAAACAAAATAAAACTGCCTCCTCTAGTGGAGTCAGGCAATATATTTCTGGGGTGGAAACTTCACCATCCCTTGTCAGCTACAGTAAAAGGAAACATAAATCGCTTTTTACCTGAGGGCAGCAGCGCATTGTGTAGGCATCCTGGACTCGATCACAGAATCTATGGCTCTCTAGGAAGAACAAGGGGAAAAACAAATATGCCTTACACAGAAATGTATGTATGACTGTAGAAACAGCCAACCTGTCCTGAGTAACTCAGGAGGTTACTCAAGACTAAGATTTTTCACCTGCTATTTCTGATGGATGATGGTCAGAATCTAAAAGGGACCTGAATCGAAATGCCACTTCAGCCTGCCCACGGTGTGGGCGCACTGCATGTATATCTAGAAAAACAAGTAGGACTGTTAAGTTTTGCCCTCTCTTGTCAACTAAAGGACAGAAAATGTCCAGTACCAACCTGTGTCAAAGGCCCTAGTTGTACCCTTCAAGACTTCAAGTGTAAGGGCAGCAATTATATCTGCTTGCCTAGCAATAGCGCTGGCTCTTTCAACTGCTTCACATCCCAGCGAAGTGATCATTTGTGTCCCATTAATTAGAGCCAGACCCTTCAAAGAGAGCAGATGTTAAGCAACATCATTGGTGCTATTCCACATGCTGTGAGAACTCACCATCTCTGCAACAATCCAAATTAAAACCAGAGAAGTACAGCAAAGAGGAATGTTTTATTCTTTTCCTGTTCTTTGCAAGCATAACACTATTTTTACTCACTCTCTTTTGTTATTAACTAAACTGAAGGAGCTATGAGCATGGGGCATGTGAGAAACACTTATAATAATGAAGCAGAGAACTAAAACAGAAGTAAAAGTCTTAACTGATTTAACAACTTAAACAGTTGATACCAGCTACAGGCTTGTTCCAAAGGCCCTTGAAGCCCAGGAGAATTCTTTTTTCTCCAGGAGACACAGGTTTTTGCTGCTTGCTTCTGAATTTGTTTTACAGTTACTGAGGTGCATTACCAGAGGGCTGCACTGCCTCAGGCCTGTTGCATCCCCATGCAAAGTTTCATCCTTGAAATAAGATTAATCTCACCTAATTTTAACAGCCTAAAAGTCAAATATAAGCGGGGCTCATGCTTTGGTCAGAGATTGCTACCTTCAGAGGGCTTCTTGGAGCTGTGATTCAGGATGAGACAAAGAGTTTTCTGAAGATGCCTGTGCCTCCCTACTGAATCCATATACACATAATCCAAATGCCAGGCTTGGATTTGACAGTTCAAGTTAAGTGGAGTGATATTGGAAGAAAAACCCCACTCCGGACAGTACTTTTTTAAAAGGTAGTTGTTTAATTAACAGATTAATCTATATACATTAACTATTCACACTGTGCTGCTGATATTTATATCATATACAGGTATTATAACTATATATTTGCATAATTATGTATAAGTATTACATGCTGCATTTAAAACATTACAAAATATACTTTTAGCAATAAATTAAGTTTTTTGAAAAGCCATCCACAACAGGAGCCTCCAGATCTCTATAGTTCTTTAAGAAGGGTCATATTCTCTGATGATAGAATACAGATCTATGTATTCATAAACACTCCTAGAAATATAAACTTAGTCTATAAAATCAGGACATATCTGAATATAAACCCTCAGGGAACAGCTAAGTAATCTGTTGATTGGCAACCAGAAAGACCAGTTCTATATTAGTGTTATGTGGGATAAAGCTAAAATTACTGTTTACATCGCTTTAGTTACCTACTACTACAACTTCCACTAACCTGGAAAAACATGGGATATTAACAGTAATATTTTCCACTGATGAATGATTAGGAGTAGTAGAAAATGTGGATCAATCCCCATTGCCAGTGAAAATAGAATTTAATCACTGGCATTTATAGCATTACTGGCATTTCAGTCATTAAGTTTAACTATAAGGCAGCTAGTGAACAGTGAGGCTTGTTTTCCTATAGCTGTCATGGCTATGGTTTCTTACCTCTTTTGGTTTCAGCGTAACTGGCTTCAGACCATGGGCTTCCAGGACCTGCAAAGTAGTTTGATGACAAGACAGTTAACAAGAAAATGCTTTCCAAGAATTCAGTCAGCAAAATTTTAAAATCTTCAATTATAAATAAAAAACATTAGGAAATTCTCCAGTGAAGAGAGAAAAAGGAACTTTCTCTCACACAAACACTGCTGGGCTAAGCAAAAGATTGCATATTTGGGCTTCAAAACCAGCATCTTTTTTTCCCAGTGCCAGAAAAATAAGGTACAAGGAGCAATAAAATGAGATAGTGTCACAGCTCATTAACATCTGTTGCATACTATCTGATGGGAGAGAGTAATAGGAGATAAGGTAGGAAATGTCTTGGGAAGGTAGTTCTGCCTACCCCTGCCTCAAAGTAGATTTGGCTTGATGTAAACAATTTCTTACGAATGATTCCCTAGAAACTGGAGAGAGAGAGACAGGATGTCATATCTTTCTTTAGAGTATCTCCAGTGCTGAAGAGCTTTATTCAGGCAATTGCTCTTGTGAAAAATGGAGGAATAGTGTAATTTATTCTAATTAGAATGCTCTTTTCTTTTTCTTTTTCCAGATGATTTCCAGAGATGATTTCAGAGAAATATATTTGGGAAATGGAAGGAGCAGTAATGCAAGAAACTTTCTCACCTCTGGAAACGATAAAAGAGACAAATTTAATCATCTGACAAAAGCATGCAGAGGTAACAGAGAGAGGGTGAAAGGCTGGGTGATCTCATGTCGAAAATACTTCCTGGGGAATCTGGTTTTGATTTCATTCCTGCTACAGAATACTTGTGTGAGCCACTGACCTGATGGATGAAGTTCTTATTCCTCTTGGGCTTCATCTCCCTTCTCACCAATTCCTTCCCTTGTTCCCAGGGAGACTGGTAAGAGGTGAGATGGTAATGACCTGAATATATTGTGTATGATGATAAAGTAATGAGCCATTGTACCCTTCCACATCTGAAAACAGGAGGCCCAGGACAAACTGCCTTCCTTTCCTCCCTCCTTGTCTCCCTGTGTAGCTCTCAGCACTCCTCCATGTTACCATGATGATATGACTGTTAATCTATAAATAAATCTAGTATTCAAACATTACATGGGTAGGACCAACAAGTCTAACAGAACAAATGACTAAGAGAGACTTTGGAAAGGCCATACTTGGAGATATTAACCACTAGATCAATCTGCTAGCTTATTAGTGACCAAAGAAATCTAACATAAAATAATTTTATTATAAATTTCTTGTTGTAAAGGATGCTACTAAGGTTCCCTGCAACTATACCAAAAACATCTGTGTACTATGAAATTATAAAATGCAGTAGACGCTTCACTAGTAAGTTCAGTAAATCTCCAGTTCTTCTTAGCATTTGAATTTTTCTAATTTGAGGGTTTTGTGTGACAGTGTTGGTATTTATGGAGCTGAAGGTGTAGTAATAGCTCTGTCAGAGCTTGTATCACATCCTATCTCTCTCTCCAGCCCCTAACAATGTCACTGCAGCATCTTGCACTGTGATACCATGCCGTGATATTTCTTTAGGATCTAATGACATGCAGGACATTCATCCAGTGTCTGTTACAATGACATGTGGGCCAGTATGTTCCACTCTCATGGATCCACTTCCCTCAAGGTGCAGGATGAGCTGCTAAAGGCAACCTAGTCCCAATTCAAATTGGTACACAGTTTCTGAACACTTGTAAGTGTTATGATTCTAACAATTCTAGGAAAACTCCTCTTCTCAATACTACACACAATTTACACAGAATAGTCAGCAAGAAAGCAAGCAGAAAACGAAAACAAAAACAAACCAACACGGATCTTACGTATTTAGCATCAGCCCAACCACTCTTTGGAGACCACATCTTTCCCTCTCCAATCAATCCCAGAGCAAGATGAGAGAGGGGGGCCAAGTCTCCACTGGCTCCAACTGTGCCTTTCTCAGGGATATAAGGAAGGCAGGATGCTAGAAAGAAAATAATTACAACTCTCATTAGAGCTTTCCCTTGATATGCTCCTTGGAAAACAGACACATGAATATGGTGACAGTTACATTCTGTAATAATGACCAATATAACCACCAACACAACTCTTATTGCAGACAAGGATTTGATCCTGCTCCCAGACTAGCTGCAGCTTATAGAGAAATCATTTCCCTTCTCAGTTAAGTCCCATAACATCTTGGAGGACTCCTGCTAGTGAGCATTGCAACTAGAATTACATGGTCAGGCAGCTAAAATATGTTCCTCTCGGGTCACATCCCAGTTGTGAAGGGTTCTTCAGGACTTGTAACCTGGAAATATTGATTCCAGGGGATCTTGATTCATGGGACACACTGTCATCATTTATGATGTCTGTGGGAATTTGGAGTTGACTGTTGAATTCATCAACCTAAAACCAGAACCATTGCCATCTTACTCTCAGCTCTGTTAGGCTCTCTAAGGCTTATCCAACAGCTTCTGCGCAACTCTTTTCCTTTCCACCTAGTTCTTCGCTGTCAGGGTTGTATGAGAAATTCTTGGCAGTGGGGCTTTTTTTTACTAATATTTGCATATGTGAGATTTCATCCCATGTAAAATTGCTAGGAGCAGTATTTGTACTCAAGAAAATCAATGAGCATTATGTGTTCTAGAAGGCACATTTGTGAGTAGCCACCATAGTCTACATGTCCCAGAATAACTCAAAAATAGAGTCAAGTATCCAGCTAAAAACTTGTCTTCCAGGACAGACCTTGTGTCTGAGAGGGATGCCTTGAATAAGCACGTGTTTAGTGTTCCCACAGTAGAACAGTTTTCCTGCTCAGGCTTCCAGCCACCCAGTGTAGCTTTAACTGTTTTCATAGCTGAGGCAGCGTGAATGGCTGTTACCATCCATGCGGTTCTGCACGTGTTGTCTTGTAGCTCCTGCTCGTGACACGATCCTGTGCACGAATCTACTCACAAGAGCAGATACTGCCCAGTGGGCCTACTCAGCAAACACCCACATAGGCATTTTTTTAAGATGATAATAGCCCCATCCAAAAATCTCAGCGTCCCAAAAGACATTGGCACATAGGTCAGCATGAACCCAGTAGGGTGGATTACAGACCTGAATCTTGATAAAAGTGCTTGCCCCAGGTTAGAGTTGGATTCTTCACAGGCTGACTAACAGTCACGACAGTGAAACATTGCCATTTAGAACAACTAACATCCAGTGTTTAGAAGATAAGTAGATGCCACCCAGTTCATGCATGAGAGGGCCTACAGGTCACTGGTGATCTTGTGAGCTGTGTCACTTGGTTTTATGATAGACAGGAGAAAACCCCTCTGCAGCTTAATGAACCTGCTTTTAACATTCCATGGAGGTCACCCTCTCCATAACCATTCAGTATAGAAATAGCTCTAGTTCACTGTCAGCCTTGGCCTGCCCGTGAACCTCTCGTCCTGATTTATTCTGTGTTCAGAGCATGCCTGTTACAAGCTCACAATGAGTTTTCTCTCCACAGCAGAGAATGTAAGGAATAACATCAGGTTCACAAGTATAGCCAGGGCTGAATTGGGATATACATTATCTGGATTCAATTCATGTTTCTGCCAAAAACTTCCTGCCTGGTCGTGAACTAACTCTGTAAGCTCTCAGTGGCTGAATGCCTGTCTGTTGCACACCTTTTCCTCAGCCCTTCCTGTCATTTCTGCTCATACTATATTTCTTTAAGTGTCTTTTTACCATTAAATGCTTCAATAACTTGCTGGAGAGTTTCTAAGGATATTCCACTGTATCCTTTAGCTAGGACGTTGATCCTCAGTGCCAAGAGCATGCGAGATCTATCTGGGCTCAAAGGTTTCCCGACACCTGAAACAGTAACAGCCTCAGTTACTAAGCCCGATATCAACAGCGACAGAAAAGGGAAAATATCAAGCAATATCTGACTACCTGCAGAATGTGAACGAACTAAATTCACTTGGAGCTCCCTATGAAAAAGAAGAAAAAAAAAAAAGTCATGTAAAACCCCAAGTAAGTCTTTCAAATAAAATTTTTGTGTTGCACAAAGCAAAGAGAAACATTGAAGCTACTCTCTGAACTAAAGAAGTATAAACATACAGTGTAGAACTGATCCTTCTTATATGCATGTCTTCTGAAAATAAAGGAGATGTGCATACATAACTTACCTAAGTTTACTATTTGGAATGACTGTTCGGGCAAATTTCCCAAATCCTGTGGTAATTCCATAAACAACTGAAAGACACATACACTTCTGGGTAAGGAGAGAACCCAAGAAAGTTATCTAAACCAAATGAAAAAAAATAATTAACAGCTAGAGATGAAAAACATATATACCTGTTTGCTCTTTTACAATCCTTTCGATCACTTCTCTTGATCGCTTAACTTTAGCTTCAGCTTCACGTGTGAGCTAGAAAACAAATATTTTCAATATTAACTATTATTCCTTAATTCTAATCAGAGAAGGATAAATACATAATGTCTAGCCATGTTCATTCAGAATCTTTACCTTTATCTTGTAGAGTCCCTTCCCTAAATTCACCAGGTCCTCTGTTGTTAAACTGTCCCCGTCTAAAGAAATGTACTGCACAAAAGAACCACACTTTAATTTGGGCTACATATAAAATTGCTTAATAATCAGTATTAAATAAAAATATAGGAATGATAGGAATGCAATGATAGGAAGCTCACTCATATTCTCATTTGTAAGGCAGGAAACTCTCCAACAAAAAAGTAATGAGCACATTACAATTCTGATTCCCAGGCCCAGCAAATTTAACTGTAATTCATGCTGTGAACGCTGTGATTGCTGAACTCTCAAGAGTTTCTTTTGGTGAATAGCAAGGACATTACTGAGCTGTAGAATCATCATCAAGTCCTACCTGTTCTGGTTCTCTGTATTTGCTATACCTAAAAGTTCTGTAAAGGAAAATAAAGGGCAAACAGAATTTCACAGGTCACAGCTATTTGATTAAAGCTACCAACTTTTTCTAAAGACAGAGGAACACTGAAAAAACAGGGAAATGTAGAAAACTGTAGTTCTCAATTACAAAAAAAAAGACAAAAAAAATCAAAAAAGGATACAAATGAACTCCTTCTGGTTGAGATGGTATGAAATCTGGAGACATTATATCTCCTTCTATAACTAGAAGAAATAAGTAAAGTAAGCACAAGCAGCATTAAATTGGACTTTTCATAAAAAGAAATTCTCTATTCCTTGTAATACACAGCAGTATGAATTTTAATTTGTAGTCGTCAGCCCAAATCATATTTCTCTGCTTCCAGGAAAACAAGAAGTGGCAGCGTAACTGTTTAAGGTACTCTAAAGGCAAAAGCAAACGGTTCAGCCCTTGGACACGTAGTCCGTATCTCACACGGACAGTGCATATGATATCATATAGAGATGATCCATACCGAACCCTGTAGCTTCTAAACTTTATAAAATATATTTCTGTTTTTGTAACTACTGTTGCATTTTGGCCTTTTTTCCATAGAATCACAGAGGCTATCTCAGATGCGATTTTAGACGAACACACGCCGTGCGCTGACTCCCCCACCATCCGTTAGCTCTCTGCGGAGTGCTGCTTAGGGCCTGCTTACCCACTTCCACAAACTCGTTGTCCTCCAGCGCGTCCTCCACCGTGTCATCGAGGTCCAGCAAGCCGAGCCCCTTGCACCTCCGCACGTAGAATTTTACCTCTTCCAGCGAGTTAAACCCGCCGTTGTCAGGTTTGTTTTTCATGTATCGCCTCACGGCCTCCTTTCCCAGCCACCCGATGGTGCTCGTGCAGTTCTGGCAAGGAACTGCCAGCCATTCTCCCCGCACATGCACGGTGTATCTGGGCATGCTTCCTCTCCACACCGTGCTCCAGCGGGACTGTGGCTCCGCCGGCCTGCAGTGCCGCAATCAGATAACAGCAAAAATCCACCCCCAAAGATCCCTACCTTTGTAAATAAGCCAGACCAATGTATTCAGTTGACTTCATCCAATCAAACCAACCCTAGGGAGCACACCCTTTTTCTGGGAAGGGAAAGGGACCCCCCCCACTGTCACAGGAACTTTTTCCAGAGATCATACCAGATAGATAGAAATGAAAAACCAGGAGCTAGAGTTTATGCATCAAGAAAAATAGACAAATGAATCAGAATATACTGAAATGCAGCTGTACTAAGACCTTAAAGATTTAACAGGAGGTAATGGAGCTCCTACATGGCAGTAGATCATACTAATACGTGCATAAAGGACAAGGCTAGAAGATATTTGCCCCATTAGGGATTGGTAGCAGCTGCTGGGATTAAAAGGAGACTAGATTATAGCCTTGCACCTCTAACCTGAGTGAGATGAAGCAGGCTGGCAGTGTAGGAAATTAATCTGCCTTGCTCATTCTGTGGAAGAAGTGTTTGTGGAAGAATTGTTTGAAAGCAGGAATGGAGAGGAAAACTAGGACTTAACCGAAGTTTTGGCATTACAGAGGCCTGCTTGGGGTGCTACACAGTTGCCACTTCCAGGATTGCTGGTGCGCATGGACTCTGCTCCTCCACGGTTCCCTAGGTAGCACAATCTGCCCTCCTCGCAGCTGCAAAGGGGAGTAACGGAGGATGGAGCGGGGTGAAGACACCATGGCCAAACTCTGTTGCGCTCCCTGAGCTGGGCTGCTGAGAAGCCGCACAGTAGCTGTCTAATGGGAGATATACGATAACATGTCCGGTGCTGAGCCAGCAAAGGTGGCAAATCACTCCTTTCAGATGAACTTTGCTTGAACTTTGCTCATTATAATGTGAAAACCACACCTCCATCCCAAAAGTTACCCGCCTCCTAGGTACGACCACCCCTCACTGAGCGCGCGCTCTAGATTTTCGGTTGACTGTACCTTTAAATGAAAGCGAGAAACTTTTTCACCAATCAATAACAATATTAAGTATGACTCTAGTCACTCAAGCTCCACCTGAATGTAAAGAAAAGTATAAAAGGTGAACTAAGGATGAAAAGTCGGGAGGGAAGAATCCATCGTAACTCTTGGGTCAGTCGACAGGCTGACCCCCCTTCCCTCCCCTCAGGTCGGGACGCTGCCTGAGGAGACTAAGGAATGAGGGGGGAAGAAACCGTGGTAACTCCTGGGTCAGTCGACAGGCTGAGCCCCCTTCCCTCCCCTCACGCTTGGACGCTGCCTCTGGAGACTAAGAAGTGAGAGGGAAGAATCCATCATAAATTCTGGATCAGTTGATGCGCTGATCCCCCTTTCCTCCCCTTGCGTCAGGACGCTGCCTGAGGAGACTCGAGACTGAGAGCCCTCTCCCATCTTCTGGGGTGAGTGATGATTGCACATTTGTACATCAGAGCTAGCTAAAACCCCACGCTCTAGTAGAGAATTTCCTGTACTGACATCCAAAACCTGCTTTGTAAATGTTGCATTTGAGTGACTCATACTGTTTGTGAACGCAGCTACTTGTTTGGGGGGGAGGCGATCGGACCTACAGATGACAGACTGTTCGTGAATCCGATACTGCCAGGGTCAAACTTATAGTTGATCACACTATTTGGGAACTCGATTCGTTCCTAGGAAGGCGATCAGACCTACGGTCCACGGACTGTTCATGAATCCAGTACTACCAGGGTCGAGCTTATAGTTGATCACACTATTTGGGAACTCAATTCGCTCCTAGGAAGGCGATCGGAGCTACAGTCCACACACTGTTTGTGAATCTGATACTGATTTGATATCTCCTTCCCCCTCCACCACCACTACCACTACGGCTTTCAGACTGCAACATTTTCACAATTCCCACACTGAAATTAAGAAGGTAGTTTTGTATCACAGGTTAAACACAGAATTCATAAATCATCCTCTATTACTCTGTAATTTGAGCTCTGGAGGATGTTGCTATAGCAGGTATGATCAAACACTGGACTGCACCTGCACGGTTCTGAGCCTCATACTGCCTTACCTAACTTCCTTTGCAGACACAAGTAAGGAGGGAAAGATGTGCAGAGATGCAGGTGATAATGGATACTAAAATAAAACTTAGCAATGACCGTGTCAAGAGAGGAGCTGTAGGTGCCTATATCCTTAAAGACAAAACTACAGCACCACAGTTGTAGTTCATGCTATCCAACACATTATTCCTAGCCACCAAAACAACCACTATAAAGTGCTCTCAGCTGGGATGAGTTACTACAGGAATGAGTCTTTGCTGGAGATGGGTTGAAGTCTCCACATGGGTGACGCAGCGTGGCAGAGGGAAATGGTGCTGCTCAAAGGCAGGCTGGACACTGCCTCTGTCCCAGCTCCAGCCGCAAAAACCAAGCCTGGCTGGCAGCCCAAATTCCCACAGCTAGCCCAGCTGCAAGAAAGACACGGCCTTCCACAAGAAAGAGAGAGTTGCCCCAAAGCAATAACATGGCAAACATTTTGAAAACCAAAGGCAGTAACAGCTTTCTTTGTAATCCAATACCTTGAGCCAAAATTCTTCTAAAGCAGGTCCTTCCTTCCAGCAGAATCTTGTCCTTGCTCATTCAGGTGCATTTCAGCCAGGCCTCCACTAGAAGCTTTCACTAGCAAGAAGAGAGCCAATGGCTCCTTAGATCCTTTATACAAGAAAGCTTTAACATCTGAAGTAGCTACTAAATCAAGAGCGAATTACCATTTTAGCTTAAAAAAGGTCAGTGTACTTTTTTCTGGTTTCTCACAGGCTAAGTAGCACAAGCTAAACAAAAAAGGTTAAACTGGAATTATTTTAAAATATGAAGTCGGATGAAATAATTTAAATAAGCGCTAAAAGCATAGCAAGATACCCCAGCTTTGTTAAAAAAAAGGAATTTCAGCTGCCTCCAAGTATTACTGTGCTACACAGGATTCAACAGAACACTTAAGTAAAATCATCATGTTGTGATCAATATGAAGAACTGACTAATACTAAGGGCCATGACAAATAAGGCTAGAATAAAATTTTGCTCAAATATAATAATGCTGTGATCCAGTCTGGTCTTCATAATCTTTTTGGACTCATAGTGTTCGACGCCAAGTCAAACATTTCTCTCACAGTGCAGGAAAGTATGATAAAATTGTTTATCATTGTTCCTGTACTTTTTTGTACAGATCAATACAAGGACAAATAGGCTGAGCAATAAAAAGATTTATTATTTTTTAAGTCTTCAGACACTTGGAGTTTCAACTGCATGTTGCTATGAAAAAGAAAGCTGTGCACAGAGTGACAACATCCACCAGTTAATTTTTCACAATTTTAAATTCCACATAATTGACAAAAATGACTGCATCTCAGAATTGCTGTTTTGTATTTTAAAAATTGTTTGTAACAAAATCATTCCCCTAATTCCATAAATTCAGTGATTCTACAGTTTCACTTGTGGGTGCAAAATATAAAAACTGATTTGGAAGGTTTGTTTTAAGCTAAATTAGTAACGAGGCAGCAGAACCTTTTATGGGATAACCAAGCACGCATATCAGTAGAGGTTGCAGGATCAGTCTTTTCTTTGCTCCCTGTGAATGAGAATATTTCAGAGAAATTTGTCACTGATCCTGTTTCAAGTCTTTGCCCACCAGCATTGAAGTGACTGGGTGCATAGAAGCTCTGTTCTCCAGAAACGCCTTGACAGCCAGATCTCGGGACTTGTCAAAATTGTAGAGATCCCTGTAAAAAATACAACATCACAAAAAGCAATGAAAACATAGTTCAATGTGGATTTTCACCTCAAAGTTTTACTTTTCCCTTGAAATCCTCATATTAAAATACACAATATTAAGATACAAAAAAGAAAAAAAAAGATAATCAAGAAATGGAAAACTATTCTGAAGATTATCATACCCAAAGCACACATAAGATTCTCTATTACATGACTTAAATGGTTACGTACATATGTTAATATACCAAATACATGTGTATATATGTCATGATATCAAGGCCAAACTCTAAGACTGTCAAAAACGTGAGCTCCTGAGCTTTGAAAATTATTTTCACCTGAACAAGGGTCGAGTAAACTTCATTCTGCCTTGATCTGTAGCCATTTTCAGGGCCAGAGGAATGGCTTCTTCCCACTTGGCCTGGATGCAGAGGCGCAGCCATCTGGGGGGGAAAAAAAAAGTACATTTTTATTTCTCCTTCATTTTCACCTGCAGCAGTTAGTCACTTTAAGATTCTGCTTCCATTAACACTCACTGCTGTACTACATAACCATAGGAATGGGGGTTTACTATAAATTCTACATAAAATATTCAGCGCATGAATTGTTTATTTAAAAAAAAAGTTGACTTTGAATTTTCTTTTCTGTTTTTTAGTCAAAGTTTCCCCAAAGTGTTTTTTCAAGAATTATACATTTCTTTTCTATTACAATAGTGTCCAATTGCATCATTCTGGATTTGAACTCAATTATGTAGCAATTACTACATTTGATCGAGTCATTAAAAAAAAAAAAATCTCAGCAGCATGGGCACACATTCATTTTTTTTTAAAAAGAAGAAAATATCTTGTTATGAGAACCATGAACTATACTGTATGCTTAAAATATTCTAGGTTTTGTGATAGGAAACAAAGAAGTACAAGATAGGTAAGGCAGACTATTCTCGGCTGTTGCAAATGTACCAGAGTAGGCAGCAGCAGCAGCAAGCTATGCAATTCTTCAACTATTTGTGAAGATGACTTTTCCTCAACAACAGATTCTTTTGCAACTCCCAAGTGGCGTGTTTTAAGAATATGTAAACACAAAACAGAAGAATTCAGGATGGTACAAGAATTATAAGCTCAAACTGCTTGGCTACAAGCATCTGTTTAGAAACTTCCTCCGAAATTAAATCTTTTGGAGAGACAAAATGCTTTGTGATAAGAGGCATTAAAACATAGCAAAAAACTTCCAGGTTGTGCTGAAGAAACACAGGGCTATTAGCATAAGAAGTCAGTAGCCCTGGCCTGATCGAACTGTGGGAAAATCTTTCAAGCATTTCTTCAGGCCACTATTATCCAACACAGCCCCCAAACAGTTAGTAATCAAATCACCAGTAATCAAAACACCTTGCTAGTGTGACACATGACAGTCTAGCTGAGCTAGTCCGCTGTTTACTTTCTGTTCTTCTGCATGAAGAATATATTTAAATAATTTACCCAACTCATAAGTAATAGAACATTACTCTTTAGTACGCATGCGTACACATGCATATAGTAAAAAGTAATGGTTTTGCTGAACCTCAGTTGATTAAAAAGAGCAAAACTGATCATTTATGAAGCAGGGCAATTTGTTTTATGAAACTATTTAAGTTCAGGAAAAAAAATAAAGCCTGAATAGAACAAACCTGAATCTTATTTCAGAGTTGGTTATAGCATTGAAGTTGTATACCTCCTGCATTCGTTTCACATGTGACACTGGAAGTGGTGCCTAAAAAGGGAAATTGCAAAGTCAGAATAAGTCAGATATGCACACTTCAACCCAGGCACTTCAAAACAGAAACAAGCTCTTGAGGGGAGACTAATGCTACAAAAGGTAAAATAAAAAACTTACTATGATAAGTATAAGTATTCGTTCCTTTCATCCTCTTATAGGAAAGGAATAAATATGGATGTCCCAAAAAAATCACACCCAGTGCTACCAGAACATTCAACAAAAGAACTTGAAGATATCTGTAGCATGTTTAAATGACACAAAAGTCAAATTTAGACAAAATCAAGCCAGTTATTTTAGCAAGATTAGAAGAACACAGACAATTTATTTTCAAAGCACATGTGGGCTTCTGCACATGCCTTTGAAAAATAAGGATTAGATTACACCAGGCACACATTTACCTCCAGAAGCAACAGTCCCAGGAACTCAATCAGCTGATGAGATGACATTTCCTTCAGGTCTGCTGAGCTGAATGAGCACAAATCACTCTCTTCTGCCTAAAAGACAGAACAGTTGTTTATGCTTTTAATAGGCATTTCAATGCACAAAAAAAAAAAAAAGCTTATTTCTTTGTGTTTGGACATCTGCATTTACTTTTAAGCTGTTTCATATAAAAATGTTCTGATTTATGATATCCAAGACTGCATGAATGCAAGATTCTAAGGAGAACACAGGGGGTTGATGTACTATATGATGTTTAGTATTCTCCACTTTAATTTTTATTTGCTTTCTCCCCACTGATCTTTGTTAGCTTTTAGTGAAAAACAAACAAACAAAAACACACTTTTGCTACAACAAGTAACATGGAGAAGAAGAAAGTTAAGCATAAACATTCTGGGACAGTAAAAAGCCATCAAACTAAGTAAAGAAACAGATGTGGAATTCTCTATTAATTTTATGAGTTTTCTGGTGGAAATTGCATGGTAATAGCTACTTACTGTGATGTATATATAATTAGGATTTTGTATGTATTTTAGGTTTTGATGAGAAATACATAATACACAATATGCAGCAAGTACTACTAATACAATGCAATCAGTAATGTAGAGATACCTTGTCATTTATTTTTAATCAAAATACGAAGTTGTAGTATTAGCCATTCAAAAAGAATAATCGCAGTCCAGCTTTGTATGCATGACACAAGGCTGGCTGTGTGCCCTGTTAAAATATGCAATCCATACCATATACAGAAGCAAATCCACAGACTCTATGATGAAAAGCTACTTTATGAAATACAAAACCCCTGGCAGCAAAACCATCACGGTAAAATAAATTCCCTCTCATCAAATGATAGGCTTCATAAGAGAATGGCTAACTTTGTACAAAGAAAACACAGAAAGCTCAGATGAATTCTTTAAGCACTTACTTTGATCCATCTTTGGCTCAAGGCAACACAAGCATTTGCTAGTGTCATATCATATCTGTCAAAGAGGAGAAACAAAGAATCACACTCTGGAAACACAAATGACTCCTACATTTCCACAAGAATGTTTAGGAACTCTTTTCAAATGGCTCATCAGAGGCTGCAGCTTGATACTGCAACACAATTTACTAACAACCTAATAGCATGGAATATGCTCCTGTGTTTTCACTTCTCATAGTAATCGCAAATGTTTAGTGCACAGGTGACACTGCCCCTCGATGCCATATACTTCTGTCCTAAGATGATGGATGTGTATTTCTGAACATACACAATGTCTAATTGTAAATGTATTACAGTTTCTAGTCAAAAATAAAATATTCCTCTAGTGTTTGGTTAGTGGGAAAAAAAAAGAAATCTTCGATAGCAACTTTCAAAGCAAAAGGAATTTTCAATGGAAAAAAAAGGAAATACTAAGAGCAAAATTCCTTCTCCCTCCATATACATAGGTAGCAATTTCTACAAAGTACCAGGACATTTCTTGAGGAAAGGTGTGTGGGAAAACTTTCATTCTGTTTGCCAAATGTTATGTGACTGTTTGAAAAATGAGGTGGAATCTGAAGGAAGAAAAGACAAACTCTGAGAGGTCACACTTACGTAGGTTTCACAGGGGGCATTCCTGGAGCATGCAGCCAGGAGTTCCAATCAACTTTATCAAGAACATCTGCCTGCAAGCAATATGAATTCTTATTCAATTAAAAATGTAATTTTATAGAAAAGCATACCCTATGAGAATTAGTTTTAATCTTTGTTTAAAAACAAAACAACAATAACAACAAAAAATCCCTCCAATGAAGCCAAAGAATTCTATTAAAATCTAATCTTAATCATTGGAAAATGCACAATATAAAGAAAAAATTTATCACAGTAAGATTTCAGATTACCCTGCATTAAGATCTTTAAATAAGGAGCAGAAAGATAAAGGACAGGTCCTTACAGAACATAATTCCTGACCTATGTCACAGTTCCACATAAAAAGTTTCAATCAGTTAGTTTTAAATATCCAACCTTATCCTTGAAGTAGGAGTACAAAAACTTCTTCCAGTCCTCAGTTGTTATGCTCTTATAAGCAAACCGCTGAATGTAAGTCTTCAGGAAGCCAATGAAGACATCTGACAGTAAAAACAAGCAACTGCTTCAATGTTTGAAATTAAAATATGAAATGATAAAAAGTAAACTCTGGCTAACACTTACCTGGTCCTCCAAGAAGTTGTTCAAGGTGAAAAAGCAAAGCAAAGCCTTTCTCATATGGAACAGAGGAATAGGCAGAATCCAGATCTACTTCGTTCAGATTAGGGACTAGGCTAGTTATAGGATTTGTTTCTCCAAGTGTATTCATCTGTGACAAACATGTTAAGAAAATTTCATCCAGAAAGGGAAATATTCTGTAAATCATTGCTAATCAGATCTATAAAGGTATCATACATCCTAAACTGAGATGGTCTCGTTTTAGAACATCATCTCATTCTTCTTCCTGAAGCTCTGAGTTTGCACAGTTCTTACTGTTTTCTCATTTTGTTGTATCAGTGTTTGGCATCCTATCAAACAAAGATATTAGGATCAATCACCCCGCACCTCTGTCATTCCAAAGTAGTTAATTACTATAACAGCTGTCTTAATCACATGTGCCTAATGAGCTACATATAAAGAGTAGCTTTATAAATTAAATAGCTTACGCTTTATACTGCCTGTTTAAATCACGTACAACAAGGAAGCATTCATAGTAGAACAGAAAAGTGAGCCATCAAGCAGAATGAGAGGAAGCTACGCTTATCACAGATCAAAAGTTTGAAATCTACACTTAATCATGTTCTCCAGCCTCTGGAGAGGTACCTTCTCAGAAAGGAAGAGATGATTAGCAATGTACTCAATTATAATGCAATAAGAAAAAAATAAATCAGGTATTTGCATTAGGAACTGCAAATTCTGACACCTGAGGAAGCAGTCATGCTGCAAATAGTTTTGGCAAGTTCTCAGCTACTTCCCACTACACAATCAGTTAATACTGCAGTTTAGTCATATTCTGGAGGAACCAAAAGAGACTAGAAAAGATGTCCATCCTTACAGAGCAACTTAAAATAGTTCAAAAAGCTTTATCTATCCTCTGACTGAGCATACCAAGCTATTTACCTTGGGAAGACAACAAATGCTTGATAACCAGAGCTACTCATCCTCGCAAAAATACCAAGAAAGTTTCTTGTGCAAAACATTAAATGTAGCACCTTTATTTTATTTAGGCTTATGTTTAAACATGAAGTTCTCATAAGTGTAATGATAGTTACCGTATTCTGCAGTTCTCTCCAGCCTCCCAGTGCTTGAAATTGCCTTAACTGCTCACCAAACAACCGACCACCAATCCTGCGTTCCAAGTATACAGTGTGTCCCTCATTTAGCCTAGAAATATATTGATAAAGTTAGCATAGGTAAGATGGCAAAATTAATTTCCTTGATTTCTTTACATATTGATTTTAAAATATACTTTGTATGGCACTCAACATCCTACTTACCAGAAATGCTCCCATGTTTTGTTTGTTACTAAGTTTCCTGTCCAGCTGTGAGAGATTTCATGAGCAATAACCTAAAATATAGAAAGCAACAATAGATCTACATCTTAAGACTCCTCTGAAAAATGAACCACCAAATTCCAACAGAAATGAAAAATGATAATGGGATGTTTATTTTCTATATTCTCAAAGCCAACTAATATTCACAGCTCTGTAAACTTACCCATAGGAATTTTATTTAGAGAACGACTAGCCTAACTGCACCTTTTCCAGAAATAATTTTGAATTGGTGGCCTGCAAGCCACAGAGCCAAACTCACTAGCAACATATGCTCATTTATCCGAAGTTACATTTACAGAATACTGGACACATGTGAAGTGACAGACTATTATTACTTTCCCACTTGAGCAACTGCTGCACTGCTGGGAAGTTCTACAAAGACAAGAAGGAAATCACCCCTAGAAGAATAACAACACATGATGGCCATGTCCAAGTATCCGTGTCAAATACTTCAGTAATTCTGTGATAAGACAATGACACTCATTTTTGTAGCAGTGGATCAGGTAAAGAGGCTAATGAGATAAAACATTAACAAGAATATCCAACTTTGCAAACAAAGCTAGAGTTAACTAGAGATAGAGATAACTGTACACGATGCATGTTCTACTGACTAAACAGATGGACAAGTTTCCTCCAAACAATTTAGATCAATTTAGTTGTGTTTTGAACTTACACTTAACAGGTGACAGAAAGAAAGATACTGAGTAGCTGACTGAAGTTAGTCCCCTAGGAGTATAGGCAACTGTTATGAGTATAGGCAACTGTGTTATTTTCACACGGGTGTAAAATATGCAAAATACAGCTGCAGTTTTCCTAAGGTTTATTTAGAACTAAAATTCAATTCGTAAGACTTCCTGAGTCAAAGTCTTAGGTTTTAATTCACCCAGTGAACAAAAGACCGCACTTGCACATATTCACTACAAAACAAGATAAGATGCAATTTCAAGTTCTATTTGAAGACGTGAACATATTTTGTACTTACACCTGACAGAGACCGATCACCTGCCTACAAGAAAAAAAAAGATAAAAAATACAGGTAATTATTAGTTCAAATAAAACTCAAAATACACCAGCATAATATTTCACATATGACTCTAAAGAAGGCAAAACCATTTACAGTTCTTTCTGATGGGAAGATTAATCCAGTCTATGAGTCTATGAATTAATATCCAAACACTGCAGGAAGCTCCAAGGAAAGGTGACTTCTGGGAGGGTTATACTTACCAAGAGTGTTGGAGTTACAAAAGTAAGGCAAGGATTCTCCATACCACCATAAGGAAAAGAAGGTGGTAAGACTAGCAGATCATACTGGCCCCATATGTAAGGTCCCGCTAAATCTTCTGCCGTTTGCAGCATAGCTTCAGTCTGAAACAAGAATTCACACCAGTTTCTAACAAGACATCTAACTACAAACTCTAAACCAGTTTTAAGCTATTGACCAGCACTTCATTCTCTCTCAGCCTGGGAGCTTCCACATGCAAAACGAGCACAAGACTCTGCATCAACCCTTATTCATCATATCCAACAGTAGCTTTTTGCTTGTGAATGGCATCTTCTTGGGGATGGGAATTGAAGGAAGGAGGGGTGCAGAAAAAACCAATGTGAACAAAACACTGAAATATAATATGTTCCTTTTCCAGTACTACATCAAGCCGTAAACATACAGATTTTTTTGTTGTTGTTAATTACCCACCTCAGCAAATTCATAAGCTGATTTATCCACTAGCTCCTTTTCAGCCCATACCAAAGTCCGTGGGCCAATCTCTCTGTTGAAAGCAAAAGCTCTAGTTAGACACAATGAACTGGGGGGGGTTCCATGGGGAACTAACATAGGGAGCGTAAGGTGTTTCAGGTGCTTAGGAGCGGCCTGTGTTGCTGAAGAAACTCATTAGAGAACTTCAGAAAACAAAACAAAACATACACATTCACTCTTCAGTAAATAGATTAAATAAGAAACACATCCACAAACTTTAACATATTGTAAAGCGCTAATACGAAACATTATTTTGGACTAGAATGACAGAGGAGCAGTGAGATTGAAACTGCCAATATCTGCCTTTCCTAAGTGAGAAAGTTCATCTGTTAGTAGATGAGAAAAAATAATAGTATCTGAGATAAAATTTAAAAACAAACAAACAAAAACTCTCAGTGATTCCAAACAACTCCAAACTCTTCATAGCATAGCTTTTTCTTACAGTAAAAGCATATTACAATCAAAAAATGCTGCAAAAGCATATCAACATGTATACATTTTGACATAAATAAAGAGTTCAAAAACATAAATTAAACACGGCGACGCACTACAGAACAAAATGAAATTCAGTTCCAGGATGAAAAGAAAGTTACCTACTTACAGATAATGTTCAATGAAACTATAAGACTGTTAAAAACATGAAACACAAGATCAAGTAAGAGAACTTATTGAGCAGTTTTTATAATTATTAGCATTTATACTTTTACTCACCTGCTTTCCAAAGCTCCAACTACTAAAGCAATCAAATAGCAAGGTATTGGAACCTAAATGAGAACATTAAAAAAAAAAAAAAGTATTTGTAATGCAAGGTATCAACACCACTGATTTAGTCAAAGAAAAAAGGGATATGTAAATAAAGATGTGCACTTCCTCCACAATATCCTGCCTAGTATTAGAATAAAGGCACTGCTTTTATTCCCCAGCATGATTTTCCTTTATGTGTGAGAAGCACTTATTTCAGGGACCTTACACGCAAAAGCCACAAAACCGTAGCATGTCTATTTGAAAACAAAATTTCTGCAGTGTAAGAGTACACAAAAATGCAGCCAGTTTGACTAATGTTAAAAAAATACATTAAAAAAAATAGTTTTCCATACTCATTCCAGATTCATTAGTATTTACAGGAGGAGGATGCAGGAGATGCATAAGCCTGCTGAAATTCCACTTTAATTTGACAAAGTTTTTGATAAAATTTTAATCCACTATTTAATATCAAAATGCTTTGGTGATAATATTTATTGAAATTGTCATGAGTGTTTTAGTTGACATATTAAACTGTAAAATATACTCTTGAAGGACTTAAATCCACTGATTTATGCTACCTGCAGGTTAGAAAACAGGATTAATAAATCCCTACGTTTTGATGCCTGATTCACTGATATATAATTCTGAATTCTTCAAATCTCAATGGTTCTCAGGTTATAAATTCATTTCAGAGAAGCTGCTCTCCACTACACTTCTTACCAGCCTGGCCATCCAGGAGCAAAAATAGATTTTAGAGATCTAATGGTGTTTTACATTACATTGATTACAGGTAGTATGATTTCAATTAGACTAATTTTTGTTTTATTCCATACAGGTCCACTAGATAACACCCCTCCTCACAAGCCTTATCCACTAGGCTAAGAGCAGCAAATGTTTCTGGCTCAACACAGCAGGTAAAACACAGCATACTGAAGAGCTCACAGATATAAAATGACAGGGATTTCTCTGTATCCTCTCAAGTTTCACATAACAGCCAAGTCATTTTAACAGCTGCTACAGCTCAGAGGAGGTTTCACTCTCTTCCAGCCACACAACTCTATCCTGCCTTGCACTCAACAATCCAGTTTACAACCCGCCCCCTCCTTTTTTTTTTCTTTTTTGCTTATGTAATTTTATTGACAGTTTGGCAATATAAAGTAGAGTTACCAAGAGATGTTAAACATGAGATCAGGCACACAGAAAGCAGTGAGAACAATAAAGGCAGGAGATAAAAGTGAGACTCCCATGTTAGGAGTGGGGAGTCATTAAACTAGTTGCACCATTTCATGGAACTTCATCCTGAGAATGGCAACTTTGTCCTAAGAATGGCAACACTTAATTAGCTGGAGGCACTTACAAAAATTGAAGTTTTCACCTTTTAAAAACTTTCTGTTATTATCATATATACAGTCAACTTCAAGCTGATTTCACTGCTCAGCTTCACTGACAAGTTCCTGGTAAGCTTAAAATTTGCAGGATCTGACTTTCAAAGCTCACTCCCATGTATTAAATCTAACTCTTTGGTTCCCAAGTATCTGTAAGAACAGAAGGGATTAATGCTAGCTCTGAGCATACTAAGCATTTTCAAACTCCACAGGCTTTCCTTGGAATGACAAATGACCAGCACCAGCTAACTTTTCAGATTTGGAGAGTTGGAATATCTGTAATATCTTTTCACAGAAGCAAAGACCCATTGGTAGTGCCAAGATTTATTGGCGATAGTAAGAACCATAGATGAGCTGCTTGTCAACTGCCTGGGAGTAACAACCCCATAGGCCTCTCTGCCCTAGCCTGCAGCACTCACATTTTGACTGAAACGGTATATCTTGCGACTGCTGTCTTCAGGGTCAGGTGTCTCTCCGACACGATGAGCACTCATGAGAGCCACCAACTCTTTAGGAACAGATACCTGGAAGAAGGTTATCCAGCCATTAGCAATTCAGGCACCGCGGAAAACAGTGAAGCCATTTTTATCAACAGAGCCAATCATTTTTGTTATATAATACACTAGAAGGGAGTTATAGCAAAAAAGTAGTCCAGATTTGTTTTTCCATCATTAAATTTTCCCTCTCAAGCAGAACCTGAAGTGTTGAGAAAATTTTGCATTGAAAGCTGACAATATTTGATTAGGTCAACAGACTCTCACTGAGAAATAGTCAAAGTTTCACATACTTTATATTATTGACCATCACAATACACATCTCACTTTTTGCCTCCCTAAACAATTAGGCTACTTATACTGATACTGCAAAGACACCACAACTATTCACCAGAGCATATAGGGAAAATTATTTTTAAATCCTCAAAGGAAAATAATTTAAATTATTTTTACTCTATAGCCCCTTTTACTGATTTACAGTCAGATTTTCTTAGTTTAGGTACATATTTCTTTTCCAATTCTGTCAGCATTTTTTTTCTTTTGGAAATATACATGTGAATGAAGAAAAATATTAAGTATATATATAAAAAAGTAAAGCTAGAAAAGTGCCACAGAGAATACGAGCAGCTTCAGCTACTACTCAATATTGTGTTTTCATTTTAGACCACGTTCAGGAAGGTCCAAAAAAAATTCACCCATTGTCATGGTAGTTGTAGCCTACAACTCAGGTTCATCTACCTCTGCATAGTAGGTTAGTTTCACAGCAGGAGTGTCTTGGCAGGGAAGGATGGCTCTGCAGTGCGTAGCCTGGAAAAAAAGAAAATCTGTGAAAATACGTAAAAAAAAAAAATCTTTCTTATACATCTAGAATTATATCAAACTAATATATTATATTGGAAATCTGCACAATCCCTACAGAGAATTCACTAGCCACAAACCTGTATCTCCTACTACTTACGGTTTCTAGTGATTTTTATAATTAAGGATTTGCCAAAAGAAATAATGGTAGACAAAACAGATTAAAAGACACATGCATCGAATGGAAAGGACTGGATATTCTTCAAAAGAAATACTGGAAAGAATACAGTAGATCTGCAATTATTAAATTGCAAATATATAATAAAATCTCAACAATATCCTGATTTACTAAGTATTTTTATGATACATGCACAGATATACATAAACCCATTACAGGACTGGGCAGCAATATTATGTTCTGTGCTGAACAAGTCAACAAGTTTTTTCTCCTACTGTTCAAAACCCGGGGGGAACCCCCAGTGGTATGTAAACACTGCCTTTAAAAACAACAGTCAACTCAACCTGACATTGGCTGAAGAGGAATGGATGTTTCTTTCCAGAAGTTTGCTCTGGAGTAAACCACTGCAGAGCTGAAGACGTTGGGGAGCTTTCAAAAGAGATTTCAACGATTGCTTCTTGTCCTCTGCGCAACAAAGAATATGGTCAGATAGTTCTAACATGACTCCCGATTACTACTCAAAATTTCTTCACAAGCATTTCTGAAAAACAGGAATACTAAGTTTTGCAACACTATTTCAAAAACTTTGAAAGGAAGAAATAGCAGCATATTAAAACAATGTTGCCCTTTCAGTTAAGATACGAGCATAGTAACAATTAGATATTTTATTTCAATTTTATTGTCTCAAGACACTTCCTTTTTTAATTATTTTTGCCAACCTTAAATTTCCTAAATCCTCTCCAACAGCCCAAGAATTTGGACTTCTTTAAACTATGAGGACCAGCTAAGCACATATATTCCCACAGCACGTAAGTATAGAAAACCCCACAGAGCAGTAAGTAGAAAAAACAGTGTATGAAGCCTATATAAGGTGTACTTGCTATAACAATAGAACTGAGCATTCTTCAAGCCAAAATACTTAGAATTTGCAACGGATGGTAGGTCCCATGAAGGTGATCCTTCAGCAGAACATAAATTACTAGAAATAGAAATTATCAGAAAACCCTAAAAATATTAATGAGGAATTAATGAGATCTTAATGAGAAAAAAAAATGCAAAATGCCCCAATTTTACAGAGGACCCCGAAAAAGCTAATAGCTATGTGCATAATAGGCACCAACACGAAATCCCACACACAAAAGATGACACAAGCATACATTTATTTTTTAAAAACAGAATGAAACCAGCACCAAGAGCAATGCAGACACATATTCCTTCTGTCACCTGAAAGTTCCAGCAATTCTCTGGAATTAGCAATGCAATCAGAACAAACTTCAGCTAATCAGAGCAGTTGGGTATTAGATAAGTCAACCAGATACACATATCAAGTTTATAACCAGCATTCCAAAGTACACATTCAAAAGCAAAAGAAAAAATAATTTATATTACCGTAAGGCACATACTCTCATTGAGCAGTTAAAACATACAGTTGTGACTCTTAAGCTTTCCTATTATTGGTTTATTAAGATTTACATGGAAGACTAGCACGAATTGAAGATGATAAATTCTTAGGAATTTATTCTTAGGACTCAACACCCTATTTGTAGCTTTTTTCTTACAAGGAAATCTAGCAATGAAAGTCAAACAAATCATAGAATCATAGAATCCATAAGGTTGGAAGGGACCTTTAGAGATCATCTAGTCCAACCTACCTGCACACACAGGGACACCTGGAACATGTGGCACAGGATTGCATCCAAGCGGGTTTTGAATATCTCCAGAGAAGGAGACTTGGCAACAAATGAAACAATGCCCTGTGTCTCCCACACTGCCTGTTCGTTCAAGTACTTCATTCTTTCAGGCTTACATCAGAGCAAAAAAGACTCTCAGAAGAGATAGGCAAGGCACTCTGCAAGGCTCTCCATTACTGCCTCTAACGAAAAAGACAGCTAATGTGTGACATTCCATTTTCTTCCACATCACATGTGTACTAACTCAGAGAAGGAAGAAAAATATTAGGAAGCAAACACGAGTTTCTAGTAATAAGCACTTTTGAAGTTAAAAGACAAATTTATACGAAATTACCTTCAAAAAAGAAAGCCACGATACAATCACAGCTTTTATCTTGAGCACATGAGATGTCCCAGAGTTACAACCCAGAAAGCCGACAATCAGAAGACCATACTGCAATTTGGCAACAACTTTTTACTTCATACAACTCGAAGAATGAGCTAAACATAAGCTACCTCTTTCATCAAGCTGGCAAAGCCCAAGTTCCTGTGTTTAGCCTCTAAAACAATATGACAACTTTTTTATTATTTGAAAATACCTTTCCATCTAATCATAATGGCAATCTGCACTCCTATGGGAGTGTAGGATCAGTCTGTGTATAAAAGAAAGGGAAAGCGGACCTGTAATTCCATATACTCCCTAGTGAAGCAATTCCGAAGCAGATAAAATTGAGGTAGCTTAAGCAGAAAGAGGAATATTACTGATGAGAAGCCCCGGAATAATCGTGAGATGTTCCACAACATTCTGCTGCTCAACTCTGTTTAGAAAGTTACTTCATAGAATCATGGAATCATTAAGATTGGAAGGCACCTTTAGAGATGATCTAGTCCAACCCCCCTGCACACGCAGGGTCACCTAGAGCATGTGGCACAGGACTGCGTCCAAGCGGGTTTTAAAAATCTCCAGAGAAGGAGACTCCACCCTCACTGTTAAGAGATTTTTCCTTAAGTTCCCGTGGAACTTTTGGTGCTTCAGTTTGTGGCCATTACCTGTAGTTCTCGCTGGCTACCACTGAAAAGAGGTTGGCCCCATCCTCCTCCCTCCCTTGAGATACTTAAAGACATTGATCAGGTCCCCTCTCAGCCTTCTCTTCTCCAGGCTGAACAGGCCCAGCTCCCTCAGCCTCTCCTCATAGGGCAGATGTTCCAGGCCCCTGATCATCCTTGTGGCCCTGCGCTGGACTCTCTCCAGCAGCTCCACATCCCTCTTGTACTGTGGAGCCCAGAACTGGACACAATACTCCAGATGTGGCCTCACCAGGGCTGAGTAGAGGGGCAGGATCACCTCCCTCGACCTGCTGGAGATGCTCTTCTTAATGCACCCCAGGATCCCATTGGCCTTCTTGGCCACGAGGGCACACTGCTGCCTCATGGTCAACTTGTCATCCACCATGACACCCAGGTCTTTCTCTGCAGAGCTGCTCTCCACAAGGTCGGTCCCCAGCCTGTACTGGTGTCTGGGATTATTCCTCCCCAGGTGCAGGACCTTGCACTTGGCCTTGTTGAATTTCATAAGGTTTCTTACCGCCCAGTTGTCCAGTCTCTGCTGGACTTCATAGATTATATCAGACCTGGACACAGGTACAAAGTTTCAGCTGTCTAACGACTGCTAAAAAAATTCGCTGCTATTAAAATTAAACTACAAGATTGTATATCAAATAAACATAACACCCTAAGTCTTTTCACCAGCTTTTTACAAAGGCTCTGCAGACAGAAAGCACTTCATGCTGCACATTTGGAAACCCTTTAAAGAAGCAGAAAAATGTACGTACCTCCTTAATTCAAAAGGAAAAGTAATTTCCAGTGGAGTTCCCTTGAAACTATGTTTTTGGCCAAAACAAAATTTTGCATCCTGTCCATTTACTGTCACTTTAAATACCTGCAGGTCTTTTGTATCCAAGATCTGTAATGAAGCAAATATTATTGGCATGATAAGTACGGCAATAAACAGTGTAGCACTCACCAAATCTTAAAACAAGCCTATGCAAATAAAAAAGTGCTTATAAGTAAATCTAAAAAAAAAAAAAAAAAAAAAAAGAGTAACTGTTTTGACTATTGGGAGTAAATGATTTTTAAGAGAGCAACACTGAACTTAAAACTGTCAGGAAAAAAAAAAGAAAAGAAAAAAAAACAACTTCTAAGCACATAAGAGAATTCAGAAAGTTAGCAGAGAGACAAAAAAAAAAAAAAAAAACTTTGTAGATCAAGGTGGAAAGATTTTGCTTTCATTTGCATTAAAAAACACGCTAGGTGATGAAATAAAAACACCCCGAAGAAAGAAAGGCCTAAACGCAGCTCTCCGAGAGCTCTGCCTTATCCCCATCCCCTGGGCAGGGGGCTCCTCGCCATCCGTGCCGAGAAATGCACACTCCCACCGCGCCTTGTCCCTCCCGAGCGCTACGGGGACAGCACCCGTCCCTGCACCCGGGGACGGGCGACAACGTTCACGGAGAGCTCCCGGGCCCTGGACCAGCGTCGCCGCCGCCACGGCCCAACGGCACCAACGGCACCAACGGCCCCAACGGCCCAAACAGCCGCCGGCCCCGCTCAGGCGGCCCCACCGCAGCCCTCGCCGCGCCGTTACCAGGCAACGCAGCGCCTCGCGCTCGGCGCGTGCCGTGAGCGCCGCGGTGCCGCGCAGCGCCCGGGCGCCGAAGTCCACGCGGCAGCGCAGGTAGAGGTGGCGCGTGAGGCAGCACGAGGGCGACGAGAAGGAGCTCGTGTCCGCCGCCGCCATGGCTGCCGCCCGCCCCGCGCAGAGCCGGGCCCAGCCGAGCCACTCTGGGCGGGGGCCGCGGCCGCACCGCCCACCGCGGGGGCGGGGCCACGGAGAACGCGCGGGGGCTGCTGGGGCGCGTAGTTCCGCGTCCGGGAGAAAGGGAGAGAGACAGCGAATAGGGGACTACAACCCCCATGGGTCAATGCGCGGAAAGGCGAAAACGGAGGCGGAACCGCGGGCGCTGACGTGTGTGTGGAAAAGGTATTTAAGGACTGGACGCAAAACTGCACTCATAGAGCTCCTCGTTAGTATAGTGGTAAGTATCCCCGCCTGTCACGCGGGAGACCGGGGTTCGATTCCCCGACGGGGAGTTATAAAGTTTTTAATTATTTACTTTTTATTTATTTATTTATTTATTTTAGTTTTTTCTACTTTGCATCGTTTGACTTTCCGGCAGCTTGGGTGAGTAAAAACTACAGGGGGAGGACTCTCCCTCTCCCGGAGCATGTGTAGAGGAGGGGACAATACAGGCAATGCTGGAGGTCACCCAGGAGATTTCCAGGAACCAACCAGGCTGCAGGAATGCTTAGACAAGCCCAGGTAACCCTCAGGAGGAGAGGAAGGGTGTTTCATTCTGTAGGCATATTGGTGCCTGTATTACAGAAAGCAGAAAAACTAAACCCATGGCCTTTTCCATTTCCTTCTGCAATTTCAGGATTTCCTGCCATGCCCACTTCTCTTTCTCAAAATCCACATACAGAAGTCGTCAGAAACACCAAGAACCTGATCTTGTTTAGTAGGCAGTTTATTTCAAAACCAAACATGGACCACAGAACAAGATACAAGAGCTGTTCATGTGCACTGGCATTGAGTCAGGCAATTTCAGCTGCCTTAAAGCAATAAGGGATTGATTAGAAAAGCTGTCTATCCCAAACAGAAACATGTTTACACTGCTTCCAGACCATAAGAGAGAGTCTCATTCCATATCTGCCTAATTGGAGTTTCTGTTCTCAGGTTAAACATTGATAGCAGGCAGCAAACTGCCCAAGAGGCAAAGTGTTGCTGCAGAAGTGCAGTTTCTGCACTGAGAGGGTCACTCATCGGCATGGGCAAAGGTAAAAGGAGGAAGAACCATCGACTCAGGGCGTAGGGCTGTGTTTTCCAACGGGTCGGCCTTTGTCCCCAGCACTGGGCTCCCTATGATGCCTCCTAGGCAGCTCAACCGGCCCACGTGCAGCTCTTGCTCCAACCCCTTCCCAGGCAGTGGGGAGCCAGTACCACTGAGATGCCAGCAGGGACAGTGACAGGTGTGCCCTCCACATTGAGAAGTTCAGCACTGCCCAGCATTTCGTCGTCCAAAGTACTTCATAACTATGTATTCTGTCCTCTGCAGCTTGAATTCATAAATCTATCTAGGTGCATTTTATATATATGTAAAATATATACCATACATATATATGTACTATTTATGCACATTTTGCACATACATATTGTGTCCATCTTTCATTAGACGTTATCAAGGAGAATTTCTTGAAATGTAAAAAAAAATTGCTTGCCCCCATTGGGAACTGATTTACAGTCAAGGGAATACAAATTTATGGGTACTGGAGATTTTGGAAGTTTTATGTCGTTGGCTACTCTAAAGGCAAGGAAAAGAGAGGATCTCTTTTTTTAAACCTAATAACTATAGTAATAAATTCACATTTTAAATCTAGTTGAAAATAAGCTCTAGGCAACTGTTCTAGGCAGTCCCAATAGGCAAAACTGTAGTCAAGTGCAGAGAATTCTAGAAAGGATATCTAGGGCGTCCTCCAATGTGTTGGGTAATATTTTAATCTAATCTCTGTAGGAAGTGGTCAGCTAGGAAAGGTTTGTGTTTTGTTATCAAATATTTCTGAATTTGAGTAGTAAATCAAGGGTTGTGGTTGCTCTCTGGTTTTCCTTATGTGTCAGTGCCTTTAAAGCAAGAAACAAATTCTTCATGAATAGCAGTCTGCTGTTCCTGATTAAATTGGCTTTCCTTTGCCTTTTGCTCCAGCTGATCTACAGTTGATCCAGTTTCCTAGGATGAATAGGATAGGGTTGAAAATATTTGAGTGCAGCTTTTTATTAATAGAGTATCCTTGAATACTTCTGTTTTTGAGCAGCTTTTGAAGGTCTTTTTTTCTGTTGTTCTTTGCAGTTTTTGTACTGTTTTCCACACATTTTTAAATGTCATATGGTCTGTTAAATATAACTTTCTTCATTGTTCCTTTCATTTAGAAGGAATCTGTTTTGTATTTTTTTTCAGTTCCTCTTATCCGAATTTTAAAATATTTTGCAGATAGCCTTTTTATTTATTTACTTTTACTTCCATGCTGATAAATATTCAACAATTCACTCTTTCAGAATGATTATCCTCAGTTTTAGGTGTGTTTAAAGTACCTTAGAGATATGATATTAAGAGATACAGAATCACAGGAGAGTTGAGGTTGGAAAAGTCCTTTGAAGATCATCAACTCCACAGACCTACTCAAGCAGGGTGACCTAGAGCATGTTGCTCTGAAGCATGTCCAGATGACTTCTGAGGAACTTCAAGGCTGGAGACTCCACAGTGTTTCTAGACACTCTGGTCTAGTGTTTGGTCACCTTGACAATAAAAGTTTTTCCTTATGTTCAGACAGATCTCCGTGTGTTTCAGTTTGTGCCTGTTGCTTCTTTTCTTGTTAGTGAGCACTGAAAAGTGTCTAGCTCTGTCTTCTTTCCACCTTCCCTTCAGACATTTACAGTCACTGACAGGATCCTTCTGAACCTTCATTTCTACAGGTTGACCAATCCCAGAGCTCTCAATCTCTCCTCATATAAAAGACGCTCCAGTCCCTTAATCATCCTCGTAGCCCTTTGCTGAACTCACTCCAGTAGCTCTGTATCTCTTTTTTTCACTGGGGAGCGCAGCACACCAGGGCCAAGCAGAGGGGAAGCATCATCTTGCTCAGTCTTCTGGCAACACTGCCTACAGCAGCCCTCATGCATTCACCTTCTTTGCTGTGAGGGGTCATTGATAGCTCATGGTCAGCTTGGTGTCATCCAGGATCTCCAGGGCCTTCTTTGCTTTCCAGTTCATCAATACCAGCTTGTGCTGGTGCATGGGGGCCTTTCCTCCTCAGGAGCAGGACCCTGCACTTGCCTTTGTTGAACTCCATGAGGTTCTTCTATGCTCACCTATCCAGATGACTGCAGCCCTCTGCTGTTTCAAACTCTTTAATATTGTTTGAGAGCTAAAGGATCTGAAAGTCACAAGGCACATTTGTAAATATTAGGCTATAGGTCTGGCCTATACTATTAAGTTACTAATTTAAAATCTTCATGTCTGTTTCTAATCTTTGTGTTTCTATACCATTAGAATGTGACTTGTTTCTACTGCCTCAAGGTGTACAGTGTGTTTCATTACAGTTAAGTAATGTAAAATCCATACTTAACTATATGCAAAAGTATGGAAAGCTCAGGAGTCATTGTGATGGGCTTGGATAAGAATAATTCCTACCTCAAAAAGAATCCCATATGATAGAGGGTTAACCCTCTTCTGCAAATCTGGTGCTGCAATATATCACATCACTTAGCCTACTCAGCATTTTGGTTTCTTCAAAGACTTTAATTCGTTAAAGTTGTTTGAAATGTCCTCTCCTTCCTTTTTTTCTGTCATGCTACTAACACCAACTGTAGATCACCTGCTTCATCCTGCCTTAGCACTGAGCTGGAAAACTGATCTGTAAAATAATTAAAGACAGCTGAAAAAAAATGAAAGTAAAACAGTGCTGTATCTGAAAACTCTAAAGGACACACAGTTTCATTTAACATGCAGACAGAACCCTTGTATATAAAGAAATGGACCATGTTTTTCATGTATCTGTAGCTTTCATCACCCTCATAATCTTCCTTTCAATCATCAATTTTGAAAATGTCTCTTTCTGAATGATTAAATCCTTCCAATTCCATGAGGTACCAAGCAAACAAGAACATGCTAAATTTTAAATATTCAATAAATATTAATATCTAAAGCTTTCCAACATGAGGTTTCCTGTTTATTTTCATGGCGTCTAATATTGAATGACATTTTGCTTGCTGTCGATACAGGATGACCTCTGGATAAACTCTGGGTCTTGTAAGGCTGCTCTTTGTTTGCATCTCGATTTTGTGCTGGCTTTCTCTTTACTAACAAGTGCCATTGCCTTCTATTCATCATATGTACACCATAAGAATACAAATATTTAATCTTGCTAAAAGCGGACTACAGCTGCCAAACTTTGTTGATCCACATAACAGTCTTATAAAACTGTGAACAGATAAAATATCAAATATATTCTGCAGTATAGGAACTCCTGGTACTGATCCTTCTTGAAGCTTGGTAGGATCCATATGCCGACAGGTGCATAAATCCATTTTCTCCCCTGACACATGAAATGGTGGCTTCTGGTCAGCTGCAGCATGCAGTAATTAGGCCTTTGAAGTGGATCAGCTCGCTGTTAGGTCAATAGAATCTATGCCTGTAGGTTTGTAGGTTGTATTTCTTTCAGCTAGCCTGGATTATTTTTAAGCTAAATTTGCTTCTTCAAGCCTTTTTTTTTGATTTCTCAGGGGGATGGTGCAGAGCTCTTCCATGCAATTATCTGGATACTTCTCCCTTATGTCCAGATTCAGAGCATACCAGAGCATGAACTCTACACAAACTATACAATTGTGCGGGAGAGGACCAAATTACTGGAAAGCTTCAGAGAAAAGCAGAAAATTTGTGCATCTCTGCATCTCTTCCACAATCCTTATTCAAGGATAGGAGCAGAAATATATTTACTAAATAAAAAAAGATTCTATGACTTTGAAAAGAAAAAAGTCTCTTCTTTACAGTCAATGTGACAGCATTTCTTTCCGCTTTCATTAAGGTAGCAGCGGACTTGCTTGTTTCTGCTACCTGACTTTCTATGTTCACATCATCTGCAGTATTCAGCTATTAAACAACCAATGGGAATTTTTACAAATCATTCAGTTTTACAGTTCTGCCCTTTTTTTTTGTGTAGACTTTGAGTGTGATCTGAGGATTTGGCGTTACACCAGTGTTTATATTTTTGCACACACTCAAATGCTATTGCCAATCCTTCCAAAAGATTTAAAGACTTTGTGTCTGGCACAGAAGAATTTCATATTTTTTTAATAGGATTTCACCTTTCCTAACAGATCCTTCTGTTAGACTTTGTCTGACAGTAACATTTGCCAGATTCAACTTCTAGACTTTGAGGTAAGACCTGAAAAAATAAAGTTAGTCAATGTCAGTGCTTAGCAAGCGCTACTTTTTCATCATGACCAATGAAAGAGATTTAATTAAACTACAGTTTATTACAAAGAGGGAAGAAAGGAGAGAAAGCAAGGCAAATATTAGTTAAAAAAGGCAAGGAGTAACGTTTTCTCCAAAATCACTAAAGGATAACATGATAATAGGATAACATGATAACATTCTTTGGACCAATAGGGTGCTTCTTCCTACAGCTTAGTCACATTTTGTTGTCCTCTCTATTTCTCACACCCAGGTATGCCTTCACACAACAGCCTCACAGTTTACTCTGCAACGATGAGCTGCTCCTGCCAGCTAACTCTTCATTAGTCATCTCCTCTATTTGCTGTTTATTTATTTCATCTCCTTTTCAGAAATACCCACAAAACCCACCCAGTGTTCTTGCCATTAAGGGAAGACTCCCTAAATAGATGTACCAGCACGCTTCCTTCCTTGCATGAAGTGGAGGCATCATACAAGCCACTGTATAGGATTACTCAAGACACAATCAGTTTTTCACAACATAGGTCACAACTTCTACATTCATCTCATAATTCTTCTATGTGGCTATTTTATAAAGCAGAAGAGCCTTCTCCCCTGCCCCCCAGATTAGTGTAGCATGAAACATATGCTTAACCTGATTAGGTCTGCTACTTAAGTGATTCTCTCCTCACTGAAAACCTACAGAGTACCCCATCCATCCCGCTTTCCACTCCTATGGTGCCCTCAGCAAAAAGGGTCAGACTTCTCCTCTTGCCTTGTGCATGATCCCAGCATACTGATGGTGCTGCACTAGGAAACCAACAGGCTGTGGGATGTCCTGCCTCTTCTGTGCAGGGACAGCTCCAAAACTATGAAGTGACATCGTCTCTGACCTAGCAGATCTTCTCAGGCATAGCAGCTTAGAGCCTCTCCAACATCCCTCCCCTCCCCACTTTGTACAAAGCACAGCCCAAAACCAAGGCTAGTCCACTTCCAAAATATAAAAGAGTCTATTTCTACTGACAGTCAATTGATCTATTTTATCAGATTTGTTATTACAGTCAATTGTTCTTTTGTTCTTTTTTTTTTATCTGAACAATTGCCTTCGTTAGTTTATCAGCCTCAGGATAGAGTTCCAGACAGAAGTAGAAGTCTACAAACCAGTTTGCAGAAATGAGTAAAAAAACAAGCACAGAATGGGTGAGAAGCCCTGCTTTGTATGAGAAAAGAACATATAACTTTTTCAATGGGAACTGTGTACATGGCCATTTCACACTGCACAGTCTCACCCCAGAATACAACAGAAGCATGAAAATGCACTAAGGTTTAATGTCAGCTTGGCATTTAATATATAATTGCATCCCACACCTATTTCAGAATGTCAGCACTTGACAAAGCAAGCAGCTCTACCGGTTGAATTCCCATGTACAAAAAGACGCTGGAAGTTAAATTGCCACTCTGGGAATTGCACCCACCAGCAGGTGAGATTTTGCAGTTGTCGGTCCAGCTTGCTGGAGCACTCAGGGCTTTCCCTTCTTATGTTGGCCATATCCAGCAGGACTTCTCACAGAATTTCCTTCAGCTCCTTAAGCTGCAAGGGATCCTGAGTACTTGAGACAGTCAATGCAGCAACTATTTATTCAGCATTTCCTTTAGACAAAGCTTCCTACTGAACACTAGAAGGAGGAATCAATATCAACAGACAAGTATAAAAAGCGGCACAAAAGTGTTGGACAGTTAGACATATTTACTTTTCTTGCTTAAATATATACATGTAGAGAATAGTCATGACAGGTTTTGACCCAAGTAATATGAAAGTTATATGTTTAGGGTAAGACATTGATAAAAGCTCATGGAATGTATTTTTAAATATTTTTGATACAGGTGTCTGTAAAACTGCAAATGGTCTGCAAAAGGTGTGTTGGAATGGTTGTTAATTGTTCCACATAAAATAAGAACTGAGAGGCACCCAATGAAATTCTTGGCAAGCAGGCTAAAGCACATTTTCATGCAATTAAATATGTGTCAAATGCAGCCAACTAATCTTTGAAACTGTCACTTGTGGACACTGGAAGTATAAGTTAGTTCAAAAGAATCAGGAAGTCTAGACCTAGACTTTAGAAGACTTTAAAAGCTGGAAGATTACAGGGGGATAGATGCTTGACTTTTAATGCTGTTTTCCTTAAACAGAGAGAATGAAGTAGATGCTTGGTTTGAATAGATTCTGGAGGTTCTCACATTGTCCTCATTTAGATATTTTGGTTTTGTCTCCGGCATCTTACGCCATACACCTTAGGAAGTGCTCTTTTAGGTCTCAGTACCTGGCTGGAAGGAAGTATTGGTGCTCAGAAAGGGTCTTGCAGAGACACACATCGTGGTTTAGGAGAACTCTGTTCATGTCCAAGCTATGTCCAAGACTCCCTGCCTGGTGTGGAAAAAGTGTCATTCGTGCTCCATTTCCAAATTCCTGTTAAATGGCAATGAGATTCTTTTCCCTTTCTCTTTCTTACCTAAGGTTATTCACCCAGGTTATTCACACCCAACCTAGCAGATTTAGATGCTTCAGCCATTGTTTCAAGTTTATGATAAAAGCTTCTGTGTAAAGATCATTTAACTCTGAAAATTGCAGTGACGATTAGGAGGCAGCTACATAGTGGTGCTCATATTGCCATAATATAAAATCTCTTTCGCCAAAGAGATGACATTGGCTTGTCTCCAGATTTTTTTTTGTACTAGTAGTGTTTAATTCCCTATAATACAATCTCTTTCCACGGTGAAGTGGTTGAGTGATGGAAGAGAGAACAAATTCAAGCTGTGTTTTTTTCAAGAAGGGAGGGAGGGAGGGAAGAAAGGAGGGAAGGAGGGAAGGAGGGAAGGAGGGAAGGAAGGAAGGAAGGAAGGAAGGAAGGAAGGAAGGAAGGAAGGAAGGAAGGAAGGAAGGAAGGAAGGAAGGAAGGAAGGAAGGAAGGAAGGAAGGAAGGGAGGGAGGGAGGGAGGGAGGGAGGAAGGAGGAGAGGGAGGGAGGGAGGGAGGGAGGAAGGGAGGGAGGAAGGAAGGAAGGAAGGAAGGAAGGAAGGAAGGAAGGAAGGAAGGAAGGAAGGAAGGAAGGAAGGAAGGAAGGAAGGAAGGAAGGAAGGAAGGAAGGAAGGAAGGAAGGAAGGAAGGAAGGAAGGAAGGAAAGAAGGGAGGGAGGGAGGGAGGGAGGGAGGGAGGGAGGGAGGAAGGAAGGAAGGAAGGAAGGAAGGAAGGAAGGAAGGAAGGAAGGAAGGAAGGAAGGAAGGAAGGAAGGAAGGAAGGAAGGAAGGAAGGAAGGAAGGAAGGAAGGAAGGAAGGAAGGAAGGAAGGAAGGAAGGAAGGAAGGAAGGAAGGAAGGAAGGAAGGAAGGAAGGAAGGAAGGGAGGGAGGGAGGGAGGGAGGGAGGGAGGGAGGGAGGGAGGGATGGGGACTGCTAAGTTAGAAGGAGCCTGAGACTACTCCACCTTCACTTTGGGTTCTGATGTAAAGCCAACTGCACCATGCGCAGGCTAATAACCCACTGGGGAGAGCGGCAAAGGCTCACTCCACTCATGAGTAGAGGAAAAGTAAAAGAGTGGGGCACCCCAAAGGCCATGCTAGAGCCCTGTTTGGCACTCTTGGCTGAATGTACCCAGAAGTACCAAAGTGTTAGACCCAAACAGTAAGTGGCGAAACCCAAATCATTTCAAAAATGGAGAAAGCTTTGGCAGAGCCAGGAAGTGGATCTGCCCCATCTCATACAATTCCATTCCTACAGTCCAGTGTAGGAAGCTACAGGCTTAGCTTGTTATCCATGAATATGCTTTTTTAGGAGTAACTGGGAAACCTTTAAAAATGAAATACTGTATTTGAAATATTAGACCAATCTCTTCAGAAATCTATTGCTGTGAACTGGTGACACCTAATCACCTAATGGTAGGGATGTAGTTCAAGACACCAATATATCCAATAAAAGGAGAAGTACAAATGCTTTAGAAGAACCGTATCACTCTTTATGGATGTGAAGTCACAGGGTATCTTTTGTAACATACCGCTGAACTATGCAGAATTTTAATATAATGTCTGCTTTTTGTGCTCTCTGCTACCTCTATATAATGTACTACTACTTATGACGACTTCATTTCGTGTTCTCATAGTATACTAGTGTTATCTTCTGCTCTGCAGATTCTGGCCTATCCTTTTTTTAAACCCTCTAATTTGTAGCTTATCTCAAAGCAGCTTGTTTGGATTAGACTTGCCTAGGGGCAAGTTTAAATGGCTCACATGACTTCTCATAAGAAACATTACACACATGTTAAATTCCTGAGCCAAAGCGTACTTGTGTATGGAGTCCGCTCCATTTCCTTTCGCCCTTTCCAGGTGGATTCCTTGTCCACATTGCTCTGTGCCTCTCCCTGCTTCTGTGCCTTGCTTAACTGACATCTATGGTGCAAATATTTGATACTTAAGGAAATAGCAGGGTGCAGCAATGCAGTCTGACTATTTGAATATTCAGTTTTGGAATCAGTACCTACAAAATCCTTTTGTAGATATTTGTAATATAATATCCAAACACAGTGAGATTTTCCTTGTGGATGTCTCTCTGAGGAGACATACCGTCATCATGTGCATATTTTTGTGCATATTCACAGGATTTGTATCACAGTCATTCTTTATTAGGTGCACTTATTTATTTGGCTTAAATGCAGTGCTCTTTGCAAAAAGGCATTTTATATTTCGATGTCCTGATGGTGGCAGCAGGAGATTTCACAATACAGTTTGCAGCAAACCGCAGTACAGCAGTAAACAGCCTCAATATTCCTTTAAGAGGAAAAACTGTGTATTGTACGCATGTTTATTTTGTTCTTTACATCTGTACACAACCAGAGTGACATATTCTCATTTACACACGTCAGATAATGGTGAAGCGGGAGCGCCCCGAGAAGTGCTGGATGGAAGCCTGTACCCAGGCTACCAGGACACAAATCTGGTGCATTAAAAATGCACGAGGTTGGCGAGTCCTTGGAAGGAGCATTAGGAGGAGGCACAGCGAGTCCCGGCACAAGGTGCGGAGCCCTGGCTGTGTGGAGGAGGAGGAGGAGGATGGGGGCCCCCAAGGACTCCTTCCAGCATGGGGCAGTGCCTTGGGGCCCCTGGGGAGCATGGAGCCAGCGGGAGGATGAGGTCTCCAATTACCGGCACCCTTGGGCTCAGTTATAGACAGACCTGGAGATTCCCATGGCCGCTAATAACATAGCAATGACCATTTCTGTAAGGCAAGTTAGCTTTGCCCAGTCTTGGGCAGGCTGAATCTGGGTCAAAGCTCCCTCCCAAGGGGCACTTGAAATGAGCACCTCTTCACAAAAACCCTTTGAATATAAAAGTGCATGGTATTTCCTAGGTAATGCTACTGACTCCATTCCATTCTGTGTGACCCCTCTTCTTTGTACAGGTTTCTCATTTGCTACTGGATGTTTCTGCAGCAAAAGCAGTCAGGGAGCTGGAGTCTCCTCAAGGCTCTCAGCCTTCCCTTCCCAGCTGTAGCGCTCGATGTAACACTCTGTGCTACAGCTTCTGTATTTTTGGATACGGAAAATAATACCCCACCTCTCAGAAGTGCTAAGAAGCCCTGTTCCTTGTATTTATGAGGAACTTTGTTTTTATGAAGTGCTACAAGTTTCCAAGAGAAGGTGCCATGTGCTGTAAATGCAAAATATTAGTGGTTATTACTTACGTAAATAAAACATATTTTTTTATTTGGTGGGTCTCAGACAAAGTAAAACTGTCATGTAAGATGTGCGCTGTGACAGATGGATGGAAGGAAAACCTAGCCCCCAAACTGTCAGGGTTGCTATCTACAGCATCTCAATCTACGCAGCAATGCATCAACAGAGGCCAGCAGCAGGTCTAAGGCTCTGCCAAAAGGTCAATAGGGTTTACTAGGCTGTTGCTCTTTCAACCAGATTTACTGCCAAAATGCAGTTTTATTTCAGTCGTTATATCTTTAACTTTATATTGCCTGGGTTGTTTAAATATTTGTGCGCATTCAGGAGCGGCTATTTCATCTCTTCAACCTCAAAATGCAGCTGGCAGTGGCTTTGGGCCAGCAGTACACAGGATGTTAGCAGCCTTGTGTTCAGTGTCTCTCTGCCCCGGCAATCTGGATTATGTTTCTGTAAATTTATTTGATCATGGCGCTCATGAAAATTGCAAATTAACTTCAGCAAGCAGGGCCTGACGTGGTCTCAGTGCAACATCTGGAGCGATCTTCTGCTCAGCTCAGTCCTGTTCTGCCTCGCTCCTTCCTTTTGCCAGGTTATGCTCCCTTCACAACTGATGCTGACGGTGCATCACAGAAAGTACCGAATTTAGGAGAACCAAAGGAGGAGGACAACCTTAATTGAATTTTGAGACTAGCATGCAACCCAGTGAAGTTCCCTACAATGGAAAGAATATCAAATAGTAATACTTCATTGACAAACAGTAGAGAGTTTAATATCATTTGCACGAACCCCTTGATTGTCTTTGCTTATGCAAAGTGTGTTTAAGTGAACAGTTACTCCTGCTGCGTTTGTAAGATTTGGCCCTTAGAGGTCCATGTAGGTGACAGAAGACTCACACACAAAGGCAAAACAATGCTGTTTAAGCCTGCAGTAGCAATTTAACCCAAACTTTGCAATATTCTTTGTTATTTAACCACTTCAGAAAGTGACTCACTTCAGCACTGTGAAAAAAAAAATGTTTGTCATCAACACGGATTTTTGACAACACTGAAAGAAAAGAACAACAGTATGTGACATTGCATAGCGAGCTATCCACGCTCTACACTTGCTAGATGGCATCCCAAATACGCCCCAGGAGAGAGCCAGCAAGTGCAAAGTTGCTGGAGTGAAGCCATTTATAGGAATACATCATTATCGTACAGTGTGTAAGTCCAAATGAAGTCCATATAACTAACCTGAGCAAAGCTCTTGCTTGTCCGCTGAAGAGCTGTTTGATAAGCTACAGCGAGACAGATCAATACAACCAGCTTTCATCTACATTTTCCACATGAAGACTTACAGCAAATTAAATGGAATTTAATGTAACACCATAACATCATGCTGCCGTTTAATTACATGGTAATTTATCATGTGAAGCTTTCCCCAAAGTTGAGACTGCTAGTTCACTTGGTTAATTGAACATTTTAGTACTTCCTGCCTCATCTCCCTCTGTGCCCTCCTCTCAAAATAAAAAAAATTGACTGATTCGCTACTGGCTCCTGCTGTGGAATAACTCATTCTCTTTTTCAGTGTCAGAGTGTCCTCACCTGCTTGGAAAAAAAAAAAAAAAGAGGCTTTCTGAGGTTTTCTGAAGGAAATTGTATGCCAAAAACTGTGGCACTTGCAGTGACCAGTTCAGTTCAGATTTTAAGCTTAGTCTCGGCTTCCCTGATGATCTAAACAAACCCATCCCCACACTTGGAACTCAGGCCCACCTTTGCTCAGCAGTGTTACTCCTCTGTTTATTTTTAGCAGTCGGAATAGTTAGTTTCATCAAATCTGCCTTTTTGGCGGCTGCAGAGGAAGCAGCCCTCCCAGCCCAGCCGCAGAGCAGGGCTGTTGCTGCCCTCTCCTGACTAGATGCAATCGTGCTGAGCAGCACCTTGGAGCCCTGGCGCTGTCCCGTGTCCGACATCTGTACCATGCTTGTCCACCTCCATCTACTTATGCTTACACTCGTGGATACCAGAGCTGCTGCTTCCTCCAAACCTCATTTAAAGCTAGAATTGTAGCAAGGTTTGGTCCTCACATAGCTTCAGGCTTCCATTTTTGGGGCTACAACCATACTACACTGCTTAAGAGTCAGCTAACACCTCCTTAAAAGGATGGATTTTTCCATGTTTTTTTTTTTTGCTCCTCATTTTTTTCAGCCTCTTGCTACTCTTAGAAGTTTCCTTCTGCAAATACTTATCATTTATGCAAATCTCTTAAAGCCTCTGGTCCTGCCTTACAGTGAAGTAGCTCAAGGCAAACCTTTTCCTCTAGTTCGGGTGGAGACCCCCTTGTCACTGCCATCCTGGCCCTTCTGCTTCTTCACCCCCACTGCAGCATCTCTGCCCATCGCTGCCGGTCCAGGCCCTGCTCTCAGCCTGACACTGCTCTGGCAGGTGCAGGGAATTCTGCTGGTGTCTTCTTCCAGCAAGGCTTCCCTCGCCAAACCCTGCTTCCATTGCTTAGATTTCATCTCTTTGGTAAGAAAGACAACCAGCCCTACAAAAAAAATAGGAGAAGTGTGGTCTAGGAGCTTGCCTATGAGGTAGACCTGTTGGGTGATTCCAACTCATTCCAACTCCTTGTCTTTTTTCTTTTTAAGGAGAAGAGCATAAAAGTTGAAAGAGTAGAACGAGGAAATCTGGATTCATATATCCAGATTTCCACAGACACATCCTCTCTTTGTGTTCAGAAATTTTGCCCAAACAAATTTTGAGTGATTTTTCCATGTTTATCCCAGATGTTTAATAGCTGTAACTGGTTGGACGGTACTACCTCAGAGCTGGGACGTAGCTCCACTATTAAAAAAATTAATCATACTGTGCCAAGGTGCAATATTTGTAACTCAAATTAAGCAGCTAGTAATAGTCTGCAGACTCAGGAGTTGCAAAAAAAATAGTATTAAAACCTGGTCTGGGACTATAACTCAATTTTCTGCCAATATATAGCATTAAAGACCCCATAGAAATGTCAGAAAGTAGAGAACCTCATGCTAGTTCACCAGTGCTAGTGAAATAGTGCTTGTTGCAAGTAGCAAGATGGGATAACTGTGTGAGCTTCACAGACCACAACGTGAGCTGTCTGATTTTATGTGAGAACAGCTATTAAATAAAAATCTGCCATGTTGCCAAAAGACATTGCCATATTGCTCCAGTGGCAATCTGAGCTTGAAGAGCAATATCAGAGTTTGGGCTTCTTCTGGGAAGGTTGAAACAGGACAAATAAGACTACTTTGTCCACACAGAGCAGAGCGAGAACACGCAACTGAAAATTTGGAGTCTGATCTTCCTGACTTTGGAGAGGAAACTCCAAGATCCCTTTCAGTTTTCTCATTAGATCATTCATGTCACAGGCTCTACTTCAGGAGCCTCTATCCAGCTGTGACCCATTCCAGGAGGCTTCTGGATGGGCAAGAGGGAAAGAAGTGACCAGCTCCTTTGCAGAGGCTGCTGCTGAGCAGTTGTCACCATTACCACCGTGAGTGCTCCACGGCAATCGGGAAGGAAGGACTTTATGGAAATGGCAGAAATCTTATAGCTCTGGCTCTGTCTAGGTCCTTTTACCTGGAAATGCTGTTTGCTTTTTTTCCAATGGCTAGAGATAAAATCTTATCAGTAGTGGCCTATCACCATCTTTGTTATCTTGTTAGAATAAACTTTAGACCTCCAGACAATAAATGTTACCATTATCTCTTTCACAGGAGTAAAGTTCTCAGAAACTAAGAGGAGGAAAAATATTTCCTAAACCAAAGCTGATGACTAGAAGCAAAGAAACATTAAAAAGTCAGAGCCTAGTATTTTTTAGCTATATTGGATCATTTGTCAGAACTTGTGGTCACTAATATGAAAATGTCAGAGTGAGGGCTTTGTAAAACCTGTTTAAAGGGCCTGGTTCCCCAATACCATGATGAACAGAAACACTATGTAAACAGTACCTCATGCCAAAAGACAAAAAATATGCAGTAACCTGAAGAGCTATAAGATTTCTGGGTATCAGCATCTTAGGAGCAATAAAAGCAAAACAGATGTAGGAATACAGGTGGCTACGAAAGAAAACACACTGCAATAACTTAGATTTGCTAAAAACAGGCCAACCAAGTGACCATGGGTGAATGCTACGAAAGGCTCAGGCAAGGAGTTGGAGACTGAACTGCCTTCCAACCTGAGAGTGGGGTCTAGGCGCAGGGCAGGTAGGGATGCTGAAGTGGCTTCTGCCTTCATCAACTTAGGTTAGTCCCTCGAGGGAAAGTTTAAGGCTCCTTCAGGTGGCTCAAGTGCTGGAAGGCTATGCCAGTACTCACCCAGTTATGTGCTAGAGAGCATAAGAAATGCTTGTTCAATAGCACATTCATTGAATTTGATGTTTTGGCTGGGACAATTCTTCTGTTGCTGAAAGGAGATGAAATCCGTGCATGTTATGTTATTATTTTCAACATTCTGTGGGAGCTGAGTAATTCAGGTTTAGGAAGCATAAACTACTGAGCAGATTTGTAGACCTAAGTATCTCTTCAGATAGTTCCCTTCATAATTACATTATCCTAGTTCTTCGATATCTGCTGTAGGGAGAGTCTAACTGACTGGACACTCTGCCTAATCTAAAATGGCCCGTGCTAACACTTCCTGTAGCTTGACAACAAAAAGAGGAGGGAGAAAAAAAAAATGGAAAAGAAAGGTCAAGAGGCTAGACAAAGAAGAGAAAAATGTAGGAGAAATTCAGCTGTACTGTTAGAGCCTTTGAATTGCTGCTTTTAACAAATATTTTTGAGAAAAAATAAAATGAGGAAATAAGAGATATTCTCGCATGTCTCTTCCTAATATGCTTTGCTGTCTCAGAAACCCATGCTGAGGATATAAACATCTGTTCTGCAGGAGAGAGGCACTATTAAATACAAATGATGATGTCTCTGTGGCAGAAGAGGTTAAGCCAAAGCCTATTAAAGTCAATAAAAGACCCCTGTTGTTTTCAACAGTCTTTGGATCAGGTGCAACTTAAGTGATGGGGGTCTATGGGGTCTCTGCTTTCTCCTCAGCTCTGCTGTAGGGTTCCCAAGCGACCCCAGGTACTAATTTAGGTTTTATGCCTCAGTTTCCCTACCTTTCTGAGTCATCTAAAGTGCTGGCCCAAAGGTGTAATTAGGCTTACTGGCTTTTAGACAACTGGAAAACCTTAGAAAGCGCTATAGAAGTGCGAGATATTCCTGCTGCCTAGCAAATGTTTTATTTTATTCACGGTGAAACACTCAATGCATAAGACACGGGGGGCTGGTGACCCCGGGTTTAACGAACGGATCCCACGGAGGAGTTTTCTCCTGTGGGCCCACTTTGAACTCCGTTCCTTGTTTGTGTAGCTGCGTGTCCGTGTGTGCTCGGCCCGGCGCAGCGCAGGGCCGGGAGGACGGAGCCCCTCCCGGAGGAAGCCCTGACAGAGGATCTGTGCAAATGTGCTTCCTCTTCCTCTCACTCCCCAACCCTAAGGTCAGAGGATCTGGAAAATCCTCCTCCACCCTGTGACTTGATCTGATGATTGTAATAGTAGCTCGGTTCCCCCCTCGCCTTCCGCTCCCCACCCTTCCCTCGCGCAGCCCCGTAACCCTTTAAAGCCTTTTCCGTGCCAATGTCTATTGATCTGAGCAGAGAACTGGTTCTGTGTGCGGAGGCTGCATGATCCCGAGCGTCCCAGGCCGGGGCTGGCTGCCCTAGGATGTTTCCATGACCCTCGTGGGCCAAGGCAACACATGAAAACGGTGTCTGCAGCTCTGTCCTGGAGCATCGCTTCCTGCTCCTGGGCAGACCGAGACATGCCTGGAAAATGCATTAGTTATTTGCTTAGTGAAAAAGAGTTAACTTCTCATTTATTTATTTATTTATTTCATGCTTAATCTCAGAGATTTGGATTCGGGTCAGCTGAGTCAGGAATTCCTGCCTGTGACTTCCAGCTCTGCGGCAGGGCAAGGGGCCCCACATTGTGCTGGCTGGTGGCCCGGCTGCCGGGGCTGGTGACCGACACCGCCACGAAGCCAGGAAGCCTCCTGGGGGCCTGCTCCAGGTGGAGCACTCCCCGTTCCCTATGATCTGGCCCTGGGAGAGCTTCCCAATGCTTCCTGGCATAGCTTGCCTTGGAAATTGCTTTGGGGATGATCAGAAAGGCATCTGGGGAGCCCGGGGCAGCTCTGAGGGAAAAGGAACAGACTGCGAGATACCTTGCTACATCAATGCAGTGAGGTGCCAGCAACATTTCATCACCAAGAGGGTGAAAGCCACTGTGCCACTTGCAACCTAGACAGCATGGCCATTCCCACCTCCATAGAGATTATGGACCAGGCTTCTTTGCACTAGAAGTTTCTTAGAGAAAACAAAAGCATTGACATTTGCAGTTGCCTTCAAACTCCCAAGCCTTGCAGCTGCACAAGAGGCAGATTTCCAAGCTTTTTCTCCCACACCCACAAAAGCTGGAAAGTTAACTTGGGCTAAATGAGAGCCATGAAAGCGAGCCACGCAAAGTCTGGGCCTGTGGAGCTGCACTGCCACTCAATGGGCACCATCTCCCCAAACTGTGGGGTGTTAAGAGCAGCAGGGCTTCCTGAGCAGAGCTAGGCTGCCCAAAGGAGGCCATTGCTGCCTCAGCATCCCCCTTGCACATGGTCCCTGCTGTGGTTGCCTCCTGGGAGCCACTAAAGGTGGCCACATTTGAGGCCAATGCTTTAATGCCACGTGATCTACCCGCCATAACTTGCAGGTGCTTGGAGAACCAGAGCAGCCCAAGCATTTTGGGATGTCTCAAACTCCCCATGCTTTGGCTGCCGGTTTTATTTTAGCTACACTTGTTGGCTCAAGCAAAATACAGCACCCAGCTCGCTGGTGGAGCGGGGAGGGGAGGAGGGTCCTGCTGCACCTGCAGCAGCAGGACGCTCAGAGTAGGGGAAAGGAAAGGCACCCTCAGGGAAACCTGTTCTGCTGCAGGGATGAAGCCTCTGGATGAGGTGCCTCTTCTCCGCCTGGGGTAGGCTCCTGTCCCTGATCACAGCAGCCTGGCTTCAGGGTTTCAGGAGAAGATCTTACAATGGCAACGTGATCTTCGGCTGCAAAGTTTGCACTAGACTGCCCAGCCTAGTCCTTTTTTTCTCCTTCTCTCAAGAATGAGCGCTGCCTGCAACACTCATGGCAGCCCCCGGATGTCCCAGTGGAAAATTATTCTCCAGGCTGGAGAGAGCAGGGGTGGCAAACATTAGTTCTCAGTGTTCATCCTCATCTGTCAGGTGGCCCTCTGGGAGCTCTGTCTTGGAGCAAGAGGCTGCAGAAAGGAGGAGCAGTAACCGCCTCCTCTGCAGCTCCCAGCTCATCTCAATAAGCTGATCCACCCTGGGAAAAGAAAGGAAAGGCCATGGTGCGGTGCTACAGCTGCTCTTATTCGTGGCCATATAGTCCATCCAGCACTTTTCAGAGATGCTAAATGCACTCCCTGGGAGTCTAAAAGCAGACACACAAACCTGATTATTTGCTATTAATCTAAGTGATTTTTAAAAGACTATTAGCATGCACTTCTTTGGCGTGTAGTCTCATATTTCTGGTGCTATGCTTCAGACTTTGCCACCTTAAAAGGAGCCAAAGGTACTCCCCGAGAGGAGGCACAAAGTGGGCTTCCATCTCTCTCGCTCAGTCTGCACTGAGCAAACATTTGAGGTTGTATCAGTGTTTGCGGTCTACAATTAAAAAAGCTAAGACAGACACAGGTTGGTCTAGTTCCTCCGCGGGGTGATTTATTACGCACACAGAGGCCAGGCACTGAACACTGCAGCAATATGCCTGACCCACAAAGTAAGTACTTTCTAATATTAGCATTGACCCACGCGAGGTACGCAGAGATGCCTGCATAATTATGCCTCTTTGAAAGGCCTTTCAGTAAGCAGGTATGGGTATAAAGTGCCTTTCATTTGGAGAACAGTGTTGTGGGTCCAGCTCCGCTCCATTTGCCCAAGGTCCCATGACCCTCCTGCGGCACTGGACGTGCACAGGGCTTTAGCCTGGGGAAACCACACACGTCTGCATCCTGCAATAGCCTTTTCTGGGCGCCTACGCTGGCATTGGCCGAGGTAATCCCTGAATCGGTTTCCATGGGTCCACAGGTTTCCCTATGAATACACTCACAAATTTCATGTTTCCTGAAGCTGTAAGTGCTATTTATTGCACAGCACCTGACACGGTGAAGTCTTGACCTGGTTCCGGTTCCTGTGCAATCCCGCAGTGAAATTGTAAATAAAATAGCCAAAATGTTTTCTCCTTTCCTTCAGTATACTGTTATTTCTGGTTTTCATTTGCTATAGTGGGGCTAATTAGCAAACTTGTGGTACTGAACAAAATGGATATGGAAGAAGCCATGTTTTTGGCCATCTGTGGATCCTGTCCACTTTAAAACAGGGAATGAAGGTCTTGAAATTTTGTGAGAAACATAAACATGGCTTTTACAATAGTAATGAATTCTGTGCAGCGCAAAAGGTCATATAAAAAGCAGCAGGAGGACAGGATGCGGGGATAAAGCACTGCACAGATTTGCTTCCTAAATTAACATTTTTTTCACATTTTTAAATCTCCCTGGGACTTTGTGGAACAACAGTGTCTCATGCTAGACAAAGGAAATGAAAGAGCATTAAGTACAGGTATAACATGGTAGGCAAAATACTGAGATGTTTCTAAAAATGACCAACAAAAACAAAAAGCAATAAGGAATGCAGATTTAAGCAGAAATCTGTAATTCAACTCATCAGTAACTTTAGGTTTTATTCACTGGCAGAATTCAAGATATTAAGTGGGAAAATATATGTAAAGTCTGTCCCATGCTATCAACATGAAAGAACTTAATGAATTTACAAGAAACCCAGGTGAGTGTGAGGTGGGTTATATGTATGTACTAATACTGGTATGTATTTGCTGATTATGAAGAGATTGGACAAAATTCATCCCTCTTTCGCTTTCACCACAGTCTTAGGACGTGTATGAGACTTAAATTTGTCCAGTGTTAGTAGGCTATATAATGTCCAGCAGATGAACGAAAGTTTGGTTCAATAAATGTGAGGGTCATAAATTCAAATGTCCGAGAGAATGTAGCCCACAGCAGTAGCTAATAATTTCATTGTATAAGGCACTTTACTCACTGAAAAAAATCTATGGCAAGGCATAAAATGTCATGATATAGACTTTTAAGTCATGACAAGACTGTCCTTCCTCATAAAGTCTTGCGAATGAGAAGTAAAAAGGACTAGCTGTCCATTTCTCTTTTATATCCCTAGTGAAACTTGTGTGGGAGCTCTATGTGCTTCTGTTTCCAATTTCTTGCTTTGCAGTCACACTTGCTGGACACATCTCTTCATCCTCAGGTTCCTGGGTGATAAAAGGGGGAATGAAATTACCTGCTTTCTATTTTGTCAGAGCCTTTTCCCATCCGGAGTCCTCCGGATCCTGCTGAGATAAGCTCCTGCAGGACAGGGTAAACTGGGAAGGCTCCCATGGCAACAGGAGTCCTTCCTTCCATCTCCACATCTCTCTGTCCACATCCTCTCGATTTGCATCTGTAGGACAGAAAAAGATAAGCTTTGCCCCATTTTCATTTTGAACAGGCAATGGAGGATTACAAAGAGGACTGGGAAGATGTAGAAAGGGTAAGAATCAAGAAAAAAAAAAGGGGGGGAGATGTATGTAAGGAAAAGGTAGAAAATGAAATGAGAAAGAGTGAAGAAAAGGAGGTGCAGAAAAATAATTAAGAGAATTCCAAGCGTCTGAGCTGCTGAGGCTTCTGTGTCCCTTGCAACTTCACCACACAGATTGACGCAAGTCCACAAGAGACTCTGGTGCCCAGAAATGCTCGTCTTGCATGGAGCCTGCTGAAAAGAATACAGAAAACCCAGCCTCCTGAAAGCCTTTTCCTGGCTTTTCGTGCTGAAGTAGCTATGTACAAGTTATCATTTCAGGAACATGGGGGGAAAAAGTCAGTCTGGGGTTGCAGACTAGACGTACAACCCTCTTCCACCTTCTGTCTGGGATTGCTCCACCAATACCTCCTAATGGGTAATTTAAAACTGAAGAACTGTGAAGGGTGTATTCAAGTCACCTCCTCCTTTGCTTTTTCTTTATCATCTTCCTCCCAATCTTCCTCTTGGTTCTGTGGGTCAAAAGGGCATAACTTCCTGCCTGCCTCCTGAAACTGTAGTCTTTTTTACTTTGAAACAAGAATGAGCTGAAAATGAATTTTATTTTGTAGATAGCTGAGCACGAAAGCATTTGAAATAAATAGGAACAGAATTTGAGAGCTTTTATTAAAAAAAAAAAAAAGGCAGGCGAAGTGATTCCCTCAGAATACTTGCAAAAAAGAAACAGATGTGAAAAAAACTACATGTGAATATAAAATAAAATCCAGACCTGTAAACCCTTCTTTTCTTAACAAGGAAAGGCAGACTTATTAATAAGTCTTCAAAATACAGAAAACATATATTCGAAGTAGGGAAAATAAGGTGAAAGATAGGCCTGAAAAATCAGTGCGAAGAGCAAAGTGAGGATTTGTAGGGGTCAAGGAAATGTCAACATGACTTGAAAAGAGCAAATAAGAAAATGCTAGCTAGAAAAAGAAAATCTCTGCATCTCAGCTAAAAAGAAATTAGAGAAATGACACTTTCAAAGACTATCAATTGATCTTTCATAAAAACTTCCATACTAAATTCTGACCATATTGAGGCCACAATATAACATTTCTTCAGCTGATTATTTTGTTACTTAAGAGGTTGTTTGTTTATTTTTTATAAATCACAGACTACGACTACTTTGAAGTTTTCACATATTAACAACACATACACTCCACCACAGTGTGTGGGTTGTTTCCAGACTGAAAGTTTTAGAAAAAAAAAATGTGTAAGTGATCTGCTGAGCATAAAATTCTTCCTAATGAGATCTGGAAGTTAATCAATTCCACATACACGAAACTAACTTTGTTTTTTCTTCTCACTATTTTGAGGAAGAACCTAATAAAAGCCACACCTGAAAACCCCCACACAGAAAGCATGGGGTGAGAAACTTGATCCTTATCTGTGGAGTACCTTGTACAAACAATTATTAGCCTCATTTCCACTAGCAAATTAATTCTCATTCTCAGGGAATTTTGATGTTCAAAATTCAGGCTCACTCCAAAAATCCCAAGTATGTGTCTGGCTAAAAACAGGGGTTTGATTGTTATCCAATTTTCTTCTTCAAGATTTTGAGGTATGTAAGATGTTACACACACAGGGGTAGATGCTAATTATTTGAATTTGGCTTATGATATGCAACATGCTAGTGGCCAAGATACTAGAATGAAAATATGAGAACAATTTTGATTTTTTTAAAAGAGGTTTGACTAGGAATTAGTTAGGAATTAACTCCAAGGTCTTTCTGAAATGACAACCCAAAGCAGCATCTTCTAAACTTTCCTCATTTCATATCTTACAGACCAATGATTTTCAGCAACCGCTAATGCTGGCACTGGTAGTTAACTGTGATCAACTAGAGTAGCATAGACAATATAGGGCTTCCCTGTATATGAGCATTCATATTTGTTATCAAATAGAATTTCTATTGGATTTATAAGCCCACGTGCAACTACGTTTGAAATTATAAACCTTCACCTGGGATATTAGTGTATGTGGAGTAAGACGTTCAGATGTACCTGAACACAACCTAAATCCCTTGATTCCTTCTCTCTTCCACTTCCATAAAACATGCTGTTTGCTTTAAAGATCTTCAGAGTAGACCCTTTCTTTGCGTGTTGCATAGGTGGAAACTAGAGATATTAGATTAAATGTCTTTCATGCCCTTTTCATCTTTGATATTTCTTCTTCTATATCCTAGAAGAATCTCATCCTCATCTCCTTGATAACAAATAGCTTTGTCTCCTCATTCCCTGGAGCAAAAACGACAAATGACTCTTTATGTGCAAATCTTGCATAAAGTCACCCAACTAGTGTGAAACTGCTATGAAATGACAGGGCTATATCTTATGTGCTGAGAGTGCCCTCCCTTTTCTAAGCAACTTAATTGCAAAAGTTTTCATATAATGCCAGCAGCCTCAACTTTGATTTCTGAGGCTCCACCTCCTCCTTAAGTCCAAATATGTATATTTCAGACACACGGCCTCCGTTTTTTCAACAGACCCAACAAGAGTGACCATACATTAATTTCCAAATCACTGCAATAGATCCCTTAAAAGGTGAAACATTCATACATCTCAGAAAAGACTTTGAAACAGCTAAGTTCTCCATTTCTGAAGCAAAGGATCATTAACATTAACGATAAGTCATCACTTCCCAGCACCCTCCGCATGAGACCCACAAGGGCTCAGTTCCCTCTTTCATCCCACTCAGCAGTTACACACAGTGTTCAAGAGAGGTGCTGAAACAACATCTTGGTAAAAAAAAATGGCATGGAGATCTATCTCTCGAGAGCTCAATGGAAAAATAAACACTGCTGCTCGTGAGCAGCAGAACTCCTTTAAAAAAAGGGACTGAAATATGAAAATTTTAGACTTTGTGCCTAGAAGTTTATTAAATGCCAAAATCTGTACCTACCTTAAGAAAATCTGGCAAAGCTGGATGTAGGCAAGGCTGAGGTGATTCTTGCAGGAAGAAAGGCAGGCATTGTAGAAGTTGCTGCTTCCTTTACAATACCACACATCCTCAAGGGCATCTGTTTCTAGATTATTAAATTAATCTTTAGCCTGTGACTCATTTTTGCTTCTTTGCAAACACAGGCTCCCCTGGCAGCTGCTCTGCTGGACCTAGGAAACTGTCAAGCCACAAAGGAGAGCTTCTGAACGTGGGAGAGAAATGGAAGTGGAGAACATGGAAGTCACAGGGACAGATGCTGCCTTGTGCTAAATACCATGCCATGTGCTAAATGGCCATGATTTAGTGATGTGACCCTTGAGTACATGCACTGCACCAAACCAGGCTCATTGGGGAAGTCCAGGGAGGAGGAAGGAAACCCTTTCAGCATCATGTTAAATGGCTGACTCGGTTACCTCCCACAAGAGATACGAGGAATGACTTTGGCTTCACTATGTGCCAAATTAACTTGCCTTTTTGATACACCTGTCACTCCATAAGATCCTCAGAGAAACACATATAAAGATTTCTTTTTTAATTTAATAAAACTTGTTAGACTGCTTTTGTTTTGGGAATAAAGAAATAATTGTCTGGAGAGGTTTGTTATGAAATTTAAACAAATGAGCAACATGAGAATTCAGACCCAGAAGTAGCTGTCAAACCTTCAAGAGTTATTTTTCTCCAGTAAAGAGGTTTTATTCTGCTTCCAATCTGCTCTTCACTTGCATAGAGCACTGGTTCTCCCTGTGACACTGCCAAACAGTAATTCAGTGATTTAGCTATGCCAGGTACTAGCACAACCACCAGATGAAACCAGCTAGCTAAGTGTCTCATAGCACCATTTCTGCTAATGCAGAAATGATGTTTGGGAAGATAAAGATTTGCAGTTGGCCTGAAGGAAGCAGTGAGGCTCTGATGCATGTGGGTGAGCAAGGGAATTGGTTTAGAAAGCCACTGACCTGAAGACTGCCCAGGCGGATGTGCACCAAGAAAACTGTCTAGAAACTGTAGAAACTGTTCACTCAACTGCCTGTTTACTTTTTGTTTCCCTCTATAAAACTCAGCTAAAAATGTCATATCTAATACAGTTGATCAGAAGTGCAACTCTGATAAGTTAGGGTAAAATACCCATTGCTTTTGTTTTCATTCAGTTTTCACCTTGTTTTTAATAAATGCTGCTCTTGTTAAGCTCACTTTCATGTGTGTAATTTTAACCAGATGTCTCCAAGGAGTGAAGACTCCTGCAAGCTCTGGTGGAAGGTATTGAGCAGCATGCATGGTTTTTGATCATCCAGAGCACAGACCAGAGTTATCTATACCCCCTGAAATGCGGTTCAGCAAGCTTTGATAAGCAAACCAAGACTATATGGTAAACCAGAAAGACCACAGAAAAAAGATATAGAGGAGGAGGAGTCAAAGACTTCTACATCATCTATGCTTAGGTGGCATCACCCTCTAAAGTTCATGAAAGTTCATCTCTTTTCATAGTAGCCTCTTGGGCACATTAAATGAGAACAAGAATATATATCCATGGAGCTGTGCAAAACCATTTTTTTTTTTCCTAGAAGAGGACGAAACCCACCTTCACACAGCATTGACTTTTCTCAACAGGTTTTCTGGTGCCTGCTAAGTGAAAATGTCAGTTGACCCTGATACCATGGTTAAAGGATTTGGAACATCTCAAGACTGTGCAGACTCCCTGGTGTCCGTGACTTTTTGAGTTCAGTCATACTCCTCCCTGATGTAGCAATAACAGCTTCTTTTTTTCTTTCTTTTTTTTTTTTTTCAAGAGCTGTTTTTCATGGAATTTTCGTGTTATATAAGACTGTTTCTGTCAGTTTTTCTGAAACTGGAAAGCAGGCTTTCCTGGTATTAGGGAGACCTGACAGACATGTACATCCACATCTACACTCACATGGACATACATCCACGTGCACTCAAAATACTCGTGGTGCATGACCACAGAAGCCTCATTTCTTTAGGAAAATGTGATAAGACCTATATGCCTCTTCAGCTAGGACTGGGAAACCAGCATTTATTTATGTAACACCAATAATGGTCTGACATTGTTCATATTTAGTCCTAGGAAAATTCAGACCACCAACAATTTAAGTACAATTCCCTTATTTCAGACTTATGGAGCAGAAGAGGAATGGGATTCAAATGCATTAAGCACAAAGACAGAGCTTTCTAACACATTCATAAAGGCTTGTCACACTCAGAAATCTAATTCCCAGTGCTAATTGTGATCTTGTGAATTACTTATGGAAAAAAAAATACCCCCAACAATTTTCAGGGCCACTGTATCAGTTTTAAAAGTTGCCCCTTTTTTAGGGATCATTCCTTGCCACCTACTACCTTTGTACTAAATCAGTATTCTGTGTATGAGTTTGGAATTAAAGAAATAATTTTGCATAAGAATAAATGTCAAACAAGTGCATTCATCTAATGTATAAACAAGTATAATAAAATGTAAGTAAATGTTAAATTGTTATGTGCTTCTTAATCAGTTTGGTAATGAGTAAAGGCACATATTTTAAATATCCTACATCCTTATTTTGTTCTGCATATTATTCATTTCCTACAAATCAAAACATTTCCCCTTATTCTATTTGTCTGTTCTATTTAGCACAGAAAGAAAGATAAACAAACCAATAAAATATATACATTACAAAAAATGTGAAGGGGAAAATAAGCAATTGATAACTATTAGAAACTTTTGACTTAGAAAACATCATCCATTCAGAGGGATGGATTTTATTCTGAATTATTTAAAGGACATTTTTAAAAGTATCTACGTTGTCTTTCCTATGTGTTTCAATAAATGGTCTGAAGTCTTCGCATTTTTTAAAAACTCCTATTCAAAGACTTTTTTTTCACTTTGATATCCCTTGATGGATATCCCTATGGAGCATATGTACATACAAAAAACAGGCTTCTGACATAAAGAAGAACAGCAAAATGGTAAAAGTCTACGCTGTCTTCTCAGGAATAAATTCTGTTAATATTAACTAAAATTTTAAAGTTCTTGCCCCTTTTTATGGAAAGTTTTGGATTTTAGAATGAATTAAGGTACTGGAACTCAGATCAAAGGCCCTTGCTGATTTCCTTATTTATTACTGGGAGTCAAGAAATTTATCCTGTACAATTCCCACAAGGATACAGACAGAGTCTGGACTGACAGACTGGTGAAAAGTGGGAGTTAATGAATATTGCTCTAGTGTCAGACAGGTAAAGCACTCCCCCCTTCCTGTTAATTCAGTCGAAACAATGAAGAGAAAAACCCAGCCCACCCTTGTCTTGTTTGGCTTAGACATGAACCCTTGATAAGACTCTGGAAAACAAGAAACTCTGAAAAAGATTTTAGCTACCTTTGACTGAGAAACTCATATGTCATAAAAACATAAGAATAGTGGTGTACTTCTCCAACCAATGTACACTCAGCCTCATTTATTGCAGATAACAAAAAATGACTGAGATAAAGAATAATACCACATTTTTACTTGAATATTGCATACTTTATACTTTACATTTCTCTACAGAAAGGATATCCCAGCAGGAAGGAGAAAGGTGGAGTACAATCCCTGTAGCATTTCTTGTTCTGCATTGTGCAAAACTTTGCGGGGACACAGGAAGAGGATACGGAAGTTTCTACAGGAAAACGGAGAAAAGTTCAAACGTAAACAGCATCCAAAAATTTACCAACAGCTTATAACATTTCCTCTTTCTCTTAAATGTTTAAAAACACCTGCATTAAAGTATGTTCCCTTTACTATATATTTGATGTGTATATGTATGCGTTCTTGCAATTTCTCTACTGTACTTTATCTCAAAGAAATTTTAACATAGATTACGTAAACTGTATTACATGGAGTAATGTAAGCAATAATCTCTTTGGTTAGCACTCTCATTTTAACAGAAGGAGCTAGTGTTAGATTGAAAACCTGCAATTACGCTACAAGTTTGCACTACAGAACAGGTAGGATACTGGAAGACGCTTGACATTAAAACGAAATTTTCCTGCAGAGCATTTCCACAATACACATCTAATTGAAAGCCCATTGAAGTCAAAAGAAACTTCCTGTAACTTCAACAGGAATGCCATTTTTTGCATTGCAAAAAAAGCCTTTTGCATAAGGCTTTGCTCCAGCAAACCTTTAAGGATGTGCTTAAATCCAGGCTTGCATGCAGCTGAAATGTGGATGAGAGGGTTATGCTGTGGCACAGCAGAGCCCCTCTCCTCTCACTGGAGCTGGCTACTGCAGCACCTTTAGCTGGTCCCAGGAATCGGTGGTCAATTGAATTCCCTTTGCATTAAGCGCAGCATGTAAGGACATAGTTAGCTCTAAAGTTGTTGTTGAATATGGCTGATCTTAGGCTTGTGTTAATGGTATTTTGCTAAGTCTGGGTACAAAAGAACACCCAGTTTGCACCAGAAAAGCTGTCCATGTAGATGTGGCATCTCCTGATAGCACCTAGTGGACATCACACAACAGGAGACAATGAACTTAGAACAGTATGAATAAACTGGTTTCTGGAGGAAGAAGATGAAGTTTTTACCATGAGCCTACCTTACCCGAGCTTTTAGAAGAATTAAAATGCTACTCCTTTTAAATGATTGAAATATATGTCTCTACTGAAACCTTTTCCCTTTTATTTTAAATTTATAATGAAAAAAAAAACTCTGAATGAAATTTCCTTATAAATAGCTGAAGAGGAATGTGACATTTTTAATTGTACCAAAGGTAGAATAACTCTAACTCTAGGCATCTAACACAGGCAGCTGAGTTTTCTGGCTTCTCAGGCTGCTGGCGTAGTCAGCACAGCAGAGCACTCCTCCTGGTCATTCACATCAGGGTCCTAACTTACACATCCTGAATTGTTTTTTGACATCTCTTTACTGTACGGTACCTCAAGACAAATAAGTGCACATGCACATGTAAAGTATTAAGACATATTTTTTTTTTACTGCTTCATAAAATGAGACTTAGAAAACACAAGCAAAAGGCAGGTACAATTATGTTAACGGTAGCCACTTCCCATAAGAAACACGTAATGCATGTACTTTATGATTTGCATTAATAACTGATCAAGGGATAGATTTGACTTAAATAAAAAGACATTGTAAAGATCTGTTAGCTCTTCCCGAGTGCCTTTTACTTGAGGCTTGCAACTATAGTTCGTGAATGTGGGAAAAAGGGGAAATTTTTTATATTCTGTTGATGGTCTTACTTGATGGAAAATACACATCACCAAGAACATGGATAAGTAATTTTAGAACTACAAACACAGTAATGCAACTGCTGAAACATTACAATCAAATAAACCATAATTAAAAGAGAAAGAACTACTGTCATACGCACCTAACTGAAAACAGTTACAGAGAAATGGCTTCCAAAACGAATATCATAGTGGAAAACATAAAAGCTATATGGTCCTATGTTGAACATGAAATCTGCACAATTTCATTCATCACGTGAAAATCCTAGAATTAGTGTGGTCTGAACAGAAGCAGCAGTGAGTTCTCCTGCATTTGGCCAAAAGCATTTGAGAAGAGTAAAAGCACATTAATTGCATTCAGATGGTATAGTGATACTCAGTGCTAGAAATACCTTGGTTAAGTTATACTTTGAAGATTAGGATAGAATAAAATAGACAGATGGGAGACAGGAAGGAAAAAAAAGACAGATAAAATACAACTAAAGTGCTAGCTCAGACTTTTAATTAATTAGCCTGGAAAAGAACCTGCAGAAGAGCAGAAAGATTTGAGAGACTCACACTGACCTCTGAAGTAGTTAATCTTTGCAGCTAGATTACACTACATGGGTCTACAAAAATCCTTGGGATCCTCTTTCCCTGTTTTCATCTATTGTCCCATTTAGGTGCTCTAGGCTCCTTCAACACACAGCAACACAGCATTCTTGAAATGACAGAAAAAATCACAGGCAATTACATTACACACAGGAGGTAATTCCCTATAAATCTTTCACTAAGAGGGCAAACCTAATGAAATAATATATGTAAATCATGGTTTTAATCTAAACCGCTGGGTCATGTGCTCTCTGCCACAACAAAATACAGGGAAAGCAAAACTACAGGAAAGCAAAACTATGCTGGAGAAAGAGGAATGTAATGGCAGTAATTTCCCCAGATAGGCCTTCCTCATCCAACACCATCTCCTTGCACCACAGTCTTCTGCAGATGAGTAGGGAGAGGAGAAAAACTTGGGGTGCCCGCAAGACCATCGCCCTGAGGCTGAAGGCAGGTCTCTGACTGCAGCCTGGCAGTAACTCTCTGTTCTCTGAGCCTCTGCCACAAGGGATGCCAGTGAATCTGTCTGCAAGATGAGATAAAACTGAGGCACCAACCACTTTGTGAGCAGCATGGATCTCCTGGGACCTTTTCCAATAATGAAATTGTTGGTTCTGAACCCCATGTTTGTCCAGCTACAGGAAAGTGTGAAAGAGAAAAGCCAAACCTGCTAGAGGAACATGCATCAATATAGAGGCAGTGCTTGCAAGGCATTTCAGTTGTATGTTGTGAAGGGAAACCCCAAATCCTGCCTGCAGTAGGCTTTCTTTCCAGCCCAGATAAACAGGTACAGCATAGACTCCAAAATCTCTTGGAAATCTCCCTGTAACCTGTGAGGTGGTGACTCAAGTTAAAGTTACTAGGAATTAAGAGAGGAGAACAATTAACACCAATTCTGCCACAGAACACACAGTGCTGGTCGTCATGAAGGCAGGCAGAGATTTGAAGCCTCTTTAGTACAGGGCTTGTAATTTACAAAGAAACACAAAACATTTAGAGAGAGTGATACAAAAAAGGCGTATATATATTAAATGTATTTGCAATTAAAGCAGTAAATGAAATGATAGTTATTTCCATTTTGGTTTCACCTTTGTTCTTGATAATTGTGTATGATCATAGGCATCTATGGACATGTAAGGAAATAGAACATGTACTAGAAAGTGACATTACAATTATTTTATTTTATTTAATAATTTAATTATGGCAACAGTCAAGACTCAGAGTGAAATTATGCTACATCCTAGGCCAATGCAGACATGAACCTCAGCCTGAAGAACTTAACGAGAGATGGAGAGCACAGAAAATGTACCTTTGTTTTAGAATGGTTAATTATAGATGCACACGAGATTTATGAACAGTTTAAAAATACAGTAAAAACAACCTTAAAAGACAGACAAAGCCTGGTTTCTTAATTGAACCAATCTAATAAAAATGAGGCAGAATTATAGCCACTATACTCAGGAATGCTTTGGGGCAGGTTTTTTTCTTTCAGCAGGAGGATCACCAGATTTATAAACACGGGCTCTCTTACAAAGCGTGCGATCCCTGCATAAACAGGACACGGAGACATCTTGGGTGCACATGTGCGCTCTGCGTTTCCCCGCGCCACCCGACCGGCGCTCCGCGGAGCCTCAGGAGCTGCCGGGGGCCGGCTCTGCTTCCTCGGCGCCCTTTACGAGGGTCCCGGCGGTGTCTAGACCAGCGCCGAGCAACCAACAGCCGCTCATTGCCAGAGCTCAACCCCCTGGTCTTCACAACTCGAGGACGGGACTCGGGCTTTGCAGTTAGCGGTCGTAATGGCAGTATGTCCTGAGGAATGGGCATGAACAGAGCCACACAAGTCGACTAGTGACTGTCCTAAAAACATAACTAGCATTTTTATGACAACACTTACTGTGTTTTTAAATGGAATTGTTGTTGTGGCTCTACAAAAAGGCTCTGCAGAAGAGAAACCTGTAATTTCCCTCGTTCACCATAATACAATTTTACATGTGATAATTCTTCAAGATAACATAGGTCTAGATTAATTTAGCCAGGCAGACCTCAAGGATGAAAGAGTTTTAACAACTCTCATAAAGCACAGTATTTTTATCAAGCATACAGATAAAGTTTCAAAAAAGATATTTTTCCAATGATATCCATATTGTTAGAATCAGTATTCCTGGCCAAATACTACCAGCAGAACTTCGTGAAAACATCATCTTCCCAACGCATCCTCGTGGCTTTATTCAACCAAACAAGTCGCACATGCTTTTCATCCCTGGGCTAATATGAAGAGCTCTCTCTCAGAGACCATTGAACCTTTGCATGGCACCTTTATCTAGACAAAAGGGGACCTTCTTAAGACAAAGGGGTCCAGCGCTAGCAAAATTTTTCTAGTGTTGTCACTCAACTTATAGCATACTAAATAAAAGAAATGTTTTCTCTTTAAACTTTTTTAAAGGATAGAGTATTATTTTTTCTAATAGGAGAAAAGAAGTCACTGGACTAGGTTGGGAAATCGAATTTTGAGAGTTTGTCACTTCAGATGTCCACATCAACAGATGATCAATGCAACTTTGAAATGTCTCTGGTCCTTCTCTTTCTCACAAAATTAGTAAAACAGAAATGCAGACGATGAACACTGTCAGCTTTCAGTCCAATGTTGTATTATCAGCATCATAAAAATTTCTCTGGCTGCCCTTCTTTCACCAAGCTAGATCTTCAGCTGTGCTTCCTGGAAGAAGATTGACTTCTACATCCCAATGTCTTAAATTAACCCTTGGCACAAAGAATTCATCCACTCCACAATTTAATCTAGAAAATGTGTTCTTTAAAGTTATAAAATTTAATGCCTCTTTATTTGAGAAGCACAAAGTGAAGTTAGTAGACCTCACATCTGTACTGTAAAATTCACAATGACCTCTAAATCGGAGTTGTTATGGAAAATAACAAAAAGTTACCTAATTTGCTGTGGCAGTAACATGTTCTTCTTGCTGCTCCCCCTGGCACAGCAGGAGACCGGAGTGAGGAAACCTAGAAGACATGCACGAGAGACGCATGATTTGCTCATGGCGAGCTGTGAAGATGCTTTTGACTAATGCTTAGTGGCAACCTGTGACAATCTCTTCCTGATTTCAGTAGAGCGAATTTTTGCACCCAGTGACTTTCATTGTAAGCAATAGCCCAAAAAAGTGGTTAACAATAAGCATCGTTTCCATGTTGTTTCATGTCAAGTGCATTTTGAACTTCAGTTATCACAGAATGGTTTTGGTTGGAAGGGACCTCTAGAGATCATCTAGTCCAACCCCCCGCTCCAGCAGGGTCACCCAGAGTACATGGCACAGGGTGGCATCCGGGTGGGTTTGGAAGATCTCCAGAGAAGGAGACTCCACAACCTCTCTGGGCAGCCTGTTCCAAATTATGGTGTTTGAATGCTACATCTAAGGGTTGTTACAAGAAATAACAGGGAAGTGTTGATTTTAAGGTGTTTATTACTTATTGAACGTCACTGATGCACCTCACGTGGGGCAGCCCGATAAATGAGCAGAGAAACGTGGCGAGCAGATGCCACGGAGCCGAAGCACGAGCTACGGGAAGTGCCGTAAGGGCCACGAGCAAATCCCTTAGCCAAATCCGGGCATGGAGGTTGGACGCGCGGCCCCGGAGCAGAGGGTGCCCCTCGCCCGCCACCCTGGGCGCTCCTCGGCTCCCGGAGTGGCCACGCGGCCTCGCGCGGGCGGCCCCGCGTGCGCCCCGCGCCCGAGGCGCTGGCGCCGGTGGCGGCGGGCCCGGCCCCGGGGCCGCCTCGCCGGGCGGGCCCCAGCTCCTCCCCGGGCCGGGGCCGGCGCTGGGGCGCGCGGAGGCGGCGGGTGTCGTTGCCGTGGCCGCTCCGCCATGTGCGCGCGTGTGCCCGCCGCGAGGGCCATGCTGCACATGGGCGGCCGGGGAGAGGGGAGAGGGGAGGAAAGGGCTGTTTACACAGACTGCAAACCGCCTGGGGAATAATGCAGGAAAGGAAGTGAGCCGGCTCTCTGTCTGACTGCTCTGACTTCCTGCTCTCTCTCTCTCTCTCGCACACACAGACACACACACACACCCCAACCAAGAAGAGAGAAAAAAATAAAAAAAAAAAAAGGAAAAAAAATCAGGATCTCATTACAAGAGCAACAGAGCGCTTGCAGGAGGCTGTCAGCATGGAAAACCGGGGGATTTTACCCGGCTCCCTCTAAGCCGCGAGGAGAGGTTGGAAAGAAAAGTCCCGCAGGCTCTGGGTAGGTGCAAGTGCTCGTCGCGGCGGGGCTCGCCGGCCGCCGCCGCCGCAAAGTTTCGGGGCGCCGCGGGGGTGGGCAGGAGGCGTCCGGGGTCGGGGACGGCGTGTCTGGGGGCGAGCAGGGCGACCCGGCGCCATGCGGGGCGCGGGGCTCGGGGGGGCTGCGAGCCGCGCACGGCGCGGGGGGCGCGCGGGGGGCGGCCGTTGCGGGGGAGCAGGGGCCGTTGCGGGGAGCGGCGACCGTTGCGGGGAGAGCGACCGTTGGGGCGCGCGACTGTCTGGGGGGAGCAGCGGCCGTTGAGGGAGCAGCGACCGTTGGGGTCGCGGCCGTCGGGGGCGCCGGGCGGCCGCGGGACGGGGGGTGGCCGCGCCGCCTCAGGGGACTCCCGCCGTCCTGACAGGGCACCCGGCGGCTCCCCGGTCGTGTCGCGATCCCTCCGGAGCCCTCTCGGCCACACGGGCCTCGCTTGTGCGAGCGGCATCCTACGAAGGGCGCTGGGGAAGGGGGGGCCGCCCGGGGTCTGTCACCGGCGAGAGGCGCCCGCGGGGGCGCGCGGAGCCCGGCGAGCGGCGGCGGGGGGTGAGCGGTAGGGAGGAGGGGAAGGAAGGCAGAAACTGCAGAAGGGGCTTTAAAAAAAAAGTGTCGGGAGAGTTTCTGGCTTGTCTGGAAACAGCAAGACTAATTGCCATGCGCTTCCGGTTTGAAACTGGCAGCAGACAACATCTTGAAAATGAGTCACTGCAGCTCACAAAGAAACTCTGTGGTTTTCTCCTCCTCAGGTTTATATATTTGCGCGTTTTTTCAGTTTCCTTTGTAGTCTTCAGCCCTCGGCGCTGCCTTCCCCCTCCCCACTTTTCTTAGCCGCCCCCTGCCCCAGGACCCTGTGGCCAACGTGTATAGTTTCCACATCAACTTAAAAAACATAAAAAGTATTTGTAAAAAAAAAAAAAAAAAGAAAGAGAGAGAAAGGGAGAGAAAGTGGAGAGTTGTTTTTGGATCTGGCTTTGCTGAAGGTTAGAGGGACTCCGATGCTGCAGGGGGAAAAAGTTCCCTGAATTTTCCACTGGCTGCAGGAAGAGAGCCCATTTAGTCATGGCTAAGTAATGTCTGCACACACACCAACTAATCTCATTAGGAGTTTCCGTTCCCTAACACAGGAGGGTTTTGTGAAGCCCTGTCAGCCTTTCTAGCGTTGCAGTTGAAAGGGAGACAAGTTACATCTTTATTTACTTAGGGAGGTAGTGCTACAACAAGTTTTTTTACATCGCAGCATCTTTGCAGGCTCGAGGACTCCTGCTTCAGAAGTCAATGTTTCACTTAATTTCAAGCGGAAAGCCGTGGTTTGTCTCATACTTTGCTCATGCGGGTTTTTTGAATAGTTCAGATTGAGCAGAATTTAAGCCTAAATGCTGCTTTAGGATGGAGCATGAAAATGGGATGTTGGGAAGGCTGTATTAAGATAATTATGTCTTCGCATGTGGGATAATTGTATGTAATTGCATGATAAAATGACGCTCTACTGCCATGATACTGAAGGGGGTGGACACTTTTGAACTGTGTATTGATCCGGGTAATCTGGCTCTATTGGTAATGTACATATTTAATTTCTGAGTGATATTTTTCTTGTACATGTAACTTTCAAATTAGTGATTTCTGTAATTACTTAGCGGTTATTTATTTTCATGACAATCATGGAAAAAAAATCGAAATTAAAAGAGTTTTCCTTCACTCCAGTGATTTTTAATTTGAACTAGAAGTTAACAACTTAGGCAAAAAAACATGTCCGGGGCAAACAAAGAAAATGGAGTCTTACTTGCAAGTGGTTTTTGATTTAAAGAAAAGTTAAAAAAAAAAAGTGAAGAAAACTAAATAGAGAAAATAATACTTAGCTACTTACTTAAATTTGTCATGTGATACGCTTAAGCAAGTAATTGTGCAAAAAAAAGTAGTAGTTGGATGAACAAGTAATTACAGTCAACCACGTGTTTACCTTTGAGGATCTTCAGTTTCCTCTACTTTCTATGTCCAAGCTGTACAGAAAGCTTTTTCCCTAAGCTAATTTTGTGGAGTTTTGTCAGTGGATTAGTGACCCTAAGCACTATTGGCCTTTTGATTCTGTACTGGAGCAAGGAAGAGTTTTAAAATTTGTGTACGAAACAGAAAATGTCTGATCTCTGTTTCAGTCAAATGCAGTCAGTTATCAGATAGATATATTTTCTGATTTAGGAGTTTGGATTCTTTTGTAAAATTCCAGATTTTGGGGAGAAGTTGAATATAATCTCAGAAATTCAATGTCATGGGAGAGCTAGTGTGGCAGACATACAACACCAAAACTCTTATTAGAGAGACTTCCCACAGCTCTTATCTCTGTTTGAAATATTCACACTTAATTATCCTGTTGTTACATTAAATATTGCTGAAATTTCAGTGTGACATCCATTGATCAGTATAGATGAAGCATACTCATTCATACATACACATCCATATATCTACACTAAATGAATTTTGTATGTAGCATTCACTCAGCATAAGCAAAAATATCTTGGTGTCCTCACAGAAAAATAAATGTAATAGTAGTATATAAGTTAGATTTTCAGTGTATTTGAAGAGAGGATGAAAATCAGTCCCTAAATGTGTTCAAAAAGTAAGCAGTTCTGTCCAGAAGAGAAAAAATGTGAACATCAAATTGTACATGGTGTTTTTTCATTTAAATAGTGAAAATGTATTAAGGGTGTTCCACTATAAATATGATTTTTTCATTACCTGCTTTGATTTATGAAATAAAAAGTTTGTAAAAATATATATATACTATCAGCTAAAGGATGAGCTCCTATCCACAACATATATCTCGATGTTCTGAATCGACTCCAGGAGCTGTTGCTAAAAAGAAAAAATGTACGATTTTATGCTATTCGATATCGCTGTCTCCATCTGGATGCAACCGATGAAACAAACAGCACAATCTCAGAGACATAAACGGAGCTGCCTCTTTCCTTGTAACTGTGCAAACTCCATGTGTTTACCCGGCACTGCACGCTAGCATGGATGCTTTCATAGATAGAAATGAAAATACATTTCATTTCGCTCCTTGGCAATTCTTGCTGCTTATTGATTCACGGTGCTTCTTTGCTCCTTTTAATTAAGGGCATTTCATTGAACTTCAGCCCTGAAAACAAGCCTCTCCACAGAGCGAAGCGTGCCCCTTTGCTGCGCGCTGCGTGAACTGCACCTCCCCTCTGCACTGCCGGTCCTGGGCCGGGGTGGGATGCGCGCCAGCTTCGGGCATGCTAGGATACAGGTATTGTTGTGGCATTAGGGAGCAAGGGGCTTGCTATATCTGAAGCTGAAGTCTCGTTTAGTTTCAAAACATGTTACGGAGGATTTATCACAGTGTGGCTGGTATTTTGCAAGTTCTCCAAGGTTGCATGGAGCCTGTCGTTGTGCTGGGGGTCGTGCGTACGCAGGCAGGAGGATAGGGGCATGTGAAGTTATGGACACCGGGTGCTGTCAGCTGCATGAAATGCCAATCTGAGCTTTGGAAATGCAGTTACATGACAAACTGTTTCTTCAGAAAAACAAAAGAAAAGTAATAAATGTTTAAGTAAAAAGGCATTTGGCTACAAAAGATACAGGAGATTGAGCTAAGCCCGAATGTAGTAACATACAGTTATTTGTGATGCATATGAATGTATTTTAGCTGGTGTATGTCTTGTTAGTAACACTGTATGAAACTTATATACCTGTGCGGTTACCTCTGTAGGCTGAGTAATTCTATATCACAGTACTGAATAGCTTAAGATAGACTAGATAAGACTTGTTAAATTGCTAGTGATTCCCCCAAAGGCCTGGCTGGTTGGACTCATTTGTGCAGTTCAGGTGATCTGCCAGTCCGTGGTTTTCTTCTGGTGCTGATGGCTCTGATCTGCAGCAGCTGAACATTGCCTTTTGAGTCCATCGTAGCACCAGGTTGCTCAAGAACTATAGGGTTTGACTTGATGTGCATCTTATCACCACAACCAGTACTTTGTGCAACAGGCTGTCACTTACAGGCTATTGAAAATCATCTAGTACTGAATATCGTAGGATGGGTTCATCATATACTATCCTGTGGCTTTCTCCGCAGTATTTTCCACAATAGGGAATCTTTTGCAGTTTTGAATCATTAGACAGATGTTTACTTGGTCTGTGGCTTGTTAAATGAATCAAGTGATAGTCCGGAGGCTGTTGAAAGCTCTTGAAAGGCTGACTGTATGTTCTCATGTTGAAGTATTTTGCTGAATTATGTATGATTTAAGAATTAGTCATGATCTTCAAGAGAATGTCAAGGTGTAGGTGCAGGAAGTCCAGCTCACTGCATTGCAAAACTGAGTGCTGCACGTATGGGGGCAGAGCACGAGGCACACGGTGCCCCTCGAGTGTGCACGCGGCAAGAATAGCGGGCATCCTTGCACCTTTGTTTAAGTGGATGTGTTTGGGGGTTTCAGAGCTACTAACGGCTTTGTCAGGATGCAGGTTTTAAGGATTTGCTTTTAAGTATAGAGTTTAAACTTGAAGCATTTTCAATGAGACTTTTACCGCTTTTCTAATAGCAAAATCTAAACAAAATACCTGCCATAAGAATTGCCATGAAAATATCCCAAAGGCAGTAAATGCCAGCTAATTCAATGCCAATTAATATCTATGTGGACATTTTGCTTTTCATATGAATAACATGATTTTTGTAGTTCCAAGTTTAGTCAGTGTAATTGATAAGGTCCATATCTCCCAGTGTCCTGAATAACTACATAATTATTTTAAAGTTATATTATAGTTAAGAACATAATATAGCCATGCCTTAAGCAGATACAACTCCACGGAACTATATATTTTTCTTAATGCTATGGAATTACAGTTGCCAATACCACATCCGGTTTTGGCCTGCTTGCTCTAGTAGCAGTGTCGTGACTAACTATAGTAGTTTTTGTCCTCCTCAGGTTTGTGCGTCTGTAATCTTTCCTGAGTGGTCGTGTAGCTGTCCATGTTGCAGCTAAGTGGACTGTTGTGCTGCTGTGGTACTTTCTTGCCTTTTGCCATCCTTTAGAAGGAATCCACTGACCCCTGTACGCATGGGCTGCCTGTTGAAAATTGTTGACCTGTATGATGACACCTATAAACTTTGAATATAAAAAAAAATTCCAAAGACTTTGCGTGCCCCTACATGGGAGAAATCAGATAGTTCTCAAGGTGCTGAGAAGACAGCAGGGAAGAAATTCTGTAGTGTGCCACAAACTTTCTTGTTTTGGTCTTGTAAAGCACTTAAGTGTGTATTTATTTGTGAGTGTGTCAGCCCTCCTGTTAATGCACTGAGAGTAATTGCATGTTGCAGACACTTAAAGGCTTTGCTCGATTAGGCTCTGAGCGTAACCTGGGTACTGGAGTAGCTCCTCCTAGCCCTGTGCCAGCTTCCCGCTCTGTGGAAGTGCCCCCCGAGTGTCTGTCGGCCTTGCTCTAAAACCTGCCCGTGTCAGGATGTTCTGAGCATGTGAGTGACATTTCCCTTCCACGGACCCTCCCCGAGCCCGTTTCACAGAGTCATTTGAACCATATCTGGGTCTCCGAGTGTCAATTTATCATAAAATAGTTGGAGGTTCTGAGTAGAGCTTTAGAGACCAGTTGAATAATCCTTGCAAATGGAGATGAGTATATGTTAATACAGAGGCAAACAATAGAGGCTTAATTTCTTCCTCTGCAAATGTGTGTTCTTTTTCTTTTATCTTGTGGATCCCAACTGGAAGATCAGTTCAGGTAGCAGCAGAGGAAATCTCACATCATTCAGTATCAAGTTGTTACATATAATTTTAGTTGATGTTACATGATATCTTAAATCGTTTGAGTTTTAATCTTTCTGACTCTCACCAATTATTTAAAGCCAATAAAGGCTTTCTTATCATTAACCTAATTATTAAATCCTGTCAATGAGATTTCACAAGATGGATCTTCCTTTGAAAATATTAGCGAGCAAGCAAAAATAAGTTTATGTAAAATCTGCTTCACAGTCATACAAAAAAGAATAGACAAAATACATAATTTCTCCACAGAATCTAAATGTCTTCAGTCTAATGCACTCCCGTGAGTTTTCCATCCTGGCAGTTTGTCTACAAAACAGTTTTCTGTCAAGCATCCATTTGCCTCTAATGTGGTGGCAGCACCTCTTTACTGTATCTCTGTGTATCTCTTTTTTTAACTTATTTTTATTTGAAGAAAATTGATCACATGTATTTCAGTTCAGGCTTTTGGGAAAGGATCCTAATGAGCATTGTTATTGTTTCTAAATGTTTGCATTGTGGTCATGCAGAGTGGCCTCTCTTGTATCAAGTCACAGTACAACACAAACAAGAAGTTTATAGACTCAAGTAGCGCTATTACCTCTGCCCAGCAATTTACAGTAATTCATTAGATGAAACAATCTTTAAAAAGCACTTAGGAGCTTAGAGCAGATTCCTGTTTCAGTCATGGCAGTGGAACCTGGAGAAAGTCGACCGCATTGCGAGGATTTCTTCCAGGCTGTGCTCCCGCCGCCGGGATGGCAGCGTGGGTTTAGGCTGCAGCCCGAGGGCCTCTCCCAAGCCCGGTGACTCAGAGCACGTCCCGGCCGCCGCCGCGGTCAGCGGAGCAGCCTCCAGCGCCGCGACACAAAGTGTCACCGCAGCTTCGTGCTGCCCTGAGCCTGCGCTGCCCCGGCAGCAGCGCGCAGCAAAACTCACGCTGTGATCGGGTCCCCGCTGAGGAGAGCGGACGGAGCCTCTGCACTTTATTTGAGCCTGGAATCTCCTCCAGGACCTGCTGTTCTAATGAAGATAACGGCTGCTGTGTATCCTCAGCCGCAGAGACACTGACAGACCGATTTGTGAATTGATGCCATTTCCGATCCGGGCCGTCCAGGCGCTTGCTCTGCAGTGAAGTTCACAGTAATCACTGAAATACCGTCCCCCCACTTGTCTTGTCTTCATGGTTTGCCGCAACCAAGGGAGTTGGTTTAAGTACCCAGGACGCTGTACAGGAGAGTAACAAATGGATACTCTGTTGGCTGAAATCACCTGTATTTTGGATATGTTCTGTTGGGTGTTGCAGCGTTTAAAGAACGATGTTAGGGGAAAGGTGTGCGTGTGTGACTTTAGATTCCTATTGGTATACCAGAAAAATGAAACATGCTAGAAAATAAAGCAACAGTTTGTTCTTTTAGTTATTTTTCAGTTTAGTTTAGCACGTGGTAACTGTGTAACAGAGCTCTGACTAGTACTGAGGAAGGAGAAAGAGCCCAATTTTTTGAGACTGGACATGTAAGCGAGATTCTTAATTTAGGTTTTTACTACAAGACCGTTACACACAGGATTAACACAGCGTGTAAAGTGAAAAGGATGCGCCTTGGCTAGTGCTATGAGTAACTCCTCGTTATTTATGACTAGGGATCATTAAGCCTGGCTCCTGCTCCAGGAACTATTGCCGTGGTGCTGGCTTCCTGGGGGGAACGGGCCAGGGAGAAGGGCTCTGTGCCCATGCAGCTTGCTATCTGCTGAGCGGCGCTGCGCCGTTCTCAGAGTAACGCTCCAGCTTGCGACGTGACAGCGCACAGGTTAAGCGCCTTATGTTACTTAATAGTTAATGACTCATCCGGCTAATCCAGCGACTTCTGAAAGTGCGGAGAAGGCCAGCCCAGGCTGCCAGGATAAGCTGCTATCGTCTCGCTGCGCTTCAGGTCGCACAGCAGTTGGCAGCCACCTCGGCTTGCCGCAACAGAATGACCGGAATTGCATTTCCTTTCATTTTTACTCTGTTCCTCTCTATCCACTGTAGTATAAAGGTCTGCTTGTTTACCTGATTTTCTAGTCTAGGAAAAATCAGTCAAGAGGGGAAGATCAGTTTAGAAATCTAAATATGAAGGGTATGAAAAGTAACATTTGATACAGCTGGTTGCATTATTACAGTATTTACAGCGCTAGGGCCATTAACAGGAGTTACAATACTGGAAATTTTAATACTTCAGTTTAAGAAACACGTACAGATAAGGAAAAAGTATTCACATTTGAGAGTAACTGTCACCTGATACATGTGAAATGAACTTCCTAGAGTAGGCCATGCTCTTGTAGTCTCTATCCCCGGCCACCTGTGTCTTTGGTTTTTGTTTGCATGCACGTTTTTCCTGAATTCACAAAAGGGACTATTAGAGATTTTGTACAGGACAGTCAAGGAGTCGTGAACTATGTCCTACTGATGCTGGCAAAAGCATAAGCGAAGCTCATATGGGGAAAATAAACACGTAGAGCTGGCTTTGAAGGCAGAAGCCGCTCAGCTCGCAGCGCCGCGCACTGCCGCGTGCCGCAGATGGGCGCCACATGAGCGGCCGCGGGAGCCGCCTTCGTCTCGCTCCTTCCCCGGGGTGGGTGCCTGGGGCTGTTGGTGGTTTCTGTAGTTCCGTCCATGGCCAGCTTTGGAAAGAGCTGAGCAGGTTGTTCCTGAAGCCTTTTGCAGGGAGGCGACTAGCCATGTTCCCTCCTGATAAGGGCTTTTACTCTCTTCTGATGAAAACTGTTCCTTGATCTGCGTCCTTACAGAGAAACCCCCAAATACTCCTGTTTTAAGGTTGTGTCATCGCACCTCTCTGTGCCAGGCAGCCCTTCCTTCATTGTGTTAATTTGCGGCCTGTGGAGCTTTCTTCCTCTGGCCATCTGCCTCGGTCTTTCTTTGATTTATTAAGAAAAAATACTGGGGACGTAGTGCTACATCAGATCTGCCTGCCAGAAGCACATCAGGACATGTGTCCAAACGCTTTCTTTGCTGCCGTGTCACTCAGCATCATCATGCAAGATTTTCCTGGGTCTTGCCGCTCTCGCTTTTGTGCTCCTGCAATTGCGGGAGTCTGATTATTTTCTTAAACACACCGAGGCCAGCAGGTGTTGCTGCTTGAGAAGGTGACCCTGTATATTATCACATGTATTGTAAACAATCTTTTAAAATGATAATATAACTTTAGGGGAAAACTGTTAAGCAGAGGTGGCAGAGCAGGGAGCAGGTGTGCATGGAGTGGCTCTGTTAAGTACAATGATCAGTAAGGACCCTCCGTGCTTTTCCGGTGCATCCTTAAACCCCTGGATTTGTGTTGGGATGTTACTGCGGTCCCAGGGGCGAATTGGAACTTGTGTGCTGGGCAGTCTTCAGCTTTCTCTAATGTTTCCACTGGGTGGTGCTGCAGGAATTCCGATTTTTTTTACTTGAATCTGCATTTCCCAGAAAGACGCCCCTAAAATATAATAGGAGGAAGTCCTGATTTAGAAAGTTTTTGCAGTTTCAACACAATAGAAAAACTCTGAGGATGCTCTGGCAGGAAATGTCCCGCTTGCTGGGTATGGAAAAAATGGTAGTATTCTGTATCACACACATACAGCAAGTTCCCTAAAGTGCTGTGAACACGGGTTGCACCATTAGCGTGATTTATTACCATTTAGCAGAGAAAGTTCTGCATAAAATTAAAACAGATATATTTACATGCTTGTGTGTTTATTTTTTCAAAGTCACTTAAACTATCATCAGGATGATCGCCTTTGATGAATATTTGACAAAGTTTCTAAGTAAACAAACTGATATTTGTTTTTCCTCCTTTCTGCCAGAATCGCTAACTTTTCACCAACCACATCCTCTCTATCATCCTTGAAGCATCTCTGTTGAGAAAGAAAATGTGAGGACTGACTCAGAGTTTTGCCTTGTTCTTCTAAATTTTCCTTAGCAAACATTTGGATGCTTTGGGCAGTCCTCCTCAACTTCTCATGATAAACTGCATGCTACACAGGCCAGTTTTCAGCGGGAAGGATCAAGTTTTGCTGATTTTTTTTTGATTATTCTAGGATACTATTTTTTCTTGATCGGCTCACATTTGCTTCTGGAATTAAATACAAAATAAATATGCTTCAATTTTGTAGAAGCAAAATGTAAAATAGAAAAATTGGTCTGGGGCATCTGCAAGCTATTAAGACTTTCCATATGAACATTCACTTTAGAAATATGTTTAAAAATACACAACTAAAGCAACTAGTCTGTGTTATTCTGTATTTTTCTCTAAATACATAATTTTGTCTTTGATATTTGTCATTATGGAATTTAATTCTTTGGTAATTTCAGAAAACCTTTTAAAATCACATAGCTGTTTATTTTATAAATATTTTTTAATTTGGAAATGAGTGCAATTTAGCAATAGCTCAATTTCCTGTAATGAGAAACTGGTCAAAAAAATCACCTAAATAATGTGAGTAATGACAGAATAGCTGTATTCTTTCACACGTTAATTCCAGAGTCACCTCAAGGGTTAAAATGAACCTGAGACACTTAGAAAAATAAAACCAGAGCTGCTGTTACAAACTGGGACAGATGTAGGAGGCCAGGTTTCCTGTGGCCCATTTTCCAGTTTCCTGGCTGCAACCTGCAGAAACGAAGGAAGCGGCGAGCTCTCGTGAAGGAGCCCTAACGCTGCCCGGCATCGCCCGCTCCGCAGCACGTACAAAGACGGCAAGTGGACGTACAGAAAATACACACACGTTTTCCAGAGCAGTTGGAAATGGGGCGGAAAATAGCAGGCATCTCTTAGGGAGAGATGCGGCCTGCTTGCAAACGCACGCACTTCCCTGTGGGAACAGTGGAAATAGAGGGGGTGCTGCTGCAGAAAAGGAGCTGGGTCTTTTGCAGCTGCTTTGGCTACAGGAGGAATTAGTTGTTTTTTCATGTGCTCAGTGAAGGTAATTTCCCCGCTCTGACCGGTGTCTTAATCCTGTTCATGAGCAGGTCTGATCGGTCTGGGATTACCTGTATTCCCTAATGCTGGCTAACACCTGCTGCGTCTTGCTCATTTAATTGATCTCCAGCTGATTTTTTCAGCCCTTGGGCTTCCCTGGTAGTATCTCTTGCACCTCTGTCCCTCATCTTTCCTTAGTGCAATGGCTCAGTCTCATCTCTGAGTCCTAAAGTGCTCTTCTGCCCTCTTACTAAAGTGAAAGAAGGCTAGTTTTCTTTTTAATGATTGGAGGGATCCCCATTTTTCGCCTTCAAAACTTGTTCAGCAATAAATATTTATAAGGGGTAAGGAGGAGCTATGAAGAAAGAATCCTGTTACAAAACATGGTACACTGGGGAGATGGGAGGGCTTGCAGGGAGATGCAGCAAGGTCTTCTGGAAGCTGAGGACCTGCGCTGAGGTCCTGGGCCCTGCGCTGAGGTCCTGGGCCCTGCAGAGCTGCTCTCCAGCTTTCTCTCCTGCCTTCTGTTTTTTTTTTTTTTTTCTAACGAGGAGTTCTACTGAGCTCAGTGCCTCAAAGAGGCTCTGTTTATCTGTCCTGCAGTTCATGTCATAAATCTTCCTGCTAATGAGTGTTCTAGTTAGTTTTGCCTGGGTGACTCCTGCTTTTCTACTGCCTGATTTTTTAGATGAGTTGCTTATTTGTTTTATTTTGCCCAACAGGTTAATGACTTATTTTTGTAGCCTTAATGCCACTCAGCTAGCACTTTGTGGCATGGGAAGTCAGGTATCTTGTCTTGATCACAAAATGGCAATACGGCCCATCAGCATGCACGTCTTAACTATTTCTAGTGCAACTTGCCTGATGTAAGACTTCCAGCTTCTGCTAAACGGCACCCTCATACCATGAGGCTGAGAGCCAGTCTTTGGCATTTGGGCCCACAGTCACCTTACCTTGGGGAGCAATTTGGCCTTCTTTGCAGGAAAGGCAGGTCTTAGATGGGGCAGTTTTGCCCTTGGAAGTGCCTGGTCTTTTCTGCCTTTTCCTTCAGGGAGGGCTTGCAATGTTGACTTTGCCACTGTCACCTCCATCCCATCTCAGTCATGAACTTTTTAAAAGTTTGGTGTGTGGAGGTCACATTACCTCGTCCTGATCATCCAGACAGGGCCATCTGAATGAATATGAATCGCTGTTGCAAGTTATGTGTTAGTGTGCGCAACTGCCACCATTGCTTGAGAAATGGACTATCAGGAAGCTGCATCTTGAAATATCCTTTTGCTGTGTAATACTATATTTCCAAGTCTAATCCTTTTTAACTGTGCCAGTAATTATTTGGAACAAAGGCAGTGAGTGGAATTGATCAGGAAGTAAAATTACGGGGCTAATCAAGTCAAGTCAGCCTTGTAGATTTGTTTCATGGATTAGGAAATATTGATGCTTGTCAAATGTATTGTATAAATGTTTTTAAAACAGTGTGATTGCAAAGCTATGTGTGTTAAAGTTGGACCACAAAACAATTTATTTGGACTCCTTTGTCTGGATCCATTTGATTACATTTTCTGTGATAAAGTCTATATAGGTTTCCTGTCTTGTTTTGTACCAGGAATGTATGTTACTATCTAAATAAGTGACTTTTTAAAAAACTTCTTTTCTTTTAATCATTGTTCACATTTTAGAGAATGGGCATAAGTAACAGAGATTAAAGCCAAGTTTATCAAATTCAGGATAACTCCATGTGAGATGCCAGAAGTCTATTTAAGTCTATTTAAAATTCTGTATGACCATATAGGCTAAGCATAAAGCTCTCTTTAAGGTTGTTGCTAGTGTGAATATTCCTAGTTCAGCAAATCGGACCTGAAGGCCATTTTTGGGGTGCATAGAGTAAAAGAAACATACGATTCATGATCAGCTGGAAATGCAGTTTGCATGATTTGCCTCGGTTAGGACCTATACATCCAGTTGCTATATAAACTGCATCCAGTTGCTATATAAACGTCATACAAAGCTTTATACAGGAACTCAGTGGCAGATGGGGCGTTGGGATCTAGTGCAGCACTGAGCTGTTTTAATCCTGTTGCCGTACGGGCAAACTTGGGTGACATCCAGTGGAAGCCGTCTGGACGTCCCACTTAAGCGCTCTGATACTGGGTGTTTGGGTGCAGAGGTTGAAGCCCCGTGAGAGCTGTGTCCTTGCAGAGGTCAGCACAGCTCTCACCCGGAGGAGCCCGACGCGGGCAGATGCTGAGGAGCTGCCAGGGCCTAATTGCACCACCACCGTCTCTCCGGGGTGCAGAGGCCCCCACATTATGTGCATATCTGAGCTGGTTCAAAGAACTGGTCGGGATGAAGCATCATTTTCAAAGGATGTAACCTTTTATATGATAACCACTGGAAGGCACCTCCAGTGGCCAGAAGAGCCTGGACAGCCGCCGAGCGGGCGCTCCCGAGGCCTGCGCTGCCCACGCAGTCTCACCCAGCTCGCACATCTGGCACCACGCACGCGGCTCGGTCACTGCGAGGCCAACGTTTATTCAGTAAAAAGGAATCCCAAACTGTCTCCATCTGGTAAAACGAGAGCCATCAGCAAGCAGGTTGGTAACGGAAGGCACAGCGCGAGGTGGATGCAGCGTGAGCGCTCCTGGCTGGAGCTGGATGGGGATGGAGGAGGCTGCAGCAGGAGCCGCGCGTCCTGGGTGCTTCCACCTCCCTCCGTGCGGAGACGGGGTCTCCGCTGAGCCCAAGGAGACAGGGCTGCGGTCTGGAACGAGGGAGCTGCGTCTCGGAGGCGTCAGGTTGCAGCGAGGGTCACGGGGTGGAGTTTGCACTGGTGCTTCTGTAACCCTCTTCCATCTTTCGTTTCTTCGGCTAAAATTCAATGGACAATGTTTCTAGCCTGTGACCCCGTGTGTATTTTAATATGGTTTTCAAATGAGATATTTTTAATTTTCCAAAGCAAAACATGCTGCATTTGTGATTCCTTATTTAAAAGATCCATATGATACGAGCTGATATTCAAGCTATCCCTATATAAAGTACCATATGTAGAAACCATGATTATTTTTAAGCAATGCGCCTGCATATACTCACATTGTAAAATAACTTGAACAACTGAGAAGTTAATGCAAACATAGATGTGATACCAGATGAATAAAAACACTTTATTAGCTCTGATGTTATAGATAAATAATCCATGAGGGATGCTAACAGCCACAGAGATTGTCCAGTTTAAAGGAAACTGTTAGTACTGTGAAGCAAGTGGGTTACTTTTAGATATACTTAATTGCGGCTATACAATTTCCTACTCTGGGTGGAAAAGGATTTATATATAAAAGTGCTGAAAAAATTGCAATAAAGTAATTGCAAAAAGTGCCAAAACCTCCACATAAATATGTATTTACTTGCCCTTAAACACCCGTTCCTTCATGTGTACCTAGCAGCGCTGCGAGCCTTTGCCATCCCTTGAGGTACTGTGCAGTCGGCCTGTCGCACAGCTGGGTGTCATTAGATGTTTATTTCTGCCCTGCCCATTCAAGCTGGTTTCCCAGTTATTTAGGGAAATGCGGCTTTTGCATGGATAATAAAAGCATGGCCAATTTTTGCAAACTCCTTTTTGGGCAGTTTACTTAGAAATTATTTAGACCAAAGTGAGTCTCCAACTTGTCTTTTCTGTAAAAATATTTACAACATCCGCTAGTATCTTTAACTTGTTTTTACAATAGCTTTGGTGAAGCTTATGTAATTTAGTTTCATTAACCACTGTATTTCCAAGATGAGCATGCAGTGAGTTAGAAAAAATAAATGGGATTTCTTTAGTGCTCTAGCAGACTTGAATGGGCAAATCGTATTTCTGCGAGCAGCTTGTTACGTGTAATAGAATAGTTAGCAGCTTTATGCCCTCTTGTGGTCAACACACCGAAGGAACTGTGGGGCTGTAAGCTTTCTCTAACTGTCTCTGTAGTGTAGCAGGATATACAGAGTAATATTTTAGAAAACAAAATGAGTAAGAAAATTAGTAATTATCACTTTGTTTGGGTAAAGCCAAAAGTAGCCACTGCTGCATGAACTCTCAACTAATTACTCTCAAGTAATACCTAACCCAGTAGTCAATTGCTCCAGTAATACTGGCATTTTAAAATGTGCATTAGTTAGATATAACACATCAGAATTAAATATCAGAAGAGACAAGAAAAAAAAAGATTTGCTGCACTGTTAAAATGCAGTCAAAGTTATGGGGAATAATCTCAGTTTGTTTAAAAGGTCAGTTGAAGCTACATCTTTTTACAATAATGAATTGTCTTTGGTGCCAACAATTCCAAGTTTTAAGTTGTCTATGGGCCTGCTGGTATGTTGTCATTCTTAAGTTTGTTCACGTATTATAGTACAGACAGAGAGCAGGAAAAAACTATTCAAACATCCTTAACAGTGATATTCAGGCACCGTTAAAATGTATTCCAAACTTTCATGTATGACAATGAAAGAAGAGACCCTTGTTACACAAAGATTCAGCATAAACAGTGCTTACTTTACTGTGGTTAAGTCAAATGATCATTCATCATCTCTGCCAAATATATAGTATCTTTTGAGCTGGTTGAATTAGCAAGCAGAAAGACTGGGAGCTAGGAAGAAAGAGCCTGGTTTCCGATTGTCCACACCAAAAGCAATGCTTCGCTCTTCCTCTTTCCTTCCCTTTCTCCCAGTGACATAAACTGACAAGTTCAGTCCACTCATCATGAGTCAACAGCATTTTTTTTCAAATTTATTTCAGTGCGTACTTATGTCCTTTTTTTTTTTTTTTTTCCTCTATACCTTTTTTTTGAAAAGTGGCTCCCCACACTGAACTGGAGGCTTCGGCTAGAGATGATCCTGTACCACATGAACTAAATGGGTAATTCTTACGGAATTTAGTTCTCTTTTCAGACTAAAACCACGCTGAAATATGGGGCTCCAGGGCTTGCTGATCTTGTGGGGGTTTAGTTGCCAATGCTGCAGTAACTTCCTTTGCCAAATTGCACTCGTGGCAGAGCCTATTACCGAGATGAGCGCTGGCTATAACACGAGCTCTCAGATGTTTTTCACACTGTCGCCTTCCTTTGTCCCCTCTAGGTATGGAGAGTGCAATCACGCTGTGGCAGTTCCTTTTGCAGTTGCTGCTAGACCAGAAACATGAGCACCTGATTTGCTGGACGTCTAACGATGGCGAGTTCAAGCTACTCAAGGCAGAAGAAGTGGCTAAGCTGTGGGGACTCAGAAAAAACAAAACTAATATGAATTATGACAAGCTGAGCAGAGCGCTCAGATACTATTATGACAAGGTAAATTTTGTTATTCTCCTGCAGACTAAGAACATAGACACACTGCCTTTTAATATTTCATCTCTATGTGGAAGCTTGTTAAAAGTTCCCCTAATTAGCTGTTACGGTGGATAACACTGCGGAAGGCAATCACAGCAGAGGTAAGAGGGCAGCTAACACATGCACAGGAAAACAAGGCACATCTCTTTCCTAAAAAGGGGAAGTTATGACCTAGGCTTACACTGACTGCTGCTTACATGTGTTTATGCATTTGGCTACCCAATACTTTCTGTAGCTTTTGACAACAATAAAGTACGTGTTGCTAATGAAGGACTGTTTGATTATTGCAGCCTGTGTTAGATCCCCTGGAAGGCAGGAAGGTGGTAGAAAGCAGTAAAATTGGGATGCAGCAGATACAGAGTGGCAGCTTGGCCAGCAGGTATCTACAGCTGTCTTAGGACAAGGAAAAGACACACAGAAACCCCAACAGAATGGATAGCAGGGTTGAATTTCAGAGTTTTTGTGGAACACGGTCAGTTTTTAGCTAGCCTTGCCTGATCTTTCCTGTGAAACTTTTTGTTTTACAATTGCATTGGGTCCTAATTCTTTTAGTTGGCTACTATCAGTGTTCAAACAATTCCAGAATTATTATGGCAGTGCAGTTTTACTTCACGAGAATATCACTTCATTTGTTAACATGTAGTGTTTCTTAAGAGTTTGTAAGTCTTCCACTAAGTCATTTTTAGGACAAAATCTATGTCAGGTTCAATAGTAGTCTAGATTATATGTTGTTATGATTTAATTAGCAGCAAAATACACAAGTGAGCACCAATTCAGAATCTTACTGGAAGTGCAGGCTAAAAATGGCAAATAACAGGAAAAGCAGCTTGCCAGGTGGTGGGTGCCAGAACAGGGATGTATTTGAGTGTATTTGTCAGGGTAATAGTCTCACGTTGAGCTCACCTCAGGTGAGAACTATTTTTGTGATAGAATCTTAAATTTACACACACTTGTGACGTTACCTTCTGGGTATCTCATGTAAAAAATGGTAGAGTGCATATTTTGGTCAAGATTTCTACCTTAAATTTATTTGCCCTTGCAAAACCTATTTAGTTTTGCCCCTTCTTCATGTCGACTGAGGAGGTCATGGTTACATCTGTTGAAGTTTCATAGAACTAATTAGACACACGACATCAGCACAGTTTAGGCTCCAACCTTATAAATGGCAATTTGCCTGTGTTGTTTGTGCTATGCTGTATGCTCTCATAAACCGCTAACAGAGAGGTATTGTAGACATGTGTGCATTCAGCTCAGAGCCATTTTCAAACTTTATTTAAAACTAAAATCTGACATAATAATATCTTGGACATAATGCAGAACTGTTTAGATCTCTAAATTTGCTTCTGATTTTCAGAGGTTATGAACAGGCCTATAATCTAGAAGTCAGCAGAGGATCCTGGAGACCAGTACCCCTAAAGATCAGATTTCTTGAATTTACTGGCAGTTAATAAGATCCCTGTCATGACTAAATCCTCCCTCACTTCAGCAATCTTTGGACTCAGTTTTAAGTGTGGAGGCAGCAGTATTGCAGAGGACACAAAGATGAGAACAGGAAGCAAACACAGTTTGTATTAAATTGGCTAGACTAGAGTGGAAATCTCTCAGATGTGGCAAGACACTAGAAGATAAAAAAAAAAAACTGCGGCTCTGGAGCAACTAAAGTTTCTTGTGTTTTCTCCTTTCTCAGTTTCAAACTCTACCAGGTTCAAGGAGTTTCCAATTGTTTTTCCAACCCTTTTTTGGATTAACATTATGGGGTTTTTTATTAATTAAGTCATTTCAGGATTATTTCCTCTTAAGTGAATAATTTTTTAATGCTATTCCCGAATTAATTATTTTTACTAATTCCTGTGTTCTTGAAGAATACATTAGAAAGGTTGGCTCTTACAGGTTGGTATACTAAAAAAGGAAAAATACATAGTACATTTACTTGGTCTGTTGCCATCCTGATTTTCAGGAAAGAGAGACGATATTAGTCAGTGACTAACAGTAACGTTCAGCACGGTTGCGGCAGGCTAGCTACCTTCACAAGGCAGAGGAAACTAAATATATTTGTTGTTGAACTGAGTTCAAAGTATAGTTGTTTACTGTGTGTTATTTGTAGTGTACTAATTCCTGAAGGGCCAGTTTTGCTGCGTACCCAGGCTAGAACAGCGACTAAAAATATATTCATTGCCAATTAATTTTACTGAGCACAGTTTGGCAGTCTTGCTTTCTGTTGTTCACATTAGAATTAGGAAGGGCCCTTTCTAATGTGTTAGGAAAGTAGTTCTAGTTTCAGGTTTAGAGCCATAAGTTTTGAAACAAAATCTTTGGAGTATTTTGTGCGGTAGAAGTCAGATTTTGTGCTTGAGACCCTCCTAAGGTGGCTGCCTGGGCAGGCACAAAAGGATCCAGTGAGGACAGTGTAGCGGGTGTTCCAAGCAGTTAACACGGTGAATTCCCCTACACCGAGGGCTAAAAAGGCTTCTCAGCATGGGAAAATTTGCTTCATTATATCCCTCAGCCCTTCTGATTAGAGACTGGGATTGGTGCAGGCAGAGAGCCTGCTGGGGAACAAACGGCACATCCAGGCAAGCCCAAATAGGCGCCTAGTGACTGAACAGATACTGCTTGAAAATAGGAGGTAAGGTATTTATGGCACTTGTCCTTTAAGAATTGTCTCTAAAATCTCTTTTCTTCAAAACAGTAGAATGCAGTGACTTCTTACTTGAGGATCCCTTTCCCCTTGCATATCCCAGCCCTTTACCTTTCTTTTTTCTTTTGTTTTTACAGGACAGTGTTTTCAGTTGCTTTGCCCTTGCTTGTCATCTCTTTTCTCCCTGCCCTGTCAACACTGGCCACAGGAGTGGCTGTACAGTCTTTTTGCCAGGTTTCTTGCTGAGCTGACTGTTCTTACAGGCATATATTCTGCTTTTCTTGTCTTTTACTTCAAATTTTATCTAGCTATGACCCAAGAATTTTGGCCATTTTTCCTCAAGTTTTGCAGCAGGTGATTGTTCCTGCATGGAAAAAAAAGGATAAGCTCCTGCTTAGCAATTTATTGTTATCTGGGTTTGAGCCGCAGCCCAAAACATGGCTATTGCTATTTACATTGCAGGAGTAACTCCTTTAGCATAAAAAGCAGCAGCAGCCCCATGGAGGAATGGCCTGTTGTGTCCTGCAGGGTCACAGGCCACAGAGAAGGGCGGATTGTGAGATGAGGGCAGAGGGGCAGGGAGCCTGTGCAGGGCCTGAAGCACAGGGCAGCGCATGGTGAATGCAGGGGGGCCAGAGCCAGGGGCTCGGCAGCAGATTCGATCCTGAACTTCAGATCCTGAATCCTCCCCTGCCTTCACTTTGGCCAGTGCTGAGGCAGAGCAGAGGAAGACGTTGAGGAGGGAAGAAACCTCCTTGGCTTTCTCCTTTCCTTTCTGCACAACAAAATAGCAAGGGCTCGTGAAGGCAGACGGCCCCCGTGGGCTCTTGTGCTCCCTTTCCCAGAACGCTTTGCCCGCTTTGGGGGTTAGGCCGAGAGCAGGCTAAGCCCTGAGGTAGCCGGAGGGCGCGCTGCAGAACCTGGCCACCTTCCTCACCCTTGAGTGTCACGCACGTGTGGGCAGGCGGGTGTGCTGGGGACGAGCAGGGTGGGCAACAGGGTGACCACGGTGCTGGGGGGCTGCAGGAGAGATGAGACACAGGGCCGCTGCGTGAGCCCCGTGGGTGCTGGTGTGGTGTCTGGAGGGACGTCCCTACCTGTAAGCCAAGGGATCTGGCCAGCAAGTGAGTTTGAGATGGGGGCAGTGACCTTGCGGCAGCGGCACAAGGGAAGGGCATTTCGTCCCCGGGCTGCCCTCTGCATGAGGTGATGCTAACTGAGCTAGTGCCTCATGGTTTGTCTTTGCAATTATCCACTGTAGAGAAATAAAACCTGATCACTGCATAAATGGAGGTTTATGGGCTCTGCTGTTTTGCTTGGGGGGAACTGGCTTGTTAAAATTCATCATATGATTCATCTGAAGTTAAAAGTAAATTAATTCCAGGATTGGAGCAAAATAACACAATTAGGGCAAGTTCCTCAGCCTGGATTTCAAAGCAAGCATGATGTGCTGTTAAGGCTGATGGCTGGAATTATCTAAAATTCAGATATAAAGCACCCCAGGAAATGTATAGCATGGCATGGCTCAGTTGTAATTTGCTACCCTGATGCTGGTTGCTAAAGGTTTGTAGATAACCTAAAGCCTTTGCATTTCCTGCTTCATTTGTGCGAATAGGTTACCCCATTTCTCCTCACCCCTCTTAGTGCGTTTCCTCAGTTGCCGTAACAGGGCGGCCGGTCAGATCAGAGTGAGCTGGAGAGAAGGTGTCCTACACGCTCTCTATCTGCAGTGTGAGCACCAGGGCTGTTCCATTGCACACGCTGGCTAGTCAAACACTTTTGGCCAAAACAGTAGCTTTTTGTTGGTAAAGCGGCCCCACTGCTTTGTTTTTTCTGATAGCTGAAACCTTTGGGAAGTCTCTACGGGTTTCATGACTGCCTGAGGCACCCCCATGCATATATCAAGGTGGCAACACAAGAAGGAAGCTCGTGAGGTTCCCAGTGAGGTTTTTTTGAGTGGGAGAAAGGTAATGACAGGGTGAAGTCCAGGAAATTACATGCAAATAGCTACATTAATTGGATGCTATGGTTGTGAAAATCAAGTCCTCAAAATTTAGGAAATGCAGGTCTCACAGTTACCTGTGTACACTGCATTTTTAATTACACATTCATACTGTTGTCATGAGTAGTTATTTAATATTTTCGTATCTTCTTCGAATGATATGTGGCCTCAGGACTTACTCAGGGCTGTTCAGCCTCTCTTCCAAAGACAAGAATAAATCATTTTAGTTTCAGGTAATGGCTCCCTCCTTGTTTAGATGAGCTGAGAGAATGACATATAGTATATAAATAAAATGAGATTCTTGTCCATGTTTGGAGCAGCACGGGGCCAAGACCTTTTAGGTGTTTGCTCTTAGTATTCAGGGGTACTCCACACAGTTCCCTCTCTCCATACATGGTCAGACTAAATAGCCTGGTTACTATTTCATATTTTTAAAGCCCAAATGTGGATGGCAGCATGGAAGAATTGTCTGGGGAATAGGGCTTCTTGCTTGGTCTGTTTGCACAACTTTAAAAATGTGCAAGCAAGCTATGAAGTGATAGTGGAAATCACTGCTTTGCTTTTGGGAAGGTCCACCCTTGAGTTAGCTCAGGGGAAAAATCCAAGATTCTGCTTGCCTGCACACTGATGTAGACACACATCCCATTTTTAAGAGCAGACTTTGCAACCACAGCTACATCTCCTGCCAGCTTACATATTTCAGAGTATGAAGATTTCTTAGCTTGCTGTCTTGTTTTTATACAGATGACTGTAATTTTACCTTTCAGAAAGAGAAGGTAGTTATTCCACCCACAAGTTCTGGTAAATTCTCATGCAGGCAGACAGCATGCCATGGACCTGTCCTCTTCTGCAAATGTATGTTAGGTGCAAGGAGTGGAGCAGAACAACCTGCTCCCTCACAGGCTTCCCAGCCTGGGGCAGCCCTGCTCCTCATAAAGCCCTAGAAGGAATCTGTCTGATCTCTGGGACTTGCAGAGCCAGACAACTTGCAAGACATCCAAATGGGAGTTAAAAGAAGCAACTACAGCTCAGGCCCATCTCCTTCCATCCCAAGCAGGGGCCTGGCAACAAGTTTGCCCTGTTCTGCTATAATTTGGGCACCTCTGGCACCCTGTCTTTGTTGATTACAGGTCGTTTTGTAAGAGGAGGAAAACATTCCTAATCCATGTGCCTGTCTCTGGAATTTGAAGTCCCACATTAGTCTATGAAAATAGAAAGTGAGTCCCCAATCCTGGCTCCCTCCTCACATGGTTCCTGCAGGCACAAGATTTACTAGCTCACAGGGCCGAGCTAATCCACTAAAATCCTTATGTCACCTTGTCCTATGGCCAAGCCTCATCTCCAGACAGCTCAAGCAGCAAATAGGAGTCAGTGTTGATTAGATTAAGAACCAAGAAATGTTTGAGCCCCACACACACACAAAACAAGAGGAACCTAAGCCTGAGTTGCACTGATAGAAAATGGATGAAGAGCTCCCATTTATTTCTGCAGGACTCCTAGTAGTAGTACACTAACAAAAAAGAAAACAACCCAGCAGCACCACCAAAAAGCCCCAGCGTCCCACATTATAGCCTGGTTTTAAGGTGCAGGGGAACCCAGGTTTCTGAGTCTTTGGCCTGTCGGTGAGCTGGGAGGAGAGGGGGAGACGCTCCTGCAGACGGGGGCCCCGTGTGCCCGTGGAGGCTCCTGCTCCGACTCGCTGCTGGAGGTCTGTGGAGAGGAGGCTGCGGCAGGTGCCGCTATCCCCGTTGTGAGGGGTGTGGGGAGCTGCCAGTCCACGCTGGGCACCCAGGGCCTGCTGGCTGGCCCGGGCAGGTGCCGCGGGTTCATTCCACACTGCATCATTTCGGAGTCCCTCAAAGGTCTCCGGCAGCGGCTGGGGCCAGGCAGTCTCCTCTCTGGCAGTTCATTGCAGCCAGACCCAGGGCACTTGTGGCACTAGTGGATTCAGAGAGATGAAAAAGAGGGGCTGAAAATGCCATGGTGCTGGCCTGCTACTAAGCCAGGGGCTTTACCTCCCTGCAGAAGCAGTGGTCAGCGTGAGGAAACCTTCCCTAGCCTTCCATATCCAGGGTAGAAACGGTCTGATCTGTCACAAAATCTGTCACTGTCTTCCATGGGCTGAGGCGTCTTCTGTAGTTCTTGATGGTTTTGACAGACCACAGAGGTGAGGATATATATATAAAAAAGCTGCTTTTTACCTTCAATTATTTGTCAGAAAAATTCATAAATGACAGTGGCATTTCAGAGACAGTTAATTAATTTGCATCCTTATTTTCCTTTACGTGCTGATGGAGGTTTCCTCAGGCGCCACATTTAATAGAAGGCTCCAAAGTGCTCGAGGGAGCTGCTCTTGAATCGTTTTAATCTTCAGCCCTCATTAGGCAGGCCTTTGCTGCAGGCTTATGGAGATGGAGGAGCTACAATGAAAGAGAAAGACCTTCCTAAAATACAACTATATTTAATAATAACAGAGGAAATATAAACTCACCAGTCTACTTGGTTGCTTTTTATAGCAAAGGCCCCCTGTTTCAAGCCTGCACCAGTGTAAAAATGCTGCCCTTAATCTAATACACTTAATCTTTCCCTGCTGAGAGTCACATTTTCCAAGTACTATCTCTGTTCCCAGTGTTGGATGCTGCAATAGCTCCAGCTGGCATGAGCAGAGATGAGGGATTATTTTAAATTAAAAGGAATATATTAAAAAAGGAAAACAAACCCCGCTCTGGATACTTCTTTTCATGAGTGAATTGTGCTGTTTCTTTTGCATTTTTAAAGAAAAATGTAGTGTCAAATTTGTGAATGAATCAGAGTGCAGATACAGCGTGTTTATCTGGTGTTTCTTCTGATCGATATAGCAGTGCAGTTGCCTCTTTCTACAGACCAGCCCTGCTTTTGTGCCAAGCATGGCAAGCCCTCAGAGTTACATGATGTACACATAAAATAGGGATGATGTTTGTGTTCCTTTTTCTTCTTTTTTTTATTTATAAATTAACATAACAAACATTTCTTCTATTAGTCTCTGATTCTGCTAGACAGTTCCTGGATGAGATACAGTTTTTTTATTAAAATATATTAGATTTTTAGCAATATTGTGAATATTCATATTCCGTTATCTACTGATGGCAAATGTCTGTTTGCAGAGTATTAGCAGGAATTGTTGTAGATGAGTCCTGGCAGGAGAACTTGCCCCACCAAAAGGGTAACTAACTCCTGAGAAACTATTATTTTATTTTATTTTATTTTATTTTATTTTATTTTATTTTATTTTATTTTATTTTATTTTATGAAGAGAATTACAGCAAACTATACACCAGGGACTTCAAGAAGAGATAAATCACTATTTAAATCTGAGGAAATACTGCTCCATGGCACTTGGCTTAGGGTGGCAAATACTGTAGTTCTTTCATAGGCCAGGCCCCCTGGTCAGCATCTAGTGTCGTAATGTCCGAGTGAGGCACGCTGAGCCCTTTCAGATACAGTGTATGGTACCAGAGCAGCTAACGAACGGGCCCATTTTGCAATGGATAAGACCAGAATCAGGAGAGGAGGAGAGGGTGAGTAAATGGAGCAGGTAGGAGGGCTTGTTTTGTCCATACCAGACTTTCCAAGAGAAGTGTTTCATATTGTGGGGTAATTGGTCTCAGTTTTGAGAGGTACCAACGGCAACATTTGCCGTCCTTGTGAAACACGCTTGGCAGAGTGGCCTGAGTCCGAAATATAGCAAAATTGTTCTTACTAGAAGGAAAATATTGCCAAGGTGTCTCAGAGGAAGCGGGAGGAAAGGAGCCTGCCAGTGGCTCCGTAAAGCGCAGAAATGGTAATTTTGTTAGAAATCCCGATGCTCTGCTCGAGCAGAGCCTGAGTCCAGACGCACTTGAAGCCTCTCTGAAGTGTCGCCATGAGCTGGAGGAGGGAGCGGCGGCCGCCTCCCCCTCTGAAACCGCTCAGGGCTGTGATCCTCAGTGCCCTCAAAATACTGATCCTTCTGGCTGATCTGCTTTTGTGTTTGCAGAACATCATCAAGAAAGTGATTGGACAAAAATTTGTCTACAAGTTTGTCTCCTTTCCTGAGATTTTAAAAATGGATCCACACGCCGTGGAGATCAGCAGAGAGAGCCTGTTGCTGCAGGACAGCGACTGCAAGATGCCTTTGGAGAGCCGGGAGCAGCACAAGCACAGCTTGTCCGCGCTGAAAAGCACAAGCCGAAATGAGTACATCCACTCTGGCCTGTACTCCTCTTTCACCATCAACTCGCTGCAGAACCAGCCAGACCCCTACAAGCCAATCAAAACAGAAAAACTGGAGGAGAAGTCAGAAGGAAACACACCTGTCGAAGAGGTTCGGACTGTTATAAGATTTGTGACAAACAAAACAGACAAACAGGTTATGAGGCCCATTGTGTCGTTGCCTTCTACTTCCGAAACAGCGGCTGCCTCTGCTTTTCTCAGCTCTTCAGTATCAGCTAAACTGTCTTCCTTAATGTTACCCAACAGTGCCAGCATTTCCTCTCCTTCATCATCATCCTCCCGGTCCCCGTCTCTGTCTCCCACCTCGCCGCTCCCTGCAGAGCACAGGAGCCTCTTCTTTGAGTCCAGTTGCCACGACTCGGATTCGCTTGAACCTCTGAACCTCTCCTCAGGTTCCAAGGCAAAATCTCCATCGCTTCCCCCAAAGGCTAAAAAACCCAAAGGCTTGGAAATTTCCGCCCCACCTATGGTTCTTTCCGGCACCGATATTGGTTCCATTGCCCTCAACAGCCCTGCGCTTCCTTCGGGATCCCTGACTCCAGCTTTCTTCACTGCCCAGGTAAGACTTGCCCCATCCTGTGTACTCTCGCTTCAGTGAGCTCTCCCTCTGTTTGGCCAAGAGAGTTGGCACTGTGGGGTCTAATCATCATATTTTGGGGGGGAAGAAAAGAAATCATGGGACAGAGGAAAACAGAGCAGAGGCTTGAATGAAAGAATAAAAATAGGTTCCTCACAGCACTGTGCTCCTGGCTTCCCACATGAATATGGAGAAAGTCATTCCAGTTCACAGGGCGCCTGGAAAGATAACGAGACGGGCAGATGGTGACATGAGTGAATCACCAATTCAAACCAGCCTCCAGGTCTACGAAGCGAGCAGAAAAAGGCCAAGAAGAAACACACGGGATTTCAGCAGGTCTGAGCTTGAGCATGCACATTATGGGATGCTTGGTTAGCTTTCTCTCCTAGGTGTAGTATCTGTTCAGAAACTGTGACATTTTCATTAGCTGTCAAAGACAGAGCAAATTAATTGGTTTCTAAGACAAGGCTCTGAAGCCAGCCTCAATTACCAGGGTTTTGCAAGTCCATAGGGTGCTTGCAGTAGCCTCCTTTCAGTGCAGACCTCTTGCAGAAATGTTTGTTTTTGTTCTTTATAAAGCTAAGAAATATGTGATCACATATTTCAGGGTATGTCAAAGTCGAGTTCTCATTTTTGGAAGATAAGAGTCCATCAAACAGCAAGTCCATGAAAAAAGTCTAGCAATTCAGAGGATAAGAGGAAAATCACAGAGCATAAAATGGTTTAGTGTATTTTGGTGCAAATACCATCATCAAATGAAGCAGGCTGAATGTTAAATAAATACACAGATGTGTGTTAAAAGGTCTCGTTTACTCAGAAAACCCAGGCTGTCAAGGGGTCAGTCCGTATCCAGACTTGCCCTTATCTCTGCCCTATCACAAGAGCCCAGTACAAACGGAGCTGGCAGCGCGGGCAGGCGCGGGAGCGCGGGAGGTTGTGTCGCGCATAAGGAGGGATCTGTGGCCCTTCATCTGTCATTTCTGTGCATTGCCTTTAAGTGATGTTGGGTTTGGCAGGAAGAACAGAAGTGTGGCAAACCAAAACTGAGGTGCCTTGACAGGCTTTTATAACCTCTAACTGTAGCATAACCACAGTTAAGTATTTTGCTTGCAGGGAGCAAATTTGATGAATAAATCATGTCAGATGCCAAGCAGACACAATGACAGCATGAGTTATTACAAGCTTTCTTTAATCTACTATTACCCCCAAATTCAGTAGGAACAGAGCAATTTCTTTCCTCACTGACATGCTCATTTTGTAATTATTTCTTTAGACACTTTCTCATGTATCTCTAAAATAGTATAGCTACTCTTGAAACTAGCAAATGGGAGTCATGTGGATGACTGTGGGTCTCGTTTTGAAGGATGCTTAGCTAAGACATTGATGATCTACCTCTAGGTCACTGCAAACCTAGTTTTGGGAAGGTGTCTCGTGACAGAAGAAGCAGCCAGGTGGGGTAGCCCATGGGTCCACTTATTTAGACATTTGGCTGTGTAGCAACATAGCTTCTGTCTCTGTCTTAGCCTTCCGTTCAGTACCTGCTTCTTTATGGATTACTTGCACATTTTTTTTTTTCTTTGGCCTTGGCCCTCTCTTGGCCAATGTGTTCATGTATTTTGACCAACTGTTTTCTTCAGGCCTCTACTAGCATTTGTGACATCTACACCATGCTGTTTTCCCAGGGCACCTGCAACCCGTGTGGTGTGAATGTCTGTATGGTTTCCATGTGCGCTACCCAGGCCCCGGTACATACTAGTGTGCATGGGACAGCAGTTGTCCTCTATCCGACACATGCAAGGAAAGACTGTGCTCACCTGCATCCTCTTTCACAAAAGTCAGAAGCCAAGAGCGTCACTGCTTAATATGACCCTCTTGGTGCAATGAATTACTCCTCTTTAAAAATTTCCTATGCTTAGACTATAATGATGTTCTTTAAGCAGGAACTCAGCACTTGGTTTCAGATCCAGTATCAGCTATGTGGCTGTATGAGGGCAGAAAATGAAGTGAGCCCATCAGTTTCCCCATGTGTGTCCCCGTGTACGTCCCCACGGTGTAAGGACAGCCTGTGCTGGGGTCGTGTTTACGTTGCTCTTCCTCTGGGCGTTTTGGTGGCCAAACTGCGCACGAGCCGGGAATACCCTGTGTCCTCCTGCAGGAACTGCTGGCGGGTTGGAGCCGTGCTCCGGCTGCCCTTCAGGAATACCCTGTGTCCTCCTGCAGGAACTGCTGGCGGGTTGGAGCCGTGCTCCGGCTGCCCTTCAGGAATACCCTGTGTCCTCCTGCAGGAACTGCTGGCGGGTTGGAGCCGTGCTCCGGCTGCCCTTCAGGAATACCCTGTGTCCTCCTGCAGGAACTGCTGGCGGGTTGGAGCCGTGCTCCGGCTGCCCTTCAGGAATACCCTGTGTCCTCCTGCAGGAACTGCTGGCGGGTTGGAGCCGTGCTCCGGCTGCCCTTCAGGAATACCCTGTGTCCTCCTGCAGGAACTGCTGGCGGGTTGGAGCCGTGCTCCGGCTGCCCTTCAGTATCCCGCGGGTGTCAGCGCCGGGCTCTGGGGACGCGAGCGCTGCCGTGTCGTGGGCTCACAGGCCCAGGCCCGAAGGAGCACAGCCCCGCTTCACGTCCCCTCTCTGGCTGGATGGAGGTGTGAGGGAACACTCCTCATTTTCTCTATTTCTTTTCAAAGAACTCAAGAACTGCTTTCTAGTTTTGGGTATCTACAGCTTCACTGAAAAAAAAAAAAAAGGCGACAGAGTGTAGCTCATTGGACTTCTTCGTTCAGTTTGCACAATACTGTGAATGTAGCTGGGTCTGGCTGCTTGCATATTTGGCCTTAAGGCACTGCCCTTTGCGAGCACAGCTCTTCTGTAAATGGGTCTCAGTATTGGTCCTGACCTAGTTAGGCGGGCGCTTTGCCCATCTCACAAATCCCGTGGACAACCCTCTGCCAGGGCCCGTGTCCCAGCCCGCAGTGCAGGGCGAGGGCTCCCACTGCTGCTGCTGCCTTCCTGCCACGGGGAAGCACCGCGGGCCGCAAGGACTCGTCACACGGGCCTGCTCGACACGCGCTTCTTCCCACATAGCTTGTCAGGAGCTCTCACGTAACAAGATGGAGCCAGAAACTCCCTCCTCCCTGAGCCTCCTCTCCTTTGCCCTTGGGTGTCATCACCAACGTCACCAGGATCTGGGCACAGGAGCTGGGGCTTTTCCCCATCCACCTGCAGCCAAGTGCTGCCATCTCTTCATAACGCGTGCAGCACCAGCTTCCCTGGTGCCCCTGTGGCCACACTACGTATTATTTTACTGTATGAGCACCAATCTTCATCCTTCCAGGGCATCTCTAGCCTTTTGCAGCTCACAGGACAAGAGCTGCTGAATTGTTCCTCACTGAGGTGGGTGACCTTCTGTTCCAAATTTCAGTTTTTCAGTGCATCAAACCCAAGCTCTATGATCACTTTTTGAGGCTCTTCACAACCTTCCTGCTCCCTGTCCACCTGCTTTTCCAGCACTGGGAGCCCTTTGCTCTGCGAGCACTACTGTGGGTTCATTATTCCTTTGGATGTAGCTGCAGTTTCTTCGATGTGGTTCTATATTTACGAGCCACCTTCAGGACGAGGGAGCTGCCGTGTCCTTTCCCTTCACATTTCTCTGTGAACCCTGTTTCTTTCAGGAGTCCTTAGAGAAAGCAGCCACTTAAAGAGCAGCCAGGATCTTTATACAAAGCAGCCTTCCAGGTATCCTGGGACAGGATTGCTGGGAGGACCTCATGGCTGCTGCTCCCCCACTTTCACTTTCTTCTCTTCTGCTCTTGTTAAACTGACTGCCTGTACCTTGGTTGAGCCCAAGGCAGAGCCACGCTGGGGATTGCATCTGTGCAGGGCCTAGACCGACAGAGCCGGTCCCTCCGGCAGATGCAGATAATGCATCCGTCCCCTGCTAAAGTGTCCATGGCTTGTTGCACCTGCCTTCCCGATGCTGCTCGCCACGGAGCCGGAGCGACACAGCGCGAGAGCCTCCAGGGAAGCAGCTGTTAGGCGGGATCCCGCTGGCACCGCTGTCTGTGGGAGGCAGAGCTCGGGTTTTGGCCCCGTGGGAAGCTTGCAGGTACCGGAATGCAGCTACTGGTGCAAGAAAGGTCCCGGGGAGCAGTCTCCATTTACCTGGTTTAAACGCCAGGCAGCCGAGTGGAGCCCACATTGGGCAGAGCACTGAGGCACCATCCTACGCAGGGACACTCGTGCCTGCCATGAGGAGCTGCTGGGCTGAAAGGCCAGCGAGCGCTTTGCTAACTTGGACTGGTTGGGGTGTTTGGCATCCAGGCTGCGGGAGAGTCTAATTCAGCGTGCCAAGTACTTTGTTCAGAGCTGTCACATCGCTTTCATGTTCCTTTCTGGAAACATAAAAGTGACTCTGGGTACAGAATAATTCATGTGACTCTTTGCCTTTGAACACAGATTTGCATGTGATTTAACTGTAGCTTCCCTCCAATTGTGCCTGAAAACGCCGGAGAGAATTCGCAGCTCTCCTCGTGAGCCCTGACATTGGAGAGAGCAACCTCAGAGCTGAGAGAAGCCTTGGCTTCTTAGTTCTTTCAATTTGGGTTCTTTTCAAACTATTAGCTCTGTTCGCTGCAGTCCCCCGGGCACTCGAGCCTGCCCCTGGCCCTGCGAGCCGCTGCGCCGCTCGGCTGCTGGATCGGCTGCCATCGCCAACAGGAGCCATCAGGGGAGTAACTTCAAAGGGCAGCAATGGATCTTTTGACTCCACACACAATTGCGTTTATGCATCAAAAGCTGCAGTTGGTTCAACTTACTGCTGTCCTCCAAAAAGGCAAAAAAAAAAAAAAAATTCCAGGGGGAGCCGAGGCTGTGTGTACAGACATTGTGGCATGCGTGGCGTTTTACAGAGCGACACGTGCGGTTCCAATGAGCAACAACTCTGTGGGTCCATAAGCGAACCTCAGGGTAAACAAAATCAACCTGCATGTGGCGGAACACCAGGTGGGTGGGCGTGTGGTACTGCCCTCCGTGGGGACAGGACGGGAGGGACAGGAGGGACGGCCGTGCCAGCCCAGTGCAGTCCGTTGGGCATGATAAACGTCTGAACTCCTGCAGAGCCGAGCCACAAGGTGAAGTGTTGCGCTTAGCTGCTGTGAACACCCTGTACAAGGGCTGTAATCCCCAGGGACATGCATCACGGGGTGTTCTTTGTCTTGCAGACCCCGAATGGATTATTGCTGACCCCGAGCCCGCTGCTGTCTAGCATCCACTTCTGGAGCAGCCTCAGCCCTGTCGCTCCTCTGAGTCCTGCCCGGCTGCAGGGACCAAACACTCTGTTCCAGGTAGGTGTCTCTTAACACACAGGCTTGGTTTCTGAACGTGCACAAAGGGAAAAAACACCAAGGGAACATCTCCTCGCAGTGGTCTGGAGGTTTTCAGGCAGTTTGACAAAACATGGGGTTTTTAACAGGCATTTTCAGAGCCTGTACCTACTCACCTGTGGCAGCACTGTAGACCCTAATAAGCTGTGGCTGTAGCATGGCGAGCACATACATACTGCATTTAGAAAAAAGAAAGAAATACTGAATCCCTGTGAGAATAAGTAACTGAGCCCTCAGAGCTTCAGAGCCTGTGGGCCAGAGAGGGACTGACTAGGAGAGCAGTGAAAAATGGACTCTGGAAAAATCAAGACCAAGTTTGGTCTTGTGCAGTGCAGATTGAGCCTACGGTCTCACTGAGACAGGTAGGACATTTTAGTATTTAAAATAAGATAATTTTAAAATAAGGTCTGAAGATTAGGGCTCTGTTTCCAGCTCTTGTGTAAATCATCAATGTGTCCTCAAAAAAAAAATCACTTCATCTCTCTGACCTCCGTACATCTCCGTGTGTAATTGGAGAAAAGCGATGTTGTCCTCTCTCGTACAGGTACCATGAGAGTGAAAAATCTCAAGATTTTGTAGAGATGTGTTAAATAGAAACGGTGCTAAATAAGCCACAAGGGTTGCAAAGCTCAGCTGCAGCTTTGGAAGAGGAGCACGGGGATGGACGGAGGGTGCAGCAGCTCCAGCTGGAGCTGCTCTAAAACAGCTGACTCAGTAAGTGATGGGAGCAGTTATGTGGATCAGTTAATAGGCAGGAAGCAGAAGAAGCTGATGGCCATTGGGGCAGCTGAGGAATGCAGGGAAAACCCCTGGAATGAAGTCCCCGAGCACTGTGGCTGGCAGCACAAGTGCAGCAGGGGGCTGACAAGCAGAGCCCATTTCAGTCTCTGACGCTCTGGGGGGACTGTCTGTCCTGCTCTGGGTTGGGCTCCAGCTCAAGCGCTCGGCTCAGATATGATCTCACTGGGCTACTAGGTCATTCTGCCTCCAGTGGGACAGCTGAGTGGATTCCTGAGGCTGCACTTCACACAACTCATTCCTGCATTTCTGACCGTAGTTTTGCACGTGTGATTAGCACCAGGCCCACAGTTCCTTAGGGAGGGATATGTCGGAGGCTTGTCCTGGGATGAGCCTGTCAACACAAACGCCCAGCAGCCCTCCGCGGTGCCGGGAAGCGAGGAGCAGCCCTGGCCCCTTCACGTCGGGAGGGCCCAGAGGGCCTCGTGGAAGTAGCGCAGGACGCGGGCGCAGGCCGCGCGCCCCTGGCCGCTCAGCGCGAGCGCTCGTAACAGCCGGCAGCCGCGGCAGCCACCGGGGAGGCCCGAGCGAGGCCCAGCCCCGGGGCCCTCCGAGCCCAGACGTGTCCCGCGGCACACGGCAGGCGAGGGGAGCTGGGGGTGCCCGAGGGGCCTTCGCTGTCCCTGGGCTTTCCCGCTGAGGGTCTGGAAGAAGATCAGTTCCTTCAAAAGGAGCCAAACTCCTGCGAGCAGCAGGAGGCCGGCGCAGCTCCACAACCCCTGCCTGCGCGGGCCCCCGTGCTGCCCATTTGCGGGCAGGTGGGTTTAGATTCCTGTGTTTGTTCTTTCCTCCCAGGGGTGCCCTGCTCCTTGCAGAGGAGCTGTGTTTGCCTTTGGCTATCGGTCTTCAGCAGCAGTGTTTCTGCAGCACAAAACCAGGGTAAAATGCACTTGAGTCTGTGGCCCCACTAGGCCCAGGGCACCCGATGGGAAAGTTTGGTGCTTGCCTTAGAGTTGCTGGGTGCACCCGTGTGAATGCTCCCTCACAGAGCTCGTAGGTGCTTATTAAGTGGGAAAACTCTCCTTCAGTGCCTGTAAGGAGAAGGCAGATCCCATGCATCTGTGCCTACTCACCCTGGCAGTAAATGCAAAACACCTCTGAAATCCACCGTCTCCTTCCGCACAATTTGCCTTGATACACTGACCTACCTGGAAAGTCTTCCCTTTGATGCAGTACTGCTGTGTAATTAAGCTTATTTTAATGTTTCATCATTAGTTTGAGATTACCACATAAATGGAAGAGTGAGAGACTTGCACAGGGTTGGTTAATCTAAGAAAGTGCAGCCAAACTTGTGAATTATCAGCTTATCTTAAATATTGAATTAAGCGTATATATTTCCTATGGTAGTGCCACACTGGTGGTAGCGCTGAGGGCGTAGGCAGGTGCCGGGCTGCATCGCAGCCAGACGCCTGAGTGAAGAGCCTGGTCGTGGGTCGCTTAAGCAGCCTGGATTAGAAGGGCCGGAGTTCATAATCAGGTTCCGTGTTTTCACGAGCGCTGGCAGAAGCAATAGAAACATTTCCTGAGGATTTGTTTGGTTGGAAGAGCGATCCCTGGCACTCCTGGCTCCGTGCTGCAGCGTGAGTGTGGTGTCCAGGCCCCTGCAGCCTGGCACATCAGCGGCCGGCGCGAGTTTCAGCCCGAGGCTGGATATGGTGCCGAAGCGGAACAGGAATCCAATCCAAAACAGATGGTGCAGAGATGGTTACACCACAACACTAGATTTAAATGGGCATTTGCTGTTCAAGGGCTGATCCAAAGGGGTGAGAAGAAATACACAACTTCACTGGAAACTGGGATTTCTGCTGTTCAAGTCTTAAACTGACTGGTGCTTAAACTGACAGTACCTGCTGGTGCTGTGATACTGCTGGTGCTGCAGTACCCGCTGGTGCTGCGGTACCTGCTGGTGCTGTGATGATACTGCTGGTAGTGTGATACCACTGGTGCTGTGGTACCTGCTGGTGCTGTGGTACCTGCTGGTGCTGCAGTATCCGCTCGTGCTGCGGTACCTGTTGGTGCTGTGATACCACTGGTGCTGCGGTAGCTGCTGGTGCTGCGGTACCTGCTGGTGCTGCAGTACCCGCTGGTGCTGTGGTACCCACTGGTGCTGTGGTACCCGCTGGTGCTGCGGTACCTGCTGGTGCTGTGATACCACTGGTGCTGCGGTAGCTGCTGGTGCTGCGGTACCTGTTGGTGCTGTGGTACCCACTGGTGCTGCGGTACCCACTGGTGCTGCGGTACTGCGGTACCTGCTGGTGCTGTGGTACCTGCTGCTGCTGCAGCAGGTTCCCCGTCCCCACTGCCTGCCTTGCTCGGTACCGGTCCGTACCGGCGCTGGGTGCCGGTCCGTGCCCGGCCCTGCAGGCCGGCGCCGCGGTGAGCCGGGCCCGCGCTGCCTGCCGCAGTGCAGAGCGCTGCTGACGCGGACGTGCAGCCTGCTCTGCTGCACGCGCTGAAGGGCCCGGCGGGTTTGCAGCCTCGCAGCGAAGATCCAAACTCTCATTACTCGTGTGAGAATAATTTTGGCAATTTTATGTATCCACAACTGTGTTTCTTTTCTGTCAGAGAACTACTTCTGGACTTCCATTTTTGCCACTATCTTTCTTGCTTAGCCTTTTGAAGGGCAGATAAAAAGCACAGACGCAATTAATATTTTGAAAGCTGAAAAATATTTGTGGATGCAGGATGGGTGACAAGCATTTCTTTGTATTACCTGTTTCACCAGCTTGCTGGCAGCTGTGTAGTTATATGAACTTTTATATAAGATAGACCCGTCAGTACTGTCAAACCTTACACGTTTGAATTTTGTCCAATTTTTGCCCTCTGTTTTACACTGCTAGTGCCTGCTGCACACATTCGGCCTTCGGGGCAGAACGGCTGGAGCTCACCCTCAGTATTTGCCTTTTGGTCTCTTCCAGTTTCCCACTCTGCTAAATGGCCACATTCCAGTGCCACTTCCCAGTCTGGATGGAGCCTCCTCTCCAGTCCTGCTCTCGCCAAATGCCCACAAATCCTGATGATGCCTCAACACGTCAAGGACTCACTGGTGGATTTAACACTTCATTCCTATGGGCTCCTTTTTCCTGTGTCATGAGAAGGACATTGTGAAACCCTCTATTACTTTGGTTTGCACTTTTCATTACATGGATAATCTACTTTTATTATGTTAGCATTTTAAAACAGTGTTTATATATAAAAATATATATAAATCTGTTTTGCATTAAATGAATTATAATTTTTTTATATCATAGCTCTCAAGTGTTGAACACTTCTGTTGTTGATGAAGTACTTCTCTTAATGGATTGCAACAATGTATCTAATAAGGATGTGAAGCTTCTTTTAATCCCTTTTTCTGCATATTATGCATTGTGCTTGTGTAAACTATAACCGGCTGTGCCTTCTTTTGCATAATGTCATGTAAATGATTTATATATTTTCTAGTATTAAGATAAAAAGTTGAAAGACAAAACTAGTATTGAAGAGCCCTATGGTAGTATTTCAGTATTTTCTCCACAGATAGGCCGTATGATGCAGTGTATTCATGTAACTTTGTATTAAGTGCTTTCAAATTGTATAAAAATAGCCTTATAACTTTTCTTTGCTGAATTGAAAGGCGTAATAACTGTTACAGTCAGGAAGTGCATTGAAAAGAAACAGAGCCACGTTCACCCGCTCGTGCCCAAGCACCTCTGTGGAGTTGCAAAGGGAGGAACCGGGCTGTGGCCATTCCCGAAACGCTTCCAGCACTGGGATTTGCTTGGCATGTGCTTCCTGCAAAGAGCCAGCGTTAGAGCTGGAAAGGCTGCAGGCCATCGCTGTTCTCCCAGGGAATGAGGCCCGTTCCTCACAGACCATTTCAGGTGCTTTGTTCAGTCATGCCAAGTGCCTTCTACTCTTTCCCTTCAAAGATTACTCTAGCTCAGAAGGTCACATTTCCCCCTTCTTCCAAAGCTGGAAAAGTTGTAGGACTGTAAATTAATGTCTGGTGCTTGTGAAGAGGCATGCTGTACCTGTGGGAGGTTTATACATAAATATCTGAGCGCTGGATTAGAGCACAACACTGTGTTACTCTGGGTTTGCAACTTTAACTTAGGAGGTATGTCCTCTGCCTTGAGGTGATGGGTTTAGTCATCTAAATGTCAGGTTAGGATTAGGCTAGACTCCCTGGCACCACAGATTCTAATCTTGGCAGGGCTGATGCAAATCTCCACCTTTTCTGAGTCGGCTAAATGGGATTGAACACAGTTTTACCGCGCAGGTCTTTAAAAAAGAGACCTTAAAAAATGAAAAAAGAAAAAACCGCCCCCCAAATCAAGCTCCTTGCTGCAGATCATTAAGGACTCGACTCCGCTTTCTGGCCAAGCCGCTGGTAAGAAGTCCATTTTTTCCTGATTTTTCCACAGTGAGTTGTTTGCTGATTTTCTGCCTGGATGCGTTTCAGTGATGATGTGTGTAGTTAAGTTGTAAAAGTGCTTTTGGATCCCTCAACATGAAAGGTGCTAAATAAACATTTTATTAATGCAGCTGTGCTGTTTAAAAGCCATTTTTGGGGCAGAGGTAGTCTGACAAAAGACAGCAGGAATTTTCCTCAGGCTCCTGGGTTGCACAACCAAAAATGACTCCTCAGTTTCACTTAAGAGTAATTGAGTGACTAAAAAACTGCCATATCTACAGGGAGCACCGCTGCTGATAAACATAGCAATTAGATGCAAGGGATGAGAAAAAGAATAAAACAAACAATTTTTCCACTGGATTCAGCACTTTAAGATCTCCAAGATGTCCCATCCCGTGCATTCACAAAGAGCCTATGCAAAATTTATGAGCAAAAGGAAATTTTAGACCTAGTAAACTCAAAATAGGGCGGGAGACAGCACGTAACCAGTGGGACTGACCAGCCTAGTGGCAATTAAATCACAAAGACCTGCAGATCAAACGTTGCCCTTTCAACAGATGTATTCTCTCAGGTACCTGGAATTTTCCTTCAGTAATGACGTTACATGCAGGCAAGTATTCCCACTCCAGGGCCAACTATCTCCTCATTTTTTCCAAAGCTGTAACTCTTGACTGCAGTGGAGTTGCACCTTGCATATCCTGCTGAAGTGGGGAGGAGAACACAGAGAAGATGTGTTTCTCACTGAGTTCAAACATATTCATGCAGTATTTGGTCTTAACCTTAATAAAAAGCATTGACGAACATCACACTGCAATTAAAGAAAACCCCACACATTAAGATGAGAGAGTGTTTGACAGAAAAAAAAAAGATTCTTACAGCAAAAGGCTTCCAGATTCTCCTAATTCTGTTGCTTCCAAGGTTTTACTCTTAATAGTAAGGCCGAATTTTCCATTTTAAAAGGCTGACAATCTCCCCAACTTTTTCAAGATGGCAGAAAATAGCAGTGCTAGGAAAAACAAAAATCTCAGTAGATTACTCTAAAGGATTCAAGAGAATCCAACAAAAAAATCCCCACAGAAGACATCCAGAAACAGGAAGACGCACTGTCTTCTCATCTTTGTGTGAATAGAAAATAGGACATCTTCTTTTGCTGGTAAACTTCACAATTAAAAAATAGGTTGTCAAAATAAAATCTGCCTTGTAAATTGATCAATATGGGGAACAAAAACTCCGACTGTTGTGGACAAAACAGAATTTTACAGGGTAAGTCCTGCCTCTCAAGTCAAACACTTATCCGAAACACTAGGTTACTGTGCTTTAGGCTTCAAAGGAAATATTCTACTGGTAATTTTCTATTGAATTTTGTTAACATATCTTTTTAACTGTAGAGAAAAAAAATCAAATAAATGTTTGTAAAATAAGAGCTTTGAAAGTGTATTTCTGTGGCAGTGGAGACCTCCAAGACCTGTTACTTGGGGAACAACACTAGGGTTACCCTTCCTTAGGTATTATTGTTATGAATTGCAGTTTAATTGCGCTGGAAGGTATTTTTTTTTTGGATATTTGGATGTTTATGTGCACTTTATTCCCAATTTGGCAATCTGTGGAGGTTTCCATATTTGACGGGCTGTGTACTAAGTAGTCCACTGCAATCCCATCTTTAAACTGGTTTTCCAGGGAAGCAAAACAGCCCTGTGAAGGACACGGCTACCGCTGGTTTGGCAGCCGGTGACACGTTCCTGCTGGCTCCCAGGCAGGAGGGCTGCAGCTCCGAAGGCACTTCCAGAGCGGAGGAACAGTGACAAGAGATAAGGAAGCAGAGAAAGCGAGAGGGATTCGACACGTGCCCTGTTACATCAACAAAGGACAATTTGCTTTGCGTGAAGAAAATCAGCCTCATCAGATCGAAGTTGGCCGCGCTGAGGAGAGCTACCAAGGAAGCAGCTGAGTGCCACAAGATGACTGCTTAAAGGGGAAAACAGACTGCACTAAAACAAACTCTGTAATTTTAATTCTAAAAGAAAAGAGCCTCTGAATTGAGAGACTGTGCAAGCTTGTGCCTGAGGGAAGTATCTTTAGAAGCCATCATGACCACCAAACCAATTTAGAAAAGGCACAGTAAGTGTGGACAGCCTTTTATGTAATGACATTGCTGCTCCCCTCTGGCCTTGAGGCCGGCTGGGTGTCCTGTAGGATAAACAAACAAAGGCCATTCTGAAACCTGCCTACGAAGTCTTCAGAAAACCAGAACTTTCTAAATTGCTTTTAGCCCCAAACAGTGACTGCCCTTAACAGCTAATACACGAGCGAGCGCTCTGCCTGAGGCGCTGAAGCACAATCCTATTTCTTGAGGGCTAAGTGACTGACAGCAGTGTTGAGAAGGAAGATAAATTTATCAAGATGGAGGAAAAAGAGAGCGAGCGCCCGGCGAGGCCTGCAGAGCACTCGATCACAGAGCCGGCCCCAGGGCGGGTTGTGAAACGGCTCCCTAGGCAGGGCGGGCTCCAGGGGATACTATTGCGTGTTTTGTCCCCAGTAGATTCCTATCATTTCATTTTGTGCCCATGCCGAGAAGGACACACAGATAAAATTAACCGTAATTATTCCTAATGGGGCTCCAGGCCAGCTTCCTCCTTTTGTAAATTAAGGAAAAGGACATGGAAAAGGAGGGGGAAATAACCTTTGAGAACAAGCTAGCAGCAATAGCTGCATTTAGCCGAGAACAAGCTCATGATGAGAAAGAACAGCGGGAGGCCTGGAGGGAGGCAGGGGGACAGGGAAGAGCCCCGAAATCCCCAGCAACACCCTGCCAGCCCCGCCAACCTCAGCAACATCTCTCCTTCCAGCCCCGCCATCCTCAGCGACGGCGTTCCAGGCAGTAAGCGGATCCCTCTACAACAAATGAAGAAACTTTATAGCTCTCCGGGGGATAATTTGCTTCAAGGTATGGCATGTGAGGCTGAGCGAGGCTCTTTCATATCAGGAGCACCCTGAAAGCAATCTCCTTAAGAGGGCCTGCTTCTTAAATGAATTGAGAGGGTAGAGCCACACCAATAAATTAAGCAGCTATTTAAATCAGTACGTATGTGCATGGGGGTGTATTCATGGTTGAAGTTGGCTCAAAAATTATGGAAGTTGAACAAGGCAAGGGATTTTAGAGAACACGTGAAAAAAATCATGGAAAATTTTAATGCATATATTTTTCCACTGACATCTATCTTTTACTCAGGGAATGAGAGACAGTGTTTTCACACACACAAACACACACACACACACACACACACAATGAAGAAACATCTAGAACAGCCAAACTCTAATCCCACCTCTGACAAAACAAACTGTCCCACTGCGGCCTGGAACAAGAGTTGGATTTCTGTGTTTCAACTCCACAGATGAAAGAGCTACCTGTAGGAACTACAGGGCAGGAATTACAAAGCCCACATATCTATTTGGCAATTCTGCTTTTCAAAGTAATCCTACCTGTGTAGTCAGCTCTACAATATATCAGGTAGCTAAACAGAGTGCTTCCAATATTTTTAAAAATCGAAGTTATTTTGTCAATCTCTTAGACTGGTCTGACATAAATGGTGAGATACAAGTGCTGACCCGTGTGTGTGCACACGTAGCATTAAATCTGTAACAGCCCAGATTCTGATTTAAAAAAAAAAAAAAAAAGCTCTGAATGAATGTATGTTTGTTCCTATCAAAAATTAAGTAACTTAGAAACAGATGTAACATTTCCTTCAATCATTGTCAACATTTCAACAATCATCATCAAAATGTCAGTATGGGCTACAGCTGTACCTTTCCATACCCTAATTTGTTTGGATTTCTTTCAAGTCTGACCTTAATTCTAGGTATTTCCTGGATTTCTAATACTTCGCTTGTGGATGTTTACAACATGTATTTCATGTATTTTGTTCTCAATAACCGAATGCACTCTTAACCTTAATTCCATCTGAACAATGTCAAAGAGAAACAATATACTTTATTAAATTGAAAAACTCATGCACAAACAGCAAGCAAGCAGCGCAGAGAACGCTACCTTGCATTCTCCGTTTCAAATGACTTGCAGATACAAAGCACATCAACTCTTTCATTTCGACTTTTATTGCCGCGCTCAGGGATACACTTGGCTCCTTCACGCGGTGGCAGAGCAGCCCCAGCAGCGCGGCCGTGTCACGACTCCGCGTTTCCCGAGCGCTGCCGGCAGCTCCTGCCTCCTCCTCGGCCTCCCGCCCTCCGCGGCCTCCTGCTCCTGCCGCGGCCTTCGCCTCCTCGCCACATGCTCCTCTCCTCTCTTCAGCCCCAAATTCTCCTCCTCATGACTACGGACACCCCTCTGGCCTCCCTACAGCCAGGTACATGGCATTCCATAGGTACCTCCTAAAGGTGATCCGGGGATAAGCAACACATGCGGGCCCCTGCTCGCTACATGGCTCCCACCCTGGAGCAGGGCCCGTCACAGGGGCCTCCCAGGCCATCCATGTTCAGCGGCTGCTCCAGCCACATGTTCCTTGTAGTGGCGCCTTCTGCCTCGCTCCCTGCGTCCTCAGCGACAGCCGCGACGGACCCGCGGCACCCGGCGCCGCCGGGCGGCAGGAGGGAACATGGAGTCGCGTGGAAGCGACGCCAGAAACAGGCCCGGCGCCCCCGTCTCGCTGAGCGCTGCGGCCACAGGCCCGTCCCGGCGACGCGGGAACCTCAACCGCGGACAAGGCAAACACCGCGCCGGCCGCCGCTGCTCAGAAGCGCACGGTCAGCGTCACCGCCTCGCGAATTAAACCCATTCACCCGCCGGTTCCGAGAAAAATCACCTTCTATTCAGAGCACTGCTGCAATTTCTTGTGAGACCTTTTCATCTGTAACAAAAAAGCTGAATTCCTGCTTTAAATGGAAAACTCCTTTTGTCAGCTGCAGCTGATCCCAATCTAAATTTGTTAATGCACTCCATTTTAGCAGTTAAACCTCCAAGTCCTTTACTCATTAATATCACAGTACTCCTTTTTCTTCTATGACCTACGAACGAAATGTTACTGCGCTAGAAATGCTAAATCCCACATTTACCACCAGTGAACATTTACCCTGCATCGTCACTACTTCTGTAAAAAAGCAGCTGTTTCTCTGATACTTGCTTCTTCAACACTATCACATCTACGACGTATTTCCTACAAAGTTAATGAGTATAAAATCTAGATCAGATCCATATCAACTATACAAAAATATATAACAGCTATTTCAGGACAAGGGTTTTTTTCTTCAGCACCAAATCTGCCTCTGACACACAGGTAGCACTCACTGGTATGGGCAGCAGAGCCATGCAAGCATCCGAGACACGTGCTAGCCCCTATGGACCTAGGCACAACCCCGGCACCGCGCGACATGCAGGACTCGCTCGCTAGAAAAGCGACTACAGACCATGCTCCTGTAGATCCCGAATGGCCTTGGGTGCACGTGAGGCATCTGCTTTCACTGCCTCCACTTCTGCGTTGCACGAGTTAAGCAGCTGCTAAGTTCAAAACCGATGACTCCTGAGCACACAGATTTCACTAAAAGGTGCCAGCAATGCCCCAAGAACTGCAAGTTCACTAAGTCTGTATTTTTAACAGCACAGGGCCTTTGTTGTTATAAACTTCAAAACAAAACCAAGGAATTCCACATAATATTTATACTTTCAAAAGTACAATATTAATACAGGTCGGTCAGTTAGAAATAACAGCAGTTTGTTAGGTCTACAAGATTTAACGTAAAACCGGTTTACAAATGCTGAAAAGCAGTAGTGGTCCAATAGTCACCGTTACACATGAATTTCTCTCTTCCAGAAAATAAAAAAGTCCCAATTCAAATTTACCAGTCTCAATGAAATATTAATAAAACACCCCCAAACATGCCACAATCACTATTCACAAATAAAGTTAAAATGAAATATACAAAAATTCACTTAATACTGTTAAATAACAATAAACTACAAGATTTCCTGAACAGAAATGGTAGGACCCCTGAATGTTTTACAGTGAATGTCAGGAAAAAATTAAGTTATCTATGACTATTTTCATGATATACCAGCCAAAGATTTACATGACCATTTCAAAATATACCAATAAAGATTTACAGTCTCTTTAAGATGCACTAAACAAATAAGTTCATAAAGGTGAACACAAATGCTTAAAAATACTGTAACCATCACCAAGGGTGTACTTATGATACTCACTGAGATGCATAAGCGTAGTAGTAACATGTTTACTATCGCAGGTAAACAGATAACATCTAAGATCTGAAAAACTCTCCAAGTTCCCATTTCAGAAGTTCTGTAGCATAGTGAGTTCTTATCAAGTACAAACTTGCATCTTTCCAGTTGATTTCAAGTGAAAAATGTAAAAATGGGTGGGCAACAAGATGGGAAAAAGTGACATTATTCCCATACTCTTGTCACTAGTCATCCTGTTCTTCTGTAATGAAGGACAGGAAAAGATTACAAATTTCAAAAGTAAACCTGGGTATAATGTGTATGAATAATCTTTTTATTTAACTGTATTTTTTAGTTAAAAAAGGTAAAAAAGTCATTGCTTCTGCAGGTCCCATATGCACAATAACGTGCAAATATTGTATGCTGGAGTAACCGTGACACAATTTATCATCCAGTCTCCATGCTCTGATTTCTCAGTAATTAATATAGGATCTGAGAGCAAAAAACAGTTAACTGTTCACTTGTTTGAATCAACTTTCACACCATGTGCTCTTCAAAAACATAATATGCTTCATAATTTTTCAACTATTTTAACACATACTTCCAATGTTAAATAAGGAATTAAGTGCCATGAACTTAGAGCGTTAAAGATGGTTCATCTATAGCCAAGCAAAGCTATGTTTACATTCCAGGAAACACTGCAGTTTAAGAAATACAAAAAAACCCTGCAGCAGTAGAACATTTTATGAAGAGAAACAGATGCATTCACATATTATAAAGCCATTGCAACTTCTTCAGGCATGGAACTGTTGTGTTAACTATACAGACAGTAGTTATTTAGCAGCAATGATTCCGCAATAAATAATGCACTGTGTTTCTCAGTCCTGCACAAAAATTGCAGCTACAGTTACATCAACAGCTGTAACCTACTGGCTCTAGTGGCAGAGGAGACCTTAAAACCAACTGTACAAAAAATTGTCACACTGTGACAACAAATATAAAAACATAATCTGCAGGTTGGAAATAAAAAGACTCCACTGTGAAGAGGACAGTGTAGACAAACTGCGATTCCAAGTCCACCAACAGAGAGAACTGCCTTCAGATCCGAGCCCTTGGCTGCCAGGATGGCCTGGGCTTGGCCTCCCTAGAAGAGCATGCTCTGCCTTCTGTTCTTCCCGTGTCCTGCAACAGAACAGCACCGTGGTGAGAGACCCAGCACATGCACAACCCAGTGGCCAGTCCCTATCCACCTCGTCCTGCGCCAGCAGAATATTCCTTGTGTTTGATCCACTATCAGGGTATTTTTTTTGACTGCACTCACTGCATTTTTTTTTCCTTTGCCACAATTCAGCACCCGCAAACAGCCCCTCCGCCCATCTCTCTTTCATAACTCATTTCCTCCTGTACATTCAGTGTATGTTTCCAGAAGTCTCTAGGCAAGCCATTTTCAGGATGAGTTCACTCAGACAGACCAATTTGGCAGAGTATTTTTCAGTTTAGAATGTTTTCATGGATGTTTTCAGTTCAGAAAATACTGAGCTTCCCATACCTGTCTCTGGGTAAGTGGAATTTCGAAAGCCAGGGTCTTTTTGCAGCTGAATCTCTTTTAGACTGAATATTGAAACACCTGGAAGAATAACAGAAAAAAAAATCACATCCATGCACAACTCTGCTCTACTGAGCAAAGTTCTATTCTCAATTGTACAGTTTAAATAAGGAAAAATATTTCCTATTCTCAAATACTTTAAAAATATATACACCAGACTGTTTATGGATAGACTTTTTCTTTTTCTTAAGAAACAAAGTTATTTTTAATGTATCATCTTAACAATACTCTGCTGTTTTATGGCTCCTCTTACTTTCCGGCAAAGTGTGTATCCTTGTTCCAAGACTTCTGAAGTATGCATGTTTCATAGCCTCTTCCGCTGAAATTCTCTTCTTTGATTCATACTATTAACATAAATGGATATATGCACATTGTTTTTTATTAAAGAATTATTTGCATCAAGTGATTCCTCAAAGGAAGGAGTTCTACTTCTCAGTGTTTCCCACCAACTCACTAGGACATCTTTGTTGTCACTGCTTTCACTTCACACATGAAAACCTAACATATGTTATCTAAATTAATATTAGCAACATGTAACAAGATTGCTAAAATAGTCAAAATAATTGCTCTAAATGGATGCAAATGTAAATCAAAAATATGCTTAAACTTTATTTATAATTTTAGCAACAATCAGAAGACAGACTTCTGGCCTCTTTACACTGTCACATTAAATTGCAATAAAGTGCTATTTCATGAGATTAAAATAATTTTTCTAATCAGAATGCCTTATGTCGCAACAGTTTGCATAAAAAGGGCCTTCGAGCTATGCTCAACACCTCTTTGGGTTAGCATCTCTGAACAGCAAAGATGCAGACATGTCATTAAAATTACAAAAGCAAGAATCAACTTCAGCCAAGGAGCAAAAGTACTATTCTTGCAGGTTGTGGAGACAGATGAAGGACTCGCATAAATTTAAAATTTTGGTAAATGCACTCCATCTTAAATATTAAGAACTTGTAAGACGGTGAAGCTATAGGGCTTCTGCCATCCACTCAAGGACTTACAACAGGCCTTCCATCTTGCTTCCCAGTACATGACTCATTTTTAAAGTAGATTAAAAGATTAAACACACATACTACTTAGCCACCTGAATAGAGACGGGTGCAAGAGCAGAGTTGCAGTACACCTTAGTAACTGCTTCCCTAATAGTAAACTACGGCCACTGCTGCAGAAATGTAACATTAGTACCTAAAGGATTTTTAATACCTTATTTCACAAGAGCTTAGATTTTCAAGAAATTATTAGAGGCCAATCGTAATCTTACAAGATCGAGTAAAAATACTGCTCTTCTGGCAGAGCAATAGTTTTGCTCTCCTTTCAGAAGAAATTAAACATCGGCTTTTAAGTTCCTAGATCAGGTAGGTTAACAATCACTCTTCCCAAATCCATCTTCCACTACGGACTCAGCTGCATATTCCACTTTGAGATAAATCTACCAGATATTATAGCTTGCAATAAATTTTAGAAATAGTATATTAAAAGCTCTAAACTGGCACTTTTAAAAAGCAAAACTGCAAAAAAGGTCTTACTTGAAGAAACTTCGCTATCAATTCAATTCCTTCCGTGTCTAGCCTAAAAATAAACATACGTTAAAAATTAAAATTTTTTTTTGAAACATATTTTCCAAAGCAAAGTTGCAAAATAGCTCATTTCATTAAACAATAGCAAAATTGAAAATAAAACTTAAACAAAATAATGTTTTCACTTGAACATCTTTCTTGCAAGCTAACATGTATCTGTACAAATGCCAGTGTCTCATAACCTGACTGCCAGCGGAACACTGGTCAGATGTGAATCCTGAGCTTTGGATTGTGATTTAATAGGAGGATCAGGTCATTTATTTTAGAAGTTTTTTTTTTCTTTTAATAAAGCCTAACACTCCTCCTTTGTTGGAGGACAAAATATCAAATCATTTTCTGTAGAGTCAAATCATTAGGCTTTGCTTCTGAGTTTATTTATGGTAACTGTGCTGTTAACAGTACAGTTCAGACCTTTCAAAATCTCATAATGGCTTTAGCATTATCTCAAGAAACTGCTCTAGGAAATTCTGCCATTCTAACAATGAGCCTGTTTCCTAACAGGAGAGATCTGGGCTGTTTAGGAAGTGCTATTCACACAGCACTTCCTACCATGGCGCAGGCAGCATTAATCGGAGCTGACAGTTCTGCAGGTCATTATGGAGTGGCGGGGCCTTGGGTGATCTACCCACAGCAATCCTCGAGTACCAGAATTATGCTTTGCCCACAGGTAACTGCACAGCGATGTGCAATTTTCCAATTCACTAACACACTGAACTTAGAAACATGCTCACATTTACAAACAGCCAAAGCCAGAGATGCATATTTTCTATTAACAAAACAAAGTACCTTGGTGCATGGTTGATTAGGGGCTGTGGTTTATATTTGGGAAAGTTGTAGTTTCTAAATTCATCACTGGAAGAAATGCCTGGCCATGTTTCTTGACATGGAGTTCCTACATTATAAAAGGAAGGAAAAAAGAACTCGATGACTGTGCTGTACAAATGCAGCTATGTACAAAGTGATTAAGAATTCAGATACTCTCATTCACCTGGAATAGAATGGAACACAAAATGTCACTGTTTATGGATAAAGACCTACAGCTCTCAAGGAAAAGGTATTTAGAAGAATAAAGTAAATGTACAGATAGCAACATGGCTGCTAAAATCATTCACTTACCCAGAAGTCTGAAAATTAAGTGCAGTTCATCTTCAACAGTCGAACCAGGAAAAAGAGGCCTTCCTGATGCCATTTCAAAAAATATGCATCCAACACCCCTTCAAGGAGAAAACAAAGAAAAAGATAAATAAAACACAATCCATCAATTAAAATGATTAGGTCTTCAAGACTTTTGTGATTCCTCTTAAATTAAAACAAATGATTAAATTAGTTGTTAACCACATGCTGTTATTAAAAATACTGTTTTGAAAGAAGATAAGCAATAGCAAAAAGTCACAAAGGACTAGACAAAACCTGTCATAGCTATATTAGTTCTTCCTTCAGAAGTTAAGTTTACCAACTGCACTCTACGAAGTACATGCACTCTAAAATACCATGTGAAATACCTGTGTAGCAGGAAGACTGTGAATTTCTTTTCTTAATGCAGTGGTCCTGATGCATGCCTACTCTAAGCAATAAAAAGATACTCTGCATTTTCAAAGAGCAGAGCAGCACCTTCCTTGTGGGCTAATCCTATCTGTAAAACCCAACCCTTCTGTATCTTTCAAAAATGCAAAGGATTAGTATTTCAATGCTGCTCTCTGACACTTTTCAATTGTTGAGAACTAAAATTAAAATTTAGCCAAACTATACAAACCACATGTCAATTTGAGTTGAATACTCTGAGGATCCCAGGAGAACATCAGGCGGTCTGTACCACAACGTGACAACTTCATTGGAATAGGTCTTTGTAGGAACAGACTTTGCCCTCGCCAGCCCTTGGAAGAAAGGAAATAAAAGGTAATGTGCTGTTTCTTGGCATAATTACTCCAAATCTAGTACATCTCTGCGATTTCATTTTGTTTAAATGAGGAAAAAGTATCCAAAACTCTGCATTACTCGCATCTTTTTTTTTTTTGGGGGGGGGGGAGGGTGCATGGAATTAACAAAACATAACTTTTAAAAGACAAATTTACCTTAATATTCTTGCTAAATACCTTTAGGATTATAACAGAACAATAAAGCATCGGATTAACAGGATATCTTCCCTCACAGACTCTGACACCCCCCTTACACACTATTTCCATTTGAGAAGTGTGTTGCAAGAGCCAGAATGCAATAGATGAATAACAGATGAATAACGAAATGGTGGAAACGGGCCAAAGCAGTGTTGGACTGACAAGGGTCTTCCAGCAACACTGTCATTTTATCAGCCATAACTTCAATAAAAAATAGTTCCATTTTGTTACATGTAATCTTTGGAGCAATCCCTGTACAAGCACAACTCTTCCCTGGAATACAGTACAGAGTAGAGCACTAAACTCATCCACACGAGTGTCCCACCCCATGCCAAGGGCTTGCTAGAAATCCCAGAGGAACTTGGTTTATCCGTGACAGAGGATGCAGTAACATCTGGCAGTTCAGCACGTGGACAGACCCCTTCTGTCCCCCAGGTTACCCTGCTTGGGAGTGATTTTTAGGAAAATTAAATGGGATAAGGACACAGTGCTTCCTAGGCTCCTGCTTAAGGGTTTGACCAAGCGCCAATTTCAAAGGAAGCTGTAAAAATTACTTGCAAAACTCAAGCTACAGCACTGAGTGCTACAGCACTACCTATATGCATATTATTCTGATTACTAATATCCTGTAAAAGGTTGGCTTTTGCTGAAAACGCACAAGACTACAGAGATGATGTCCTCCTCTTGCCTTTCCCAGTGTAGCTGCATACAGCAGTTACAGTTCTATGCAGCGTATAGCAGTAGATTTCTCTCCTGCTTCTTCAGATGAATTCCAGAATCCATTATGGCTGTTTCCACTAATTCATACCAAAGAAACACAGGAACCAACACAATGGCTTGTGGAATATTTCCGTGTGTCCAAGACTGAAATTATAAATAGACTAAAAACACTAACTTCTACCGAAGGTTGTAAAACTTAGGGAGACTTGTGTTGAGACCACACGCAACAGATTGAAAGCTACTGAAACAGTTCAGCAGTTACTAGGAAAAAAGGCTACAGGAATCTGGTTTATAACAACATTCAGAAAGCAGGCTACGATTCACTTGCAGAAAAAAAATCCTTCAAAAGTGATAAACTATGGCAATACCTAGTGCAGGAAAGGTAATTAAAATACTGAAATAAAGAGCACAAAAATCATGTAAGAAGATTCCAGACCAGACTGAATGGCAGGACAGCTATTAACAGATGATGTATGAGACTAGAATACTTTGAAAGCACACACACACAGAACAGAGCAGTGCGTCACTAGGATGAATTAACTGAAGTCAGAGTGCTGGAGCTAACCAACATTTGGAGATTCTTCATTTTAACATGAAGCATAACTTAGGCTGAAAACTGAAATAAGCAAGTGGAAAAAAAAATCTTTACCAAATGAGATTCACGAACGAAAAGGATTTAACCAGAAGCTCTGAACCCCTTTAAAATCCCCTGTAAACCTAAAAGTCTTTTAGATTAAGGCCTATTCATTTACTACTTCCAGCACCCTAGCTAAGAAGGGGCATTCAAGATGTCCTACACACATAATTTTTTTTTCCATTCACCTCTACTCATGTCAGCTTATGCTCCAAACAACTCAAACTCTGATAAAGATAGCAAGAACTACTTCAAATTACTGACACCAAGTTGTTACCTGGCAATGTTGCCTAAATAACATTTTACTTTTCCAGTTACTGATAAAGCAAAAAGCAGCAATAATGATGACAAGTTCTCACTATAACCAGGAAGATCCAATACAGGTTCTGCGTCCCAGTCTTTTCAATGGGTGAAAATGTAGAAAAAAAAAGATGTGCTAATATATATCTTAATGTTTTTGCTGATGCTTACAGCGGTTTGCAAATGCATATTCCCCATAGCAAAGGATTTCAAAGTTCAGTGAAACTTATTTTCAGGATTTCATTAATGCTGAATGAAGAAAATGGTTGTTACAGAAGAATTCCAATCCATACCAAAATCTGCTAGCTTCAGTTCTCCTTTTTCATTAATTAGTAGATTTTGTGGCTTCAGATCTCGATGTAACACCTTTCTCCTATGACAGTATGCCAAACCACGAAGAATCTGGTACAAAAATAGCTAGAGAGAGCAAAAGAGAACATTTATGTAAGTTAGACTGAAAATATGGATTTACAGATTACCTATCATTCTGACAGCCCATTTGGGGTGCTGGAGAGTTACATCTCTGCATTGTGAGCAAAACAAAAAATCCATCTCAAAAGGTAAGTTTTCTCCTATGAACAGATTCCGAGTATTTTCATTATTGCTTAGAAATCTAAAAGCCTTTTATGCTAATGCATTATTTTTACTCAGTACTTTAACACAATGACTTTAAGAGCAATTTGTTCTGCATAACAGAAGAGAATCAGAGCTGCTTTTTTTTTTCCCCAAGTCATCATTTACCAATGCTTCTTCCCACACTACTGTTAAGTAATGGTCTCTGTCTAGAGATTCTATTCTGCTACAGAGTCCCTTCTTAAAATGCAGCTCAGCATCCTTATCCAACTGTGCACAGCTAGGTAAATAACACTTTTGCAGGCTACTAGAAGCATACACTTGGATTCCTGAGTTCACGACAGAGACACCCGAGAAAATGAGGATTACCAAAATAGCCTGTTTCTAGCATTCATGTTCATCCCCTCACCTTGACACTTGCAGGTTTATTTTAGTCCTCTGGGACGGCAAGCCGACCAAGAACTGCAGTCATGCATATTAATGCTGCATATATACAGACACATACATAGTAAGGGCATGGAAAAACGCTTTGCCAAGGCAGCTTGCTATACCACTGCTTTAATAAACAGTACTTTGCAATTCCTGAATGCATAGAGGGCCTGCCCTTGAACTCAGGACTCTGGCATCATATACAGCACAACAGTCCAGAGCTGGCAGAGGTGAGCAAGTGGACAACGAACCACTGAACACAAAATGCAGAGCCTTAACAGTTGTAAGTCTACCAAGGTGACAAATGCACCACACAGTCGGGTTGTTGAGGAGACATGTTGCAATGCTTTTCCATCATCATTTTCTAGCAAATGAGCTTATTTTTGAACCAGATGAAACTCCCAGATTCTTTTTCCTAAACTACACAGATACACAGCAGGTATATTTTATTTTACATCCAGCTGCTCCCAGGCTGCTTATACGGGGTTTATCTCCTCCAGGAGACCCAGACTGCAGGGGGCAATCATTCACAAGCGACCTCAGCAGCACAGCAGTGGGAATCGATGGCCACCTCTGCGCACGGTCACAGCAAGGGATGGTCAACGAGACAGAGCAGAGAAACCAGGACCTTCATCCTAGTTAGCACGGGTCGTTTTGGAAAGGCACAGGGCAATACGTGGGAACTCACAATTCTGACTGAAACGGTAACACCTGCAGACGTCACACACACACACAGTACTGCCCACCGTCATCTTGTTAAGAACTCTAAAGCTCACAATAGCTGAGGAACATAAATGATGGGATGAATGGGAAGGTCTCTCAAATATTAATAACTAACTAATAAAAATTAATGGAAGGACAGGAAGTGGTCAAAACAATTATGCATTTTTTTAAGAAAATGTAACAAAAATGTAACTTCAAAGAGAATGAAATCGGATGAGAAGTGATATAATCTCTTTTTTTAAAATGGTTTAAACACTTAAAAGCTATGGCAACTAAACAAAATGACTCCCCCGACATGAAAAGTAGGTGAACCAGACCCAGAGATGAAAATGTTTCTTAACTATTTTTTTAAAGTCCCTACCACTAAAAACACTCACCTTTACATTGTGCATACTCATGATGTTACCACAGTCATCCATGTACTGCTTCAGATCCTTATCCTGTGAAAACACCACCATCATTGTTCAGGGTTATTTTGGACAAGAAATTATGTGAATATGATTTCTTGTTAGAACTGGCAAGAAATCATACATTAGAAAGCAAATTTTTTTTTTAATCACATTTTTGACAAGCAAAGGCACAAAAGCTGGAACATGCAGAAAACTGGCTTCACAAAGGCTAGAAATACCACCACCCATGCTTTCCAGCAAGTTGCATTATCCCAGCACACATTATTTGTTTTTCCCTTCCCTTCCACCTTCTGCATCAGCAATCTTCATGAAATGTTCCCCAATTACACTGAGCTTCATCCCTCTTAGTACACATATATTCCAGCATATTATACAAAAATAGCATTACATAATGCTTCAGAAAGCAGCTATGATGGGAGAGGCAAGCAAGCAAGGTAGGTAATCCTGGACACTTGCTTGAAAAGGATGCAGCATAAAATGGTTACCCATGAAGTATGCATTTTTACTTAAAAAAAAAAAAAAACGTGAAAACTGTATCAGAATAGAAAAAAAAATCATTTGGATAATAGTGTAATTGTTTTTGTTCCTTACTGAATTTGGCATAAGAAGACATTTTCCTCAGAAAGAGGTAGGGTAGCTCACAGTAAATTGCTACTCATTGGAAATTATCAGAACTATATCTATGGTAAAGGTACAACTGAACTTTCTGCTAACTCTACCTATAGATGAAAAATTTTAACAATCACAACATTTTTAAAGAGATGCCACATGCATATGCCTGTATTACTTGGAAGCGATATTCTCTAAGGAGATGCATCAGTTAGAGTAAGCTCAAGAGTTGTTTCAATGCTTACCAGGTATTCAAAAACAAGAGTCAAAGACTTCTCCGTGTGAACGATATCATGTAACGTAACAATATTGGCATGTTTCAGATCTTTCAATAATGACACTGCAAAAGAGAATTTTAAGTGGAAAGTGAGTAAATGTGAGACAGATTAAAAGCAAATGCAGTACATGTAGCGCATTTGTACGTATAAGGTATTTGTTTATTTTTTTAAGGTTAAGGAGATATACTAGAAAAGATACTATTCATATAGCAATAAGGTAACTGATACAACAGGTATTGAACTTTAAAACATTCTGAGCAACTTGTAACCAGAGAACTGCAAACATTTTCTAAATCATACATTTCAGGCAGAAACAGCCATTTCCTAAAATGTATTCTGAATCCCTGAAAGCAGCTTACTACATGTATATAAATCAGTATAAAACCATCCACACTTTAGATACTGTGTTTGAGAACACAGCGATCACCATGAAATAAATACACTTGAAACATTAAGAACTGTCTCAATTTCAATTTTATCAGAAATTACATGAGTTTCTTGTAGTCTGTGTTTCTCTACCAATAGTACTTTGGACAAATAGAAAGCCAGAAATATCTGAAATTCTAGTACGCACAAAAAAACATTATCACCTTCTCTTATGGCTGTGCATGGTGCTCCCTCTTCGTGTTCCAGACGGATTTCTTTCAGTGCTACCAGGTTCTCTGTCAATTTACTTCTTCCCTTATAAACTGTTGCATAAGTACCCTAGGCAATGGGGGAAAAAAGGGAAAGAAACTCTTAAAACCTGTTTCTTCATTGAAAGATCAGTTAAAAAGAAAATATAAATTTGTATCTGAACACATTTTGGATATGATTAGTGTTTGTTTTCTGTTTTTCATACATGCAAAACAAATATTATCTTTTGCAAACACAGAAGGCATCTATGTATCTACTGAAGAAGTGTGTGTTAAGCTCCCCTGGTTCACCGCCGTGATAATTTACTATCTTGGAAAGCTGTATTTTGACTAAAACTGGCTTAAGTATCCCTACCTTTGTTATATATTTTCTCTAATAACTTCTTTTTTTTTCCTCGGGCGGGGGGGGGGGGCAGGGAGAAGAATCAAATTTTTGTTTTTGTTGACAAAAAGAACATGGAATATCATGAGGTTCATCTTTTTCAATTTGCTCTACTTAAGGAATAGAAGATTCAAAACTCTTAAGACAGTTTACAAAATAACAAGAAATAGTTACTAAACAATAAATTTGTGCAACTAACTTCAGCAATTGCAGAGAAGCAACAATACCAAATTACAAAAACTGTCCTGCTTTAGAGTACATATCTGGTATTATTTGTTACATTTACTCAGTAATGCAAATGAGACAAAATTCATCTACAAGTAAGACTCAATTAATATTCCCCAAAGACACACAACACTACACCATGCCTACTGAGCCATCTAACAAGAAATAGAGGCAAGACTTCAAAATAATAATAATAAAAAAAGCATTTTGGAAAACAAAAACCCACAACAAGCAAACAGAAGAGTGCAAATGGAGAAATAACTTGGAGAACTAACTGCAATATTCACAGCTCATAGGCTGATCATCCCCGCTTCCTTCTGCGGTGCCTGGTGCCTACAGTCCTGGTGCTCCTCGCTCTTCTTAATCAAACTGGATAGGTGCTAAACCCACACCCTTCCTACCTCTTCTTTCCAAAAATTCCACAATTTCTCTGAAAATCCATGTCTATCTGGAAGAAAAGCCCAATTTCTGCCCTCCCAGAAGCAGCTTTCCCCAGCTCAGCAGTGTTGTGCATGCTTTCCTTCCTCGTTATGTGTGTATAGAACATGTGTGTGGCTGTGACACTGCCAAACACAGCAAATATGTTTAATCTCCCGAAAGGAAGACAAATCCAATAGGTATTTCCAAGCATGCAGATGCATTCTGTGGACTTAAATAAATTATACACAGAACCCATCAAAGCAGTAATCGATTCAAAAGAAAGCTATACGCACCTCTCCAAGCTTTTCTAGCTTGATATAGGTCTCCATTTTTCCAAAACCAATTTCGGACTGAAATAAAAATAAACGGTAAATTACTCACTGACAGTAGTGACAATTTATCAGCAAGCTAGACTTCCTTTTCAGAAAAATACCCCACAGTACATGGTGTAGTCTCTTCATTGTTGTTGTTCACCAAGAGTAAAAAAATTAAAGTCTTCTTTAGACCATAAAATCTTACAATATTTCTTACTCAGAGAGGCCAGATATTCTTTACAAGCTGCCTGCACATATGTTTTCACAGCATTGTTACATTTTAGTTGACCACCATTCAAAAGGAAAATCTTGTTTTTAGACTCCCCAAACAAGTAAGGTTTTATTTTTCTTTCAAACTAATTTTTCAACATGTTTTTTTTTTTTCTGCCATGCATATCTGGTCACCTCAACTTACATAGAAACATTAATACAGCTTTTCACATCTCTTATTCCTAAGGGCTGATGTGTAAGAGATGCCTGCATTCTGCTGCATATGTAGTACTGTACTGGCACACACAAAATGAACAACTACCGTAAACACTATTTTTTTTGGTTATATTTCAAAGAAATACACCAGACCTGAAATATCATAGGTCCTCACTTGACACATTTTAGTGTTTTTTTGCTTTCATTTCTACTAAACCTTGGAAAAAGAGAAGCCTTTGAAGAAGAGCACAACATTCATATATCATAATTACTCGTCTGCTAGCAGCCTTTCAATCACAAGCCAACAATAATGAGTTTGTTTTTATTTTTTTTAAGTTAGTTTGAAATAATAGAAGAATCCTGGAGCAAATGCCTGCCTGCCTGCCTGCCACAGCGCTGCAGATAGGTTTTATTTCAATCCCTAAGCCCTGAAAGCATTTCTGAAAGGCAAAACAAAATCTTGTGACAGGAAGTTGATTCTGTACACAGATCGCATTCATTAGAGGGCACTGTTTTTCTTTCTTTTTTCTAAAATACAAGAGAAGGGAACTTCAACTGCCGTCACTTAGGGCTCAGTGGTAAACGAGCAAGGAAGTTTAATCACATGGGAAACGCCTTCTACCCCCAAACGTTATGTTCCAGCACTGAAATGGTTGTATCGAAAAGGTTACTTCAGCACGTCGGAGCCCAAAAAGAGAAGTTCTGAAAAATACATTCTTCAATTCAGTGCTAATGCACTAACACAAATACGTGGCTAAGGATATCCAAAATTCCGAAAAAAAGAAACATTTAAAACTTGCCACATTATTACTATTACTTTCAGTACTTTAATCCAATCTTTTCTTCTCTTAGAATTGTTCATGTGAAAGGTAAAATACAAATCAGAGCTTCAGTCTGGAATTGCTGCTTATTCAGAGGAAAGATATACTGTAAAACACATAACCATTGATTTGTTATGCACATTATAAATTCAGGAAGAGCAAAACAAGGATATTTTACAGTTAACTAAATTAACTCTGTATACATATTTGCTGAAAAATAAATACGAAAACAAGCCATTAAATCAATATGACAGAAACCTAAGTGGACTTTATAAATATGTTTTTTCTATACAAAGCAATGAATTCTCACCAATGAATCTGCACAGAAAATAAGTTAATGGGCTATTAATGGGCTAGATTATCCAGATTATAATTAGGAATGATGATGGATCAGTTATGATTGAAATTTGATGATTTTGGTGAGAATAGTTTTGAATATCTAAGAAATACTTAAGAGAAGCATCATAGATTTCTAGTATTTATATTGTAATCAGAAACATAAGGCTCCTCCTCCTACAGTCTACAAGATGAAACTTTCCTTTAAAAGAAAGTGAATTGGTAAATATGAAATAACTAATATCCTAGGAATTCATATAGACTTAGCCCCCTCCCCCCCAACACTACCATACCAATGGCAAACTAAGAGCTCAAAAGAAAACTGGTTATCAAATACAAACAGAAAAAGGAAGAGTGCCCTACAAATCAAGCTGATTTAGGACCTTCCTATCCTGACTGATGACCTTCCTACGACAGCACACAGGAGCTGCAGCCTTGATCTATGGCTGTGCAGACTGACCTTTTTTGAGACAAACCATCCCTGCTCCAAGGAGCTTACGGGTCTACGCATGCACTTCTGGAGTTGAGTTTTGCCACTCATTTCAGTGGACCCTGACCTCTCATCTGGCAAATGACAGGGCTAAGTTTGCAGAAGCAAAAGGAAAGGAAGGGAGACTCTCCAAAGGATTTTGGCAGCTGCTCAGTACACGCTGGACATGCTCTACATTTCAGGGCACAAAACCCCAAGGTGCTAAGGTGTACTTTACAGGCCACAGGGGCATCCGCACTGAATCGAAACCTATGACACAGAAGAGGTTGATTTTGCAAGGCAGGTGCATGAGACTTACCAGAGATGCTCTACGAGAGCGCCGGCTCATCGGCTGGTCGAACGGCGGGCTGTTAATCTGCAGCTTTTCCAGGTAGCCGTCAGGTATCCTGATGTCAGCAGGCAGCGACAAACGCTTGTTCAGATCCTGAAGTAAACAGCAGGAAAAGGAGAAGGGTCACGTAACTTAAAAAAAGAAAGTTTTTGTTTTAATATATGTAGTGTCATTATTACTACAGTATTATTATTTGAAAATATTTGGATGAATGAAAAATAAGTAATCTTAGAGAAATTTTTTTAATAGATTATGTACCCGTTACCAAATTGCTTAAATAATAAGTTCGGAAAGTTCAGTGTCTTACAATCTCATTACATCCTCATTAGAAGGAGGAATGGAAACTATAATTAATTACACTGAGCATAAATATATTAACTTGAACACTTATAAATATCTGGAATACAGAAAATTGAGACATCACAAGTTGGTAAATACATTTTTTTCCATACAATAATTAAATCAGAATAACAAGAGATCTTCACAATCCAAGATGAACCATTTTTAAAAAAAATTTCAAACTCTTCAGTCAAACTCAAAAGACCTTTATAAAACCAATCTGAAATTAACATAAATGCAATCTTCCCCTAAAGTTTTCAGTTTTCATCAGGATTTTTTTCAGCAATATGTATCATCTCTAAGACAAAAGGGAAGAAAATGACTTTAGCTTTCAGCAAACTTGAAACAAGACACAAGACTGTGGGGCTGCACATTCTCACCATTTTTATATTTTAAGGTGAGCTTTCCTCTCAATCATGTGAGAAAATGAAATCCCAAATATTCTCTTCAAGTGGCCAGTTGCCAACACAAAGCAACGTGGAAAACAAAGCCAAACTCAAAAGAAGGGAATGTGATGGTTAAAACTAAGGGCTTGTTGGTCAGCAAGGGCAGTTAGTCCAAGTAGCGTCACACTCAGTACGGAACTGTACAATCCATCCACACAACGACTAAGAGAACATCTCGGAACCACCTCAGCTTTTGCACTTTTCTCCTGCAGACAAGGCAGGACAGCTGGCAGATCCCAGATTTAATCAGTAATGACCCAGTGGCAGTAGGGATGCTCTTGATGTTACTGTTCTCTCTTATCTATCATCACAAGCCTTGATTTCTGGGCATCCTAAACTAATCTACAAGGCTGGCAGCCACAGGCTCATGCCGTTCCCCCCAGTCTTGGCCATGTGTTCCTACTGCTGTCTCTGCAGCAGCTTTGAACTATTTCAGCACGCTAAATCATTGGGAAACTATCTCGCACGGAGCGCGGAGCTTCCTGCCAGCTTTCTGCTGGGAGCAGGTTCAGCGCGAGGTCAGACGCGCTGGGAGCGGAGCGACGGCGAGGACAGGGAGAGGTGAAGGAGGCAGCAGGGCAGCCCCGGGAAGCGGCCGCTCCGGGGCTGGGGCCGTCGGGGACCTGCACCATCAGACTGGTCAGGGCTTGAGATCTCTGTGGAGAGACTGGCAAGCTCCCAGCGTCCGCACTGCACTGAACTGCGTCCACGCACAAACGGGTCGTGTGCCCGAAACAGCTGCTGAGCACAAAATATGACTTTAAAATGTATTGTAAAAGTGAACAGAATCCAGCAACTCATTGCAGGTTCTGGTAGGGTGGAAGTGCACTCCTCGAACGATGGGTGTCCACACGCTATTCACCATCACCACTGGCTACGGACAGAAATTCCTGGACTGAAGCCACCGAAGCTTGAACTTCTGGCGGTTGACTCTCCTGTTTTTAATTTCACTCCTCATAATTAAGTAAAGAGAATAAAATCTGCTAGCTTGCTCTTTGCAGCCCAGCATCAGCTTCTCTGCCTAACGGGAAAGTTCACTGCCATATTGTATTTTGTGTGGAATTGTTAAATTCGGAACCACAGCCTTTAAACAAAAGCAGTACTGTTGCCATGCAGACTGAAGAACAGAGAATGGCAGTTTTGATCACCATTTTGCAGATCAATTAAGGGAAATCCCTCAAGTTTTGGCAGCTTCCTATTTCTTTACTCATTTTCAGTTTCTGCATTTTGCAGTATTTGAATTACTGACAATTTTAAAAGTGCCTGTGTGGTTTTGGGCAGAGCGGAGGAACTGATTAATTGTAAGGAGAGCTAGTGGTAACTCCTTTCTTGAAACTTTTTTTCATTACAGAATTTGCCTTTCTTGCTTTTTGGAAAGCTTGTTAATGCAACAGGCAATTAAAATTCAGTACAGTTAGAAAAGTTAGAAAGGAGAAATACCTTCCCCCCTTCCCCGGTGGGCTCCAGAATATGATTAAAAAAACAAGAACTTTATTAAAAAGACACCCTATTATGTAGCACATTCTTCAGAAAGTTCATGCAGCATGTCAGAACACCCCAGCTCCAAGGAAGGAGCTCCCTATTGCGGCTGGATCCCAACACCGCTGTGGCAATTCCCATGAGCTGTTGGGACAAGTCCAAGATGGCTGAAAGGACCCCCCTGATCCAAAAGCTGGGCAAGATCCTGCCTTTCTTTCTCACACTCCTCAAGAACCTGAAGCTTGCCAAATCCCAAGACGGCAGAAGTAAAGAAAACTGGGCTGAGTTCTTCAAGTGCAACCTGGACATGGCAGATACCATCATCAACCTATATATCCTGTGGCAAAATAGCCATCTCCCACTCCTGGCTATTATCTCCAGTAGCAGGGAAATGTGTTCCATACGACTGTTCCATAGTGCTAATTTGACAGCAAGCATACTAAAATCAGGGACTGCGGTGCAGGGGCCGCACAAGATGCCGACGGGGCAGACGACATCCCGGAGCTCCTTCGTGGCCGTCTCCTCCTGCCCTGCACCCGTCCACAGGCAGAGAGGGCAGAGGGCTGCTCCCTGACGAGCCCATTTCCACTAGTGAGGGTGAATGGGATGTAGGAAGAGAACGTGAAAGTGGCTTTGAGCCCTAACGGCAGCCCTCAAACTGTGAGGGATTCGCGGCTTTGGAGCCCAGAGAGCACCAGTATAAAACTGCTGGTGGAGGTAACTGTACAACCTGGAAATAGCTACACCTTATGTACAGGAAAACATATAAAGAACATCTAAGAATTACTGTCTCTTCATCTTCCCTATTACTTACTTCAGAATTCCCTGTGACTTACCCTCAGCTATGAGCTTACCCTCAGCTATGAGCTGGCTTAAGCTGTGATTTGCTGCATGTGGTGCCTCGCAGAAGATGTGAAGGACAGTGTTTGAATGCAGGTACTGACCGATGGTAAAGACCAAACCCTGACCAAGCCTGGGGGTGTGGGGGGAGTTAAAAAGCTTTCTTTATGACACCAATATCCCGAAGTATAGATAAGGATACTTGTATGAAGTCCAGTCCATTAGCCTTTAGCTACTTAAAAATGGTAAAACCAAGGGAAATGTTTTAGACTGTACACAAAGTATGAGAAAGACAGGAAAACTGCATTTTGCTTGTCTGTGCTACCTTATTCCTACCCAGTTTTTGTAATAAATGAAGCAGCATTCTAGTGGAAAAAAAAGCAACTGGAATTACCCGCAACATGAAAGGGGACTCATTAGAAGTGCATGGCCAATAAACACAGTGTTTCCTAGCAGCTAAGTAGCAAAACTGGAAACTAAAATTACATCAGTTTGGCACAGCTGAAAACCCCAGTAATTTAACAGAAATTACATTAAAAACAAAACAAAACAAAAGCCTGAAAGGAACTCCATATCAAACACCAACCAGGTTTGAACCTGAAGTGTTCAAAGGCTCTGCAGCCTGTCGACACTTACAAAACTCAATCACCTGAAAGGCCATAAAAATTTCCACAAAAGGTGAAGTGTGTGCAGGGCAGTAAAGCCAGCTGGAGAAAACCACCGGGTTCCTTCGCAGGCTGGAGGCCTCTTTTCGGAGGCGAGGGCACCCCGGCACGCAGGGCCCAGCCTGCCCAGGCACCGCACCGCGGCGCCCGCCCTCCCTGCCGCCCTTCCCGCTCCTGGATGTTCCCGTCCCCGTCCGGCTCCGGTGGCACCAACAGGGCCCTCCTGAATGCTGCTGTTCACGGTCACCTCGGCACGATGCCCGGCTGCTCCAGCGGAATGCGAGCAGGAGGAAATAGCATTTTTTTTTTTCAAGAGTTTCTAATTCTCTTAAACCTCTGTGGAATGCCAGGAAGCAAAGGAAAAAGGGGCTTCTTGGGACAGAGAACTTGGTCTAGCCTGATTTCAATGATCAATCGATCCTAATGAAGTGTTAGCAGTGCTGAAGACACAAGTGCACAAGACAGCATTTATCAGGCAACTTAAACATGCGGGCTGTTACAAGATCCTGCTATGATGATGTTTAAAATAGTAATAAGGAAGCACATGCAAAATTAATGACAGGATTATTTTCACTGTCGTCTTTAATTTTTGATAATTAAGATTTTGACCTTGCGAATACTACACAGTTAAGCATACAATTTTAACACAGAAATAAATTTTGCATCTCTCTATCTTTTAAAAACTTTGCTTCATATTTAAGTTAGGAAATTAGAATTCACTAGATTGCTTTATGTATTAGTTTTTAAACACAACAGGTGGGTTCTTAATATATACATGATATTCCCTCATCTACACAGATGGAACCTGGGTTCATTTCTTTGAAACTGAAACAATCAAAGGTTTACTGAAATGCAAAATCTTTCCCTCACCCCAGAGCATAAAACACATCACCTAAAATAAACCACCCAAAAAACAAGTTTTCTATATATTATTTTAGACCTCATTTGGAAAAATAAAAGTTTAATTTGTGGAAAAAATCTTGTGAATTCGTAACATTTTCCAGTCTGACTCTTTAATGGCTATCTTTAGGGTCAGTTTGCCACAAGATAAATCTAAATGTTCAGTGGATGTAGTACTGTTAAATGTCCAAATGCCTACAATTAACCATACTGTTTAATGAACTTCTTTTTGATCCACTTCCAAACCATGTTCTGCAGAATACATTCAAGAACACATTCAATGCATTCAAGCAGCTTTGCGAGCTAATCGGAATGCTCAGGTGGCCCTTCTTCCCTTATACTTTCAAGAACACATTTGTCTCTCCTCATGTATAATGCTTAACATGTAATCTTGCTTTATCAGCAGCAAAGAAATGTATACTATTTTTATAACTTGTCTGAAACCAGAATAACATGTGTTCTACTCTGCTTGGCTGGAGATAAAAATGACAGCACTTGTGACTCTAATATCAGTTTCTTGCCTATGGAGATTAAAAAAATCTTGACTTGTCCTAATCTTTGTTATTTCTAACACGTGCTGTAACAAATGCCCTGGAAAAATCTGGACTTTGTCAAGCCATTTCGTTGGTGTGGCTAGCATACAACTGACATCATGTAACTTCACATGCATCTCAGCTCTATCTATCACAAACTACTTTGGGGCAAGAAAAACTCGGGTAGGTTTTACAGCTTAAACCCTGCAGGTTCTGTGAGCTAAGTATTTTAACATAAGTAAACAAATACAGCTTCTAACTCTAAACACCAAACAGCTCCTGTTGTTTCACATATATTTAGAAGTAAAAAGGAAGTCTACTTTTCAACTTCTTCACCTTTTGGTGCCCTTTTGGACATCCCAAAATACCCTTGCGAATACCAGCATCTTCACTTGCCATCCACAGTAGACCCTTCACAAGGGTTTAGCACTAGTATTTTGCTACCACATTTTGCTTTCCCATTCAATTCTATAAACTGATTCCATTTCTTTTCTACCTACCCAGATCCGGCCTCCTGTTCTCCTTAACACAAGCTTACTGGATACTCCTTTTTCTATTTGGTAGCCTGGCCCATAAAATACTCTTTAATGCCATGGCATGAGACTTTCCAAAAAGTCTAATTCCTAGTTAACAGATCAATATTCACTCCTCTCCAAAATCCTGTCAAAAATATATTTGCACAAAATGTATCTATTCTCATTATCTGTAAAACAAGCACTGTTCACTTTTTAAGTGTTGAACTGAATACTAAGAACAACAACTTCTCGTCACTTAATTCACCACCGGTATTTTGCACTATACACTCCAGTAAATCCATGTGTAAAATAAAGATACTCATTCGGGATATACAATGTTTGAACTCTACAGATTAAACATAGTACAGAAAAAAAGCAATTTCATATAACACGCTTTCAAGTCTGTCTTCTGATGACACAAGTCACTGATTCATGCAATGCACATTTAGATAATAAACACTAATGTTTTGCACAAAATAGAAGGCCAGTAATCAAGAACAGACAAAACCAGTAAAGACCCAGGAAACGCTCCAGCAAGGAATCTGTGGAGGTGTTCCTGCACTCAGTTCTCACTACGCTAACATAGCAGCAGCTCAAGTGGGAAAGAAGTAAAACTGAGACGACTTTCATTTTTATCATTCACTAATGTGCCAGTTTGCAGACTGCTGCCTTCTTCCTGGAGTAGCAACAATCTTTCCCTGTATCTATTGGGCTGCAAATGCCACTGCTTTTTTTTTTTTTTTTAGCCGCAAGACTATTTCTAGCAGTCCTATAGTACTAAGCGAAGTCAGAAAAATCAGTAGGAAAGAACAACATGCTATACTGACTGACACATCATCCACATCAAATCATTACTCCCTCCGTGCCAGGCTAGGCATCCTGAGCATCTGCAGCCTCCAGAAACCAGCAGTCCCCGGCCTGCGGCCACACGTGCCCATCTTGCTCCGAGCTGGCGACTTGGTGACGCCGTTCCACAAACTCAGGGACACAAGACCGCGCCTCCAAAGCAACGGGAGGCACTGGCTGCAGGTGCAGGAGCAGGGGACGAAGGAGGCCGCTCTCTCGGGAGCTGCTCGCAGGGCACCGGCGCAGGCGGCACCGTTGGGCGCCGCTCCTCGCTGTGTCATCCCCTCAGGTCACCTCGCAGCCAGCAAGCTCGGACCCCTCCTCTCTCCAAAACTTAAGCTCGTCTTTTAAGAGGCAAGATTTTTCAATACCTCCCCCAACGTCTTGTAAGATCATCATAAAGAAAAACGACTGCCAAGTCTGAAGTCATCATCTTGACGGCCCAATAGTCCACTACAGATCAGATGAAAACAATTTGCTCTCTTGTGCAAGCATGGGCCTGAACTAGCCTTCTCACTGGTTTCAGCAAGCACCAGAGAGACTTGTCAGCTGCAACCACAAGGTGTTTGCTAACAAGCCGCAGTGCTTTTGTCCCCTGCACAACGCTTAATGAGACCTTAACGGCTGCATCTCAACCCTCTATGCAACACCGTTCAACTCCGGCAGGCTTGCCAGAGAAAAAGAAATCTTATACTTTTCTCAACGTATTTTGAATAAAAAATGTATATTATGTGTTACTTAATAACATGCAAAGGAAATAATTTGAAAAACACTTGGATATGCTTATGAGCATAAGGCATATACAACCTTAAATGCATGTACTTACTGTGCTGTTTTAGTATCAGGTATCATATGGAGATGTTTTCTGAAGGCTGCCTTATCAAATTTCAGTGCATTTTTGTCAAATGACAAAGTTAGCATACTTAAAGCCAACTGGATCCTCTAAAGAATTCTGTCATATTACAAGATTGCTAGAGGCAAAAGCAAATAGAAAGAAACAACCTCAAATCACAGAGCATGTTTATAGAGAATTCTGCTGTTCAGTTACAACACTGCAGACCTGGAGACCTCCAAAGTCTTGACGCAAAACACAAGCTCACACATCCACCCTAAGATATCTACACAAACTCGGCATCATGTTTTTTCACATCCTTTTAAACAAGACTCTAAACAGGACTCGGTGATTTTAACCAAACTCACTGTTTTAACAGTTGGACTCAGTTATTTATGTCAGTTCTCTTTTAGGTATATAAAACCAGTTAATGTGTGTATGTGTGCACGTATGTATGTGTATCAGTGCACTTCTTTTTCACCGTACCATGAGATGACAGCCTACTGAGATGTTTTTGCATAGTTACTCGTATCTTCACACATAAAATGTCCTAAACCAGAAGACATGAAAAGCCAATAGGAATGAAATCTCCTAAATATGTCCGTAATGCAGAAAATAAAATTGAGATATCACCACTTTTTGTGAAGCTACAGAGAGCAAGCATATGAATAAAAAATATCTGGAACACGCTAACACTTATGTTCTAGTTCCACGGCACAGTGCGGACAAAATTGCTTTAGGATTAGGGGAAAAAAATAAAAATAAAAAAGCTAACCCCTATCTAATTCCAGGCTTCCCGAAAGGCTCCGTGCTGCAGCGTGGCTCACACCGCAATGCTCCTCTTACAGCAGGCCTGTACCAAGCGGGTGTAACCACTTCATCGTGATGCAGAAAAGGGAGTTTTTCCTTCCTCTGCAGAATGGTTTGTACCTGAATGTTATGTATTGCTTCTACACCCAAATGTTACGTTTTCATTTTACTGAAAACATTAAATCACAATAAATCAATTATGATTCTATTAAATTTGAGAAAAGCGACAAAGAGCCTTTTCTTCTACTACAAGTAGCAGCAGTGAAAACACAATTTTAAGCCCCATCTGCAACAGATCACTGCTACTTCTCGCTCCATAAATCCAGGCTGTTCTTCAAACCGGCTGCCAATGGGCAACACAGTTCAAGAAAGGATCAGTTTCAAGTATTCAATTTGACATGCCTTTTTGGAATCAGGTGGCTTGAAGCTGTGTTTCTTCATTTCCCAAGGAATATCAAAAGGCGTGGAATTCATTAATCGATTGTAAGATTTTTTTTTCTCCCTCCAATATACAAGTCAAAACAAATATTCAAAATATTTTCAGGAATTTTGTCATAAGGCCGAGCCCACAACCTTCAATCCCAACAAACAACTTTCCAGTGGCAGATGTAGGGGTGTTAGGAAAAGATGAGGAGCTAAATGTAATCAGTGAAATACGGGTATTACTATGAATTCAGAGCCTTAGTCTCTATTTTGGCCTTAGGAGTCAGATTTTCCTGGGCTATTACAGCTACTACCATTAATCAACAAAGCAAGGACTTTACTGCCAGAAATTTTAGAAAGTTATCACTTTAGCCACTCAAACAAGAGATACATGGAATAACATAATAACTCAGAAGCGTAAATAGCCAGCTTTTGTTCTATTTACTTGAGCATAATGAAAACCTTATAAAAATAAAACTTGTCAATAACTTCCCAGGAATGTTCATAACAATTATTTTTTTTAGTTCACAAAGTGAGCATCACAGTTAAACAGGTAAGAATTTATGTCATGTAAGCAGGTAAAAATGTGATTTTTAAAAATACTTTCATTTCCAAATTGCTTTCGGCAGGAATGTTAATGTTAAAGGCTGTTTAGACACCCAAATATCCAAATAAAAACTGTTCTTTCATTCTTTTCTTCTTTTTTTCCTGGCAAAAACAACACATTCAGTTTTTGAATTTACTTCAACTCTTTCAGCAGTTTTAAGGTGATGGGTTGAAATTCTTTAGAACAAGTATTCAAAAACTGCGTTCCTGGAGCTGCTATTCACAACCACCCAAATGAACAAAAGACTCCCAAGATTTTGAAAATTTTGAAAATATTGAAAAATCTGAAAGATGATAAATAAGACTCTAACATTAGAGATATCACTTTATTTTTGTTAAGTGTCTAATAAATACACTGAAGAAATGTTACAAATTATGCCAGAAATGCTTTGAAATTCTTGGGGGTTTTTTTTGCAATTATTTTATTGTTCTTCAGAGAGGCTTATAATGAAGTAAACATAGAGATACAGAAAAGAAGGGAGGAAAAAAAGTAGTATTTCTGGATTTTGTTTCTCAGTGTTGATCAGCTGAGAAGGCACCGCTCTAGGGCAGCCCTGCAACGTGAGCCCGGCTGAACCCGAGCCTGACGGCTGCTTGGGCCCGTGGTAGGTGCTGGGCAAGGACAGATGCCACCAAAGCGAGCCCTGCCCTCACTTACTGCCTCCCTTGGATTTTTAAGTGTTGGTTTCTGAACATTTTGAGCAATTTCTCTAAAAAAGCCAGAGGAAAAACTGACCCAAAGTAAAATGCAACATCATTAGCTTACAAGGAAGAGCGAGACAGGGAAAGGGCACTGGAAAATAAATGTGATGAGACACCAAACAGAACATATCCCCAGTAAAACAGTAAGAAGCCTGGATAAAAGAGGCAAGCGTCCTGAAAGTCAAGATCAACTCTTGCCTCTCGAGGCCTTTCCTGCAGGTTCTCATTTCTAGGTAGCTAGAGCACAACAGATAACTGAGGATCTCTCCCCAGAATAAACCAACGAAGCTGCAACGAAGGCAGCGGCGAACTCAAAGCCCACAACCCAAGCAGTCTAATGTCATGATTCCTCACACAAGACACTCACGTCAACACAAAGCTGCAACTATCCGGTAATTGAGGAAAACGTCTGGAAATCAGGAGTCTGGGCCTGTGACATCCTAGACACAAAAGTAAGGCTGGAGGTAACAGGGTACGAACTGCGCCCAAGCCCTTCGCTTCTCCTCTGCTTTGCAGACTGCCAAACATTGCCAACGAGGCAGATTACTTTTAAAGGGGACTTTAAAAGACCACAAGAGGAACAAAAATTACAAAACATATGAAACAAAACCTCCAAATTAAGACAATCTTTATAAAAAATATATTTATTTTTTAAGAGAAGGGAAAGCAAGAGACTTGGTAGAAAGAAAGTAGGAAGCTGCAATGGAAATGTAAGAACCTTTGGCATGATGCTTACAGATGTCCCTAATAAAATGACATAAAAAGCATCACTAAATTATCCTTATTCCCCCCAAATCTAGTAATAGGCAAGTTCAGAAGTCTGCTTGCTATCTAGTCTGAAATAATTTTTCTTGTAGCAGCAACAGTAACAGTGCTTCCCGCAGGCACAACGCATTGCGACGCAAACCAAGTCATTCGATCTGTGCCAGCCAAGATTGCTGAAATTTGGGCAACTCTGCTAAATGTGCTCAACTCGCCAAAAAACACATTCCCAAACTACAGTATATTGTTTTCTGAAGGTACCCAGTAGGACACATGCTTGAAATGACCTCTTGGTACTGCTTTTAAGCTCGAGAGAGAGAAAACACAACGGCCAAACCTGCAGCTAACCATCTCAGAGGAGAACTGTACCCACAAGGAAGAGGCCTGACCTAGAACAAGCTCCTGTAGCTAATGCAACAACCATTCCTCAGGATGAAATATCTGGGAAACAGGCTGGTGAACAGCAAGCTCTGGCCCAAGGCCAGTTCACGTACGAAGGTGGCTTACAGACCTCTGACTTCTGGGGAGGGAAGGCAGATGTTCAACTTGCCCTTTTTTTGAATCCACCACAGTTCCTAATGAAGCAGCCAGTATCCAGCGCATGGCATGAGGCCTCCAATGAGCACTTATTACCTCCAACATATTTATATTAGTATATTACTGTCCAGGTCTTCTTTTCAGCAAATCAGAGTGAAAATGCTTTAAGCTGTAAATAACTCCATGATCTGGAGAAGTGTTTCTCATTATACGATGAAAGCATCTACACTTAAAATACACATATACACACACATACATATTTACGCTTAGGCTATATTTTTTCTTGCACTTGACAGATTACATAAACAGGTTTTGATAAACAATTTTACTGATTCACTGAATGATCATTAGTATTAATATGCTACAAAGATTTTTAATTAAACAAGAACTGCTGTTGGAAGCCAAGTTCCAAGCATAATAGATGTTTGCAGCAACTGTCTATATAGCTGCTGAATGAAAACATATATAACATGAATGTAGAAAAAAGAAAAAAATAGTGCTTTATAGACCATCCATAGCCTGTGAATTACAGGCAAAATTACTTTTTTTCTGTACAGTATCGTGCCATTCTAGTATGTTCTTTTTCTTTTCCAATCATATACCAACTGAGATTGGTAATTTGGAAAGAATCTAATTCCGAAACTGCAATGTTGTCGAATGCAGAAGCAAAAGCAGATCATTTCCCTGTTTATACCAAGCATGCTGGCCTAAATTTCATGTCATTTGTGGCGATAACCCATTGAAAGCTGCCATCTCCACAGCCACTACTGTGGCTGGAAAATATTCATCCCAGATGATTCTGCACTACAGATCAGGATTCTCGATGCAGTGAAACTGTTTATCTAAAAAATGTGTCAAATTTAGGCTACACGCAAGTATGACTATTTCCTGTCTAAAGTGGGTCAATTTAGGATTATGAAATTTTAACTTTCCATCGCTAAGAAGAGTCCACTAGTAGGAAAGGGGAAAAATGTAGCTTCTAGACGTGTCTGTGTTGTGCATCTTCCATTTCTCTACTTTTCATAATGTCTGTGTGGGAAAATTTTGGAAAGACTGAGGTTTATTTCTTAACAAAATATTTCAAGTGCTCTGGATAAGAAAAGCTGCCTGCTCTGATTTAAAGAAAACAGCTTTATTGTACGATACACTGCAGTGCACACTGACACTAAGGATCAAGAACCACAACAGCATAAAGGAAGGGATAAGGACTTGTGATACTGGACTTTGAAACATCGCAGTCATCGTTTCTTCGTGTGCTGATCAAAGGAAAAACTGTCACAGTCGGCCTTGTGGCCCTCTCAGGGCTATGCTTGCTAAACTACACATCATTCAAATATCTAACAATTTTATGTAAAATAAATTTGCTGATATACATTTTGGGTCAAAATGTGTATTCTGAAATATAAAACATCCCTGGAATATTCAGTATCAACAATTAGCTCTTAAGTTTATGGCATACATGTTTTTAGAAGGTATGTAATTTCTGTTTTTTAGGGGGGGATGCATGGCTAATTTGCATAAAAATAGTCCACAGACTCCTAAAGGAAGTTCAAGTGAAGCACAAAAATCACTGTTATATCCAAAAGTCTAAAAGGAAAAAGGGATATTCCAAGTTCTTAGCTTTACCTGATTAGTTATCTTAATATATATATATATATGTATGTAATGTACATAAACTTATTAAGTTTATCTGACTTTTCATAGAATTTTAATCAAGTATCCCTTGCAATGGATTTGAAGTATGACTGATTAGCAAAAATCAGCAGACTGCATCAAATAATCATCAGGCACATACTAACTGACTGCTAAAACTATACAGACAGTATACGGTATATACAGCATACAGCACCCTAAATGAACTAATAAGGAATATGTCTTTAGACTACACAGTGATGCCTAGAAATGACAAATCCCCATACTCCCAAGTGCTAACAGCTCGGTTCTACATAAAGACTATTTTTCCTTCCCTTTACATATCCAATTCCTGAACCAGCCGGGGCAAGGCACAAAGCACTCAAGCCAGAGGAGCACAACCAACAAAACCCGCATTCACGGCCCTCGACGGCCACGGACACAGCAGTGCCCGAGCACCAAGGGCAGGACCAGCGTGCGGGCGCTGCTCTGCACGGACGTCCTCCTCGAGACCGAGCTCGCGCACGGCTGCTGCGGCGCGCAACAAAGGCTGCAGCTTTTCTAGCAATGGATGCAGTAGGAGTTTCTCCTGATTCAGAGGGTGTTTTTCCTCAGAAATCAAGAGGAAATTCGTATGTGAGGTTTCCAACATGGCTGAAAAAGACGCACAAGAAGACTGGAAGGAAGAAGACAGGGAGACGGTGTAATCCCTCCAACTCTTCTCTCTGGAAACCAGCTACATTGAACACTACACTGGAAAGATTACGATTTGGAAAATATTTTAACCAAAGCTACAAAGATAGTTTTTCCTCTGACATGAACTAATAGGTTAAACAAAACACACAAAAAAACCCTCAACCAACCAACCAAACAAAAACGCATGAAAATCCCACAAACCACTTTTACATAGTGAAACTTCTGTCAACTAAAAATATTTATTGAAGATACTGTTCTAAAATTCAGAAGTGAGAGTGTTTTCAAATGTTAGCTTAAAACCTTACTTTGGAAGTCATCATGCCAATACTGAAGCAATCTTGGAGAAAAACTACAGTTCTCCCAGCATGTACAAGAATAGCTGCCAAAGGGCTGCCGTGCTCGTCAGCTGAGCCAAGCAACAAAGAAATAATGTTAATTTTGAATCCCAGAAACCAGCATTTCAAATTTGGAGAATAATGAAGAAATTAACACTGGGCAAACACAATTTACATAAAAGAATTTTCATTGTCTCTGAAGCAGCAATTTTAAAACTGTTTTACAATGTAAGCAGCCCACTGAAAAGTTGTTTTTATTTGATATCTATCCTATTTTTTAAAAATTATTTTATAGCTCCTGTCAGAGTTTCATGAGCTAAAAACCTAATCTAAAAAGATTGTAACCCCGGCTCTTAGCCCCCTCCGGAAGACTTGACACATTTTCATTTCAGTTTGCTAATTTCATTATCTACCATTAACTTCCTTATTTCTTTCCTGTTCTAAATGCATGTTTCAAGGCAGAGAAAATGGGTAATGAGTAAAAGGAAACCCATCAGGAAAATAATTTAGACGATTTCAGGTTTCTCTAGCACACATTCTGATGTACAATCTTGTTTGTTCATATTTTAATTTAAGCATTCTACAAAAATGTCAGAGAGACCCAAGCCAACAGTCCAACTTTAATAGGCTTTAGTTCAAACCTGAGGTTAGCACACAAACGCAGACAGCTTGAAGACAAAAAGCACAGGTGCTAGAAAAGATATAAATAATTAATACAATTAATTCCTGCATTCTTGGAATCTTACCAGCATTTCATGCTTGGAATTTTGGAATTACAAGCATAACTGAACTCCTTACAGATTAAAAAAAAAAAAAATTGGCATGCACAGTGTACTGTAACTTATCCAGATTTGCTTCTCAAATCCTTTATTTGATATCATACTTTGAATAAAGATTTTGAAGTCTTACAAAGTGTGTATGTTGTACGTGTTATAATGCGACAACTACAAAATTCTACGTGCTACTCGAGTAGTATGTAAGGGCTCCAACATAATTATAACTTTTGCACACTCTAGAAGCAGGGAAGTGTTCTGTTTTTTTTTGCCAAGGGAAATGACAACAAAGCAAGCACAAGGGTGGTTGGTATTCGTAATGAGACTCATAAATAAAGGAAATTATGTGCACAGTTATTCAAAAGGTACTTTTCCTCCTTTTGTTTACCATCCTGTAAGGTTCCGTTCATTAAAAAACAGGAAGAGAGAGAAAGGCTGAAGCAGGCAGTACCATCTCTTCTGTAGCATTTGTTTTACAAAGATTAGAAGCAGTTCTACGTGAAAATATGCAAATACTACCTAAGTTGAATACCTTAAGTGGCACAGAATGTGAAGCAAAGACACTCTTGACTAAATTCAACAATGCCCGTGAAAATTCTTGCAGAATTCTACCATACACACATTACAAACTATACTGCTATACTTCCAATTTTTCTTAAAAACTGTAGTTTCAGAACTTTGTTTTTCAAAATGGAACAACTCAAAACAATTAAAGAGAATCAACAGATTTCTGTGTGACAAATGGAAACAAAAGTTTAAACCATAGCATAATAACGCTCTCCACACTAAATATATGTCAGCCTGCTTAAAGTTAATTGAGAGGAAGACAAACAGTTATATGGAACAATTAAAGCAATCCCCAAGTCTCTTGTCAATTTAACTGTTCCTTATGTGAAAAGTGAATTACCTCCATAGAGATTCGCCTGTGTATCCGGTTTCTGAGACAAACACCTGTGGGAGACTGAACTTCATCGGATGATGTTCCAGAAGCTTGGTCACTTTCACCATCCGACCCCATTTTCAGATTTTCATGAACAATATCTAACAAAAAAAGCAGCAAGTCAATTGTCAATCAGTAAATCAGCATTCCACTAATGTCTCTCAAACATACACAGAAAAAAAAGTATCTTTATTATGAAGTACTTTTTCGTGTCAGCATCAGAAGTCCATTGTAGTCTTGATTTTTTTTTCTTTTATGGCTCAGGAATCACAAGAATGAAAAGTATTAAATTTACAGAAATACCTACCAAGACAGAAGTTATACATAAATTTTACCATTATTTTATTTGGTTTGTAGCACCACTTAATCTCCTGAAACAGATACAGTTAGTTAACCCACAATGTCTAAAAGCCACCTTTTCTTCAGGTCTTCAGTTCCTGTACTCCTTCATTCCACCTTTGCAAAAAGAAAAACCGAGACTCACAGAAAAATATAAAACAGTTTTGAGAAGATATGATAAGATTTCCAAATTAGGCTACCTGATGTTAAGACACTTAAAGATTTCCTCAGAGAGGTTAAAAAAAAGAAATCCTCAAAGTGTAGGTGCAGTATCTTTTAAAATGCCCATGTGGCACTCTGGGGGTCAGGGGCAGGAGATGGGGATGTTTTCTGGTTGCCTTAATAGAGACCGCCAGTGCAAAAAGGGATTGGACAGAGGACTTGACTCCTTTAATTACTGAAGTCAAATTTAGAGTCTTTCAGAAGAATTTATGTAACAGCCTGCCCCAAATGTAGGGTACTGCAGAATTTTTATGTGAACTGAAATTCATACTTTCATCATAATCTTGCAGAATGATCCACGTAAATGAGTTTACGTATACAATGTTTTACTTTTTTATATTACTTATTATCATATTTATATTACTTTTAAGCACTACAGGGCTCCAGAAGATGCATATTATAGCGGATGAAGAAAAGAATCAAGACGGTGTCATTGAGAGGCAAGACACACAAAGAGAAAGCGGTCCTACAAAATGATCCACTATGATTAATGCTCCATCAACATCTCTGAAAAAATCAATCCAAAATCCTACAAAGACTAAATACTTCAAATTAGGGAGGGCCTTCAAATGACACCAATATCCCTGATCTCTCCTGTTCCTAGATATTATGCATGATCTTGTATAGGGTAAAATTGGGACCTGAGGGACAACTAGAATCCCCGAAATCTACTCACAAAAATACTAATATTAGCAAAATATGCAGCACTCAATACTGTCTTACCACCAAGGTACCTGAAAATGTCATTTGCACAGAACTGCGACAATAAAAAAGCAGAATAGAGTATGCAAGTTTTATCACTGCTCAACCAGCAGGAAAACTTGCTTTTCTAGAAAAGAGCCTTCAGGCAAAAGTTCAGTCATGAACACACCTTCTAAAAGGTTTGCCTACATTGGCTCATAGAACCACGCAGACTTCAAAGGATCAAACCCTTCCTCAGTACAAAGAATTTCCCTTTTACAGAAAAAAAAAAAAAAAGGATATAAAAAGATGAGCTCAAAGGTACTGGCAGCACATAATTCAACTCAAAGCCCATTAGGTAAGCACACGATCTGAGCCTGTATCCTACACACAAAGTTTTCAGAACGCATGGAGCAGCAATATGGATCTAAATTGGGTTCTAATTAAAAATCCCTGTTGCATGAGTAACTCATTGCATGAGTAACTCACAAAATTGGACTGAATGAGAGACAAAAAGCTGCATGCCTGTTATAATAAGGAGAATCTGATGATTTCAAACAAGATAAATCCTCGTCAGTGCTTCTAGGGGCATGTTAGGCTGAACCAAAGGAAAAGATCAGCCAGTTCAGCAACTGGCTTCTAAAGGTCAGCCTGAACCTTAAGCTAGGCAGACAAAACGTTAAATTAACCTTCTTCGCAAAATCTGAGAGAAATTTGTCTCATTCTTCATTCTAGCTATGTGCTTAAAATTCGAGGCAAGTTGTATGAAATTACTGCTCATAATACAAAAGTGTTATTGAAACCATTATCTGCAGCAAAGCTCTTGATCTCAGCACTGCAGAGTGCTGGAAAACAGCACAAGTGCTAGAAAACAGCACATTCACCATTTGAGTTCTCTTATAAATACTCTTTAAAAGATTCCTCTGTGAGTCATGGTATCCATTTTAGCAACTACAGCTCTCAAGATTCTGTCCTATAAAATTATGTGTAACAGCTACCGCTGTTCCCCAATCTCAGTTAGTGTAAGGCCCCTTACAGGGCTCCAAAGCCCTGCGAGTCTTTAAAAAAGCTAGAAAAACTATTAGGTGAGCAACCTCACAAAATAAAGCAGATAAAAAAGCATTATATTCTCAGGAAAGAAGTAATTATGTCATTTTTTGAGAGGACTAATACATAAAACAAAGGAGTCATGTGCCTGACACCTTCATACAGTTCAACATAAATGTTCAATTCACAAAGCATACATATTATGGAATTAGTGTAAAATTACACTTCTTTGAAATGTAACATTCAGAACTAAAAAGAAGGTCCCACCTGACAAAGACAACTCTCTACTACAATGACTCAATATGAACAAAAATATACAAGTAAGTAATATTTCAAGAATCAGTAACACAGAATCTTACATTTGGGGCAGATAATGTAGATGGGCAAGAAGATTCCAAATCATGAATGAAAAAGCAAAGTGGATCTTGATCTGTGCCCCACGAGTCTATATTCTAGTATCTTCAACAAGATCTAGTAACTTCTAGTAACTTATCTAGTAACTTCAACAAGATGAAGGTCAATCTAGTAATACTGTAATATAACTACTTTTGATAATCTGCATATAAGCTGTATACCCATAAGGGACCCAAATAAATATTATGTATGTAGGGTATATCTTTATATATATATATATATACACAAAATGTCCTATGCAGGATACCACTAGTAGCATCTAAAATCAGGAAACTCTTGCCTGAATTTTTAATGGGCTGAATATCCAAGTGCTCCTGTCTACAAGGGTTTTCAGATGCTTTGAACATTAATTTGTTATCTAATTATGGGTACTTTATGATTTTTTTTTAAATCTTGGTTGTGTTACCACCTAATATAAACATGTCCTTTTATTTTATTCAATTAAAAAATGTATTAGTTGAGCCATATGTTCATTATTTTAATAGTATAAAAACTGGGAACAAGGCATTAACCTAATCATTTAAATCGTTTTACACAGGTGCAAAATGATAATGCTTGATCAAGCAATGGTTAAAAAAAAAAAAAAAAAAGCAAATACTTCCCTACTTTCACTAACTTTTTCTCTATAGACAAGTTCACCTGCACCAAAGCCAGACTGCACGGCTATAATGTCTATAATCTCTAACGGTTCCATAATGTACCGAATTGGTCTCACTGAATACCATAACCACTCTCTCATGCAGATGTTTCATGCACTCTCATTCCTAATTAAACACCCTGGGTGCTCTTGCAGTCAGAAGGTGGAGGTGACTACAATGAAGCACGAAAACTACAGAAGCACATTTGAAAGAAAATGTTGCTGTTATTTCAGTTATGAGGAATTCAGAACAGAATAAATTAGAAAATAAGGAATCCTTAGTGCAGCAAATGAAAGCTCATCCAAGGGAGCTAGGATAACACCCCCTGATCAGTGAGGATGTGTGCTCTTTCAAACTTACTTTGAACGCTTACAGAAAAACCACATGGCTTGCGTATTTAATTCCTTGCACTCTTCTAGAGCTTACTTTCCTATGAACTGAATAAACTTTATCATCAGTTGCACTAAAAACACTCCACATTGAGGCAGGGACTGGTGCGAAACTCCCTTTGTTGTTAACATTATAAAACTCCAAAAACAGTATGGAAAACTAATCCTTTCTCATTTCTCACAAAGAAACAGAACATTGCCATAATCATATTAGTGTAACTGGGAAAAGCATGGGCAAACTGCACTGAGGCTGCTGCTCACGCTCCCTGGCATTTTGCTCCCTGTTTGCTCCAGTTCAGAGCTGGCCAGAGTTGGCTTTGCTTATTCCAAGGGCCTCTTCAGCATTCCCAGTTACACAAACAGGGAACAAGGACATCTCACTTGGCTCTGCATTCAGCCAGAGCAGGCCTCATAAGGTTTTTTTTTTTTTTTTTTTTTTTTTTTTTTTTTAGCACCGGCTCCATCTGGACTGCAGCAGGGAAATGCTTCTGGGGCTGCAAGACTCTTGAAGCTGTACAAACATACAGGAGCTTTAAAATAAATAAATAAATAAATGCAAGTCTGTCAAGTGCATCAGCAACATGGCTGATTTGCAACTTTACTTGAGACATGGACATTATGCAGTATTACAATAATTAGGGAGTATTAAAATAAAAATGACTGCAAAATTTTAAGTAAAGATAAACTCCTTGGCCAGAAATTCTTTTTTTTCCTTTTTTTTTTTTTTTTTTTGCCTTTAAGAGAGATTTATCAAAACCTAGAGTCAACAGAAACGTTTCCAAGAAGAAAAATCTTAAAAATATCTTGGGATTAACACTACAGTAGAAACTCAAGTTCAATACTCAAAAAATAATCCTGAATCCCTTATGCTCCTCAAGCAATTTCTGCACTGAAGATCTCATTCAAAAGCAAGCAGCATAAACCTGCACCTGCGGCAAGTCTTGTTTCATTTTTATTTTATTTTTAAAGCAAATAACCTTTCTCTTACTGCCATCATTTTGTGCTACCTCAAGGATTTCTCTCTGATTGCATGTTCCCACCACCAGAATACAGGAAAAAGTGAAAAGAAAAAGGATGAATGGAGAAAAAAAGTTGTATGTAGTGTGGAATATTTGACCATTTCTGACATCACTATTCCCATGTAAAAAACCTCAGCATCCTGCTGAGTAACGAGCATTCCCATATGGCAGAAACAAAGGGAGGAAAGATGTGAAAAAGGAACAGAAAGAGCACTAGTGATTTGTGTTTGTTCACATGCATACCACCCAGCTAACACACAAAACTGATTTAAATTTTCATCCTATGACAAAGGTTAGAAGGAAAAAAAAGAAACCGGATAAAGAACGTAACACATTATTGCAAAAGGATGTTCTAGCAGCAACTGTGTACCCAAAGCAAGAAGACGTATAAATGTTTTAAATCTATTTCTTTCTACTTCAATGAAACTTCAAATTCTTCAGGAATATAAGGCTTTTAAAAATAATATAAAATATTCCAATTATGGGTTTTATTTAGAAACACTTAACTTGTCCACCTAAATGAAATAAATACCATGCTTCTATAATACTTTCACATCAGAACTTTCAGTTGAAAAATACTGTTAACATAAAATATTAAAAAAAGGAAAAAAAAAAAAAGGAAAGTCAATTTCTTCTTCTGCAAAGCTGATTTGAAAATCACACTGAAAGTTTTAAAAGGAATAACTTATTGATAAATTTGCATTAAAACATTTATAGTACGATACTTTTTAGGCAACACAAAAAAGGAGCACACAGAAGCAAACAACTCTCTTGTATACAACTTTTATATGCCTGATTTGACAGAAAATCCATAAAAGACTCAGTACTTGTGACCAGAAACATAAAGTACACAACTTTTTTTTTTTTTTTAAACTTTGTCTCTTCATTAGATTCTTGGCGATCGCTACCTACGCAAAGCTTGGCCAGGCAAAAAAAGGTCAAGTGAAGTGTGGAGAACCCGGTGAAATCAGGAATTGAGACTGTACCCAAAATGTACTCTGTCAAACTCTGACTGGAGTTTAGCAACGGCTGCTAAACTCCAGTCATGAGCAGGGAATGCTCTTTCTGCTATTCTGACTGAATAGCAGCACAAACAGTAAAAAGGTCTGGAACAGTTTTGAAATTGATGTGCGGTATTGTAGTTGAGGACATCTATAGCGGATATCCATAAGCGATTAGTAAAGTTTGAGAGATCAGCACCTAAAAACCGAAGGAGCTCGGTCGAAATATCACCCATTTCTAAAGGAGGGTGTAAGACTGCAAAACTCACAGCATTCTAATTAAACTGTGACTTGCTCTCATTTTCTACGATCAATTAATTAAGCATAATTTAACATAACACAAAAACAGGGTAAAACATTATTGGTGACTGGAGGCAGAAACATGAGAAATTACTTGCAGGAGAAAAAAAAAAAAAAGTTTTAACTGTAATTCAGAACCACAAATATAGCTCCAGACCACAACAAAAAGATAATTACAGTTGAGTGGCCTTAATTTATCACTGAAAGAAGGTCATTTTTTTTCATACTGCTAAAAAAAAGGCTAGAGTAATACACCATTTTTAAAATTCCATATATAAGATTAAAAAAAAAAAAAGATAATTTAACACAATTCTAGTTCCCAATGATGCTTAACTAAGATGGACATTCAGGTTCCTTACGTGCCATTGCAAAAGAATAATATTTCATTTATGCATGTCAAATAGATTTATGGATGATTTCCATATGCTCTTTTTAACTGGCCACTTAAGAACCTTAAAGAGGCATTCAGCACCTTAGAGTTTTCTGTAACAACCTTATAGTAAAAATTATTGCATTGCCAGAAATCTCTTAAAAGCATCAGAATAACCATACATCTTGCTAAAGGATCAACACAGGCATTATTCTTTACAGAAAAGAAAACGAAATTAAAAATAACGTAGCAAATTACCTAATCTGCTCCCATTTCTAGGCATTGCCATGAAAGAGCCGAGGCTTCCCCCTATGACGCTATGTGGTCTCCGCAAAGGGGGCTTCTTGAAAGATCCCGTGTACTGGTGGAGGAATGAGTGCATGCTGTGAGACGTTGGAGGCCTGCCATTCTTCACAATGGGCTCTACAATTCCCAAGGACCAAAATATTCATTCCCACAAGCAAGCAGGAGGGTCAGGAACATGCCAGAAGGACAAAAAAAAAAAAAAAAAAGAAAAAAAAAAAGAAAAGAAAACAAAAAAAAAGAAAAAAGAAACAAAAAGTTACTAGACAGGAAATCACCACTTTGGTAAAATTCTTTCAGCAAATTAATACAAAACATTTCATTAAAAGCTACAGAAGTTCCATTTTATTTAGATCTGTCACTCTGAAGCTGGATCAGTGTATGGTCCGACACATTAGATAATCTTCCAAAAAACCCCAGTAAAACCAGAGAGTAGCCCTTAACATTGGCAATTTTTCTCTCTTGAAATAGTGTCTTTTGGCACAATGTTTCACCTTCACAATAAGTTAAATAGACAAGCTGATACATCAACTCACATGAAGAGCAACTTCATCAGAAAGTATTCATAGTCTTTCTCAAAAATGTTGAGGGTCAATAGTAGTGAGGTGTTGCTAGGGGAAGTCCTTAGAAGGAAACATACCTGACAATACACCCTACAGCAGTTCTGTCAAAATTAAGGTTATTAACTTAAAGCATACTGGAACCATGAAAGATTCGATTAATTATTTGGGCTTTTCCATTGGTTTGTATCTGAAACAGTTCACAGTTCCTAGACTCAAAATTAGGACTGTAACGCTTCATTACTGATAAGCATAAAATAATTCTTAAAATCAACAGACAAAAGCATCAAGAAATTATGAGCTAGGAGGTTCTCAGCAAGCCTCGCTCTGCACGTGCGAATAGCTCTAACACTGCTCTGAGACTGGAAGCAGTCTCACTATAAAAGCACACAGGATTTACACACAGGTTTATGTTTTCTGTTGCTTGCTTGGTTGATAATTGTTTTTATTCCATGTTATCCCATGCTGCCACTGCAGGTACCCTTCTCTTGGTGCTACAGAGCAGCTGGAGGAGGCAGAACCCAGGGATTCAACAAGGCCAGTTCCGAGCCCTGGCACTGTTGGGCTCTTCCCTGAAGCCACTTGCTGGGACAAGGAGCCACTTTTATATAGACACACATAAAAGACATAAAAGACGTATCAATATCTTTTTGGAGATATTCTTCTGACTGCTCTAAAGAAAAGTACATGGATAGAGATACCCAGGGGCAAACCAGTAACTTTAAAAATAATCATTCAATATATTTGCATATACACATGAATTATATATTAAGACAAAAATAACTTTCACCCAGCTGATGCAGGAAAGAGAAGACTAAAAAATTGCTTTAGGCAGAAAGCAGAATGTGAAAGGACACGTTGGCTCTGCTGCAAGCCTGCCTGCAGCTCCCAGTTCACATCCTTCATAAACAAAGCTTCAGACAGGGCGAGTAACAGTAAAAACACACCGTGTGTCTGTGAGCAGGCACATGCAGTATGATTGGTGTCTTCACTTGCAAAGCTCTGCACATCTCTATCCCAAACCTTTATTCCGGTTTCTAATATATTACATATCATCTCTTTTGATTTAAGAGCAATACCAGCTTTCCTGTCCTGCATCTTCAACATCAGGTTTACAACAGTGAATCAGATAGTAATTTTCTATCTCATCATTTTTCTGCTAAAAACTACTGCTTCTGCAAGACAGGAGACCCACAGATGCACAAACAGCATCACTTCTATGGCATTTTTTCCCCAAAATTATAACTTTATTTCTGCCTTTCAGATCCTTACTAACCTCCAGTTTGAATTTCATCTATTTTTGAACTAAAGACTAAAAACTTCACATAGGTTTTACATGCAGGACTGAACAAATTAATGCTAACATTGACAAGTCAAAAGTTGGGTTGACTGTTTTCAGAGAGCGTCTACAACTATAATGTTTCATGAGTTTTAGTTGATAGGCAGCATAATTTTCAAATTACAACTTTATTCTTTTTTTGCACATATATAGGCAATATATAACATTTAGCACACTTCTTTTGCTTTGTTACAATTGCTTCTAAAACTAATTACTAAGAACAAAAAAGTCAGCTAAACATTCCTTTATTCCACTGCAGATTTGGGAAATCTCCCCCTCTAACCAAATCTTGCTATATTAAGCACCTGAGAGATCATTTACTTATTTATTTACTATTCTGATGGAAAAAAGCTCTCAGAACATTTCTGAATGTTGAAGCGTACTGTTAAGATCACTTAAATAATTTTAGCTCTGCCGCTAGTGTCAACGCTTTCACCTTCTGGAGGACATCTCTGACAAACAAAAGGCTGAGACAGCCTGAAGCATAGCGCGTGGTAGATGAAATAAACACCTTGCATGTAAAACAAAAAACAAATTCTGCCTTAAAGGCCACCTTGCTTTCCCCCTCCTGCGGTGAAACTGCAGCTGCCAGGGCGCAGTTCAGCAAGGGGCAGAGGCTGGAAGCATCGAGGGCCACCACGCAGCAGCGCACGGGCACGCCGAGCACGGCTACGGCCGCGCGTGTGCGCGGCGGAAACCTGCTTCCCTCGCATGTCTTCTGCCTGCCGTGCTAAAATTAACCGCTCTCAACCCACTGCACAGCGCGCGAGGAAGGCCGGAATTTGTGACTGCCGAATGACTAAGCAAGGACCAAGCCTTATGTTCGTTATTAGGATGGAAGGGTAGTGAACGGGGATATTTATTTCAAAAAAATTGTTTTCCTTATGGCTCTGGCAGATTTGCACATATCTTAAGGCTGACCACTATGAAAATATAATTCTTGAAATATTTGTACATATAAAAATGAATATAGATCAATGATGAGGATGGACACAGATGAATTATTAGGAAATTTATATAAAAATTAAGGACATATGGTTAGTATATAAAGATACAGTTATACAGGAATAACTTTTGCCGTCACAGCCTTCCTGCATTATCCTAAGTACTGTTCTAAATTAGAGTCCTTTTTAAAATTTAGCAACAGTAATTTAGGTCATGTAGTAGGCCAGGCCAACTGCTGACACAATGGAATTAAGGTTACAAAAACTCCCAAATTATTAGCACACTTGTAATGGAGAAGTATTAATAGTACTTGATTACATTCTTTTAATTCTAACATATGTGTATTCTAATATATATGTATACATATATCTTAATTTGCAGAAAAAAGGTATTATATGGTATTCTTTTTTAAAAATGTTAAAATATGCAGATTTATGGTTTGAGAATGTACTTTTGCTATACTTTGCTAAGTCTGCATTGCGGCAGGCTGCAATCCTTTAAAGAAACGGTTATACATATATTTTTGTTTCCCGTCCCAAAGTAATAGCAACAGCTAAGAGTTGTAGCAAATTTTCCAAATGATCATCAAGCAGCCTGTTGCTGGAAATGCACTTACAAGATTGTTTATTAATAGCATTTGGGTGTAGCAGACTTAAAGAAAATGATTAAAAACAAAAATGTCTCTGGCAAAAAAAAAAAAATGCTAAGTACCTCTTCCAAAGTTATAATTTCACTCCATTCACTTTAAGAATTCAGTTTTTTGAGGCTTATTAACATTGTGAGTCAGTACATTTGAAGGCTAATGGTGTAGTCCTCACAGTGTAGATACAGCCTCGCTGCTTTGAGCCAAAACTAGCTGTAAAAGTTACATACTTTTGTTATATAGATTCACTGACTGCTTTTATAATTTAATCTCCAGTCTTATAGATTTGGTTTGTCTTTATAAAGAAGTTTCTCTACATAAGTTGCTGACATACCTAAAGATAGTCTGCTTGTATCCTACTATTCTTGGTAAATGCGAGAGGGGAAATATTGTCACATTATGAGCTCTGGTCTTGCGCTTTCCCTTAAGCTCCCCACCAGAGAGCAGGAGGAAGGCTTTCCAGACCTCCAGCAATTCTTCCATCCCGAGACTTCTGCTACATCTTTGTAGTTGCTTGCACTTTGCTCCTGTTCTCACAAACCAGCTGGGAAATGTCTTATCAATTATTTTGCTGCAGCTCCCTTCCATCCCTCCATTTAATTGTGTGTAATTCCAAACTGATCTAAAGTTCAAAACTTTTTGAAATACGAATGTCCCTCTGCTTACTTCTTTTTTCCCTCTGACACAACCATGCAGTCTAGCTAATTTTAATCTGAAAGACCTTCAACAGGTCTTTCAGATTAAAACTCAACAACATGCTGGGACTGTACACCACCATATTACTGTGACTGTAAGCCATGGTATCACTTGGTTTTCAACTCTGGTGCAAGCTGAGCTACAATTCTGTTTTGTTTGGATGATTTTCTTCTACTTCTTTGCTCTCTACCACTCAAACTTCCGTTATTATTGGCATAACACAAAATAACTGAAACAGCACCATTCAAAGAAAATAGACTGCATTACTAATATCTAAGAATTGCTAAACCACATTGCTGAATATCTTTTAAACATGCATCTTTCAAGAAAATAAAATATCCAGTAAGGTATTACTGTCTTGCTAAGTTTGAAATGATGCCAAGACCAATGCTAACAAACATAAGAACTGAAAATAGCTCAAATGAGATGCTGAAATTCTTAAGCTGCAAAGTGACAGAATTTACATTTGAACATAAATGGAATTGATTCTGCTATGCCCTAATTAAGAGAACTGCCAGACTACAGTAGAACAATAGCCTAACTAATCAAGAAGTTTAAGGGATTAGATAAAACTAAATGCTTCATAATGTTATAAAGATGTCTCCTCATTCTCCTGTAGCCATAATTTAAATAACTGCAATATTTGGCCTGCAATTACTCTCAATTTAAACAATTTTTTCAATGCTCTCTAGCATTCCTTCTCCCTGCCCATCTACCTTGAGAGGGTCAAACTACGTTTTCTTTCCTGTGTTGGATTCACTTAACTGAATTTACTTAAATTGAGTTTTGGCAAGATTGCAGAGTTGCCTGGCATTTCTATGGAAGGTCTCAGCAAGTGACACACTGTCACACATCAGTCAGGTGGTGGATTAAAGAAAGAAAGTCTTTTTGCTAGGAGTACCACATATTCAACTACTATTTTTTTTTTGGTCCTGTTAAGTCTCTCTCTTACTTGAAAAAAGCCTGTGCTAGCTTTCAGATCTCACTGTGTACATTCTGGAATGATATTTGCTTCAGACAGCTTTAATAAAGAATCAAAATCACCTTTGTAGAAGATGACATTTTCCACTTAAATCACACATCTCTGAGAGCCAAATAAGCGAACTACCCAGTCTGGAGAGGAAAATATATATACTGTTTTATTTATTTTTATTTTATATATACATTTTTAAGAGTTTCATAAAAATACAAACCAGGATTTTTTCTCCTAATCAAGATAGACAGGTGTTGGAAACCTAGACGCAAGCATCTGTAACTTCCCTGAATAAGGTATACTGGGGTAAGATCTGCCAACATTCATTGCAACAATTGTCCTAGGTTCTCTTCTCACAAGAAGAGAGGTAGTTTAGTTTAGATCTTTGAACTAGATCATCACAGGACCAGCAGAGTGCCGGTGCTGACACAAGGGACGAGGGGCAGGACCTCACCTGCCACTTTTCACTCGCCTTTGGCTTGGCCAAGCATGACATGAAATGTCACTGCGTGCCCTGAGAATCAGCTTTTTTTTTTTTTTTTTTTTTTTTTAAGGGAGAACTCTACAAAGTTTCTTTTTTTTTTTTTTTTTTTCTTTTCCTCCCACCCTGGTTTCACTCTAATTCCAAGAAGCTTTCAATTTTTTTTTTGATTTCTTCATTCTGATAGAGAATGTGGGGAAGGTGTTAAAACTCAACATATGTGCACCTAAATCTTTATTTTCTGGACAGCTCGGCATTCATGAAACTGGTGATCTGTCATCATAACCTTTTAAGTAATTCACATCACCTGCCTCAGAGTCATAAATGCTACAGTTGTATAGCTTAATCATATTTTAGCATCATCATCTAGTAGACATTTATTTAATCATGCTGGATGTAAGCTCTTCTAATGACCAATTTTTACATGTCTATTGGCAATAACATTATTAAGAATGTTTGATACTGCAAGGCCCTTTCTCCTACCCTCCACCGCCTCCCCCCCCCCCCCAAAAAAAAAGGAAAAGAATCTGAACTGTTTTCCTGAACAAGCTCTTGAAAAGAAGCCCTTTTTTCCTTCAGAAGTCTTCAGATATAAACATTTGACTTTATGGCAAATCAGAGCAGATATCTTGTACTGTAACAATACTTGATTATACTGCAGCCCTGTTCAGTAAAATGAACAGCTGAGATTGTAGGTGATGTCTCCCACAGAAGACATATTAAGTAACCTGAATTAGCTACACATTTATCTGTATTCTCATGAAGCTGCATTGGACTCCATTATGTGATATTATGAGACACCCAGGAAAATAAATGGCTCTAAAAATAGAGCCACCATTCAAAAGCACTTAAAACTATTCATTTAATAATAAGAGGCAAGCTTTGGAATGATGATTATGACACTAAAAACAAAGCAGAACATCAAGGAACTCCTGCTATTGCTCAAAACAATCCACAAACCATCCACATGATCATGTCTCAAGCAAACCCTCACTTGGAAGACACAATAAAAGGAAATGGTAGACCCACAAAAAATGAAAATCATACGAAAAACACACACACGCACACACACCTTTCAAAACTAAATATATGTACAATGAATTCTTGGCTTTACTGTTTAGGTAGCAAGAAGATCACAATCAAATTAAAAATATTCAGAATCACAAATCTGTCTTTAAGATTTATGTATTTCATATTGTTTAAAAGATAGTTCTCTTTTGGACAACAAAGATGTATCTGAGCATAACTCCATCATGGTAGTCCTAATAGCTCCTCTCCTATAGGCGGGATAAAGGAAAAATCAGTAACTGATGGTTAAAAGGCATATTTTGAAAAGACATGATACTACATTAAATAGCTTAGACCACAGCTGCAGATGTAACTTAAATCAACGTATGTCAGCACCATAGCCAAGCTAACAGCATCGCTCTCCACCTTCCCTACGCTTCCCAACCCAACCACCGCTGAGGCCACAGCGACCTAGTTGCAGAAGAGCTAGAGCCCTTCACCCCTTCTTTCAGTGACACTATGTTGACTAGCTAGGTTCATTTTGCTTTTCTGTACTTAAATCCACCAACTATCCATAAAAATATAGTCCCTGCAATAGGAGTGGCTTACTAAAAGCAACGTGTAATGCTGGACACAAGTTCCTGGTACAGGCACAGTTGTTCTGTGACGGTATATTACAGCTACACTTCCCAAAACAGAAGCAGCTGCAGTGGTGCAAACACACAACACACCTACTTGTGGTATTGCCTCTACAGTGACCCACTTCTGCTGGCAAGGGTCAGTCCTAGGATCCAATTTCAACAGGGCCCGTGAGCCACTGCTAGCAGAAATCGGTTGTTGTACCAAGCCCCCGTGTGCAGGGGAGCACCACGTTCTCCCGCTGAAGCGCTAACGTGCTTGGGAAGGAACATGCTGGCAAGCTGAGAAAGAACAAACCTACGGCTCTCTGAAGCGTGCGCTCAGGCACTGCATTTTTATGGTAATTTCTCTTTCTAAGCACCTCCACGCATCAGCAGAACCTCTGGCTTTGTGGGAAGAAGCGAACTGAAGCAGAAGGGAGGAGCGAGCGGGCTGCGCAGCGGCCGCGGGCCCAGCCGCCCCTGCGGGGAGCGTCCGCGCGCCGGCCTGTGGTAACGGCGCCGGCAGCGCGAGGCGCAAGCGGCAGCGACGCAGAGCCGTGCCTGCTCCTGACAAGCTGCTGGTTAGTTTTACTAGGCTCTAGCTCGAGAACGAGGGAAGGACCCCCATTGCTTTGGGGGATTCTTTTTTTGAATGTTTTTATATTGCTTTTATATTTTATTTGTATTTACATACACAAATATAAAAATATATTTTATATATAAATATAAAAGCATACATATGTATATCTACTTTCCTCCACATGTTAAGAGGACCTATTGATTTAGGATGGGATGGTTACTTGTGTGCTCATGTTTTCAAATTGAGAATCATGTCCTGAAGATCTGTTGCAGCAGACTGTTTTCCTTGTACATCCAAGGAATCAAACACAGCAGATGGGAGTTTCTCAGCTGCACTGAAGATGATTTCTAATGACCTCAGCTACAAAGATATTTGGATGTTCTGGCACAGTTTTGTATTGTGTCAAATTTTAAAAACACTCATTCCTCTTATCAGAGTAGTAACTAGTCACTAAGGCCTCAAACGCTTGCACCCATTACAGCAGCTCATCTTTCCATTACTATTCACACATGTAGAATTAAAACAAAACTATGCAAGTGTGAGACTGTATCCTATGAACACACATCAAAAGGAGATTCTATAGATATGATTCTATAAATTCATGAAATGCATCCATCCATTCTACCAAAACCTCACCTGTTTTTGTTTAACATGTAGGAAATCCATCAAATAATGGTTTTCCTACTCAACTTTTACTTACGTATTGATGTAAGAGTTGTGGATATACTTATGAACATATCCTGTAACTATTCTTAAAAGCATACTTTGAGCTTATGATAATGCATATTAGAATATTAGACAATATATCCCTGTTTCTCACTCTCATTAGAGAGAATATTCATAAGTATTCAAAGTATCTGCATAAATTTGACAGCTAATTAGACTTTAAATATGCATGATTTGGATGTTACTTCTAGCCAAATTTCATTAGTATGTCAGTGGCAAGAAAAAATTTCAGAAGCAAATTTAGTTGTCAACTGCTACAAATTGCCATTTAGTACTTTTAATATTAATCTGAATGTATACATTAAATTAAAATATGGTATTAAAAGAACAAGCCGAAGCAACATTATCACACTTGAATCACAAGAGAATTATTTTTTTTAAAAAAATCCAACCAATTAGTTTTGTATGCTGAAACCTTGAAGGCATGAAAGCTTCTGTACTTGAAAAAAAGAATACCCCAAAGTATACACGGTACAGCTCACAAGACTTCAAATGTTTAAGTATTATTAGGCATTTTGTTTTTTGCTGTATTTTTATTTTTTATGCATCTAATTATGTGATGCTGCCTCACTCAGAAGTTAATTACGATGAAGCCAATTTGTAAGGCAGATATAATCATATACTGGTTTCCGGTCAAAAAGTAATTTGACGTTGCAGGAAAAGGTACTGTTGACTATTCCACTCTCAGTAGACAGCTCTGAGCGCTACTGCCTTTGAACAATATGGCTTGATCCCTGTTAATCCCATTCTGCTGCTGCTCAGTAAGCGCTGCAAGCTGAAACTGTACTGACATAACACGATGAAGGAGGCTGTGTGTGAGAGCAGACTCCACACAAAAGATCAGCTGATTTGGTAGTATCAGTGCACTGTGAAGAAAAGTTATGTACCTATTTTTATACCTGTGACCCACTCGTAGGATCATTTGTTCTCGTTTAGGAATACTGTTCTTTAAAGTAAGTCTTCGAATAACTGAGTTGGAGCTAAGACACAAGACGTTACTGAAAATGGACAGGCACGAGGAAAAGTCTCTGGTACTTTGTGCATGCACATAAATGCACATTATACAACTAAAATTGCACTGCTGAACTCCAGTTCACCTTCTAATCAAGATTTTACAGGTTATGCATGTGAAAATCAGGCAGAAATGAGTGTGTACCCTAGGCCAGCACAGGTCTAGATTTCCATCAACACAGCTTCTACAACCTCAGAGGTTTGAAAAAGGGCAGTTTACATTTTCAGAAAGAAAAAGCTAACATACAAAACATTATCTTCTGGTGAACATGGCTATGAGAATGGAACAGGCATAAGACAAAACAAATGAAATCTCTAAAAGAAAAAAAAACAAAGTAAAGCTGGTCAAAAAACATGGAAGAAACATTTCAGAATAGTTATTCCACCAAGTAAGTCTCATAACTGCTAAATCCAGTACCTCTCAGGTCTTTTGACTTACTTCTCAGGCTAATATCGAAGTACTTTAGTTAGACTTTAGAAATGTACACATCTAGCATAAATGTGAGCTGGGCCTGTTTAGCCTGGAGAAGGGAAGATTGAGAGGGGATCTGATCAACATGTACAAGTACCTGAGAGGAGAATGTCGGAAGGATGTGGCCAAACTCTTCTCCATGGTGGCCAGTGACAGGACAAGGGGTAATGGGTGCAAATTGAAACTCAGGAAGTTCCATCTCCATGTGAGAAAGAACTTCTTTCCTGTGACGGTGACAGAGCCCTGGAACAGGCTGCCCAGAGAGGTTGTGGAGTCTCCTTCTCTGGAGATCTTCAAAACCCACCTGGATGCCACCCTGTGCCACGTGCTCTGGGTGTCCCTGCTGGAGCAGGGGGGGTTGGACTAGATGATCTCTAGAGGCCTCTGCCAACCTCAGCCCTTCTGTGATTCTGTGAAAGTCTCTATTTTCACATTCTGCCATTCCTGCCCCTCTGACAGGGAAGTTTAATGATATCCTGCCACATTTTTAACAGTAACTTAACCTGTAACTATGTCTCCATCCCACTGGAGCCTGTGCTTCACGCTGTCAGCAGGGACAAAGCTTTGCAACAATTAAAGTCTCAAGTTTTAAATGGAAACAAAACCTAGCACTACATGTTTATGCTATATTCAACGAATCACCAGCTAGTTCTTTTTTTTTGCTGCATAAACTAATTTCTGTTTTCTCCTTCTGAAATTAACTGCTAGATATATTCATGAACAAGGCATCAACTCTGAATGGAATAAAGCTGCCATCAAGCAAAATCTCCTTATATGACTTCAGTATTCAGGGCCCTGCCATTTGGCACACCAAGAGCAGTTGCAAATTCCCTTTAGTATCCTCCCAGTTTTGCAGCCCATGCTGCAATCCCAGTGAAGACAGACAACGTATGAAGAATTACTCTGCAAAGACTTTTCATAGCCCTGACATCAATTCTCTGTCATTATGACTTGTCTTTTTTTTTTTTTTTTTTTTTTTTTACTAACCTGTTTTCCAAGTTCCTTTATGAACAGACCCAAGGACTGCAAAATGGGCACATTTACATCTAACGTTCCACAGGATAAAGGAGATTTTTATTCTTAAAAGCAAAAACTAGGGAGACGACTGCTCCAGCCTTCTGAGACCAGTACTATCATAATATGTTTTTAAAGTTCTAATTTTTAAGGTTTTAATGCATCTGCGATCTTACAGGATACTCCTAAAGGGTATCTGCTCATATCTTTGATACTCACAATCAGCACAGGCTTACTTGCACTCTGACTTTATTAAAGTAGAGGTATATCTTTCTCATAATTCACTTTTAGAACATCCACTGAAGGTTTTTTCTTTTTCTCCAGGCTATGTTGTCTAAACTTGACTTTCTCCAGAAGAAAAAACTCATCTCCTGTTTGGGTTATCCATCAAGTCCAAGCTCTGATGCTCAAAATTTGTTCGGAACCTTCTGCTTCCAGAACATCTCAATCAGTGGGAATGTTAGAACTGCCTTTGGAAAAGCAGGGCTAGCAGTGACAACAAGCATTTTTCCGATCCTACTTTCTAAGGGTTCTCAAAGGAAAAATAAAAAACCCCAGGTTTTATCATGTTCATCTCTAGGAGATAGTACTAATACTGTATTAGCATTCTACACTTTTTTTTTTTTTCACAGAAAACAGTAAGTTGAAGACTATTCACAAGGAACAGTATACTTTATATTTTCCATCCTTCCTCTTTGAAGAGGATCGGCAACAGTTTAGTGCATCCAAACCAAGATATTCTATTAAATCATTCACAACATTTTGCAGTTGTGAGCACAATATGTATTGTATCACACAGTGTTAGCACATAATCCATACAAACCTTACTTTGGCTGGTAGAATAACATGGAAAGCAAAATATATATTAAAAAAGCAGTGAAAGCTAAATAATGAATTTACAATCAGAAATATCTTCTTATGTTGTATTTTTTATCATTTTAAATATCTAAGGATAAATCAAGTTTGTAATGCTTTTGTGATAAGCGTGTAGGAGACCTCTAATGATTGCCTGTTGAGATAATTCTCGGACAACTATTCTAACCTGAGAACAGCCTCCCATGCTGTTTAAGATGGTGTGAGCTCACACTCCCACCAACCAGCTGTTGCAACCTCTCTCCCCTGGGAGATGATCACATTCAGGATATGATCCAAGTTAAAATAACCCTTTTGATCTTTCCTGGATCCAGTTCTCAGCTGAATCAATGCAGTGGTCTGGTTCACTCTGTCTACCTTAGGCTGCTGATGATTTTTGACACTTATTTGCCAGCAATAATCTCAACACTTATATGAATAATGAAATCTGTCAGATATATATAAAGGTCTGAGGAAAAAAACGCATCAGTAACAAAAGTTAATGCAATAGAAACCATGTGTGACAGCTTGCCAGAAAATCTCAGAAAACACCCTCTATATGATACCACTGTAAAAATACTACAGTAATTACTTCAGAGTATATCTGCTGTATGAACACACAAAAGCTTGGTTTGTAAAAACACCCGTCATTTTCCAAGCTATTTGGCATGACTCACTGATGAAGACAAGAGAAGAGTGATGAACAGACCAACGACTAAGGGTAAACATGAAAAATATGAATAGTTCCATTCTGCCAAAGGTAAATTCAGCTTTCTGAAACTCTCTCTGCAACAAGTCTTGGATGGGGTTTAAAAGTCTACAGGGCAAATTCCATTGCCTTTCCTGCTGTTTTCAGTGCTGACAGTTTTCAGTGGGGCTATTCAGAATCATTTATCAGAAGGAAGTTATCAAAAAAATCAGTTTGCTTGAAACTTGAGAAAATCCTAGGTGTCAGCAGAGCAAAAAATAACACCTGTCAGCACAAAGGATGAAAAAGGGATTTAACTGCAGAAGTCAAGGAGAAAAGGCAACAAAATCTCGCCTGGCTGTTACTGCTGCAGCTTGCGTTCAGAAGCAGTAGCATCACTAATGGAGACTTTATAGCAGCTTCACTTGGAGAAGATGACACAAGACATGCTGGTTACACTGGATGTTTCTAGGTGCCTTTGCATTCCCAAAGCAAACTACTATTCCGTGATATGAAGAAGTGGCAGAATTTTCAGACTAGTAAACTGCATCAGCAATGAGAAGATAAACAGTTTTATTAATTAGTTTTATTTATAATGTTTAGAAATTACTATAAATTGCATCACTGAGTAATGACTTAGGAAAATAAATTGAATTTAAAGCCATACGAAACTGATGGTAGACTCCCTGAATTCCTGTCATAATGAATATGCTTACTAACAGAGCATCTATGATCTTGCTAATCATCACATTATCAAAAGCTACATAAATAGATCCTTTAAACAGCTGTATAACAGCTTGATATTGAAGCGAGCCAATAAGTGACAATGTATCAGCTCACTAAGGTAGTAAAACGTAAGAAAAGAGCAGCTTTTGTATGGAAATTCCTTGCAATTATGAAAAACGAACACTCACTCCTGTGAGCAAACCTAGTAATTTTTTTAGATTTTGGGGAAAATGAAAGATCCACTTACCGTTATCTTTGCTGCTGTTTTCTTCAATGGTCATTTGTTCTGCTAGCTCAGACAGTGATTCATCAATGGTCTGGCTTCCACGCAAGGTTAGCGAAAGTCTCCTCTTAAACTTTTTCATTCTATCAAGATTAATTCTGGCTTAAAGAAGCCTGAAAAACAAAAATGAAAAGAAAAATGTGAGAAAACACTTAGTTCATCAGAAAACTAAATTAACTCACTTAAAAATGCAGGAAGAGTGAAAGGAAGTTTAGCCAATAAGTGATCCTTAAAACAAGCTAAGATCATTCTATCGGACCAAAGACAAAATGAAATTAAAAGAATGATATGAAGAGACTGTCAAAATCACCATGATGATGTACTGTCTGGTGAAACACTGCAGCAAGAAATCTAGATTAAAAAAAGTACACTCCTAGTATCTTCAAAAGATAAGAACCAATTTAATATCTTTAAAAATTAGGATATTTTAAATTTATCTAAGCAGAGAGATGGACAAAATCAGTTTCAAAAATATCTTCACAGAACTATTCATTTCAAATATTTCCAGAAAACTATTTATATCTGGCTAAATTATCATCTGCATTTTCATATAAATCACAAATTCTGCATAGAATGTTACTCTGCATAGAAATATCTGATTTTTTAATGTCTCACAGGAGATTTTTTTGAAGCTAATACACAATGCGGGATGACTTATTACAAAAAGGACCCGATTTTAAGTTAGTTTTACTACTATGCATTATAGGAATACAGTGCAATATTAGGACAGTAGAGACTAGAGAGCAAGGTTTACTGCTAAAATTTGGCTTAGAATTTCTTAAAGTTACTGAGTTTCTCTATATTTTGCCCGTATTAAGAAAGTAAATAAGCCAGGGCCTGGTAACTATAGCCAGAGGGAGCTTCCCTACAGCGGGGCAGGGAGCCTGAGTTAGGAAGGAGGCAGGAGGCACTGGCTCTGCAGAAAGCAGCACACCCACCAAAAGGTACCAGTAACTAAAGTACAGGAGACGAGCGTGTTGCCACAAGTCTGAGCTGGCACGTGAGCTTGCAGAGTGCCCTGTGCTTGCCCTTACATGACAAGGGCTCTTCTGTGCTTCGCCATCCCACACGAACAATTCACCCCATGTTGTTGCACAATAACTTGTTCAACTGCTCGGGGCCCCAAAGAGTCACGCAGGCAGCGCCAAACATACAAGCACAGCAAACCTTGAATCCTAAGCTGCTCATGTACATTTGCCTGCTTTTATCAGCTTCTTTTACACTGCACAGTGCAGAATTCACATATATAATAAGAAAATCAATTAAACGCTTCCCTGATGTCCTCCTCCGAACAGAGGAATGCAAGAACTGCCTACATTTAACAACAGGTTGTGAATATGGTTACTTTATTACAGAGGCAGCATCCCGTTAAGTGTACACCTTTCAGCCACACACCTTACTCCTTACACACCTACGTTCAGATGCTACGTAAGAGAGAACAGCACAACTTGGGCAGAAGCTGGAAGCGGCTGCTGGTGCCCGCATTCACGGGCTGAACAGCCATGAGACTCGATGGCACATTGTGGCAGGTGACACCAGGCTGGGCAAACGCAGACACAGCAAGGTCATCGCTGGCAAAGCAGGAATTGCATCCAAGGGCAAAGACACAAACTGGGAAACGACCTTAGCACCATCACGAACGGTCAGAAACACATAAGTGGGAAACGAGAACCAAAGTTATGGAGAAACAGCGATGCCAGCACTTTCAAAAATGTCCCTTTTTCTTAATCCAGTTAATCCACGCCAGACCTCAGCACGACGGATTTTGGTCTCCCCCAAAAGCGGGATACTCTCATAATTACTCTCATGATTAAGAGAACGGTCACTGGAATCAGTGACTGGGAACAGTCACTTTTCTTCTTCCGGGCCTGCTTTAAAGAAGTTATCTGGAACTGTTGTGATTCTGGGTTTAACTTTTCCAAATGGATGGCCTATATATCTGTTCATTTATTTTTCTTTAATGTAAAAGCAAATACCCTTTACAAGTGGATTTGCTCAGTTCTCTTACTACCCTGCATCTTCCTTCATGTATTGTTCTCAAAAAGGATACAAGAATTTTCACTTATGTAATACCACCATAAAGTTACCTGACTGCACAACAGTTTCCTCCCAATTTTCCACTTGGGCAGCTACTGAAAATAAAGATGCTTTTATAGGGAAACAGACTGTTCCTGGCTTTTAATCCTGCAAATATTTAAGCCTACACACTTTTAGTCAGAAATGCCTACTACAGAAAAACATTACATAAAATTGTAACAGACACATGGATTACAGAATCCAAGAGATCATCTAAATATCAAGCTTAAATATAATAAAATATTTTGCTATCTATACATAGCACATTTTTATTGTTAGGAGAGGATTTCATGGAGTGTTGAAGCACTCATCTTTACTAAAAATATTTTTACTGAGATTCCTGCCAAATACATAGCTTAATTTTGAAAAATAAAACAAAACAAAACAAAATCTACAGTAAAAAAAAAAAAGAATCAGAAGGGGGAATCCATGTGCAAATGAATCCCTTGCTTCTATGGAATGCAATGGAAATGGTTTACAGGGAAAAAAATGTTCACTAATACTTTTTCCCCTTAAAGCATCATGGTTCTTGCTAATCAAACATATACATAAATACGTAAGTGTGTATATATATACACATATGTGTTGAAGGCAAAGCAGAAGGAGTGACCAGAATATAGCACTTGGAAATATCTGAACTTCTAAATTCCTTCATTCTCACCTGGGCTAACATGACAGACACCTACTGACTGCTGAGATAGGAGTCAGGATTGACTCCAAGGATAGGACTGCTGCTCTGAAAAGGCAAGAATTTCGGAGAAAGTCTTTTTTTTTTTAATTTTTTTTTTTTTTTTTTTTAAGAACGCTTTGATTTCCCCCAAATTCATAAGATGAGTACTCCCCCCCCCCCCACACGTAACAGTAAATTTGATATAAATTCAAAACAGTTACTTGATTACTAACATATAACTAAGGGCCATAACTACATGTTCTAAAACTCTCCCTTTTCCTTAAGCTCTTACCGACTTCAAGAAGAATCTGAGATTTTTTTTTTACCTGAGCTTTAGAACAGAGTGCACTCTAAACAAGCTGTATCCACCCCAACTAAATGTCACGGTAGAGAGAAGCACAACTGAACATAACTAACGGAAACCCCACTTTTTTGTAGACAGAATGAGGACAAGCTACTCTCTGATATAACCCAGAAAAGCTAGCGAAGGCATACTACTTCAATCCATATTCTGATATGAAATGAAAGAAGCAACAGAATTCTAAACACTGCTTCTTATGGATGATCTTCAATCTAACCCTGAAAATTTGATATTTTGTCTTTGGGAGTAACACAATAGAGTGCTACAAAACCTTTGCTAAATCTAAGGCATTTTTCTCCTTAAAATCTGCAGAAAAAGTAGTTCCCAATGTTTACATTGTCATTAAGTTACAATTAAGCTTGATAGTCTCTCACTCCCACTTAACTCTCAATGTCATTTAAAAACAAATTTCTACAATAGCGTATGGAAAATAAACCTTACAATTTTTAAATGAGATCTTAACTAGATGATTTAAATGAGTGGGTTCTGCTTCCCTTGCTCCATGTCAAATTTATCTTTCCTGTAAAACTTGTAGTAGAGCACTTTACACTCAGGAAAAGCTCATGTCTATGGCACCTCAGATACACACTAGAAATGTCCCAGCGCATTTGGATACCACAGTAACAGCTCACCTAGAATCTGCATCCAGCTATTCAGCACAACTCATAGGCCTTACAACACTGAAACGATAGCTAAAATTCTCAAAAGATTCTCAAACTTCCCAAGCCCTCAGATGCTCTATGTCTTTAAAGCAGAAAGGGTTTCTCAGCGTGACCAGCTTATGCTGGGTGATTCACCTGAGCTCAAACATCAGTTAAAATTCTCAGAAATAATGAAATTATTTAGGAGCTTAAATTTTACTTGAGGAGGGTCACCAAGTATTTAGTGATAGTTCATCAAGATCTTGCTGATGCAGAGCCCTTTGAAGTCAATGGGAACCTGCCCTTCAGCTTCACAATAAGCTTTGGATCAGACTAAACGCCGACTCTTCTTTCTGCAGACCTTAAGTGCATTAAGGCACACCTAGAGAAGGAGCGTTTTGAAATAACTTTTCCATTTAGACATGCACCAAAGTTGCTACGTAACTGCTTTTAGAAGCTGCTTTACAATCTGGTAGGCGCTTTCCAAACATCTAAAGGCAGTTTATGTTCTGAAGAAAACAACGTTATCTGAAGACTACAGCTAAAAAGATAAGAAGAGATGGGCTGTTCAACAAAGCATGCAAGCTGGGACACGGCAGGGACCTTAACGGTGCGACACCAAACCGGAGCCTGTGGCACAGGAGAGCAGGGCAGGCAGACATCAGCACGGCCACGTCGGCGCTGAAGGAGGGGACACGTGGGGGCAGCTCCACGTAAACCCGGACGCACGCGCAAGGATCGTGTCTGAGAAGCTGCTGCCAAGCAAACTGGCAGATCTAAACAGCGCTGGGAGATACTGTGGAAAGGCAGATTACAAACTGGGGATGGCATGGCAGAGTTTTGAAGGGTCTGACAATTCACAAAATGGCTGAGGTTGGAAGGGACCTCTAGAGATCATCTAGTCCAAACCTCTGCTCAAGTAGGGACATACAGAGCATGCGGCACAGGGTCTCATCCGGGCGGGCTGCATTTTTATAGGACGCAAGACGGAAAATCAAGTAGGATGCTACCAGTTGCACAATAAATATGGTCCACACAACTAGGAAGAAGCGAGAATTGTGAAATTCTCTCTCATAGCCTGGGCCTCAGTATTACAGTTCTTCATGTTTCTCAAAATCTATTTCCACATTCACTGCAACTTTCAGAACTGAGCAATTCATCACCATCTTGTACTGGCATTTCAATTACATCAGTTATATGTCTGTTAAACAACCTCTTGCTTTACAAATATTTTCAAACACGTTACAAACCATGCATTGAATCAAAGTGTTTGGCTGCATTAATAATTTTTCATGTGTCTAATTCAAGACTAAGTGTTTCTGAAGGTGATAATCCAAGATATGTCAGCAAGAGAGGTCTGAAAGGCTAAGAATACTGTGAACATTAATTAAAACAGAAACAGGAAACACCTGGCAAGGATATTGTCCCCTTAATCTAAGGAGAAAATCACTCTTCCATAATGTTTACATTTAGTAATCTACTTGAATTAAAAAGGTATTGATCACACAAGCATCTTGTACATGACTTGCTGAACAAACTATTAATTACACTAGGGAGAAACATATGGCCTAGTGTATTTAAGATTATAAATCAAGAGTTCCAAAATCTGTGAAATTCATAGCTAACACAGATCTAACTTCCTTACGATCATGATTCCCCTATACAAGAATGGAATATAAATACGGCATCTTAGTCACTGCATCTGTTCTTTGTTTTTTTTTTTCTCCCTCTCCCCCTTCACATCTGTTTGTGTCAGTGAAAGAAAAAAGGTCTTTACCGCGTTTCTGAGTGCCCGGCCCTGGGAAGCATCACAGCTCCGGGCAGACGGACTCTGCTCCCGCAGAGCCCCGAGGTCCGGGGCTGCGCAGGGCCCCGGCGCTGGCGCCGCGCAGACACGGCCCACGCAGGACAAGCCGATGCCCCAAGGGAAGACTGACCTTGCAGGGACACGGAGCCCCTTACAGCTTTGTCCTTACTAAAAATAAAGAAGAATTACAAAGGAATCAATAAGGAGTTGTGCCTCTGAAGCGCGGCCTTCCCTTGTTTATTTGCAGACTCGCAGCCCAACTGAGCCCTGGTGAGAGAGGCATTCACAGGGATTAACCTGTTAGCAGAGGCCTTCCGAGGTAACGGGGGCAAAGAGGTTCCTGCCGTGGTGCTCAGGAGCACGTATATTCCACTCCTCAATTGAACTGGCAGCTCGAAGGCTCTCTGGATGCAAAGGAAATCTATGGAAATTGAATTTAAACTGGGAATACCCTGCTGTCCCCTCCCCTCCAATAATCCCTTTGCCTTGAAACAGTAATAAATTGTAAGAAGCTTTAAAATAAACCCTTGAAAAGTTAAGGACTACATGATTCATTAGCATATGTGTATTTAACTACACTACTGGTACAGAAAGTAAGGGAAAAAAAAATCCAGCAAGAGGGCCACATTTTGCAGTTGCTACATATACCACATCTTGATCTTTCTCTCAGACTGAAAAGCTTTACTTAAGTAACCACAGTAAAGTTAAATTCACAAAAAGTACACATGTATTCACACGTATACAGGTGTGGATCTATGCAATACTAAATACCAACATCAGTAAAGAAATGGCATTTGATAGCTCCCTAGGTTATTGCACCAATTAATAGCCCCATATTAATTATCAAAGGTTCTGTTCTCTCGACGGATGACGGGGAAACCCAGCATGGCTCTGATTAAATTGGCTGACATTTAAGCCGACAAAATGAATGGGCTGACTGGCCAAGCTCGTTGCATTTGCTCACAGTCCCGCGAAACTGCAGCTCTCTCCTCTCACCAGGGAAGGCAAAAAGCAGAAGGCTTCGTGACCGCCCCACATGCACTACCACTGAGCTGCACATTTTTCATCTCTAAAGGATATGACGAGCACTGGAACCTCAAAACAATGTCCGTAATTTTGCTAGTGTTGATAAATAAGCATGCAGACACAATAAGGCTTTGGGAAAAAAAATCCTTAAGAGAAAAAAGAATCAGCTTCTGCTCCACTAGCGTTTTGTTAGTGAAGCCTCTGTGAACAGTATTAAGACAAAAAGGCGGCTCCCTCATACTGAGATTATTCTAGAGTGACAGATTTACAGGGATGCAGTCATCACTTCTGAGATCACCTTCCCCAGGCTAGCCAACAGTCCTCCACCAAAGAGCGGCTCAAGTGGAAAACCTCGCTCGGACACGAGAGGACCATATTAGCTCAGAGACTGCAGGGGCGTCGCGATCTCAAGAGCCTCAGCAGTTCTGTCGTAAAAAGCCTGGACTTTCAAAAGCTAAAGGCTTTCTTCTTATCTCGTGATTCAGGGATAAAATGAAAAATCTCATACGGAAATAGCTTCTCGGGGAGGTCTCCGTACAGAATCACCACCTGAACTTTCATGAGCAGAGTATTCACCATTTCCCTCTTTTTGCACATAGTCTCTAAAATATAAAGTCTCTAAACTAGGACAAAAAAATAGACACTCTGATTTGGTGAAACAATCAAAACAACAAAGACATTTATTAAAAAAAAAAAAGTCAGAACTGAATGGCACTGGGAGAGCTGTTGAGGAAGCCTTCTTATTGCCTACTTGAAGATTAACCATAAAGGATCACAGAGCTGATCACAGAGACAGCATAAGCTATTTCTCACAGTTGGACCAAGCAGGCGCAACACCTGCATAGACCTATTTTATAGACAATTCCAGAGGGGCAGTAAATAAGCCTTTTTTTTTTTTTTCCCCTCTCTCAATAAACAGACTTTGAACTACAGCTCAAGAATTTCTTTTAATTAGTGAACATCTTTTCCCTAAATAAATCTGTAAGGTGCCTCAATACTTTAAGACTTGTAAATTACTGTTTCTTCCTTCCCCTCCCCATCCCTAACTGATACAAACTCAGAGATTCCCAACAGAAAATCTCCCCAGAGGAAGCCGATCCGAATGTTTTTCTGCTGTACCCATCTTTACACGGCAGTCAAGATGCCCCAGCAAGGCCCCGATTTGCTCTGTCAGAGCAGGCAGACAAACGTTGCTGCATGTGTCTGCAGGGTTGTGTGCTGCCATTTACTGGTTTTCCAGATACACGCACAGAGTGCTCCTTCTCACACCGCAGCGAAGATGCGGATTAAGAACTACCCAGATTAAAAAAAGGGTAAAAGACACTACCCCTTGTGGAAAGGATGATGCAGCTGACGACCTGGGAAAGAAAGAAAAATGCTGCCCTGTTTGCAGAGCAGTTTCACAGATAGCTACGCTGGCACCCGAAAGGTGGAGGCAATATGCAGTCCGGGGCAGACGAGAGCGAGAGCAGCAGCACCCGCTGATCCCAAACGAGCACCTCCACGGAGCAGCAGCGCCGCTCGCTCGGCAGCACGCACGAAGGCCCGGGCGGGCGCCGCGCCGCAGCCAGTGCCACACCGGGCACCGCGCGCGCGGGCAGCGGCCTGGAAAACCGCGGAGGTTTTGCCTTCGGCTCATTAGTCCAGCTACACAAAAACTGAGAGATGACATAACTGCAGTCTGAGAATATAATGACGGGCAACAGCAAATGCTGTTAGGGAAAGATGACACGGGGGAACAAGAACAAATGGATATGAAATAGAGCGTAAGGCTTCAGCGCAAGTGCCTGCATCCTCTGCAACAGCTCAGGCTGTTGCGATTCTCACCGTGCAACGATCACGTCAGGCTCTTTTTGTCTCTGTTTTGTCACTTTTGGCTTGGAGATGAGAACCCGTGTGTGCAGATGGACAGATTTTCAGACCAAACATTGGTCCATGGATGATCCTTTTCCTTCCCTGTGCAGATAATTCTTCCCTGCATAACTTTACTCACATCTTTAAATATTATGATTTCTTCAAATAACCCACTTGTCAAGCAAGGCTTCCCAAAACCAGAAACTGGGTAGAAGAACAAAATTACAAATGTGTAGTTTGGGTGAGCCTGGCTAATCAGTCCAGGAGGCCAGGGTCCTTCCAGACTGAGCAAACAGTACAGCACATCAAAGGAGGCTACCCCAGCCTTATACTGCCTTTTCTTCGTCGGGGCAATTCTCTACGTGAAACTAGCCAAGCAAGTTTTCTAGACCTTGAACAGAGACAAGTGGAGGATTAAACAGCAACAAAAACAGATTACGCAGGGCTGAAACAATGACAAGATGCCAGCTCAACTCTTTAAAGAAGAGATAACCAGTCAAGGTGGCAGAATACTGGTCTGTAAATAAGTGACAGACCAGTAACAGCATTAGCTAGTAGTAAAAATGGAAAACACAACATTAATAATTATCATCAATGCTACTAAAGCAAGCAGGAATACTTAGCAGACAATAATGAAAGACAGTCCAATTTTACACGTGGAGCAACTGTGACTAATATGAAGCAAGCAACACTGATATTGTCCATGAGCCTGCTGAAAGACCCCGACCCAAAGCAGACACATGCGCAAGCAGCATTTCTATGCAGTCCTTTAATCTCCTGCTTAAAGACCAAGTAAGGAGAGCTGGGTACTTTACTATGATGCATCTGGACAGAAGCAGTTAAGAGAATCATACGGCAGATTTAGAGCAATGCTACTAGATACGTCATTGTGTTGGGCACACGTATTTGTCCTCTTCTGTTCTTGGGCAGAGGAAAGCAGTAAAACACTACGTTTGTCTTCAAAACAATTTCCTCTGAATTACTAAATTAGTAATGCTATCATCTTTGCATTGCTTGAATCTGATGCACTCCCATCCTGTCATGAACTGACCATTGCTCAATACCTTTCCCAGCAAACTAAATAGCTTTCTGAATTCTAGTTGCACCGTGGAGACGTATCACTACTACTGTCCATGACCTGGATAATGCTGCCAGACCACAAGATCTTCTCTTCAAGTTGTTAAGACCAAAAACAAAAAAAAAAAGAAAAAGAAAAAAAACCCACACCCCAAAGTGAAAAGCTTTATGAAAAAGTAAACTGTATTACTGCTGATAGAGACACTGAACAATGCCTGAAGCATTTCTGCTTTAAAGCTCCAGAATAATAAGCCTTAGCTGTTATTATAATGTCACATAGATGACAAGTATCTGCATCTTTCCCCTCCTCCAGACATTTTGTGTCTACTGCATATTAATTAACCCCCAAAACAAGAACAGGCAGAACCTCCAAAATAACTCAGTGCTGTTTAACTACACAGAAAGAACCATCCAAGCTCCCTAAATCCTCTCCACTTCCACTCCATTCTTTCTGAAACTTCTGTTTTCTGCAATGTTTTTCTTTTTGGAGTCTGGGTGTTGGAAAAAAGATTCACCTACTGCAATGTACCTATTAAATCACCTTTAGACTCAAAATTAATGGGCAAAGATTAAGGGCAGCAGCTGTAGTCTTAAGCAATTAATTTGGAAGGACTTTTTTTCCCTCCTAGTACCTGCAGCTTTGTTTCTTAACTTCCTTTTGCAAACCTTGCTCTATTTCATCCTCTGAAGGAGAGAGAATTACAAAGGCAAATCTACTGTTTGTCATCTCAAAGGGCAAAAGATTAAGTCCTGTTCACTGTAAGTTAAGGCCTTCTTCTCCAATGTTTTATGGTATGCTATGTCTTCTGCCAAGCTGTTGTTCCCATGCCATATATTTCACCTGTTCTAGACCTACCCAGTTCAACTTGCAAAAAAGAAACAACCCGGGAAAACAGTTCCTTCTACCAAAATATTCTTTATACTAAATTTATGTGCATTACAAAGGAAGTTTCTATCTGTTTTACCACCCAGAAATGCTGCTATAGAAGTGTTATCAAAAGGCTCTCTTCAGTTTGTTTCCTTTTGATAAACAGGATCCCAAACTTGGAATTAAACAGCCCAAGGAGCTTCTGTGGAGCAATGTGATTTTTACTTCAAGGATTATACCATGCTGCAAGTCAGTAAATTCTTTCTAAAAAAAAAAAAAAAAAAAGTTAACCTGTGTTTCTGCTTAATAAAGGGGAACACAATAAAACTTCTGCAGAAATGATCTGTGTCTCATTAATTATTTGTACACAAAAGGCACAAAATACTCAAGAACTATGAGAGCTCGTGATTTGCACTTAGTCATGTGCAACCAGAATATGATTTTGACATAACATCTGATAAGTAGATCTCTAAACTAAGCAAAATGAGCTTGAAGATTCTTTATGCATAATTATTTCACTCTTTCATACTCACGAAAATTTCAGCATAACAGTTTGCCCAACTGTTGACACGAAGTGAGCCTCAATTTTTATCTTCCCTAGCTGCATGTTTTTAGTAGAAGTACTACCTTTTTTGCAAGGTTAGAGAATTAAACTTCTCAATGGTTGAACAGCAAACCCAAAAGGACGAGCATTTTGTTGTATTAATTATACTTTTACTTAACACAGAAACAAGATATATATTTGCAATTAGATAACTTTACATTTGTTCTCAGTAAGAACAAGCAAACTGCAGCTGCTGCTAAAAAAGAAAATATAGTTTTAATGAACTCTTTTTTGTAATAACTCTAAAACACGGAAATATAAAAGTGATTTATCTGTCTGCTGAACCGTGCATGCTTCCTTCTGTTGAACTGTGCAGAAGCAGCCTTTCTGTCACTTCTGGTTTTAATCATATGAAAGGAACTGCTTTTTCTTCCCAACACAGTACAGACATAGATGCTCTTTGTAACAGCTGTCCTGTAGACATGGCCATTTCCAGCACTAGAAGTGTCACTGGGCCAAAGTGAGAAGAAACTGGAGATTCTACTTCCAGTTCCTTTACTTCGAAATTTAATAAAGGGAGACATTGCATTAAGAAAGTATCAAGCATCAGGTCTATTGATTGAATTGGTCCCACAGTCTCTTTTTGGTTATAATTTCAAAGAATTAGGACTTATCTTACTGCTTCAGTAAGTCTTCGGTATAACTTTTTTTTCTATTGCTCCACCCTTCTTCCAGCGGCCATTCCTCCAGTGTCAATCTCCTACCCAGATGTCATAAGGAATATTTTTAAGGTGTTTTTTTTTTTTTTTTTTTTTTTACATGGCATCATGAAGATGGTATTGAAATAAGTGTTCCCAACGAACCCTGGGGAGTTCTAGCTCTTCTAGTTCTTCATTCCCTTGACACTCCAACAGGATTATACCAAGGATTCCCCATCAGATATCCCCCTTCACACAGATGTGCAGAACTTGTTTTCTGGGCTTCTGCTTATTAGATTTATTTCCCCTGTTAAGAACTTGACATTTCATTTTCTTTTACCGTATTCCACACCGAAAAAACGCATCGGTTGACACAGCTCTCTTTCCTTTACATGGGCAGACACACGTGCACTAGTCGTCCACCAGTGTTCCTTCCTTCCCTCTCCCGGCCCACATTTCAGTCAGGAACACCTTATCTTGGGTTTTGTTCAGGATCACCACCCTCTGCTGCATTCAAATCACAAGTGAGCCAATTTCAACAGCTCTAAGGAGGCACTACAGATACTTCTATGGTCAGATATGTTAGTTTTGGAGACAATCCCAACAACCATATTTTCCACCTTTGTGAATATATTCTTGTTTCTGGGAAGCTGCTCTAGCAAAAATGCAGATGAAGTACTCAAGGTATTGACTAAAGAATGGGAAGCTAAAGCAGAGAATAAAGGTCAACCATGTAACTATAAAGATGTCAAAAGGCAGTAGGGATATTTACCAAGTGTGTATTTCACTTCTTAATCCAAGTAGGGAACGCTTACTTAAGTACTTTGTTTTTTTCTTACTTACCGATCATGAAGAAAGAAATAAGAGAGGTGCAAATCATTATCTGGTTACAAAAGATCTCCCCTTTGAATTCAACAGCTTCATTAGAGCTGCATGAGAAACTCTATGATGGCAGCAAACTTGGTCCATACAAAGTGCCTTCTGCCTCACTAAACTTTCAGTAGGAGCACATTCACTTCTGCTTTATGCTATGAATACACAACTACTTAAAGAAAAAAAAAGTGTTTCAAAGAAATGTGACTGAACTTACTAAATTAGAGGAGTAGTTAGATAATTATTTATTCTATTTTAATTTCCAGAGAAATACCTAATCAAAATACATATTATATCTTGGTACATGGTTTCTGAGGCATAAAAGCACACTGCACACATAAAAAATCTGATAAGTCAGAAAAAACTGATACTGAACACTATAATAGTGCAAGCAACATATTAAAACTCCATAATTAAAGATCAAAACACAAGCCTAATCCCATTTCAACGATTAACAGCTCTAATCTGTACTTCACCGTTCACATTATAATTTATATGAAAGTTACTTCACCTATCTGTGCAGCTTATCGGTCTTCAATTATGCTACAGCATATGACCTATTGAGAAAAAATGAAGTTTATTATCATGCAGCACTAAAAAAAAAAAAGTTTTGGCTATTTCCAGTACTAATATTTACTAATATTTCAACCACCACTTACAAGACGGTTGTTGGCAAATCAGCAATGCATAAAAACTTGCTTTTCTTAGGGAAATCACGCAGGAATATACAATTTTAAAAATTAGAAAAAAATAATTTTTAGACCTAAAAATAATTGATGTTTCCATGGCAAAATAGCTACAGCCTCTGGAGGCTGAAGCTTCTGCAACGAAATGCAGCTGAGAATCAAGGACAGCCACAAAGAACCTATGAAGTTACAAGCAAAGAATCAGGAGTAGAAAGGAGATTCACAAGGTATTGAAATCACTCGCAGAGTAAGAAAGGCCTAGAACGAAGCCCATCCAGCAGGTCCTCTCAGAGGTCAGAGCCGAAGCCGCGCGCGGCGGCCCGGCCTACTCGCCAAGCTGGCGCACGGGGCTGCGGGCTGCCCAGGGACCCACTAGGCCAAACTCCCATGGCGGCACCGCGCCGAGCGGCACCGCGCCGAGCGGCGGGGCTCTCCGGCCTGGCGGCGCAGATCTGCTGGAAACGCTTTGCAACTGCAGCTCTGTTCCGAAGCCGCGCTGAACAGACAGGCGTCTGTCCTACCCCAGCCGGCAGAAAGCCGAAGACCGACAGCTCTGCGCGCTCCGACCAGAGCAGCAGAAGTGCTGCTTGCTTGTCCTTGATCTGCACCCAATCTGTGCTCAGGAGTGATCCGGCAGCGGGAGTAATGAACAAATCTGCTATTCCTGAAGGTGAAGTTGCCATCTGAGGCACAGGCAGTTGGAATCAGCTGGCTGTACTAAGAGATTCACAGATATCGACAAAAGCAGAAAAGCCCTAAAATGCTCCAAAAAAGTCTTACTCCAGGCATGAAAGAAACAACTGTTTTCAAAAGTACAGTTACAGATTAATACTCTATGTGTTTGGTTTAAAAAATCTTGTTCACTATGTCTGCATTTATTAACCTTACTTTATCTTGTTACTTTCAAAAAACTACCATTGACCCATTTACTGTCCTAGTTCAAACCATGTTCAAACTCCCATTTACTTCCAGGAGAAGCATTAGTCAGCACCAGGCACCTCTGAGACCAACACCTTGCCTTGGATTTCACTTACTAGTAAGTTTCAGAAAAAGAAAAAAAAACTTGCATAAGAAAACACACAAGACCAAGTGGATTTATAGTCAAACTAGAATTTTTCTACTCTCCTCCTAGCCTAAACTTCCCAAGTTCAAGCCTTTGAAATAGATGTTCAAGAACAGCACCTATTTTTCCACTGGACCATCATGAAATTAAGATTTTGTCCCACATAGGACCAAAAACTGAAACACTTCATCAACATACCATTCTTTATTCAATGTCATGATTCTTTGTGACTTTTTAGCTTAACTTTACCAATCTTGATCAGAGATCTGGCCTCAGGAGGTTATTCCTTCAGAAGGCAGGTTAATTTGGAGCTACAATCTTCTCATGAAAATAATGCAACAGAGGTTCAAGGTTTAGCACCACTTCTGCTCCATCACGAAATATGCCAGTGACTTGCAACATTCAATCACTGGACCCTGAAGCACATAAATTAGCTTTTAATCTTTAAAGCGAATGAAATACTAGAGTTCCAGAGCTTAGAGGTCTCTTATTTTACAGCTATACACAAAGCCTCATATCAACCTAAGTCAGTATCTGCGAATTTCCTGAACACTTAGGCAAAGTAATAATAACTACTGAGAACATAGGAATTATTCCAATTTCTCAGAAACACAAATGCAACCTCTGTTTCCGTATCTTGCTCATTTACCTCATCCTAAAGGAAGATGGACAGACCACAGATGTGGTGGAATCAGAAAGGAGGCCAGGAGAAACTGTAGTAAAGAATACAGATTTATCAAAAGAGATCCAAATATATATGCTAGAAATAAGATAGGATCAGAGTGGTTCTTTAACTGAATTAATTTTTAACTCAGCCTCAGTATGTAGTTCAACAATACATTTACTTTTGACAGACCGCAGAACATAAAAATACAGTGATTCACGTAAAGCTGCAGCCTAAAAACAAGTAAAACTTACACAGAATGAGCAACAGAACACTCTGCCAACTCATATGGTGTGAATAATTTTCCAATGTGTGTGTGCAGCAATGCAGGAGAAAAATACTATCTTGTTCTCAATGTTTCTAAAATCAGATAAATCTTAAACCAACACTGAACCATTTAAATTACAAATTTGCTTGCACTAACAAAGTTTTTATCATATATCCTAGTGATTTTGGTCATCCTGCTATGAAAAATTTTGGCTAATTGCTCTAGTCTGTATGTTTCTCGAACTGTATTTTCTTGCCCCAAAATGTGAGCTGAAGCACAACGAAGCAGAGCGGTACCCAGCCACTACTGCCATCAGTGCTCAGCCCCTCGCGCTAACATGGCCAGTCCCAAATTCATGCAGCTGAAACTACTCAAATAAAAAAGTCTGCTATTATTTCTAATTATCTTGTACTCTGCATGCCAGTTTCTTCTATGTGAAATAGTTTAAATAAAAATTAAATAAAAGACAGAAAATGTGACTCAGCCAGCTTGATAGAAAGGTTTGATATTTTACATAATTCAGAGCTGTCATAAAGCATATTCGTATCTGATTTTTGGCACAAATGCACCTAAAATTTCAAATACTATAGATTACTAACTTGCAGAAGATTTTTTTTAAAAAAATCCTTTAAATAAGAAAAATATGCATATATCTGTACAACATTATGGTTCTGAAGCCTAAGGGTTCATGACAACTGCTTCCTGGGGAGCAAAAAGGATTATTATGAAAAGGCTGTGTTCTATAGTTAAAGGCTTCATGTTTTTCAGTATTGATTTTCTGTTCATTTTTCTCAATGCTTAGTATTTTTCAGCAGTTTTTAACTTTAGCCAACAGCATAAGTTTGCTTAGATACCAGTTAGGTATTTTATTACTGAGGATATAGCTATTTAAAACATTTACATTACTTAACTATACATAAGAGCAGATACAGCTAAACAATCTAATCCCTAATAGAGTATAAAAAATATAGCAATACGAACACATTATAGTGATACTAAGAGCTACTCAATGCCCCCCAAGGGTGGGGGCATTTCATCCCAAAAGGATACACTGCAAAAGAAAAATATTTACATGAATAAAAAGAACCACCATATCTGTCCTTTTTACGGTTGTTTTTTAAAAGTACATAATCCAAAAGTAGTATTTTTGGATAGAAAAGTATTAGGTAAACAGTGTGCCTGTACACTAATGCTCTGACAAGGATTCACTCTGCCAAGATGTGCATTAGCTACCTTCAACCTTCAGGGATCATTTAAGTTATGCATCTGTCAAACTCAGATTAAATGCTGGGGGCAAAAGCAGTTCAAACACTAAACATTTTCAGAACAGTTAAGCATCAAAACCAAACAAGCAACAGCATAAATTGGGTCAGTAATTCAACAATGCAGAAATGTACTCACTTTCCTCATGCTTTGCAGGAAGGTTAACCTTGCTCCAAGCTGAACTGAAACACTGACATAACAGATTAACTTGGTTTTAGCACCTGCTTTGCCATCTCTTTCCCCGATATAAAATCTTTGATTATAATATGGACAAATACTAAATCAATATTTAGAACTTCACATCTTGCTATTCTAAGAATGGGAGAAAATAAATTCTGGTCTAACCCCGAGTCCATTACAATGGACAAGGCTCAGTAAAGCACTCAGGGACTTGATTATTCCTTAAAGGTACTGGGATTTTAGGAGGGGGTGGGTGAAATTACCTTAATACCGCATTAAACAAGGAAAATCTGAAAGTTCTTGCAAACTGCATGCAAGATGAATCTTGGGTCTCTTGAGAACAAAAAAAAAAACAAACCAAATCCTACCTTTTAAGTAATATAGGACAGAACAGGGATAATGGATTTTGTCTCTCAATTTTCCAAGATTTCTACAGAAAAGACTCATGCTCGATATCAGATTTTTTTTTAACTGCTTCAGTTTACAAGATCATAAGAGGCCGCTTTTCTGTATCGCTATACCAGTATTCTCACATAATTTAGAAATACTCTCCTTACCTAAGTATGCTTTTTAGTAGGCGTAACTGTTCCCTTCAGTTTACTCTTCCCTGAGGGACAGGACTTATTGCTGATTGCACTAGATATGTTCAAAAAAAAAAAAACAAAATTGAGCTTTGTTCAAAGTCATCTTTTTGCATATCAAAAAATACATACTTGCAATCAATAGAAAAGCCACAGTGAAGATTTGAAATCTAAAAAATAAGGTAGATATTTAAGACTGTGGTCTTTATTGAAAGCATCGGAAATTACCTACTACAAAAACTTGTGTTAACTGTCTTGACAAATACTTTTAGCATTGATTATTTCCTTTTCTAGTTTTGATTTTTAAGATCTCCAGTTTTAAACAAGGTTAAACTTTGCTTAAATTTCACAAGTCATTTTTAACCTTGAGAGAAGTGGTGTGAATTACATAGGAAAACTATTCTTTTTTTGAAGTTCCCAGACTTGAGGTATCTCAATTAAGAGGTAAAAAAACCAAACATGGATCAATGTGTAAAACGTGTAAAATCAAGCTCTTTGAAAAATTAAGATAATATCTTCTTCAGTGTTCCCTACTAACCTGTATAATGTATGCATCAGAAATGAACCCAAATCATTGACTCTTTCTTCATAAACATATCATCCTAGCCCTGTCAGTAAGGAAGTATATATCATACAGACTGCAGAATCAAATACAAAATTGTTAGTTATGCCTTAAATTTATAAGATTTTTCAAAATTCTAAGATTTTAAGTTTGAATCTAAACAAACTTCATACTCTCTACATTTACTGCATTACTTTTTCTTTCATCTCTTCGATGAGTATTACATCTTTTTTCTATATCTATCTTTTTATCTATCTCAATCGTCTCAAAAATCAATTAATAAGTCAATTAGCTCTAACTGTCAGTGCTCTTTTGGGCATCTGGTGCCTAGGAAATATGCGGAATAATAAAGTCATTTAAGAAAAGAAAAAAGAAAAGAAAAGAAAAAAAGGCGACTTGCTTGCTAACTTGCCTCTCTGGATCTGCAAATAGAGGAGGCTGCGTGTAAAGGCAAGAAGTTGCAAGTCATTTTCTAGTTCAAGAGGAAAACATCAGTAACGCCATACAACCTGTTTTATACCATAAGTCCCACTGATGATTCACGTAGAGATCATGACCACTTAATCTCACATTCTTATCTGAATACATAAGGAAGTTACCAGCTGTCTATCCCGCATGAAAAAACACTGCTAGCATGATAAAAGGTGAGTTGTTTTGTATTTTAATACTGACAATGGCATATATTTATTTGTGAAAACTCATGCAACATGACAACCCGTGACTATACTGCAACAGGACATCCGGTTTCAAAGTAACTTCGCGCCCACAAAGTAGCTTCAACAAACATGTCAAACGTCTGAACTCCAGCCCCAGCTGCACTACTTTCATTCTGAACATCCACATTCTATTCTGTAGGTAAGAGTAGCAAATTCCTGGGGAGGAAGGAGAAATTAAAGTTCACTATCACTTATGATTAGACAGAGGAACAGATTAATTGTTGAAAAAAAGCATTTACTGCAATCACTGAATGTTAAACAGAATGTGGAAAAGTGAACAGGGAACATTTTTCCATCTGCAATGAACTAAAAAGCTTCAAACCATGGAAGCTGACAGACTTCATAGGAAGTTTTGTAACTTTTTTCAGAATTAATTCAAGCAAACTACTACAGAGGATAGAAGTATGGAGACCAGGTACTTTATAGCTACCTGTTATATCTTTGCTGCTCTGACTGCAGCACAGATAGATTGAGAGATAATGAAAAAAAAACAAGCAAGTCACCACATTCAAGTTGTGGCAAAATACTTCCTTCGGAAATGTCCTCTCATGGTTTTGTCTGAAGTGTTGTACCTGTTCTGTCCCAAGAATACACCCTTGTCAGAGTCCAAAGGTCTCTGCTTGCATTTAAGGCTTATGTTTTTATCAAATTTTAGGAAGCACCTTCGCTTTCTGCTGTGGGCAAACTAGCGTATCCCATGCAGCTGTTTCTGAACTGCAGATCCCTGTCCACCTAGAGTGGGCAAAGAGATGTTAGCTAGTCCAACTACTAGGAATGACTTATAGGGAAATATTCTCTGCCCAACAGTATCTCTATTATCTAGCTCTCTGAAGGTACCATTGTGAAGAAAGAATTATTTTGTCACTTAAAATCTAAGGAAAAAAAAAAAACACTTACTGAATTAGAGATGAATCTGGCCTATTTCTTCTCAAGTTCATTTTAATTTTAATTTCTATCACTATCTAATTTTCATGTATTCTTCTTGGGTGTAGGAGGAAGTCCTACCCCCTGCTGACAGAAGAGATGGTAGGAGGCAGCAATTACTGATGAACTAGCAAGACAAGATCTTCCTTTTAAAGCAGCAATTTAAGAGACTCTGTCACAGGAGAAAAACCAACACTTCACTTGGGTGGCAGGGAGGAAGGAAACACATTTGGACCCCCAAGAGCTTCAACTGCATTCCCAGAACGACGCTCCTGCAGTCACATATCTCACACGCTAATAGTCTGGTCAAGACAGTGCAAATGCTTGCACATGGATTTGGAGCCTGTTTCCCAGACTCCTACCAACTAATCCCTTCCATTCTGTTTCCTATCAGTTGAACAAAAACGCTGGGAAAGATCCGAATGGTGACATTTTGACAGTGAGGAAGCACAAGCATTCCAACAATACCAATGCAAATCTTAAATGAGCCAGGCATGGAGACACCTCTTTCCCAAATACCTGTTTTCCTGCCGTATGTTTCCACAATCACTGATCAAGTCCTTAACAAAAAACTCCCCAAACTTCCCACGTGCTTCTCACGAGCTGCAGCAGCTCTGTGTCTGATAGATCAAGCACCTTCCTGGGAATCAGCCTACAGCTGGAACAAGCTTAGGAAGTGCTAGCGACCAGACGACAATATTGACTGAACACAAAGCCACACAGCTCACATGCCTTCTCACACACTGGACCTTCTGCTGAACTAACATGGGCCAAGACATTTACACTGCACCTGACTAGGTAAGGTCTGAAGCACCTTGCCCCTTTCATGGGGCTCTGGTGAGAAAAAAAAAAAATCAAGAGATTTGCACATCTAAATTTTGGTTGAGGTAACTGAATAGAGAGCTGCCCAATAACTTGTAGAAAATACTTAATTTGGAAAGATCTGAAGACACATATGGAACTGAGCACATGTCCCCAGTTAAACATGAGAGGAACAAAGTGCAAAATTCCCATGTGGAAAGACAGTCACACGCACCCACACATCCTCAACTCAGGATGCCCCAAGGTTGAGCATGACTGATCTACACGAGCTGTCCTACTTCCTGTATCCAGCATTCAAAACATGCTAAGAAAGCCGAGCAGAAGCACTGTTTAATTGATTAAAATCTTCAATATAAAGTTAGTACTTTAAATTGCACATGTACATCACAGCAGGGCGCTATAAAGAGTCAAAATACAGCAGGCCAAATTAAACTTCTTTTTTCTTTGCTAGAAGGAACAAAGCTTTTAGGGGAAAAAAAATCAAAGTGGAATTTAAAGACAAAGACATCGCAGCGCAGCTGGTCTAAGGAGAGAGAGGCCCAGTACCCTTGGCAAGCAGAACATTAAGAAGAAAAAAAAGGAGGAAAAGACTCAGAGACTCCTAGCTTTCATATTAGAAAATAATAATAAAATCTAATTAATCTTTCTGTTTGCAGGTGTAGCAAAAAGCCATGCAAATGCCAGGACTGGGCTGAGCCCCTCATACCAGAACATTCAGTCTCCAGAAGGAAGTAAAAGCGGGAGCACAGATCAAAGCCGCTCTGGTACTATCAAAATAAACACGATTTTATTCTACCTACTGCTCAACAAACTATTTCTGGAACTTTGTTTCTGCTGCAGTTCACTTTTTGTAAACTATCAGCAAATGCTGTTATTGAATACATTTCCTTAAGAGAGCCAAATAAATTCAAAGAAACTTATCAATTTGGCTGATAATGCATCTATTCCATCCGATAACTGAATGCATTTCCAGGGTAATTTCTTTCGGCAAAGTTACCTCTATGTGAATTACCTAATTCAGTCATCGAGTGAAGTGAGAGAGACCTAACCCTTATGTACATAATAGATGTATTTTTGCATAAAACCTTGCAGAACTAACTGAAAATGTGCACCTTTTTGGAATACACAAGTTTGAGGAACCTCTCATCAATGCAGACATTCAGCGGAATGCTTGGCAGAAAATATCACAGGTAAGAGGAAGAGATGACTGATCGGTTACAAGGAGCATTTCGTCTTTCATGAACTCCGACTAATGGCATTAAACAAAGCTGTAACTCAAGGAGAAAAGCACGACACATTTGCAATCCTCTTTACAGCCCTACCACGGGAAGTCTCCTTAGGCAAAGCTTGCGGAGAAGGAAAGCTGCCCTGGAACACCAGGCCATGGAAAATGCCATCTTTCTATTCCAGTCGCATGACCACTGCACGAGGAAAACACCGCGCAGGGACAGGCCGGCAGGAAATGGAGTCAGCGGGATCGTGCAGCTATTCCTAGTTTACTTTTTCAAGTCTCCCTTTATTTTCAACTCCATGCACAGGGAAACACGTTCTTCCATTCCACACCAGTAAAAGCTATTCTGTATGTGTATTACTTATTGCTGGAAGAGGAAGGAAAGGAACAAAGCCTACCCAAGGGTTTTCAGCATAAGAACAGCCTGAGACTGAAAACACAAATTTATTCTGACCTGATATACAGACATTTACCAGCACCACGAGGGCTGGCTTAAAGACAAGTTTTCCCATTGACCTGCAGAACAGAAGAGTACAATTAATGCTGGGCAAAATTCTTTAATTCAAGAATCCTCTTTAATGCACCAAAGCAAACCTTCTCTTGTGCTTCACTTCACAGATCTGAAAATTGAAAATAACTGTCAGAAGCACCTTGAAATCTACTAGCTTTTATAAGGACATGTAGATGTAATGAAGGAAATATACTACCAAAATATACCATCCACACTGGTATATGATCTATGGTAACAATTTCTCTTATTCTGCTCACGGAGCAGAGTATCAGCTTGACTTGCCTGTAAAGAACACTGCGGGAAGCCTAGGATTGGCTATAGGAGTTTATAGTGCTTTACACAAATGTTAGCCAGCATCCCAAATACTCAACAGAAACAAGATTTGTTGCAGAGAGCATGGCTAACATAACATTAATGTTATTACTTTTTTTCCTTCTATTTACCATTTATTCTGTAATGCTTTCCTAGGGACAGCCTCTGAACTGCTATGCTGAATATTCATTTAAACTTTGTCTTCTTTGTGTTACCTGAATCATTTCACCAAACTCGCTTCAGAATTTTCACCTCACCAGTCTCCAGCATTTGGCACCAGGGTGGCCAGGCCCTAACTCTGCAGCAGCCCATGAGAATGAACCGGTCACTTCTCTCTCATGAAATGACCTGAACTGTACTCTGAAGCCTTTATGACAAACATAAAAATTGTCGTCTTTTGTAATTTTAGATTGTTTTAAATAGGCTCAAATAAAGGGCAGCCTAGCAGTTACGCACACACGAGCGCTGTTTTCAGAGGTGACCATAAATGGACAGTTATGGAAATAACCCCTCAAAGCTTCTTCCCCCCGGAGAGACAGCACAAGTTGGAGAAACACTCACTCTGCGGGCGAGCGGCATGTGCTGCTGCCCGGTACCTTGCATCACAACCCAACCCCTTCCCTGGGGGCACAAAATTGTATCCTGGGACCATCATTAAGGCTTTAGAGAGTAAAAGTGTGGCACTCGGGTAGGCCAAATGACCTGATTAAGTAGAGACTAGAGGGGAAAACAAGACTTAATTGTATACACACCTTGAAGGTACTGTCATTTCATTAAGTGAGCCCAAATCCTAGAAGCTCATTGCCCTTACAGTGCATCACTTCAATAGAGCATCACATTCTACCAAACATATCAGAAATGTTAGCATGCCACCTGACGCAGAGAAGGTTCCCTTCTCCCTCTCCCAATCAATTAAACATTAGCTTAGAATAATTACAAAGCACTCAAACAGCAACATTCACTCTTAACCCTAATAAATTATTAATAATGCTATTTGAAACAACACGCCTAAAATTGAGACAGTTTAGTGATCAAAAATAAGCAGGATTTTAAATTCATTTACTCTATTATTTATGATAAACTGGTATTTTAGCTCAATAAAGTCTTGAGTATTCTTTTTTTTCCACCGAATGGATTATCATTTCAAAACATGGTCCAAGCATGGCCCATGGAGGCCAGAATGTTAAGAGGGAGATATTGCTGATGACAGCACTCAGGTCTTAAGAGAATTCATTTACCCTCTCAAGTGCTGCTAGAAGATTCTGTGTAATGAACAGTGAAAATACTGTATAAAGTATTTATGATTTACACAGTATAAATCATACTCTGATACGCCCAACATGCATTCATAACACGCCCAACACGCATTAACTAATCATGAAGTGCAATGAAAATAACTGCAGAAATAGCTTACAGCACATGCTCCTGCATGCGTGAGGAAAAAGCACGGCTACACCTCACTTGCTACATGAAGATTGTGCCCAGCCATAAAACTGCAATTATAATCCCCTTCCCTCCATATATCTGAAAGTTCTACTAAAGAAATAAGTATCTGAAACTTTCCATGCCTCTTTGAAGTAAAACAGGTTCCAGGCACTGTATGTAGGAGTTAACAGTCCAAGCGGCAAACTAAAGCTAAAAATAGATCATGTTTATTACAGCTATTTACAGATCTTTCGAACAATAACATGAAGGCCTACAAAACAGAAAGCCTTCTACTGTCTACTATAACTCCAAATACCTTTTGTTTTCTGTAAAATCAAAACATTCTTCCACTCATCAGTTGCCTTCTTCTTTGCTATGAATTTAATTTACATTTGGATTGTATTTTCTGTTATTATTTCAGTCTCAGCTCAAGTTAGATTGCACAATCCTGAAAACAGAATTTCAAACTATGAAAGAGTTCAATATAATTGAGAAACTGTTTCTAAGAAGAGTCTCAAAAATGATACTGATTTTAATTATTTTATAGGGCCATTTTCCAACATTTTCAGGAGTAACTTTACCATGTCAGGAAATTATGGAAGCAGAAGAAACAAAAAATTTCTGTACCACATATGTAGTAAGGATTTCCAAGATATGGAAGAGAAAGGAAATCCTGGGCTGAGTGATCCTATGACTCGCTTTGCCATTTACTCATTCAGTGATCTGGGATGCATAAAGTAACATCAAAAATGTCAGCTCTTCCCACTGAAGAGCCAGGCTGATCTTGATTAAAGGCCTGTTTGTTTTAAAGAGCCCTCAGAGTAATCTTAAAATCAAAACTAAATATTAGTAATGTCTAGCAGCAAACAAATTAAAAAGACGAAAGCACAGATATGCAGCAGTGGTTTACACATATAAAAAGAACAAAACGTAGCAACGTAGGCTGCATCCTGTGATATCCCCTAGTCGCATATTCAAAAAATACCTCTCTTCTCAAAACACTGATGGACAAAAAAAGCACCCCCATTATACCCCAAATTGAGGGCAAAGGCTGCTTTCTGCCTTGAGGAAATTTAAATCTGATCAATGGAATTCCCTGTTTTTAATATTCATATGCTTCAAGGTATGTTCAAAAAAAATGAGATGGGGAAATGATCAAATCACCACTCAGCTCAATAACTAAAATGCAGCCACACCTGCCAATTAATTCAGATGCATTTTCATAAGCATTTCATAAGCATCGTTCTGAAAATAGCAATCCGCTGAGGGGTACAAGGGCAAAGCCAAAGCAGTGCTCTAGCAAAGGGCTGAGTAAAGAAAAACGATGTCAGATGCACATGCAAGAGTAAACCAGCAGCACCAGGACACAGATGCTGGGACATCTGAAACAACCTTTAGCTTGAGCTCAGTCTCCTTTCTATTCAACTTTTGCTCTTGTGGGCACACGCTTGACAAGAATGAAGAGCAGCAGCCAGTTACCACACCTAGCTTTTCTCAAGCGTCATCTCATTCAACCTGTAGTGTTTCATGACTGGAATTTTAGAAAGTGAACACATCCCTCTGGCCTACTGAACTTGGAAATGTTAAAATATTTTTTAGAATAATTATCAGCACATACTATGAAAAACACTGCAATTAAAAATCTTGCAGCACAGATATTCGGAAGTGTATATATGTATTTGGTATTGGAGCAGGCAAATAAAAATGCCTTAATCTTTTTGGATCCAAATACAAAAGTATTTGTATTCTGTATTCTGATAGGACAGAAAAGGATGCCCTAAGTTGTCAGCCCACACCTCCCGCTCCTCTAGCATAAAGCACCAAGCAAATGGAGCAGATGTGCAGTACTTGGCAAGGCAGCAGCGGTACTTGGCACTTGGTAGCCAGATGCCAACTGAGAAGGGAGATTTGTCAGGAGTTAAAAAAAGAAAGAAAAGGACTATCAGAAATGTCGCACAATTCCGAACAAAAGAGTACACCAATTTATTTTTTGAAGCCTCTTACAGCCATAAATAAAGATATAAACAAGTCACTTAAAAATAAAAAGCAACACCACAAATAATATGGCAATTACCATAAATAACTGAAAGGATATTAAACCATATAATTTTCTTTATCCCTTTTAAACCTCTAAACACATGGAAAAAACATTCTATTATGTCACTAGGTTCTACTCACAGTAAAATATATTACCTTTGGGGTGTGGCTCTTCTCATAAAAATGACTATACGGAAAAGGAATTTTCTCCGTCAACAATTTTGTTTCCTGGGTATTATCAGAGCCCTTCTTCCCTCTCCCTCCTTAAATGATGGACTTTTTTATGTCTGTGTACTCAATGCAGAGAAGAGAGTGTATTTCTTACAGTACAGAGCGCAGGGATGCTTTCCAAGTCTGTGTTTCAGAGCTGTCTCACAGCACTGAGGTTAAATATGTCTTATTTTTGTCTCCGTACAACAGGAAACGGCACCAGTGCAATTACTTTGAGATGTAAGGCAGCAATGTGGCTTAAATAGGCCAGGGCAGATCCACTTAACACTGGTATAAAAAGATTTACAGCAAGATACCACCTAACCACAGAAAAGGGAAAAGCTATTCTACTCTGGTAGCATAAAACTGACTTACCAGTATTCCATAAATACAGCACCTTCTTCTCCAGTTATTTCTTAGAAAACATCTAAGAATGTCTCTAGCAACACAGACTTTGCTAAAATTCTAGCCTTACCAGAGGCCTTACTTCTGTTGACACCTGTCTACAGCTGATATAGCAAAAAAAGTTTGATTTTTCAAAAAGAATTTTAGCATTCATGCACTGAAGATCAGCGTCTTTACAGAGCCTCAAGTTAAGGACAAAAAAAATGAGATCAGTTCCTAAGTACTACTTTGGCTAGTCATAAACCATTTTCCGTGACAACTGACCAGCATCAGTGCACACGACTTGCTGCAGACATACCCTAGAAAAACACCTTCAACAGATTACCTGAAACAGCATATAAAACACCGAATTAATATTCAAGAACAGATTTTCTTATCTTCCAAGCAGAAGCAAAAAAGCATCTCTGTGAAGACAATTTCAGTTACCAAGAGTAGCTATGACAATCCAGTAAGGTAAAGATGTAAATTTACAATTAACCTTATGCATTGTAATGTTGTTCTAAGTCAATAATGAATACCATCTGAAGGTTAAGTACACCCTCAAATCTTCACTTGGCTTCTTTTATCACGAAGCATACACATTCTAAGCACCAGCTACACACAACACAAAAAAAGTATCATGTGCATCTTTTCTTGCAACTCTAGTTTCTGAGACTATCATAAGATATAAAGCAGGGCATTCAAGTAGTTATTTCAATATTAAAATAGAGCCTTGTACTACTGGAATTGTAATTTATGCTCAGCATCTGCAAGCAGCACTGCAGAATAATCAGCATGTTTTATTGCTTACGTTTAAGGACCCAACTACAAAAATACCAAGGGGAGATTCACGTCATTCATCCTTAGACACATACATCTTTACCAATGTTAAGATCACTCAAGAGCTTGCTACCACCAGCAAGAGAACGCAGGGCTTCAAGTCTCCTCTCCTTTCTTCACTGTCAAGTGTGCAACCTTCCCTCCCTTCACTCAGGACTTTCCAGATACTGGAATCCTATTCAGTTTAGTGATGGCTGTACAAAGTTATTCCGAGGCAAGCCCTTAATTCAGCTCAGCCTGCAACGTGGTTGTACAGCCTGTGACAGCCTCGCTCTATGGCACACGTGGAAAAGAGAGGAGTCCTGTCCTACATTCGCACCCTGGATGGGACTGGCCCCTAAAAGGAGCCTCTCTGCTGACTGTGGAGACAAGCACAGAAAACACCACACTTGGAATCTTGCACAATTCCTATCCTGGATGAATGTAAACTATTAACCTAAATAATCTCTAAACTTAAATCTACACGCTCCAAGAAGCGATTAAAGGGCATTATAGGTGTTCTGCTGAGACACAGCACAGGTGCAAATCATCACTGGCTATCCAGTCATCCCCCAAAATAACTTGTAGCAATGACAAACACCGCAACTTAAATCCTGTTTTAAAAGCCTACCTCTTCCATTAACAGAAGTGTTCACAAATACCAGAAAAAACAAAATTCCTACCACGTAAGAACGCTGAAAAAACATCTACTTTTAAAGGAAGTTCAGAACACTCAGTTCAAAACACTTAGATAAAAACACTTTATATTTTATCCACACACTAAAAACAAACACAATAAAACACCACACATTTAAAAATAAGCGTAAGCTACTACCAAAGCGCATCAATTCCTTGCTTTCAGAACACATAACTTACTTGGAATTGTTCCTAAAATAGTAAAATTGCATAATTCAAGAAGAAAAGCATATACCTGTAAAGCAAATTAATTACTATTTATAATTATGCTATCTTTACTGCACTGTTCAGAGGGGAGAAGGAAAAAAAAAAAAAAAAAGAGCATGCTTATACAAAGGGCCTTTTTCTACCTAAATACATTTTAACACCACTTTTTTGACTTACAGATGAAATGTTTTGCTTTTAAGAATTATATCCAGATGAATCAGAAACAAGCCCCAGTTAAACATTTAGGTTAACTGCATTCTCTGATAAACAACCTAGTATTACAAGAAGTAGGTTTAAAAATACAGTGACTTGTGCAAATGGGAACACCATAAGCTGTTTATCGTGTTTAATCCTGAAGGTAAATAGCATAAGCTTTAAAATATTTGGCTTTGTTGCTACAACCTCCTGAATCAGGTTGACAAAGGTCATGGAATACAATGGAGAATCTTAAACTTTTGGTTTTACCTCTGAAATTATGATATTTGAATAACATGCTGATTAGAAATAAAACTGTTTTCAAGATTTTGCAGTATAAAGTTCAGTGATTTAGATCCAAACTGTAGCTTGAGCAACCCCAAAGACTTCTTCTTCTCTCTCTTGAGGTGATAACTTATTCAAAAAGGACATGAACCTGGCAGCTTCTCTATTAGGTGCCTTTAAAATATGAACACAGCGATAATTGGCTTTTTTTTTTCTTCTATGCAAAGTATATACAGAGATTTCTTTTAAATTCTTGGCATATCTCAATTTCAGCTTATGCAGCTCAGCTTTCAAGTATTACTTTAAAGAAGCATTTTGACTTTCAACTTCCTTAGACTTCTTTCCCCCTACACCAAGAGTTTCACACAAAAAAATCCTATTTCCTAACTCCAATCTCAAAGATTGACACATCTAATAAGATATTTTCAAGCAATTATTTCTCATTGCCCTTTCTTAATCAGGCATTGCTATTTTACAGGTCATTTTTATAAGACTTCAACTCAGCATATATGTCTGATATATTTAGCAGCTGATGACCTCCTTTCCTCTTTGTACAATAGAAAGTTTCCCCTCCCATCTGCTCAGGATATTTTAAAAAATAAATAATGACAAACTTTTGTTTTGCCGCTGATTCTGCTTAAAATGCCTATTAGTAAAAATAGTTGAAAAACTACTGAAGTTTTTTGAAGTTGAAGCAAAAACGCTGCTCCTAATCTCCAGCAGTTCCCCAATATGGTCCTCGAAGGGCCCCAAGTCACCTGTTGATACAAACAAAGGCAGGAGCGCAGGGCCCAGAGCAGCCAGAGGGGAACACGAACCGCTGCTTTAGGCAGCGCTGCCAAATTTATGCCAGGTTCAATTGTTTATGGAGCGACGGAGTCATTCCCAGGCAGCACGAGCCCAAGCTCAGTCTCCTACAATCATACACAAAGGCTAAGTTGTATATTTAGTTTTCAGGGTTCATTTAAATAAACTCAACTATGAAATACTTTTACAAGCAGATACTTAACCAGGATAGTAAGATATTTATGATAAAGCTTTAAAGACTCACTGGTACTTAAGAAAATGTCTCTCCTACATATTTAAATACTCTATTACAGTTTCTGACAACTGGATCTTGATAAACAGAGGAAGAAAAAAGGATGATGTTTTTGCAGTAAACTAAAGACAGATGACAAAATGGCTTTTTATTTTTTTCCCTTAAACTTACATAACCACAACTTAATTGTTCTACGCAGTATGCATATGAATTCTAGATTTAGGAATTCATTTTCACTTTAAGTATAGAAAACAGGCAGATGCATAATAAGGAGTAATTATTTCATAATTGATTCTCCTCCTCTTTTATGAGTGCTATCCTTTTGAAATGAGGTTCCCTTGAAATCATATTCTGAAAGCAGATCAAAACTTAATACCTATCCTCAGTTATATGCGAGAAGCTATTTCAAAGCTTTACAAAATAAATTCCAAGGCAAAAAGCCAAAATTAATAAGCAGTTATATTTGATTTTTTTAAACTAGAAAAAAATCATTGTCTAACTTTAAAAGCTAACATACCATATTCAACCTTTTTAGAGCCTGACATAAAATGTCACATAGAGTGAACACTCAGGAAATGGCCATTTTTCTAAGCATCCCTTCTGCACAAATGACCCATTCTGTGGTATCTCATTTTCTTGATCTTGTGCATTCCAGAAGTCTATGAGCAGTTTTCACTTCCTTTTGCTTCATTAATGGACACGTCCAAGAGCACGCGCAAAGCAGATTTCCCAGTATTCCTTCAGAAACATACTCAGACAATGAGCGATCCTCTTCATATATAGTTACATAACTGTAACTAATTATAGCTAGCCACATTATCACCCATGTTTTAAACCTTTCAATATACAGACACACAATCTACTATTGTATTTTCTTAAACAATATATCACATAACCAAATAAAAAGTTTTACACAAGTCCGTAATCACAACATTATGTCACACAAGTAAGTAATCTCATCAAGAGAGCGAAAAGTTAATTTGACAGAATGAATCTGCTAGAAATCCATGCTGAAAAAAAAAAAACTTAAATTCTTGTTCAGTCAAGATTCATATCCATTGCTTTGTGTATTGCTAACTTTTAAAAACACTGAAAGAAACCTGAAGTTGTGCCAGAACTCCTCAGTGCTCTAAGACACACTGAAAAACCAGAGCATCATTAATACTTCAGAAGGTGCCTGTTTTTACTATGCAACTTCAACAGCTGCTGCTCAAAGCTCCAAAGGTTTCTTAGAAAGTTTCTTAGAAAGACTACCATCTCCTTTTACTCCTGAATAGAGAGGTATTTCCTGAACATTGACTTTTTCTGAACACCATCAAATACTAGCTTTTTCTTTAGCATTTTAATGGACTAATAGCCTTGTTAGGAATCATTTTCTTGTTAAAATGCATCCTGCCTTACTGTCAGTCTGTGACAGTGTGGGTTTTTTCCTTATCATGGCCTACACTTTCCCTTGTCACCGATATTCATGTATTTCAGCTTCAACTTTTTCACATTTTCATAATTCAGTTTCTTTACTCCCTTATGCTACCTGAACAGTTTCCTCTGAATTACTGAATGATAGGTTTTCCACTAAATAATATTCTTCTTTGATAATTCCCAGTCATCTGTGTTTCCTATAAATCTTTAGTGACCATCAATTAGCATCCTATTATACTGTAAACGTCAATAAATGTTACCTTTAATGAGCGCTGCATAAAAACATTTACTACACATACCTGAACAAACGCAAAAACATCCAGATAACTCTGTACCAGTAATACAAGCAGAGTAGGAAGTCCAAAATATTTGGAAAGAATCATTTCTGAAGTAGGGCTGTCTCAGTTATGGAAGTTCACTGTGACGTAAGCTTATCAGTACAGCTACACGCCTGCAAATTTCCCTAATCCGTGCAGTCCAGAAGAAAGAGCCACGATCCTGCCAATTCTCCCAGAAACTGAAAGCACACAAGTATCTTCAGTGAAGCCGAGTACAGCAGCTCAAAAAAAAAAAAAAAAAAAAATTTAGAGATTTTCAGACACCTCTTCCAATCTCAGAAAACAGCAGCAGCGAAAGGAGAGCAATTGTGTCGATCAGATTATGATTAAATGAAACGTAATTAGAGAGAACACAGGAACATTCACTTATAGCAGATATCTAGGAAGACCAATCTAAAACACAGACAGGCAAAAACTGTGGCTACAAGTATAAACGTAAGACTGATTTTTGTCCTAGTATAGTAATAATCTTGTACATCATAATATATGCACAAGTTGTTCCAGAGAAGACAAATAAGGAAAAAAGATCACTGTCAAAACCTAGAACAAACTGTATTCTTCACCTTTGTCTGCTTTTAAATTACAAGAGGAATAAGCAGGCAGAAGACATGCAGTTATTTCTTCATCTTCCGCTACATTTTTGATCATGCTGTGTTTTCTTTTCTTTTTCCTGTATGCCATTTGTGCTTATACATAGCATCCTATATTATGAACCTGAAGTTCCCTACTGGAAGAAATTTCTAAACCTCTAATCCTTTAAAAATATGTACTAGACCTCAAAAGCCTAAATATGACAGTAAAGCACACACAATGATTTCCAGTAAATGCATCTACAATATTTTATAGCAGAGTCAGACATAGGGTATAATGATCTCAAGGAAGCAGCAAAAGCCTCTTCATCTGTGGACTTTAAAATAGACCAAAAAAATGCATGAGAAAACACGCAATCGGGTTTCTGTATAGGCAGGGAAACGATTAAAAGACCCAATTAACTTCTTCTGCAGTTTCTACAATCCCATGTAATGGCACAAAATATACCCTTCCACAACATGGCCTAATTCTAAACACAAATCTCTATTCCTGCATGACTTCACACTTTCTTCAATAACAACCGATGTTTTCCAACCAAATAGAAAAACAAAAATACAGTAAAGATTGTATTAGGAATCACCTTGTTGACACTATGTCCTTTCTTCATACTGTCCATATTCATAGCCTAAGCCTGTAATTCTCCAACATTTTAGACTATCATTTTCATCACATAAATAGTATTCACCAGTTCTTTCAGTGAAACTTCATTGACTATGCATGGGAGATTACACTGTACAAAAACTAGAAATTAAACATTTTTTCTAAAGCTAATTGATGCAAATTGCCTTGTCTCTGCTTCGATTAAAGCTGCTGTTTTCCATACAATTCTATCATGGCATTAAAGTGGAAATCTTTTTTTAATAGTCTTGTGCTCCAAGTTGGCAAGCTAGACCAAATTCCAGTTTTGTTTATTCATTGTGACTCTCCACATCAATGGTTAAATGCTTGGGGTTGAAACTGCTGTTTATAGATGCTCCGATTAGCCATTCTCATTGAACTCTTAAATTGATACTTCCCCTAAGACGAGACCAACAAGCCAAAAGCTCTGTAAGAATTATCAATCCATCAGGTTAAGTGAGAGTGTGCAGATATGAATTTGTATTTGTTACACACCAAATGAGTACTAGCTCTCACTCTTCACAGAAACAGTTAAGAGGAGTATATCATGCACTCTTCACCAGACACACACACAAAAAAATCCCATACCACTAGTGGTCATTTCAGGGAACTTAGTGTTTTCCGAGGGAACAGTAACTGCTCTTTTGTCGTCAACATGTAAAAGTGTTACTAGGTCCCTGAAAGGCATATACTGCAAGGTATTTATTAAGATACCTAGAGACTTGACTTAAAAAAAAAAAGAAAAAAGAAAGAAAATAAGAAAAAAAAAATTGGTCACTAGCCAATCATTTTAAATGTGAACACCAAAAGAAAATAATTTTGAGCACAGATTATAATGTGTGTGAACTGTCATGAATTGTCATGAAAAAAAACTCTCTTCTCACTCTAAGTCACTATGGACTTTCTACAGTTAACCGTATTGCAAGAAAAAAAATTGGTCACTAGTGATAAAGTGTTTTAACTTGTTATCTAAACGTGAGGTATAAACACTACAAATAGAATAAAAACAAACAAACAAAAAAAAAAACCCCATACAACTCCTGAATAAATATTTGGCCTTTTAAAAAGCATTTACATGCTCAAGTTGTGGAGTCATGTTTTACAGAAAGTCTGAAGTGTTGCTAATTACTTGAAGTGGTGTCCAGCTGCATCATTAGATACATATTGAGAGCTTGCTGAGCAAATATCCAGGTGTTCGAAAGAAGGTCATAGCTAAAACTTAAGATACTTGTAACTTAGAATCCCAAACAGCGTTTAGTGCCTTTCAGAAAGTGAGGCTGCACTAAAAAATATTTATTATTACTGAGCTTGATTTTTGGACACGCTATTTCCAAAGTACCAGATTACATAGTCTGAAGAGACAAAATGAATATATGCCTTAAAAAAATAGCTAAATCATGTTCTTAACTAGCAAATAAAACCTGATCAGCAAGTGAAAAAGCAACAGATTCATAAAAAAATTAGAGAAAGGATAGAAAAAAATTAAGTGAGATTTTTAACACAAGATGTTCACTAAAATAAGTCTCCAAGAACGCTTTTCCTAAATGCACTTTTTAGGTGGGTCTACTCAGATACACCTGCAGTGAACAAACACTTTTTAAGACCAGAGAAACAAATATTTTTTTTTCTTCTAGCAGGTAATTAGAATTTAGAATAATTTAAACATTAATAATCCATTCAAAAATACTGCATAGTTTTAATGCAAGAGCTCCACATTTTAACACTAACACAGGCATACAGAACACCTGGGTATACATGTCAAAACCAGTATCTTAGTATGTGTGTCATGTTTTTTTATATTACAATGTTATGAAGAAATTGAAGTCTGAGCGATTGAAGAGAAAAACAATAAACATACAGTGTCCTGCTTCGTTTTCTTCAGTAATTCTCAAGCAGATTACATTTGGAATTATATATTAAGTATTTTGCTACACTTTAGTAGTGTTTACCTATTAAAAAGATAAATTAATGCACTACATCCTTAGCCAAGCTTAAAGAGATGACCCTCTATCTTCAGACTGTAATTTAGTTCAGACAACACAGAATCTCATTTGCAAACTCTTCAGTATGGATATGAGCAGACCCCACCTACCTGATTTGTGTAGAATGCCATTCTGGGTAAATATGAGGCTACACAAAATAACATGCAAAAATCAAGGCATCCTTATTAAAAATTGTGTAAGCCAGACTCTATATTGACAAAGTGATATTTAAATAACGTCATCAAAAAAAGATGCTTTCATCTTTCAAATTTAAGTGGCCCTTTTAAAGCCAGGTTAGCATCGTGTAAAGATTTCTGTATGGTGGAGGAATTAATTCTGTTTGCTCTTTCAAGTATATGTAATTTTAAGGAAGTCTTTTCCTCTGTATTTCAAACGTATGTTAACACATTGTTTCGTATCTGTTGTTTTTGTGTTTATTATTCAAAACAAGTTCTCTCATCACTTACGGAAGTGCATACATAAATAACATGAGCTGGGTAATGAGGATGCTGAATATCTACAATAAAGCGACACCGCAGTTTCTTTAGTATCTTAGGCATATGAAACATCAGGTTACCTGCTTTATTTTCACACAACTCCAATATGGAAACAAACATGAATTTGGTACTAAGCCTCGTTTCTAAAACGCTTTACCCGGTCCCAAACCTTCCAAGCATTTAACCTTTGGTCGACTAGTTTCCAGTTCAATTAATACAATTAAAAAGGAAAGGGACGGGTGGAGGAGGGTGGAAGAATGTCAAACCAGGCTTCCCTTGCTCATGCCTACAGCAGGATGGATAAAATGAAAGCTGGCTGGCATCTTCAGTTAAATTATGAAAAAAAAAAAAGTAGGTTATTAACCAAAACAAAAGGATGTAAAAAAAAAAGTGAAGTTTTTAAAACCGGGTTATTTGGTTTGCATCACGGCAAACCTTGGCCCTGCTTCCTCACAACACGCACGACGCTGCCCACCACCACCACGAAGGCTCTGCCACGGCCAGCCCGGAGTTCAAACCAACTCCGGCGATTTGGAGCTGCCCAAATCGCTGCGGAAAAGGCGAGACAAAGAGGAGCCGGGTCAGCGCGGCCCGGAGCAGCCGCGAGTCTGGCCTCGGCACCGAGAAGCACCGCGAATTTCCCCGCAGTACCGAAAAAAGCAGCCAACGCCGACCAATTTCCACCCTTGTCGTGAGCGCAGTTTTACCTCCCACGTAACCCCTGCCATTACGCACGTGGGGGGAGCAAGCGGAGGGAGGACAAGGATAAATAAATCAAAGGAAGGAGTTCACAGAAGCTCAGGGTCAGCGGGCGCCCGCGTCGGCTGTCAGCGGCGCGCGACGCGCTGGGCGCCCGCGCAGCCCCCCGCGCGGGGGAGACCTGCGATGTGTCACGCGCGGGGGCCCCCGGAGCTGTCAGCACAAAAGCCGCCTCCGAGCAGCAGGAGGAGGAGGTGGGAAAGAAGGTTACGTGCACAATGCGGAATCACAAAAAAAAAAAAAGAAAAATAATAAACCAAAAAAATCCATATATAAAGAATAGTAATAAGTAATAAAAAATAGTAATAAAAACAACAAGCAATACTAGAGCAGCAGGCCGAGGTGCTGGCTCCGCGCCCCGCAGGCCGAGCCCCCCCGGGCGCCGGGGGCTCCCCCGGCCCCGCTTCTTCCCCCGCGGCCGGGGCTCCCGCCGCGGCCCTGCCCGCGCCCCCGGCCCCTTCCCCGGCCGCCGCAGCCCCCGCGCGGCCGGCAGCGCCGCTCGCCCCGCGGGCCAGGCCCCGGCCTCCCCCGCCGCCCGGGAGACAATGAGCGGCCGCAACTCACCAGCAAGCGCCGGAGCTCCGAGCGGCCGCGGCCGATTCCTCTTCCCCCCTTCTTCTTCTTCTCCTCCTCCTGCTTCCTCTCCTCCTCCGGAGGCCGCTGGGAGCCGAGCGCCCCCCTCGCTGCCCCGAGAGCCGCGCGCTCACCCCGACCAAAGTCACTTTATCCCGCGCTCCAACATGGCTGCTGCGCCCGCCGCCGCGCTCGCCTCGCCGCGGCTCCCTGTGGCCGCCGCCGAGGAGGAGCCGCCGCCGGAGCCGCCCGCGCGGCCGCTCGCGGTGCCGAGAGCGGCACGGGGGGCGCTGCGTCAGCGCGCGGGGAGGGCCGGGCCGCGCCGCGCTGCGTGTCCGCGCCCGCGCCCAGGCCCGCGCGGAGGCAGCGCCGGCGGCAGGAGGGGCCGCGGGCGAGGCCGGGGCCCGGGCGACACCTGGCGGCGGCCCCGGGCGCGGCGAGCGGGGCGGGCCCGGGCCGAGGCTGCCGCCGTCCCCGCCGCGCTGCCGCGGAGGAGCCGCAGGGGCCCGGGCCGCGCTCGCCCCTGTGCTGCCTCCTGCCCGGCGGGTGCCCCCGCTCGCCGGCCCTGCTGCCCGCACCGCCGCCCCGTCCGCGGCACGTTTCCCTTCAGCGCGACCCGCGCTGCGTTTCCTCCGCCCTCCCCGTCCCTAAATCCGTTCCTTAGCTTTCTGCCCTACAGGGCCAGGCCTAGGCGCTAAAAACTAAGTCCTTCGAGACACTGGGTCTCCACTACCTGTAGTTTTCCAAAGTGCAAAGAACAAAATATTACCAGACACCCAAATCTTAGGTGGTTTTAGTGATGAGTGCTTGAACGTCAGGTACCAACTCATTTAGACACATTTAGGGCTGTTTTTGTTGTTGTTTGTTTGTTTGTTTGTTTTCTGTTTAGGACATACTGGTTCTTGTTGCTTGTTTCCTCCCTCTCATATTGTTTGGCACAGTCCAGCACACAGGGCCTCCCCTCAAAATGGGTTTCAAGCTGCTCTGTGGACCGCAGTGACTGACCGTTGTGGGCCACCTGGTCCAGCATCACGTTCCCTCGAGCGGCACCCACGCTCATCCCCCTCGAGCAGCACCCACGTGTCCTTCCAGTCCACGCTTTGCCAAACCTCCACGTGGACACAGAGGGAGGCCAAAGGTCCGAGGTGCTGCAGGCGGGTCCGTGCTGCTCTGCACCTAGGTGGAGGCTGGAATCCTCCTATCTGGAGGATTTCCAAAACTATTTTCCAAACCTGCAGTGACTGGCTGAAGATCTGCATGTGCAGCCCAGTCAGGTCAGTCATCCTCTGCTCCAGCAGCAATGCCTGCTGCAGATTCCGCTGTTTGCAGCTCCATTGCTCCTTCAAGGTGCACGAGTGATCCAGAAAATAGGAGAGATCGTTTCCCAGTAAACAGACGTAACTTGCTCTTTGCCTAAAAAGGGAGTACAAGCACTCAAACCACTTCATGCATGCATACAAACTCACTTTGCTCATGCTGGTGTGCTTTTTAGGATAAAAAGCATTGAATATGACTCAGAAGCACATTGGAAATTTACAGAGGCAAAATATGATTATGGAGCTCTTTTTGAATTTGTTTGAGACGTAGGATAGCAAGCTTACTGTTGCAAAACTTGTGGGATTTTTAATAACACAGAGAAAGCTGACATTCTAGCTTTGAACTTTTTAGCAATGCAAAGATAACCCTTATACCATTCTCCTTTAAGCTCAGGACCTACCAGTTTGTGCTAGATCTACCAGTTCTCCTGATCTTTGAATGCTAAGAAGTTATCTTACTCAATCTGAAGACTACTTTGAGTAATAGCATTATAAATGAGTATGTACAAGTTGGTTATTATATATATGATTTGTAAAACAAATTCTCAAGACTTTACAGTAATAGTATATTTATTACAGAGCATCCAAGTAAATTATGTTCCATAAAGGAGGTACAAGGGAGAAGGTGGGTTGGAAGTTGTGTTTTTATTTTCAAGTATCAAAAATATTAGTAAGGTAGTAGTATTTCTATGTTACTTTGCACATATTCTTGCCTGCCATGGACATATCTGTTATGACAGGAAAAATAATTATGGCAAACAACATAAGAAACTATGTTAGGGTTATGGTTAGCATGAGCAGTTAGGATGAATAATAGCTCAGTCCTGGACACAGTGCAGCGAGGGTATTTTAAGCTTGTCCACTTGCAGGGAGGAGAATGACAGGCTGTTAACAGGGAAGAGGCTGTTAAGAGTGCAGCACTTGATATCTAGTCGGCCTTTGTATCCTACCATTATATGGTGAGCTCAGAGAAAGATTTTTCACATCCATGTCACCAACTACAAAAACAAGGTGCCGTGACAAACAAGCTTAAAACATAGGAGCTGATTTTGATTAGTTTATCCTACGAGACTGGGTTTACAGCCGTAGCTATTGATTTGTCTTATCATTTAGTGGACTATGTAGCAATCAATCATTTTTCCATCTAGCTAACCATGGTTATTAATATTTTAAATTCATTTTAAAATGGATTGGCTGATGAATACAATAAATCTGTTCTCTAAGAATGGAGCATGCACAAACTGCATGGGATGAATTATTGCTACTGGACAAAATGGTGAAAGCCACATCAGCCATTAGAATACAAATAGGGCCAGAGGAATATGGTCTTGCCAGAGGACAGAGATTTCTACGCTGGCTTGGCCTCAGCACTTGGAAAAAGAAGGATTCAGCTGATCTGACAGTAAAAGTGCAGAAGGTCCATCAGTGAAGGCCGCCTAACGATAGATGCAAGCATGAGAGGCACACGGGCACTTTAAAACGGTGGCTGCGAAACGCAGTTGCTTTCCTGCCAAGAGGCAAGTTCAGGATTGTGTGTTGGAGCAGCAGGAGTGGGTGACCCCGGGAGCCTCCGGCAGTGTGGGAAAGCATTGTGCTCGCTGCAAGGGATGTGCTCCTCTGCAGGGGAAAGGCTGAAAGTCTTGGCAGGTAATTAAAAGAGGAAATGGTTTTCAAATACAATATTTTGTTTTGAAATGCAATTGTTCTTTTTCTATTGGATACCAAAAATGTCCGAAGAATGCAATATCCTCTAACTTATTGTATCTGTGCTCCGAAAGAGAAGGAACAGAGCTATTGTTCTGCTCCCAGCAGGAGCTATTTATACATTAGTCTATGTAGTGATCGTCTTCTACCTACGCAAAACTCCAATCCGTTTTAAATCATCAAATAAAGAGAACTTTTTGCATTCTTATACCAAGCTGGTATTCATATAAGATATTTTCCAGGTTACTTGAATTCAGATCAAAGCAATACTTACAGATCTCCAAGCTAAAACATGTATCTTTTAAAAAGGATTCTGCAAAGCCATGGTAAGACACAACCCCTTCCTCTTTCATTGAGTGGAAGCGGGAAATGACATCATAGACAATGCTGAACTTTAAAGAAACCAAAAAATATGTATTTTCTTTCTGTCAGATAGCTTTGGCAAGAAATACCTCCACTTCTATAGGGGCAATGTTTCCTGGCTGGACTAGCTGACGACTGGTCTTTCACATGATTGTACTGCATATTCCAGGGAGAAACAGGGAAAGTTACTGTTGGTTCTTGTGACCTTTTTTTTTCAAGAGGAGAGAGTTTCCAAAGGGTTAATACTGGTGTGTTAATATTGTCTACACTTGAGAATACATTAAATACATTTGGGTAGATGTGCTGGCATTTAGGCACTGATCAACTCCTGCAGGAATTACCGTTACCTATAAGGCCATTAGTATCAGCTATAAAAGTCTGTTTATTCCTATGTTTTTATTCTCTTTTCAAATTACTTTATCATGCTAAAACATTCATATATTTGAACATATATTAATCGCATATGATATATGTCATATATATGTCATAATATATCACTGTCCACTTCTTCCTGTTTCTTTATGTTGCTTAACCTTACAGTTTGCACATGTAATTTCACAACATCCTATTGCTAGTTTCCTTCGCATTATACCACTAAATATTAAAAGTGGCTTATCATTCATGTACACCGTCATTTAGGTCTTTACAACATTTAAATTAACGCTTTATCTATACCCAACATTTCTGGAACTTGGACACAGGAGTTGCTAGCAGTTATGCATATTTTGTGGATATGAAGCACTGTTTTAGTGGGAGGAGCAGTACGCAGCTTCATTCCTTGCATTTTGTCTTCTTTTTTCCCCCTGTACAGTAAATATCAGTGAAGCCATTCCACTGACTACAGAAAGTGTTAGGTCAGGCCTTTGGCAAGGAAGTTAAAAACAAGGAGGGAGAGACTGCACATTTCTGCCCCAGTTAGCAAATAAATGGCTACACGCTTGTATTTCACCGTTACTGCTCTGAAACCCTATTCTTAAAGCAGGTCAGCCTGTTTTTTAAAAACATAGATACCATACCTACCCAACCTTGTGCTGTTACCATACTCAGGTGGGAAATGGTATTTTCTGTATCTAAATGTCATCTAAATCATCTAAAAATGATAGGTTTCTGCAGTAGAAAATAGGCTATGAAGCCATAGGCTAGGGTTGGCGAAAGAAAACTTTTTTTAAAAAAAACTCTGCTGGAGACTGAAACTGCTTGGTGAGAAGAATTTGGGTGAAACAATGAAGATCTGCAGGTAATAGAAGCAGGCCAGCTGTGTATACACATCTCTGCTGCTTCTCTCTTTCTAGTATTTGCTTAGAGATTCACTTCTCTCCTTTATCAATCATAAATATGAAATGGCAGGGGAAGAGGCTCCTATTCTTCTCTTAGGGTTTTTTTTTTTTTCCATGCAGGCTGAGTATCTCAGACAGAAGAGCAAGCCTCCTTCTCCCTTTTTCCTTTGCAACTAAATTGCTTCATAGAAATTTGCAGTCATTATTCACTGAATTGATTAGAAATGCCATCAGTAGGTCTCTTAGAACATTTGCACTGTTGCCAATTCAAAGTACTTAGTGGATTTGAAAAGAAAGCACAGAAATACATAGAGACTCTTGCAGTGTCAAGATTACAGGTGTCAAACTTAGGATTTTTCACCTTATTTTAATGCTTATTATCTCCAGAAAGTTTTAGGACTAAAGTGAAATTGCCTTCAGTCATGGCAGCTGGTTACCTTCCTGTAATCCTATTATATAAAAATGATGTTTGTTCTAATAAAGATGGCATCTGTTCCAGTGAAGATGAAACCTGATCCTTCTGAGATTTATATTTGTAAGGCTGGACAGGAAGGTGTGGAGAGATATGGGAATAAAAGGAGTGGGACTGGAGCTAAATCCTGACATGGAGAGTACAAAGGGAAGGCATGTGAAAATGGAGCTAGTGTATGAAGTGAATGTTGGAGATAAAATGCAAAGGAAATGCAAAGGAAAGGAAATCAGAGTGAAGTGGGCTTAGAGAAATGTAGGCTACTGGGTAGCGCGCACATTGTTTGATGCTTGCACAGCAAGTTCAGTGCATAGGTTGTATTGTTCCTGCACAGAGAAGTTAGATAATGTGGAGTTCCCTGTGCACACTTGGATCAGCAGCATTTTGGAGCCTTTTGTGCAGTGGCAGCTGCCTGGCAGGACTCGTTTCAGATTTATAATGCTAACTTAAAAGATGTCAGTGGGAGATAGTATATTCAAAGGAAGCAGAAGAGGTACCAGAGGACGAATGAAAGAGAGTGGAAGAGAGAAGATATGGGACAAAAATGCAGGATATTTTTGGGCAAGCAGATGCAGGGCTTTACCTGACAGTTCAAGCCAAACTGTATTTTTTACTGTATTATATTCTTAGCAATATTAGCCATGCAAGGAAGATAGGTAGAATTAAGATACTGCTGTTTAATACATTGCTGTCCCAGCTGTTTACCCTGCCCTTCTTATGGAGTTGCAATGCCCCAAGGGAGCCGAGACAGGGACCTGCTTCCCTGAACAGGATGGCGATTAGTTGGAAGCACCAGCAAGGACACTGGGGCAGGTGAGTCAGATGCCTCCTGTCTTCTGCCACCCTTCTGCACAGCCAGGACCTGTCCCTCGAGGGGAGGACAATGCCGTGTGCTCAGTAATTTCTTCAGTCAGTGCAGGCAGATCAGTCAGATCGTCGTCGTGTCCTGAATCCTCCCGCTCTGGGCAGCCGTGTGTGTGTTCAGAGGTCTGGCCCGCACTGCAGGCAAGGGAAAGAGGAAAAACAAGGTGGCATAAAAATGGGAAGGAATTGATGGCTTCTGTCAGCTCATGGGAAGAAAAGCTTCCTCTTAAGCGCCTCTTAAGTTATGTTTTTGCATGTGCATTTAAAGTTGAATTTTAACTCTGATCCTGTATTTTCAATGTTACTGTTATTGAGACCTTTCAAAAAGCCAGCTGCTGAAAGAGCAGAGTAATTACGTATTGTAGGTGACAAAAAGCAGTTGCTTAAACTAATATGTAACATCTGGAATATTTCTGAGTCTGACCCTGAAAATAATAATAATAATTAAATAATTATTAATAATTAAATAATAATTAAATAAAAGATGAAGAAGAAAAAGTTACCCACATAAATTCCAATAGGTTTAAGTGTAGAATGCCTCTCTCATCTCTTTTTGTGCAGCTTCTTGCTGTTTAATTGGCCAAATTGGTGACTGATCAACTCAAATGTTCTCTAAGTCAAGCATAGCATTTTTCAAGGTCTGTTTCAGCACAGTATAAAATAATTAGAACTATAAAGAGGAAAGTAGCGGGAATGCCACAAACCCCCACATATCTATTACTTGTCAGCTGTAGAGTCTAGCTGTTACCACAGAAGCATGTTAAAATTAAATGCTGAGCTTTATTTAATGCACTTATTTGTTCTCTCTTTGCGTTTATCATTCCTATTTCAAAGCTCTTTTGTTCACTTCACAACATGGCACACTCATGGTCATCTGGATACTTATAATCCACAGTAAGCTGCTGTACAATGATACTTTCTTTTAAAAACAATCAAATGGTCTATTGGAGCTTTTGTAGCCACTATATATGTGGCTATAGTTAATTTTTTTGCGGGACAGAAATTCATTTAGATCAGTTTGTAGGTGATACAGAATTTAGGGTAATGTTCACTAGAAATTATTATTATTATTAATAATAATAATAAGTATGTTTTTGGAATTCCATATTAGCATGATTTCATACGATTAGCATTCTAATGCAATATTTGTGTTTTAAAAAATAATTTACCTTTTTTCATAATTGATCAAAACAGCTTATTTTGCCCAGCAATGATCTTTCCATAGAAACAGTCGTATCTTAGTAACATACCAAGAATAGAGTTAAGGGAATACAGTGCATCTGTGTATGCGACCCTTAAAGAGCCTGTGAGTATGAGAGCTCTCTTTCCATGATGCAAGCACAGCCTTGCAGCATCTCTCGGTGCTTCCTACATGGATGTCCTTTCCGTGGGAGATACAGATCACTTCCATAGGCATTAATTCCTGGCCTTTGTAGGAGAGTATTGGCAAAGATGTCAAAGTGATGCCTGTTGTAGTTGTTTTATTTGTTTGGTTGGTTTTGTCTTTGTTTTAATTAGATACCGGCCAGAGAACTAGATGAGGACCTTTCACTTGTTTCTTACAAATCACAGGTACAGCCCTCAGCAGCTAATGAGTTTTGGCCACTATCAAATGAATTCAGAACTGTTTCAGAGCCGGCACCACTCTTTTTTTTTTTTTTTTTTTTTTCCCTGGTCTCAGAAAAATCTTGAAAATGTCACAAGTGGCCTCACTTCATTCCTATCCATAATTGCTCTGCTGGGCACTTCCTTTCCACTGTATCACTTCCAAGCGGGAAGACCGTAGCCAACTGAGGCTTTGTTGTCTCTGTTCCTTCTCACTCTGAAGCGATCCAAGGGAATTAGTACGATGACATTCAAGCTTCTCTTCAGTTCGGTGTTGATATTTATACAAAGCTGATTATTAAGCATGCAACTACACTGTAACATCTATTGAATTTAATGAGAGCTTCAAGGGAAAAGAAGCAGGAGTAAAGAATCGGCTTGAGGGCTCTGTGCCCGTCATGTCCTTAGGCTGGGCCTTAGCCCCAGATTTAGGTGGTGACCCTGCTTTTATTGTGTCAGTTAGAAGGGGATCAGGTTTGTTTTTCAGGTCGTTCTTACCCTGCCTGTTAGCTGATAGGTGCTAGGTCCCAGTTGGGAGTAATGTCTGCCTTGCCTAACCAGTGTCTTTTCAAAGCATTGTAGGGCAGTTTGTGTTTTAATCCTAATCCTCCACGGGGATTTCTAAAATGGCAAGCAATGCAATATACTATCCCAGGTTTTGACTAAGAGGAAGAGTAATATCTTTGGTTTGAAGTGCAGACTAAGTGAGGAAATGAGAACAGAGTCAAGATATGTCTGGTCTCAACATGCACTTATCAAAAAGACATGTCACATATCTAGAGGCAAGAAAGGTGAGAAAAAAACCTCTCTCTTTCCCTAGGTGTGAGGAGAATGATGCAGAGAGAAAGCATCAGTTGAATCATCATTTTAAACATTCTGTATTTATGCACTTAATCAAACTGTGCAGTGGTAGCAGACGAACTCTTTCAGAGTAAGAAATGGGGATGCTGGAAAGCATCCTTTTTCTTCCAGGTGAATATTAGGGTGCTGTGAATTGTCAATGATGTTTTAGGAATCGAAGCGAGGATGGAAGGAGGGGAGGCTGATGAGTGAAGCACATCAGAAGCACATTAGAAGCCATGAGGGCAGAGGCTTTTAACAGTCCCTCCTCATAGCCTATGTACGCCCGTCCCACCCTAGGAACACTCTTCCCTTGGTTCTCTGTGGCTGTGGTGTCTTCATGCTCAGGTCTCAGGGCAGCCCTCATCCTACAGAAAGCATAATCTTTAAGCAGCCCCAGCTCACTTCCTTTATCTTCCATATGACTGGTAATGTGGGAGATCAGGGACTTTTCCTGTGGGAAAAGGAAAAAGATAGGACATTGATAGTAGGGCAGGAGGCCTGGAGTGATGCAGAGGTGGTCTACAGGGAGGGAAGAGATTCAGTCTAAAATAGCTGATCTCACGGGCCCTCAAGGAGCTGCCAGATCACTGCACTCAGCAGCTGTCAAAGGGCTTTGTCTACACTAGCGTTTTGTTTTATGGCAGTAGCGCAGTTCTGGGGAAAATCCCAAGATTGTTTCCATTTGCCATGTGTTGTGTCAGCTCTCAGAGCAGCTCTGATGCATGCAAACTAAATTCCTTAAGGAGGGAATGACAACAGAAGCGCTGCTCCAAATGTGCTGCACATAACAGCGAATGGGGAGGGTAGGTTCCAAAGCAGTGCGTGAGCTGTCCCGTGGCAAGGTCCTCGAGCCAGTACCTAGCACGTTTTTTCTTCAGAAAGCCTTGAAGCATGTATGTAGCGGAGGTGTGTGGCTCAGGGGAGCATGCCAGATGTATCCCAAAATAACCTCCCCAAAGACTTAAAATGGAAATGTGAAGCAGCTCAGTATCAATAGTTTCAATCTACTGATCCAGTCCTAATGTGCTGAATTATTTTCTACTTAAATACAGCCTACTTTACCTATGCCTTCAGCTGGCTTTGGGATGTGGCAAAACCAAAATAAACCTGTGCCTAGAAGGCTTCTTGTGTCTGAAAGCAGGGAGGATGTGCAACCAATTTAAATGTATATGTTGACTTTTAAGATAGCTGTTTAATCACTACGAATGTTGCTCATCATAGTCTGAGTGGAAAAGAGACAGCAAACCCGTCAGGCAGTCACTGTAGGATAGTGTGTAGGATACAAGGAAAGCTGGCCAGCTCCACATTAGGACAGTAAAGGCAAGGCCTAAAAAATGCACCCAGTAGGATTCATACCCCTAAAATAGAAGCAAGCTGCATGGTTGGGGGGATGAATAATTGTGAGAATATCATTCTTTTCTAAGGAGAAACTGCTGCATGCCTGCTACAAGGATGTAAGAAACCAAACAATTTTTAAACTGTAATGATGCATACATTTAACAATCAGTATTTATTAATATGGTCGTGAAATGTTATATTATCTTCTTTTTCACCTTTCCTATGATTTCCATTTATTTATGAATTTCTTTTTTTGCATAGCACAGTTAGAGCACTGATTCCTGCCTCTGCAAGCAGTGTGTGCTCTGTGCTGCTATTGTCACTTACAGTAAAGCTTTAGTTAGAGCTATTCCCAGGAGCCATACTGTGCCCCCATTCCTCACAGATCCTACCGTGAACTGCAAGGATGTTCTAACAAAGTGTTATGAACGGGCATGGGAGATTACAGAAACATTTTTTTTTGCAGGGAAAAATTCTCATTTTCTGTAGGAAGCTGCAATTTGTACAGTTTATTTTTTTTTCCTTACCAAGTCAGATAAACCTAGATATGTTGCTCTCAAATGATAGCACATTTTGAGATCTGAGAGAAACAGGGAGCCTCTGGAACATATTGCAAAAGCCTAAAGCACTTAGCAACAGAGAGAGTGTGGGATGCAGTGACAGAAGCCAGAATGTGAAAGCTAGTGACATTGAGGAGACTGTTTGGGAAAGAAGAGCTTTTACTTTGTTTATAATTTCAGTAATTCTAAAGAAGTGTGGTGTGTGGGAGGTCACTGTGGTCTGTGGCTTTGTGCATACATTCTTCTTTGTGCAAATGTCCTTCAAACTCATGTAATAATTATTATCCAAGAGTGCTGCATGTATTAATTTCCTGCTGTATTTCCTGTTTCTCTCACAATTTGATGCGTATTTTCACAGGGAAGCAAAATTAAGGTACTCTTGAAGTGGGCATTTGTTTTAATTGAATTTGTCCTGTTGAAACATATTCAGTTGACATGCACTATAAAGAGATGCACCCCAGGGGATAGCTTGATTGCATAGCTTGATACTGCACATACCAAAGAAAGTTACTTGCTGCATGCAGTGAAGCAGCATTCTTATTTTGTAATAGGTCCAGGCTTTAAAATCATAAGGTGGGTGGAGTGACAGAAGCATTCACAGAATCACAGAATGGTTGAGGTTGGAAGGGACCTCCAGAGATCATCTAGTCCAAGCAGTCACCACAATGATTTTTAGCATTTCACACCAAAATGAGCTAGAACATCCTGACAGTGAACGGTAATGATGGATGTCAGATATCCAGTAATGAGAAGGTGCCTGAGGCAATGGCCGAGCTCAACAGAGGTGGGAATACAGAAATATCACCTATATCATAGTGAATTTGAAGAAGGAGATTGAGAAATCAGTGTATTCCTGAACTACACAGGCCCTATTGAAGTATATCTGGAGAATTAGAATTTTACTGAGCAATTTCTGGAAGCCCTGTTTCACTGAACGCGGATTTGTCAGTGTAAAAATATTCAGTTATTGTAAATTCTAAATGCACCTGTATGCCTGAAACGATGTCTATATGTTGTACAGGATTACGTTACTCAGAGACTTTGGAAACTTCATCAGAAATGTTAATTTTTTAATGTAATGGTGGCTGGACTAGCCATTACCTTGCATTTTCTTTTTACTCTCTGTAATTGTGTTTCATGCTTTGCATTTTTCAGTATTTTTTTTTCCATTTTCAGGTATTCTATGTTAAAAATAAGGTCAAAGGAATGATAATGATATATAAAAAAAGATAGTAACAGAGGTGCTATAGAAATAAATAGATCATAAATGGTGAATAAATTAAAATATAGTTAATGATGCCAATTGGCCTTCAAATCTAACAAACTTACATACTCAGTTCAGTGTAGAGAATTTCAGGCCACTGTTGATATTTTTTAACTCAGCGGTGACCTGTCATCCCCTCTGTCTAAAGGGAATTAGGTTCAGCCACACTGGTAATAAACTGATTACTTCTGAATAGATGCAGTCTAAAAAGTTACTGAAATGCTTGACCCTCCTTACACTAAATGACAAAATTAACAAAATAAGATAAAATGACAGAGATAAATCACCAGACCAAAGCTTTATAACAAACATATTATAAAACAGTAATAATAAAAAGCACAGACATTCCTAGCCTGTAGAAAAGGTGTGAGATAGACAAGGCATCACAAAGGCATCCAGAATGCAACAGGGTGACCTTAAAAATCATCTCAACCCAATTAACATTAATCTCTTAATGGTTTTCAAAAGTCACTGGGCCCTCCTATGGCTTGCTAATGAATCATAGAATCATAGAATGCTTAAGGTTGGAAGGGACCTCTAGAGATCATCTAGTCCAACCCCCCTGCACACACAAGGTCACCTAGAGCACGTGGCACAGGACTGCGTCCAAGCGGGTTTTGAAGATCTCCAGAGAAGGAGACTCCACAACCTCTCTGGGCAGCCTGTTCCAGTGCTCTGTCACCCTCACTGTTAAAAAATTTTTCCTTAAGTTCCTGTGGAACTTTTGGTGCTTCAGTTTGTGGCCATTACTTCTAGTTCTGTCAGTGGCCACCAGTGAAAAGAGGCCAGCACCATCCTCTTCACTCCCACTTGCCTGATCCTCCCTAGCTCCCTTGCTTAGGACCAACCCTAGAGTAATGCTCTTGCATTCATACCCACAGGGTAAAACACTTGAGGAAGTTTCCCACACATCCCAGTTTGCAAACTTCTAAGGGCTTCAGCACCAGAATGGCTCTCTATATATTTATGTATATTAATGGCTGTCTTCCATATTTATAGCTGCAATGCCCCGGGGATGAAGTACCACCCATCGAAGAAGTCTAAAGACCTGAAATTCCAGCTCTACTGTTCAAACATATGCCATGACACACTCCAACTTCATGTTTTCCCTTTCTTCTTGCTTTTTTTCTACTGCTTCCATTTAATATATTTCCCTTCTAATAAGAAAGGCCATTATCCCATGATCTCAGATCTCCAGTGTGCCCAGCATATATAATAGCCACCAAAAGCACTAATTACTGGGTTCAGAAAATACAGATCAGAGGGTTGAGGAAACTACATCCCTTCTGTGGAAAATGTGTCCAATCCTTCACTATGAAAAACAGAAAACCTAGAGGCGCCAGTGTCAGGGGTGTGGAAAGGGCCCCCAAGGGGGGAAGGTTTGCAAAGCTGAGAGATGGTCCCTGGAAAGAGTTTTTCATCTATGTGGCCACACTTAATAGTCTTCCACATGGCAAGTGTTGGAGAATATTTTAGGGTTAGGGTGAGACTTGATAGCAGGAGAAAGTGTAGAGGCACAATTGGTGTGCCCTACGAAAGAGGTTACCAGGGGAAGGTGTACACTGTACCCATATGTTTCCTGTGTATACTTTCTAGTATGACACACAATTTCTCTGTACTTCTACACAGCAGGGTTTGCATTAAAACTTTGGGTTAGGGTTACGGTTAGGGTTAGGGCAGAGAGAAAGCATAGAGGGACACTGTTGTGGTTTTGTAAAGAGTTCATCAAGGGAAGGCAAACACTTTCCAGAGATGGTTCCTCAGAAGAGTTTCTTGTCTGCATGACACATGGGGACTGCAGGACATGTGGCAAGCAAAAGTACTAGCGGTAGGGTTGTGATTATGTTTGAGAGAAACAGAAAGCATGGAGAAAAAATGGTGATGCATTTGGAAAAGATGCCAGGAGAAGGTGTACATGGCCCGGAGATGGTTCCTTGGGAGAGTTTCTTGTCTGGCCCACACATTGGGGTGTTCCACACAGTAGTATTTTGGTTAAAGTTTTATTGTTATGCACTATTGTTATGCATTTGGAAACAAGTCGCCAGGAGAAGTTGTAGGCTGTCCAGAGATGGTTCCTAGGAGTATCTCATCTGGCCGACGCATAGCAGTCTTCCACATGGCAAGCGCAGGGGAAAAATTTTAGGGTTAGAGTTAGGGATTAGGTTTGAGAGAAAGCGTAGAGGAGGTGTTATCATGGTCTGGGATGAAGTTGCCAGAAGAACATGTATGCTGGCCAGAGATGATTTCTGAGAGGAGTTTCTTGTCTGGCCCCCATATGGGGGTATTTTGCACGGTACGTTATGGTAAAAGTTTCAGGGTTAGGGTTAAGTTTAGGTTTGTGGGAACAGAAAGAGTAGGGGAGGTGCTGTCATGGTTCTGGAATGAGGTTGCCAGGAGAAGGTGTATGCTGCCCAGAGATGATTTCTGGGAGGAGTTTCTTGTGTGACCCATGCATGGGGGTCTTCCACATGGCAAGTGTCATGGATAAAATTTAGGATTAAAATTAGGATAGTCTTGAGGGATAGAAAATCCTAATGCCAGTTTTGTCGTGGTTCTGGAAATAGGCAATGAAAGGAAGGTGAATGGTGCCCGGAGATGGTTTCTGGGAAGAGTTTCTCATGTGTTTAAGACACGGTATTCTTCCACAGGGAGCTGCTATGCCAGTATTGCAGGTGAGGGTTACAGTTATGGTTAGGTTTGAGAGAAAGCACAGAGGAGGTGGTATCATGGTTCTGGAATGAGGTTTCCAGGGTAAGGTGTAGCCTGCCCAGAGATGATTTCTGGAAGGAGTTTCTTGTCTGGCTCACAGAAGTGGATATTCCACCAGGTAGTTTTTTTGTAAATGTTTTACGATTAGGGTTATGGCTAGTGTTGAGAGAAAGAGAAAGCATAGAGGCACCATTGTTATGTGTTTGGAAAGAGGCTGACAGGGTAAGGTATATGCCGTCCAGAGATGGTTCCTGAGAGGAATTTCTCATCTGGTCCACACACAGTGGTCTTCCACATGGCAAGTGCAAGGAAGTTGACACTGGGTTAGGGCTGAAAGATTGACCGAGTGTGGTGGGAGTGTTTTCATAGCTCTGAAAAGAGGTTGCCAGGAGAAGGCCTACGATGGCTTCTGCGAGGAGTTTGTTTTCTGGCCCACACACAGGGGTATTCCACATCGTAGTTTTTTATTAAAAGTTTTGGCGTTACATTTAGGGTAGAGTTAAAGTGAAATCGTGTAGGCACTACTGTTATGCGTGTGGTTGGAGGCTGCTAGGGGAAAGTGTACACTGCCCAGAGATGGCCGCCAGGATGAGTTTTTCATCTGGCCCATACAGAGCGGTCTTCCATATAGCAAGTGTTGGGGAAACATTTTAGGGTTAGCATTGGGGTTGAATGATAAAATAAATGTGGTGTTAGTGTTTTCCACATTTTAGAAAGAGGCCATGAATGGAAGGTGAATGCTGCTTAGAGATGCGTTGGTCTCTTAGTGGGCAGGTAGTCAGCAAAATCTGTAGGTTTAGCGTGAGGATTAGTTTTGAGACAAAGTATGGAGGAGGAGTTGTCATCATTCTGGAATTAGGTTGCCAGGGGAAGGGTATCTTTAATTTAAGGCAGCCCATTTTTATAGCATATTCCAAACTTCAGCTATATACTTATCATGGTTGCTGTTATTTTAGAATCATAGAGATGTTATGATCGGAAAAGACCTTCAAGACTATCAAGTCCAACAGCAAACCCATCACCACCATGTCTCATGTCCCTAAGTTCCTCATTTACACGTTTCTTCAACAATGCCAGGGAAGGCGATTCCACCATTTCCCGGGCAGCCTGTTTCAATGCTTCATCACTCTTTCTGTGTAGAAAGTTTTCCTGATATCTAACCTGAACCTCCTCTAGCACAACTTGAGGCCATTTCTTCTTGTCCTATCAATAGTTACCTTGGAGAAGAGACTGATCCCTCTACCCCTTTTTAGATATGAGACACCATGGTCTAGGATTAGCCACAGCTAACATCGCCATACCACATCACCCAAATCACAAGTATGCATTAAAAGGTGGAAGTGTCTCTTTTAGGAGGAATGTTTTAGATTTTTTTTTTTCATTTTTTCCTCTTTTCTACAGACTATCCTTTACTATTCTTCTGACCAACTCCTGCGAACACACTAGGGAGACCTATTTCTGTCAGTATCCACAGCATGATTATTTTTCTCTTAAGAGTAGATTACCTTCTTTTAAGGCTGTACTCTTTAATATCATAGGCATTTCAGATGCTGCAGTCCTTTTTCCTTTCTCATCCTTTGCTGTTCCTTCTGACCTTTCCACCTTAGACTTCCCTGAAGATATTTCAGTTTTCACTCTCCATTATCTGTGAGGGTGTTGCATACTATAGATCAATTATACGGGTACTGAGAGTCGCAGGAGAAGCACTTGTGACAAAGTGTATGTGGTGAATGAAGGCTAGGTGGGTATTGATACCTGGATATCTGAAAGACAGTAGGAGAGCTGTCACAGTAGGATAGGTATTACGCATGTACACACTTCTTAATAGCTTTCTAAGGAAATTAAGAGTTCTCTGGAAGAAATATATCTGCAGAATGCATATTCTTTATTCTTTCTATCCTTGAAAAAGATTGTATTAAAGCAGTGTAAACAGAGCATCATGAGGAATATTCAAAAGTTTCACGGGAACTTAAGGAAAAATTTCTTAACAGTGAGGGTGACAGAGCACTGGAACAGGTTGCCCAGAGAGGTTGTGGAGTCTCCTTCTCTGGAGATCTTCCAAACCCGCTTGGACGCAGTCCTGTGCCACGTGCTCTAGGTGACCCTGCTGGAGCAGGGGGGTTGGACTAGGTGATCTCTAGAGGTCCCTTCCAACCTTAAGCATTCTATGATTCTATGATTTAATCCTGCAGACTAATTTTCCTAATACCTGTTGAGGAAAGTGTGCTCTTCATGTGTACTTGCATTCAAAAGGAATTCAATTCATGTGCTCAAGACCACTCCGTAACAGGAAATATGAGCAATAAGAGAAGATCATCTGATTCACTGCAGCTGAGCACTCTTGATATAAACCAAAATACTAATGTAGATGCACCCAAAGTCTCAGATCTATAAGTTAGCCTTTTTTTCAAAAAATATTATTTTTGTATGATACCTAGTGATTATGTTTCTGATGACTAAATAATATTTAGTTATATTAGTGCTAACTCAGACTGATAATATGTTGCTTGATTTCTGCAAAGTTGTGTCTTTTTTGTCTAAGGAATCATTCCTTCAGTCTTTTCTGATGAGATTATACAGGTACTACATAATATTTGCTCCTGTAAGGATAATTTAACAACTCCATTGCTAATGATACAGGAAAAACAAGAAAAAAACCTCTATTTTATATTGACTCTGCTAGAGTAAATATGGTGCTTTTGTCTCTAAATTTATTAGATATGCCTGCGTATACAAAGTAGACCCACTGAGTAATAAATGAGCATTTTAATGTATTTATCTGAGCAGAGGAGAAGCTGTATGTCCACTTTAAAATGTGGTAGCAAAATTTTCAAAATCTTCTTCCAAAATTTCGTCTACATTTGTGTGATGAAGGTCTATGAGATTTTAATTATTCCATTCATTAAATGTTTTAAAATGCTGGTGGGACTTTTTTCACCCCAAAGTGCCATGAGCTAGAGGAAAAATAATAGTTTGATTTCTCTAATTAGAAATTCTGAGAAAGAAAAGGGTGAAAGATCATAATTTTATTTAGAGTATCTCGTGGATAAAAAATGATTGAAAAGAACAAACTGATACTATGCTGGGCAGAAACATATCCAACTATTTTGGATACACCTAATTTTCTGTGGTCTGTAAAATAGTCTATAAAAGAAAAGGGAATTACAGGTTTCTTATCCATTAGAAAATGAATGTTACAAAATGAGTTGTCTGCTTGTCAGTTAAAAACTCTATCAGAGTGATAAAACTTCAAGAATTAGGACTTACTAGTCTTTTCTCTAAAAACCTATGGTAGGGTTTTTATTGAAAAAAAATACTGAAAACAAGCCTTCCAAATGGGCTCTATAAAAACTCAATAGCATGATTGAAAGAGTCTAAATAGAAATGAAATTAAAATGCATAGCAAACAAAGTTGCTTTGAAAAGACAGAGATCTAAAAGTATCAACTATTTAAAACCTATTACAGTCAAAAATAGAAAACATTTGCTACAGTAATTCTGAAGTGCAAGATCAAGCACCGAGAAAAATATTTTATTTTAGCAAAGTTGCTCCACTTATATATCTGCCTACTACTATTCTTTTTGAAAAGAATGGTTTGCCTTTTAAAACATTAAGAAAAATAATGATTAAAGGAAAGCTTCTCCAATCAGGCTATCTGTAACAGATCTACTTGTGCTCTCTAGCTGCACATATGCAGGCTTCTCTATCAGTGGCAATCAGTGGTTTACCAGCAAAAATGTCAGCAATCCTGTGGGAAATAACTACACTTCTATCTATCCCTGTTAGCAGCTGGTGTTTAGCCTGGGATTTTAATCCTCCTTCTACTTACTCTTCCTTAGTGTCATCACACTTTTGCATATTGCAGATTCCTACAGTCCTACTAAGCTTTTAATGATCCATTACCTTAATTTGTAAATATATAATTCTGTTTCTGGACAGTTCCCACTTAATCAAATATAATCCAGCAACAGCACCAGTTGCTTTAAAGAGAAATAGAAAATATTACACATACCAATAAAAGTATTGTTGAGAAATATGACATCAGCAAATAAGTATTTGAAGATATTTCTACTTCCTTGCATAAGAAAGCCATATTAACCATCAAATAACTACTCTTCCACACTGCATAATTTTCTACTGCTTACTTCCAAGCTGCTAAATCTCCTAGTTGAAGGTCAAGCTGTTGCCCAAAACAGTTGGCTGCTTCAATGAAACTCAATCAACAGATACTTTGACCTTGGAGTGAAATATTCTGGCAACTGGGTGAAAACCTGATATGAATGAAAAACAGAAGCAGTGATGCCAAAAACTTTTAGAATGCATATTAAGGGAATAAGAAATGGCCTGAAATGAGATGCATAGACCTAAAAATATTGGAGGTCATCAAGAGGTTATTTTAATTCTCCTCTTGTTCGTTGTCTGTAGTTAATTCCTAGAAGAGTCTATTTTGATCCCATGAGTACTGCCTGACCAAACGCATAACAGAGAAAGTGTTATGATAAAAATGCATTTGGCTATTCAGGAGTTATATATACAAACAATAGTGTTATTTCCCTGGAATGATTTCAATCTACAGCATTTGTGGCAGCTCAGAATTGCAACAACAAATGCACATAAGGAGAATGTGAACAAAAATGCATTGTCATTTTGGCTTCAAGGGAATTTTGGAAAGGCCTCAGAAGTAATTTATTTATTCCCTGAAGTTTGTTTTGAGAATCTTTATTAAATGAGAAAATGCATGATGATTTTAAGCAAAACATGTCACTGCTTTCCAAACTCAGATCTTATCTATTAGATGTCTAGTGATCAGCTTAAGCTCAGTGCAGAAAAAACTGAACTCATTTCCCTGATCCATCTCTGCCAACTCTGTTCTCACATGTCACAGCAAATAGAACCATCTTGCCTGTCTCTGCGCAGTAAACTGGATGCTGTCCTTAGCTCAGGCCGCTCTCTGGCTTATTATATGTACCACTAAGTGTTTCACATTATTCTTATTTGTCTACGACGTAGCTTTCATGCACATGACTAAAATGCCTAGATTTTTCCCTTTTCACTCTTGTCAGAGATTTACAAGGTTTTTGCTCAAGGCTTCTTTGCTATCACTTTAGCCTAGCTTTAGATACAGCTTCTTTTTTAGAGAACCGCTGTAGCTTCCTGAGCTTTGAGACAGGATCTTTGAGTGAGAGAAGAATCTTACCTACGTGGTCTGTCCAGTGAGCCAAAACTCACATATCCCTGAAGACATATTTGCAGAGCCTTTGAAAGCTTTCCAAAATAAACTGTATCATTTGATATCTACCTGAGTACAATGCACTTAAGTATATCTTAATCAAATAATGAAAATATCAAAAATTGTAGGCAAACTATTTTACTGCAGCAATAGTTCCATCTTTTGAAAGGTCCCTAGGGGACTTCCAGGTGTCCAGCCGCTAGCTTAGGTGCTTAAATCCATGAAGCAGATCTCAGAATCTGTTCTGTTTCAATGTAAACCTTTTACAGACTCAGACCTCTATATAACAACCCTATTGCTCCTCCCTCCCAAAAGGTTACCCATTCAGGTTAACCCATTCAATGCTTAACAGCACAGCCTGAGTTGGAGAGACAAATCTCATGGATTGTTCGCACCAATATTGCAGATGCTTCAATTTTCCTTGAAAAACTGACTGAGCAAAATGACTTCATCCCTCTAATAGCCTTTCTAGACATAAACTGAAATACCTCCATGTGCCTAAGAACATTTTCCTAACAACACACAGAAACTGAGACACCTTTCAGGGGTATTCAGTGAGTACTTACACCCACATAAAAATAATTAGTTCTATATTAAAACCTTTAAATTTTTCACTTTGTCTTTGGAGTTCCACACTGAAACCTTTCATATGATACAACAAAAATGTAGTGAGCAGCCGTGCAACAGAAGTGCAGTGAGTAGCTAGTATATGAATTGCCACCCCAAACTTTGTAAGAACCTGACAGCTGCACAGTTCATTCTTGTGTTGATCATCTCCCTCATTTGTGAGAACTCACCAGATCAGAGGGAAGCCAGGACCCTTTTCAAGGGAAACTTGGGAAACTATACCACTATCTCAGTAAAGGACAGGATCTTTTGCTTTTTTGGTAAGTACTGCAATCCTTAACCTCCAAGTCTGTAAGTACTGGGATTTTTATAATACTCTTACCTGTGCTGTGCCCTAAACAAGCCATTTCTGCCAGCCCTTTGCACATTTCTCTACCTTTGCATCTAGGCATGTGCCTTCCTAACTCAGGAGACTTCCTTATAATGCAACAAAAAATACAAGATGCTATTCCGTCATCTCTGTATCTCCTTAGTAAATTTTCCATTGAAAGGCAGCATATGTCCCTTTCATGCTTAAAGTTAAGATCAGAAGTTTGAAATGTAAAAGCATATTTAAGTAAGGCATATGAGTCTAAGGACTTGCTGGAGCTCTACCAAACAGCTCTAAAACAGCAAGGGCAGCAGAATGGAAAGGAAGCGATGAGACTGTAATCTCCATAGGTGTCCATGCACACCCTGCGCTTCCAAATCTGCCTCATCAGTCCTAGGGACAAACAAGTGCCACACACTGTGGTAGCAATGAACTTACAGGTCTGATGCAACTCTCTGCTTGCTGTACAGCTAGTTATTTGAAAAGTACATTGCTTTCAGCAGACAGGCTGCCTTTTTTGCACTTAGCCAAGTTCATCCTCTTTCTAGCCCTAATGGATGACCTTAATATTTTTTTTTAGAAAAGATATCCATGTCATTCAGCAACTTACTCACCTCTTTCAGCTATGTATGGGCCTTTTAAGGACCCTTATCAGACAGAGCTATTCTTCTGCCTCTGTACCATAGCAAATTCTGTATTGTCATATCAGACATTTTGTTTCTGTTGGCTCTTAGCTAGGTTCTCCTGGGGTAACCCGGAAAGTGTGAATTTCTCTGTAAAAAGCACCGCATACCTTCTGCTGCTGCTTCTGCCTTTACTCTTGCACTGTTACTCAGAGGGGAAATACTCTGTGGATTCCCACTAGGACTTCCCGCTAAGCAAATGCAGCAAATGCCATCCATAGCTCTGAATATACTAGCCCATAAACATGCTGAGCACTCTTCTAAGTCCTCTTAGCTTGAAGATGATAAGCAATGGCCAGAATCATCTCTTTTTCCTCCTAAAAGAATCAAAGAAGACATTATATAAAATTAGAACTGTCATTTCTGGGGACTTGTCCAAAATTGTCTTTGCCTCTGAGTATCAGCCAATTCTACAGGTGAATAATTCAAGCACAGGTTTGTTACAAGCATCTTAGGCAAGTTTCTCAAGAGTTACTCATAGGGAACAAACTTCTTCTAATGTAATAAATAGGGTTTGGCAGACATTACCTCAGCCTCTGTACCCTGATACCACTGGACACTTTTCCTGTCAAACTCCATTGTGGTCACCCAGGGTTTTCCCCCCTTTGTTTGCTCTTTGTAACTTCACTGTATTTCACACAAGTGGAATGAACACAACAGTAGTTTGCAGGCAGCTTGATGAGGTAGCAGCAAGGTTTCCCCTTTTCAGCCTCACTCACTCTTGGCCCTAAAGCCATGGGGACAGTTATTTCTTCTAATGGGTTTTACTAAGTTAACTCCTTGTGGGTTCTTCTGCGGCCTAATTTTTGAGACATGATCTAAAGATTTAATAATTATAGGTTGCTATGCTAAGATTTTACTTACCGAAATGGAAATCTGTGCCAATTCTCCTATGAATCTTGTCTGATTCCTATTTAATTTTATCTTAATTCAGATACAAAATCTAAAAGTTCACCTACCAGTGATGAATACAGCATTGATCAACAAATAACTTTTTTTTTTAGGGTATAGGGACATGCATAATTCATAGAACTCTCCTGCTAAAAACTCTCCAAGTCATGCAGGTACTGCTGTATATTCACATTTTTTGAGGAAATTTTATTAGGGTTTCAACTTTAATATATATCAATCTTTTCATTCCAAGCTTTTCTCTATAAACATCACATTTCACATGCTGAAGGCCCTTTTGAAGAATACACGATCTTTATGCAATTAAAAGTTTTAACTCTGGAACTGTAAGTTTTTTTTTTAACTTTTGGACTAACTTACTTTGGACTTTTTAACTTTTGGAAACTATCAACATGATGGAGATTGAGGTAGGAAATGACTATACTCTGTTTCACTGTTTTCTTCAACCTAAATTGTTTCTATGGCTGCAAACACTAATTCAGATTGCCAATGTTGCACTCAGTCCACCATCTGCCAGCCAAATGTTAGAGAAATGCAAAGTTTTGCTCAGGAATCTCCTTTACAGTCTGTCGAGCATCCCATTAAGCTTCTAGGCCCTGCTTAGTTTGTAAGGGTGTCTCTTGTGGCCCGGTGAATTTGGAGATTAGCCCTTTTGGATACAGCACCATCTAGTGAGGCAAAATAGCCAGCTCCTCTTAGGAATTTGGAAAGGATGGAATCGGAAGCGGCACGAGAAGCCAGGGTTTATTAGTCATCTGGAATCCATCACAGGAAGTTCTTTGATTTCTGTGGCAAGGCAGAGAGAATCTTTAAACAGGGTAATAACTGCTCTCCAGGCCAGGTTCTTACATTTCAGGTGTCTTGTAAAATTTGTCTCTGTATTCAGTGATTCCTAAATCACCAACTCTGTGTGATATCTTTTCTTTGCAGGCTTGGTTGTCTGCTTCCTTCACAAGAATGTGAGGAAGCCTCTTAGAGGTTTACCCAGCCATTTGGTTCCCCCTACACCCACGGCCAATGTCTTTGGTTACTCCGTTCATATGAATAGCTTTTAATGATTCCTGATACCATCTTCCCAAAGTCACACAAAGCTTGTTTGGACAACAGATCCACACAACTCCCAGAAAGTAACAGTATAAATGAGTAAATCAGATATATTAGTCATAAAGCCACTTCAAATTTTATTTATTCTCATAGCCTTTGTATCATTCTAATATCATTTCTCTGGCCTCACAAATGAAATATTTTCTGTTACCATTCAGCATGCTGATGCTGTACCTCTCCGTTCAAATCATACTTTCTTTATTCACAACCATAAATTACTTGGATACACTTTTCAGGTACTTCTTGGCTTCCCTTCACACTTGATTTCAATGATTTCAATGCCTCCTGCCTCCAACTGGCCCAACTGCCAGGGTTCACTGCCCGCTCATAACATTTATAAGCCTCCACTTTCATGTTTTAAATTAAGCAGTCCCTTGTGCTCATCATGTTTATGAACATGGCGACTCAACCATTTTCCTTCACATCTCTCCAAAATCCCTTTTGCTATAATGCCAATAAAGAACCTCAAAACACATAGGCTACTATGGCTGTTTCCTATAATGTCTGTCAATGTGGCCTTGTTCCTCAGTTGCTGCCATCTTTTTACAGCCGAACGCTAAATCCATAGGGAGTAGGCCGAGGGACACATCTTCCCTTTTCTCCGTAATAGTGCAGTAGGCCTGCCAAGCGATACTGTTAAGTTTGAAACAACATCGCAAGAAAAAAGTGACGTTCAAAACGTGTGTGCTTTTTGACATGACTGAAGCTTCCTCCAGCTAAATAAATAAATACCTTGTTTTTGTAAAGCATTGGAGCAACACAGCTCCATCAAAGTTCCTCCAACCACCTCTCCGGGTCGCAGTATAGGAGCTCCCTGGATGTGGCGGGAAGCAGCAGGTTTTCCTCCGGGGGCGCAGGCAGATCCACCGCTCCCCTGCGCAGAGCTGCTGCCCACGGCCCTTCCCCACGCGAGCGGCTTTTCTGCCCCGCTCCGCGGCGCCCACGCGCCAGGGGCCGCCGTTGCCCGGCGGCCGTTGCCCGGCGGCCGTTGCCCGGCGGCCGTTGCCCGGCGGCCGTTGGCGCCCTCGCGCCGCGGCAGCATGGCGGAGGCGGCGGGAGCGGGGCTGCCGCTCGGCGCCTTCGTGCCGCGGCCGCCGCCAGCCGCCTTCTTCGGGGCCGTGGCGCCGGGCAACCCGGTGATCGACACCTTCGAGGCCGAGCTGCGCGACGTGCTGGGCTTCCTGCGGCGCCTCGGAGGCGCGGCGGAGGCCGAGCCGCGGGAGCACGACCTGCACCGCCGCGGGTAGGGGCGCCCTCCCCGCGGCCCTCTGCGCTACCCGGCCCCGCGCGTCCCTGCCCCGGATCTGTCTCCCTCCTGCGCCGTCTTTGCTCTCGTCCCCCAGCCCCTTCCTCTCCGCGTCCCCCGGGACCTTTGAGGCCAGACGGGCTGTGCTGGCACCTCTTACTCTTCCTCCTCCTCTTACTCTTCCTCCTCACCTCCCTCTCATGCCCCATCCCGCTGGCCGCGGAGCCCTGCACCAGGAGACCCCTTCCTTCACTCGCCCAATCTCCTGGCATATTCCAGGAGAGTCTTCAATATGGCCATCAGTGTGCCAAAACGTGTCAGTCCACATTTTTAAACTATTTTAAAAGCAATAATAATAAAAAAATCCCAAATCTGAACAGCTCATTCTTTTCTTGCACTTTCTAAAAGTTAGTGTTCTAGGGGGAAAAAATCCCCAAAACATTAGATATTGTGGAAGTTGGCAATGCCACCCTTAGCTGAATCAGAACTGTCCCAGCTTTGCAGTGGGAAAATCCCTTCAAATTCCTGGAACAACTGGCAGTCCCCAGTGTGTGATGCTGCATATGAGGATGGAAACGTGTAGGCATTGATGTGGCTTTAAAAGATATCACGCTTGTCCTGGGGCTAAGTGAGGATAAATGCACACAGTTCGTTTTGCACATATGTCTCAGTGTGCACAGATGTATTTTTATATACATAGATGCTTTTTATATACATAGATGCAGGCAGAGCAGATGGTAAATGTAATTTTGGATATCTGTTTGCTCACATGCATGCATGTCTGCATCTATTTTTTAATGCAGCAACTAGAAATCAGTATATGATTCATAGTGTATGCATTTTTACAGAGTGCGTTTCTCACATAGCTCTCATTTAGGCACACTATTAGATAGAAGTTCAACTGCCACTTGTAAGATAGGAGACTCATTTTCTAGTGTATGAGAAGTATTCTATTCTAAATTTACAGGTCCTTCTCATAAAAAAAATACAAATTTCCAAAGTTATCAGTATTTCATTAAAACAAACAATGTGAGTTAGATGACATAAGGACTAGCTGCAGTCTATGTGCAGGTTGTATCCTTAGGGTATTTCAGTCCATACTTTTCTTTCTGCTATGAAGAAAGTCCCCAAGCCCTTCTTTACTTTCCCCTCTGGAATACTGACCATGTCTGCGTCTGCAGACTCAGCTCATATCAGAACAGCTTCCTGTCTGAAGAATTATGTGATGTAGTTCATTATGAAGATGAGAACTGGTTGTAGATGCCAGAAGTCACTCATTGTACTGATTCTTGCCAAAGCTCCAAAGCATCATGAACACTGTATAATATTAAGTTCCCAGCAGCTCTGCAATCTCCAACATTCTGCTTTCAGCAGCAGAGAAGGAAGGTGGAATTCTGCCTGTTAGCACAGATTCATTCAAGTAGCTAGCAAAAACACAGGTAGTGGGTCGTGACTGCAAAATTTCACTGGTGTTTCCAAGTGTTATGTGTTGCATGTGTTGCTTGCAGACCCGCTCTTGGTCTAGTTATTCCTGAGCATTTCTAAAGGCAATGGCTATTTCAAATGCTTTCCAAAATGCTCTGAAGACTTACTGCTGTGTCATTTGTCAAACTACTTATCTGGCATAGATTGACGAGTGTTCTTGTTATTAGAGAAATAGAGAACTAGCTTCTACATTGGAAGTATAATCAGTTTCGAAGATTTTTAGAAGAGTTTGAGAGGTCAATTGTAAGGCTATCGTTCCGGTCTTCTAACGCAGGAAATAAAAAATATCTGCCCTGAAACGGAGTCAGACACGAGTCTCTTTCATCAGCAGAAGCAGCAATAAGAAGTAATTTTGCCTCTACTAAATTAGAAGATGTTTTTACCCGTTTCCTCCTCCTTTAGAACCTCTATATATCTACTCTTACAGAAAACTAGTAGCCTTCTGCTGTTATTGATTGCTTATAGATGATCTGGGAGAGACTTATTCCCTATTTAGAAGGTTGTCTTTGGTAGACTGGGCGGTGACTTCTTTAAAAAAAAGAAAAAAGAAAAAGAGATTATGAATATTTTAATGCTTCTCTGCATTTTGACAGATTTCTCATATAGCCATCTCATATAGCCTTGAAATATAAAGGTGGCTTGCAACTTTTTTTTTTTTACTGAGGAGTTGTCATGTAATTAAAATGAAGAGACGTCTGGGAGATTACAAAAATGAGTTCCTGAATATCAGAAGACGGTTTAAGAGAGTGTCTTGCACTTTGGTTTCCTTAACACTACCTTAACAGACCAAAAAGTTCCAGATAGTTATCACCTGTAAGGAGAATGTCTAGATGTGAGAATTCAGCTATAAGGTTATTTTTGAGCATTAATTTCTCTCTCTCCATTTATTTTTTTATTTTTTTATTTTTTTACTTGCTTATAAATTACTATCTCCGAATAGTTTACTGTTGTGGTTTCACAAGGAACTCTTTGCTGAAGTTTCTGTATAAGTAGTGTGTGAAGAGAATAAATGAGAAGAGAAAAAAAAGAGATGCCTAGCCATATGAATATTGTCAATGCAACTCTGTAAAGATTTTTTTCTGAAAGATCCCTGTGCTTGTTATCAGTCTGCCTGATCAATTATTGTTTTATGGTCTGAATATAGCTTTCTTGAAGAAGTCTAGGGAGAAAAGTTTTATGCATGAAGGCAAGTACACATCAGGTCGTAGTCAGGAGGGACTGTGGTACTGGCACAATGTCATCAGTTCCTGTGTATGGGAGGCAAATTATTCCTTGGAGCCAGTTATAGTTTGTAGGAGACTTGTTGGTTCAGCCAAAGAACAGTAGTTTGTCGCGCAAAGTCATCCCCGATGACAACGTGGCTAAAATAACAGACACAGTCAACAGAATATTGTTAGTGATGCCTTAAGATGCTTTCTTTTTACCAAGTATGTCATGTGCTTCTTCTCTCTGACCCCTATCCATTATAATGTTCCTAGATGCAGTTCAAGCTGGAAACTTTCTTCTGGCTTTCTTCCTTTTGTCATTCACAGCGTAGCTCTAATAGTTCATTGCATAGCCACTAGTTCATAAATTTATTGCTACCTGACATGCACTGTTATTTTGTGATTTTATTTTCCTGAACTTGGCAATTGTGTTTTGCTGTCCAATAATTGCTCTGAACTATAATTCCTTGAGTTTATACCTAATTGTTTCTTCAGGTAGAACTTCTCATATATCAGCTGAAAAGTGGAGCAGATTCTACATTTACCACCATGCTTGTACAATTCAAATGATTTAATACTGAGACATTTTAATAAATATTTATATAGGAGACAATTAATTCTATTTCAAATATGTGTGATAAAAACAATTCATGACAGAATGAAACCCAGAAATGTCCTTGCTGCTTGTTAAATTCGAGTTTAATGAGTTCTTGTTTTGAAATATTTAAGAGTTTCAAATGTGTTTGGAAGAAAGGTTTTTTTTCACAATTTGAAGTTTTCCTGATCTGTTTACTTGTTAAACTGCAGACCTGCTGCTAGTTTGATGTGAATCTTTTTTTTTTTTTTCTGTATTTTTTTAGAGCAAACACTTTGTTTAATATTTGGATCAAATATAAGCCTCGACTGCCAGACTGGTATTACAATGAAAAACTTCTGAAAGTTGGCGATTCCCTTGCTCAGATCAAAGTAAGTCATGTTAAAACAGAAAAGACTCAATCACAGTCTGTTTGATTAGGTTCCTATGCTACTTTAATTTTTAATTACATTTTGCAGAAAATTGTTCAGAAAATAGCAAAGCTTTAAAAAATAATGCCAATAAGAGTTGGTGGGTTATAAGAAATAATTCTTGTTATCATAATTGCCTTGATACTATGATGTATTGGTCAGATATGCATTTTGTATGGATCTGTTGCCCCTTTAAAGTTGAACCTCCCAAAATCTCTTCAAGTATTTGCTTGAAGTCTAGCACAGTGTAGCACAATATCTGAGTATGCCTGTAGGCTCTACTTCAGTGTAAATTGTATAAACCAAGAAGTGGTGGTTCATTCCATGGAAATGTCAACTGCAAAGATTTCCAGGAAGTGAGCAGAGAACAAGAAAGAGAATGTCTTTGCACAACTATATAGCTCAATACCATTCTTGCATGTTGAGTTCTGTGTGCACTTCTGGACCCCTCAAAAAAGATAAATTGTAACTAGAAAGGATTCAGTGGCAAGTAACAAGGGTGATCAAAGGTGGAATGGCTTCAGTGTGAAGGCCAGCATGAATCATGAAGGTAGGCTAAGTATTTGCTTGGGAGCAGAGAGCCCTGAGAACATAGTACCGATCTGTGAAATCATGAGTGAAAGGAGGGGCTGGAGATGGGTCAATAGTGTTCACTTCCTCTTCCAGTATTAAGAGCTAGAAATCGTCAAATGAAGGTAGTAGGTAGAAAACGCAGAACAAAAGCAGGCTATTTCTTCACAGTATATATGTTTAACCCATGGAATTTCCTGTCACAGGATGCTGTGCCATGAGTTTATGAAAGTTCAAGAGGAAACTTGACAAGTTCACAGATGGAAGTCCATTGAGGATATTAAAATATGTATATTGCCCTTGACTTAAGAAGTCCATGAGGTGCAGATTGTTGGGCTGAGAGTCTGAGAGTATTTTGGGGGATGTTTGACTCTGGGCTAGTAACAACTTGTCTGACTCAGTAAAGCTCTTTTTAGTTTTGTTCTTATATGAGATTGTCTCTTGCTTCAAAGCTACCCTCACTGGTTGAAAAAATACACTTTGTGGCATCCTATATAATCCCTGTAAAGCATTTTAGGTTAAATGTTGTTATGACAATATTTAGGAAAGATATATTTAGATTTGTGTTCTGTTGAAGAAACTTCATATTTCTTGTCCCTCCCCAACCCCAAAAGAAGACAGACAACTGAGGCTGTATATTTCTTAAATTGAAAATTATTTTTTAGAACACTTTATTGACTTGTGCATAAGGAAAGTAGCTTAATTCCTGTTGTCATTCACAGCCTTGGTGCTTTGTGTTTTTTAGTAATGAAAATGCTTTGATAGCAGTTGATAGATGCAGGGCACCTATCCAGTTTTACCTTTTTTCATTTTCTTCAGCATTTGACACTATTAGAATCTCCATTTTCACCTGGAAAAGCAGCAGACATAGCTGGAACTTTATCAAAATTGTGGAGCCATCTTTGAGGAATGCATCCAGTGAAAGCATGCTTCCACTATTAAATTCTTTGCTTGTGTATTCCAGCAAGGAGAAATGCTATTCTGTAATTCTGTTTAATATATGTGGCTAGGAGGTGAATTGTTCAGGAGACCAGGGCAAAGGATACAGATATTACTACTAAGTCATATATCCTCCCATTGCATCTGCCCATAACGCCTTCATAAAAGTGGCCTGCCTCCTGAGTAAAGAGGTTGAAGCTGAACTTTGAAGCACGACTCATAATTACTGATAGGTTGCAGAAAGCATTTAGAATAGTTCACAACAGTGATGTTTTACATTAAGGTATAGGCTCATGGTATAGCAGGGTATGATTCCTCACAGAAATTCTCACAGAAGACCTTGAATTTGTTAATAGTCCTTTCATTGCCTAAGCAAGTCCTTTCATATTTTCTTATGGCTGAAGATTTCCTCAGGTTTTCATACCTTTTAGGTATGAAATAATTCTTTTACATTAAATGAAACTTTAATTACTTGGGAACTGCTGGTCTCACAACATGCCCAAATATACCAAACCCCTGCCTCTGTACTTCACATTGGCGTCCCATAGGGTAACCAAAATGTTAATTTGGTCTTTATTTTTAAGTTGATTAATGACAGGGCCCCAGAATGGCTGAAAATAACCTAGAATTCTCAGTGAAGGTTCTGCTTATTGAACACTTTGGATCCTCTGGTATAATGTCATTTCCAACAGTTACAGTTGAAATTAGTTCAGAAATGAAATTAAATATAGTTCAGAAATCAGCTATACTTGGAATTACAGAATTCCACTTTTTGGTGCATTGCTTTGAGTATGCAGATTTAGTTTTCCTCTTACCTATTTTCCCTGGAGAAAATAACAGAGAAAAACAAACAAACAACCATGCAAGGAATGCAAAACTCTGATGCGTCACTGAAAAGATGAATGTGGTATAACACCAAGTTCTGCGATAGGCACGGTAAATAACTTGTTCCAGAAAAAAAGTCTTTCTTTGGTCTTGCTAGATACTGTTTGAAAACTGGTGGTTTATCAGAGTCACAGAATAACAGAATGCTTAGGGTTGAAAGGGACCTCTAGAGATCATCTAGTCCAACCCCCTGCCCAAGCAGGGACACCCAGAGCACATGGCACAGGGTGGCATCCAGGCGGGTTTGAAAGATCTCTAGAGAAGGAGCCCCCACAACCTCTCTGGGCAGCCTGTTCCAGGGCTCTGTCACCCTCATAGCAAAGAAGTTCTTCCTCATATGGAGGTGGAACTTCCCGTGTTTCAACTTACACCCGTTGCTCCTTGTCCTGTCACCGGCCACCTTGAAGAAGAGCCTGGCCCCATCCTTTATGCTAAGTTTTCCTTTATGGTAATATAGTTTATCCTTCTTTATGGTATATAATACTTAAGGATACATAGTCTGTGGAAAATAAAATATCAAGTATGAATCATGAGTAGATAAGCACCACATTCCCCTCTGCGTCATTGGGTTCCTGTTCTCCTGCCTTTTTTTTTTTTAATGTCTTCTCTCTTCAGATTCCTTTCTATTATATATCTGCTATTTATCATTTAGAGCACACCTAAATTCATTATGTCATATATCTGGAAATTAGTTAGCAACCCATTAGTCATCATGCTGATCAGTGCTGACTCATTTTTTTTTTTTTTTTTTTACTTTGTGCTTGTATCTGCTTGTTATCTCTGGTCTCCTGCATATACTTTAAACTGTTTGGGTGTGGAACTGATTTTTTGGTGTATATTAGAAATTAGCTTAATGGGATTCTGATCCACGATTTGGGATTCTAGAGTTATCACAGCCTGAAACTATGTATTAGATGATACAAGTGACCAACTACCCATACCTGACCATGAGAAATAAACGTTTCTGTATTTGGCTGCTCTTTTACATAGCAAAGAAGATAGGGTCCCTTGAGTAATCTGGATCTTGTGGATTGGGCTCAGATGGTTAAAAATTCAGGGTAAATGTCACTGTTGTGGTTGGAAATTATACTGAAAAGAGTCTGTGGAGGGAAGTACTTCTGATTTTATTTTTCTATGATTAAATACTAAAGTACCATATTTACAAATATAAATTAGTTACTATTGTCTTTTTTTTTCCCCACAGAATTTACCCTGACCATCTGCTGTGCATGTGTGTGCTGTACTAGTAACAGCTATCAATAATGTTGAGCTATTGATCACATTCATTTCTAGTAATGCTACACTTGGCCTTTACTACAACTTAGAAATTAGTATGTGCAGCCCAAAAGGCTGTTGGTCATCAGGCAGAATGGGTCTTCCTGTGTTTATCATGTGACCCTTTCATGGTGTGAATCAGGAGATCAGTTTCCTATCTACTGAGTTTTTACCTGTTTCGTTCACAAACTTAGTTCTGTCTAAACCCCTCACAAATTCAATGAAAAATGTTGTCTTTCATATGCACATCTTTACATCATACTCATAGGGCACTTTCAACTTTCTCTGTAGACTGTGAGAAGCATACCTGGGAGGGAAATAAGTTGCTTTAAGCAAAGTACTAAAGCAGTCTACGAGTTAAAGAAAATAAAAAGTGCTCGGAAGCTGCAGGGGGATGACTGCAGTACAATCTATACATCCCTCTTCCTGTGAGGGAAGGAAAAAGAAAATCTTCAAGATATCTACATAGTGCCATACTGTGAATTATCCTGCAGTGTAGTTTCCCACAAAAGTGAAGTTGGTAGAGAAACCTCTAAATAATCTTTGCTGCAGGAAGTGGTGGAGGTGATTCACTAAGTGGCACTTTGACATCTGAGTCAGTGCTGAACCATAGTCTCGGTATGATGTCAGGAAGGACCAAAGTGCTGCTGGGGGCTGTATTGTGAATGAGACATAAAGCTCAACATCCTGTTTGTTAACAATCTTAAAAACCCAGTGGCAATTTCCAGCCTGTTAACCTGGGGTTTTTGGCTATGTGTGAATTCCAGTTGCTGTCACTCGTTTCACTCATTTTTATGGCATTTATTCTAAAGTGTTTGATTTTCAGACATCTAAAGCTGTTCTGTCTTTCTGCATAAAAGAAGGGCTTTGGCATCAGGGAATCGAGGGGGAGAGAAGTGATGATATAGTTTATAAAGTACTGCATTATGTAGTACTTCTCTCAGGAGTGTGATGTCTTTATTGTTGCTGTTGCAAAGCTGCAGGACACTCCAGGAACCTTCCAAGTTTATTATATTAACCTGGGATCGTATTTTACAATTATTCTCATATTCTCATTCTTTTATGATTAAAATAATCAGAAGCTCCCAAATCACAAGCTCTTCTTTTTAGTACTCTAGCCTTTAGAAAGGTGTGAGTGTTAGCATTAGAAATTATATTGCTGAATGTTTGTATGTAACTTTAGTGTTTTATTTCCAGCTGCTCTTTCACACAGATACTTTTTACATAAGCATTATAAGAGTATTTTATTGAAATAGAAATGTAATATGCAAACTATAAAAATAACATATTCTTCATTCTTCAGGAGTATAAATTGGCACTTTTGCAGTGCTATGGAAGATATCTTCAGCAGTTCATTTCTGTAAACCTCGATGAAATCACAGATGATGTGAATCAATTTAAATCTACCTTTTTCCCAAATGGTTTCAGAGATAAAAATGCAGCACTTACGGTAGGTTCAAATATTTTGTTTTGTCAAAGACGTTTGCAGATTTAAAATAAGCAGCCTGTTTTATCTTCCACATATGTTCTTCATATTGCTATATTAATTAAATATTAACAGACACTAATTTTTAATAGTCTGTTTAGATTACATTGAGATTTAACAGCCATGAATGGCCTTGAACATCCAAGGTTGGTATCCTTTGAAATAGACATAGCACATTTTTAAGAGGATATAAATGCTTATGCTTCTGTGGCATAAACCAACCACTAGTGACTTAATGTCACAGCAATTTGCTGTGAACTAGCTATGAAGCTATTCCGTAAATGCCTATAGCAGTTTTCCCTCTGAAGTAATTGCTGTTAACCATTGTCAGAATCTAGATATGGGCTAAAGTTGTTAACTGTCTTGCAGTTGTTGTAGAGTTTTTTAATAGTGTGATCTGAAAATTAGGAAAAGTTCAAGAGAGTTTAAACATTGCACTGCAGTTTATACTATAAATGCGCAAATTTTTTTTTTTTAAAATTCCTGACCTAGTAACAAGCAGCATTGCATCAGTAGATAATATGCTTAATATGAAAATAAAAAATGAATAGATTTGTAAGTGCTCTAAGTTCATGGGGAGCTCAGTGATCTCAAAAGCGTGTCAGCCTCATTTTGTATTAAATGCTTATGAAGATAAGAGCCTGCAATTTATCCTTTGTTATCCATGGAAGAGAGTATTTTAGTAGGTATATGGCTCCCCTATTCTAAAAATATGCTAGATTTTATCTTAAGCAGTGTTTTGCTGAGAAGCTGTTTTTCAGTGTGTGATTGATACTCTGGAATAATGCAGGGTATTCTGTGAACTAGAATGATGCAGGGAAACCATAGGCTTCTCCTATATTCTGAGCTATTCAAATCCATATTCCTCTTGCTTAGCTCTTTCCCTACACTCCTTTCAACAGTCATGGTGCACTAGGTGCATTCTCGTCTTGGGAAACTGTGCCATGTTAATAGTCAATCAGCCTTAAAGCATTAGCATTTCCTCCGTATTTTGATTCTCAGGTCAATATCACACTGAGTTTTCTCTGGCATTCTTCATCTTTTCGTAGTCACTCTTTTGTTGTGCTTTGCACATGTGCATGCACTTTAAAGACAGATATGTTTTCATTTATCTATGTTTCTATATGTTTTAGTTCCATGCTTTGCAAGAGAGGAATGTTTGCATTTATCAGATGGTTTGTATCAGCGACAGAAATCTCCAGAATCAAGAGTCCCTGCAGACTTGTTTCAATATCTTGTCCTCATTACGGCTCACTATGCAAGTGGCTCTACCTCAGGAGAATTTGTGTTGGCTTATCTACAATGGTATTTCAAACTTCTTATTTGCATTTTCTTTGCTAATGAAACCTGTGAAGGGAAATTTTGTACGTATAATTTAAGGTCAACTAAAGGATCATGAATACATTTCTGGTTACTTTTTAACCGCAGTAGAATTTATTTAACAGGCTGTATTTTGAAATAGGAAGTTTCGATTTTATATTTCTACATAGGGTTCATTTTTCAGGTGCATAGCTCTGAAAGTATTAGCTTTTCCATCATAGCTGTGATTTGAATGTACTAATAAAATGAACTGACAGGGCATACTGAGGCCAGTTTTAAGTTAATTCTTATTAAATAAAAAAGCTCATAAGATTTTGTTGAATGTTTGTGCTAAAGATGATTTTTGTAAAAAGGGAAATACAGGTCTAAGAATAGACTGTGAATGACTGTGTGTCTGTAACATTATATGTTTATTGTTTTTCTTTAATATTATCCAATGTTAGCATTAATAATAAAAATTCTTTGAAAATTCTGACCCACAGTTAGAATTTGAATCTATGCATGGATGATTTTAGTGTGCTATTTATAGTTGCATGTATTAGGACATATTTGAGGGAAAAAATTGAACTTCTATGAGCTAGATATATGAAGAAAGGTGTATCAAGAATTTGTATTTCAAGAAGAGGAACATCATATTTTTGCTTTAAAAAGACAATTTCATTTCCTCAAACAAAAGTTTGGATAATTCCTGGTTCTATGATGGGTAATTGTTGTAATATAAATTGAGGAAATAGGATGTTTTTAAATGAGTGTTCAAAAACACCGGTATTTAGTTTCTCTGAGATATGACTGGTCTTGACTTTCTTATCCTTTTGTTTTGTTGGGACTGCCATTGCATATTTTCCTAGTGTCTGAGCACTTTTCTGTGGATCTTTTTGTCAGTAGGAGATTTTGCGTCTCGCTGCACGTTTGAGTGATAAAAAAAATTACTTTCTAATGCTTGCAAAATTCTTGCTTATTGGGATAATAATACCCTGCTAGCTGTGGCAGTTGACACTGTGATGCCTGTGTGCTCCCATGGGTGCCCGTTTACACACAGTCATGCAGACAGAAGAACAGATTTCTTTTTTCCGGGCTGCAACATTTTTTGTACTTCTGGGCTGACTTTTGAAAGGCAGGTTTGTGACATAGCTGAAAGTCAGTAGTCTTTTTGACAGGGTTGTGTCTCCAAGTCAGTTAGATGCTTTTGAAGATTTTGTTCATAATCAGTTTTCTTCGTTTCACTTACGATACAAAATGTCACATAAGAGCATTGTTGGCTGCGAGGACATTACCGTGACAGACCAAAAGCAAGGCAAAGTCTGTGAGGAGAGAGAGGATTTTTTTGCCTTTTTTCTTTTTCTTTTTTTGTTTTGTTTTGATTCAATGGCATTTGGGAAAAAATACCATTAGTTGGTTAAATAAAAATTCCATATAGTACATATTTAATACTTCATTCTTTTATGAGGCTGATGTGTAGTGTACTTACTTTTGAAGTTAATTTAGCATAAGAATATAGTGACTAAATCTTGACTCTTTTAGAAGCAGTTATAGAAAATTTAGTTTTAAAGCTGTATTTTCAGGCTCTAGAAATAACTATCCAAATTGTAAGAAGATGTTTCAGTTGGTTAGAAACAAATGTTAGGGAAAATTATTTATTTTATTTTGCTTTATTCTTACAGGTACAATTCATATTTACATGATATGCAGACATTTGATGATGATAGGTCACTCTGCTAAGGTATGGCAAAGTAAATGGAAACATTTGAAACATTTATGGAAGACTAGAAATGCAAGTATATTTTGCCTAATGGCATAACCTGACATACTTACTTCATTCTCTTTTGCCAATAGCAGTGCTTCTCATGAGGATAAAATGTGTAGCATACAGAAGGGCCAATGTGTAGTTCTCAGGCCGTCCTGGCTCTTCTCCCTCTTCAGTAGTGGAATGAAACCCCCCTAGAATCTCCTAAGAATGCAGTGGAGCCTCTGAGAGCTGCGCTTAATTCTGAGTCCCCAAACTTGCATCTGTTATCTTTTATATCTTAGATTTTTGAATGTATTTTTTTAAACATAACAAACTATTCAGTTCAGAAACAAGCTACGCTAATAAGAGTGGTTAAATGTACCATTCTTTTGTTTCTGTTGTGTTAGCACCAATTATTGATCCTAAACTAACTAAATATCATTAAACCGTAGCATGTGATTCCTTCTATCTTTAAACTTATGATTTTGGAAATCCTCATTTCCATAGAAAAAGCCTTCTAAGTAAATCTCAGTCCTTCAATGAGTCTTTATTTTTATGATTTGAGAATATGCCCTTGTTATCTCAGTTTCAGTCCACTCTTTAGAAGGGTGTAGAAAGAGCATGATTCAGTTGGGGCTACTTAGGTGTCTGAAGCCATGTATCCTACAGGTGCCTGATCTTGAGGTGCCCGAGTGTCTTGACTGCCTTCCAACTGCTGTGCCAGGATGGCCCAGGTCTTCTGCCGTATCTGCCATCCTCGGATCCCTTATTTTGTGCAACTGAAACAAATCCCAAGCATTTGCGTTTTACTGCTTGGAAAGTGGAGCTGTACTGACACCTGCTGGCTAGGATTTTAGTTAGGATTCCTTAGTTCATCAAAATGATCTGGCTTTCTTTTCTTTTTAACTTAAGGATTTTTCTTTGCTTGAGTTTCCACTTTTTCTCTACTTAAATTTGAAGAGACTCCACATCATCCTAGTTGCAAAATCCTTTCTAATAGAACTGCAGGGTAATATAACTGTTATGGTTTTATACTGTGAACTTTATAAAAATCTGTTTAAAATGCATTCATTTTGAAACTGGATTTCTTCAATGCAGGTGCTGGAATACTTACTTTGGGCCAGCGTCTGTATGGAATCATCCATTCCACTTTTATCAGTACACTATTTGACATGGAGAGCCACTCTGTATACTGCAGTTTCTCAGTGTTATTATGATTGTCAAGACAACATTAATGGAGAGGTATTCTGATTTACCATGGGTAACATTTCAGATGCAGTCAAATGTAAAATAATTATTTATGCCTAAAATCAGAGGATACCTATTTTTTCATTTTCTGTTTGTGTTGCAAAATGTAACTACATTGTGGAAGTATGTTTCCATATATAAATGGGTAATCAGTTCAAAGTTAAATACAATACTACTTTTTAACATAACATAACATCCTAGACATAACATCTAACATAACATCCTAGATTTTTAATATTAAGTGGTGGCCAGTCCTCATGAAGATATGTAGATATACAAAGGAATTTTGGAAAGGTTTTCATTTCTTTGTTAGCAGTTGTTCAGGACTTGGAATTCATTGTGGCCCTTTACAGTTTGAATTCAAGAAGGATGCAACTCTAAAATCATGCGCTAGCAAACAGAATGGGAAAATAGTTTCAGTTTGTATACATCAGCTCATTATCCTTTTTTTAAAAAAATATTATTACTATTATTTTACTTTGGACAGATATTTGCTCGCCGTGGACTAATGAAAATTGATGAACTGAAGCAACTTGAAAATATCAGTTCTTCTCCAGGAAATTTAGAAACCAAAAAGATTTTTAGAGAGGCCACTGTAAAGGTATCATTCTATAGTTAGGTATAGACTGTTACAGCACTTAAAATCTAAAAGGACAGAACATAGCAATTATTTATTTACTGTTTATCTTTCTGTCAGATGACAGTAATGATTTTCAAAAGATTGGTGTATGAATCCAGAAGAAAACCCAGAAGCTACTTCCGACCTAAGTTACGAGTTAACCTAAAAGAAGCTCAAAATGTAAGTAAGTTTAACATTTTGTATTACAGTATTCCTGCATTGAAGTTTTATCTCATCCTCTGAATCTCATGATATAGTTACAGATCTACTACATACGGACCTCATAATATAATGACAAGTTCTGGAATCTCTGCGTTTTTTGAAGGAAAAAAAGAAAGATTCTACGAAGTGACACTAGCTTTGGTATAGCTTATGTAGGGATGGAACAGATTCAAATACTCATAGCTGAATGAGTAAATTAATTCTGGACTTTTTGTTCAGAATTATGTAATGTATTCATAATATACTTTATTTTAGACTACATATAAAAGCATTAGGTTCAGTAAATGTCTAATAATTCAAAGTAAGAATGATGTATTGTCTTAAATAATTGTTTAATATTGATAACATTCTCATTGGCCATTATATCTTAGACATTAGTATGTACTGAGTGTTTAGGGTTTTTTTTTAGAAGATTGCCTGCTTAGCAGAAATACCTGAGATATAGATAGATTGCTGACAATGAGGTTATGACTTAAATCTCAGTTAATATTAAATTGCTGAGTGGACAGCACAATCATTTTAATCCAAAGCATCCTTACTTGAATTTTCCCACTATCCAAGACATACCCCAAACCTCAATATGTTCATGTGATCTTTCACAAGATCATAAAAAGTCTGGATGAACAATTAGGATGTTAGGGATCTTGCAAACTTTCAAATAGGGTTTTGCTTCATTGGGTATTTGTCATGCTACTAGATGGCAGATAAAATCCAGAAGCTTGAAAAATCTTCATTAATTGATTTTGTTCTGCAGTATCTGTGTGACTTTTATTAGTTTTTGAGTTTTTGAGTAAACTGAATGCCTGAGGTTAAGAGCAAATCGTTAGAACTTAAACTGTTCATCACTCCAACAGGTCTTTTGCTTACAAAATTTACTATGACAATTTTCATAGCTTTATTTAAGAATAAATGGTATTGAATATTCTCTAGTATCTTCTAATTTTCTAGTTTTTGGTGTTGTAAATATTTTTAAGTATTTGCTGTGCTGGATTTGTACTGCGTAGAATCCTCATCTTTTTCAATTTTCTGCAAAGTGTGTAGAGCTTATCTGCTGATGCTCAAGTTTGCATCATTTTAAGAAGGTGTGGGTGGCTTTAGACTACATGGTCTTGATACTTTTTAACTCATGTTTTCTGTTGCACTGCTTTCTTAGTGAAGTACCATGAAGCTATGTGTATGGTTGCTATGAAATTATGGTACTTAAGTATCCTATCCACTTAGCATGAAGCTTTGTTATGACTTTATAGCATGAAATTCGTAACAGCAGGATATCTTACAGTGTATTCATTTTTTTTTGAACGTGTACTTGTTTTCTGAAGGAGAACTATTTTGAAATAAATTTTGCTTTATTGTAGATGAATTTAGAAATTGAGATGTACATTCCTTTTTTCTTGCTTAGTTATCATGGCCTCGCACCGCTACTGAACGGCTACTAATGGAAATGTTTGATGGTACCGCGGCTCAGTTCCTTGCCATCCTGGAAGCTTTGTCTGATAGTAGCAGACATGTCTTGCGCCCTGCTCCACCTGTTCCTGATGAAATTGAAATTCGTGATGTGGTTTCAGAGCTTTTTTTTGCGGGCATGGAAATCCTTTCAGGTAAAAGTCTCCATTAAACTAGCTGAAAAGAAAAAAAAAAGAAAAAAACAATCTGTAGGTGTAAGTATCATTTATAAAAGGATAATTAGCAAAATCACACAATAATTTTCCTTTTTTTTCTTTTTTTTTTCTTCACAAAATTAAGATTAAAATCTGGACCAAATACTGTTGCCTCTTACATCAGTAAAAACTGCCTGGATTTTATTCTGGTTAGACTGATGTGAAAAATGCCTCTGTGATGGCAGAATGTAGGGGCTATTGGATTTGTGCTTAGCCAGATTCTATCACTCTAGCAGACTGGATATAAAGATGGGCAGTGGTCACTCTTTGCTGACTTTGGTCTCAAAGGAATATGCAAATCTATTAACGATGACATTACAATTACTGCTAGTAATATGCTCCTGTTAGGATGTGCTGACAGCACTTTTGTCGTGAGAGTTTCACACTGGGGTAAACTTTTCAAGTAAAACCCAGATTCACTCACTATAACATATATCTCTAGAATATTTCAAATTAGTAACAAAATGCTTCAGGATTTTATGGGAGAGGTTTTGCGCCATGATGTGTGTGTTTAGCTGTCTTATGTCTTTGGCTAGCTAGAGGTCATTTGTTTCCTTTCCTGTTTTTGAAACTTCATCTGTAAAAATAAAGGAAAGTATATAAACATCTCTTACATACACAGAAGGAACAATCTTTATTTTCAATTTGGACAGTACAAACTTTACGTTAGAGTAATATTTTGTTGATATTATTACTGGATAACTAAAATAACAAGTCAAATGGAATATAAAATGATCTAACAAGTTGTCTGTATTGAAGGTGGGGTGAGCAGTGCTGGTACTCAAGGAAGACACTGCCCTGATCATTTTGGGATAAGTGCATCATCAAGTCTCCTGCAGTTGTTATTAAAAGGTAAATTAGTTTTGAATTTTTAAAGTATTCTATGATAAGTTGTGCAAAGGTTTGGGGAGCCAAACGCATTTTCGTGTTAATAGCAGTCCTGTGCATAAAGGGATTGCAAAATGCTGTCCTCTTTGGTCTGTAATACTAAGGGATTTTGACTATATACTAAGGCATTTGACTAAATACTAAGGCATTTGGAAGGGATTATGTATAGATTTCATTAGGATTTCCTACTACATATCATTAGAATAGCATATAAGTATAGGAAATGTTGTAATAATCATATATGCTCAGCATAGCTGTTCATCTGGATATGTTAATGTCCCTAATAATCATTTAAAGGTCAAATTCTTGTACCGGTATTGCAGTATGCACTTGAGGAAGAGGAGGGCTATAGCAAAAGGATTACTGTAAGCTTGTTCAGGGCCTTGGAACAATTGCTGTGCTGCTTCAGGAAATATTAGGTGTCTGTTATTAACTTAATATTTCCAGCCTCTTTCAACCAGGTGGCCCTGTGCCTTGCTGATATGACAATAGCAGAGGCGTATTCCTAGGCCTGTAGAATGCTGTGCAGTGTCAACTAAGGCACTTATTTTGAGTTCCAAGGGTTAGAAAAGCACTTTCCTGACCTGCTCTAGTTTGGATAAACTTGCAGAGTGAGAAAACAGGATCCCTATGTGTATATATACAATCTCAGATGTAGCAGTGAGAAGTGCTCGCCCATTTTGCAATAAATTATTCATGTTTCTGTGTGTAGTTTTTACTAGATTGCTAGGAAAGGGCTTTGTTGGGGGATACCCTCATTTAAGTTGCAGCCCGTGGAAATAGGTCCTATATATCCTCAATGCAGGTACATTAATATCAACAAATGTACAGTATTTTCGGAATATATTGGGACATTGCAGATACATCAATATAACTATAATAAAGTAGGTATGCAAATATATACATTACAGCAATGTGATAAAGCCTTTGTATCTTGTTGACTTATTGAGAAATCCTTCAAGATTATCCTCACTGTGCAGAAAAGTGTGGAATTTTGCCTTTATATTTTTAATACGCAAATTATTGTTTAAATTAGACTTTAAACTTCTGAATATATATGTGTGTATAATATTATTGTCATTATTGCAGGAGAAAATGCTGTGTCTGGAGATGCTGCTGTGAAGTTTGTAAAATTAGCTTTCAGCTATGAAGAATGGGATGTGTTTGATTCTTCTATTGAATTAGTTATTAATTTTCTTCAGGTAATCCTGATGCTATTTACACATTCTTTATGTAATCTTTCCCTATGGGGATAAGAAAGAGTATTCAATTCACAGATTTTTTGAGACCAACTCTATTAGTTGCTTCTGTCAATTAGGGTCAGGACGATCCAAGATGGAAGAAAGCAGAAATGGAACTCAAACTTCTTACAGTGATGCAACCTTTAGTGTTTCCAAGAAAAGTGAAACATGTTTTTCCAGTTGGTGAAAATAATACCAGAGAAGCTGGCGTGCCTTATGGTTCTGGAAAGAAACAAACATTAAGAAGTAAGCATTGTCCAGTTATAGCTGTTTGCATTTCAAATACTGTTGCAGCAAGGAATGTTATTATTTAGAAACTATGTAATATGGTGCATACAGTACTCTGTGACAAAAGAGACAATTCACAAATTGTAACCTACTGAATTTTGTTGTGTTTTCCTATATTTGTCAAAAAAATCACTTTAAAACAGAGCTGGAATAAATTGGTATATGTAAGTTCAATTGTACTTTTTCAAACATAGACTTTTAGCTAGGAGTAACATTCTGTCTTTCCTTTCTCTCTCTCCTTTTTTTTTTTAATGAACATTGAGTATAGAAGGATCTGTAAAGCATGGAGAACCATCTGATGATCTTATCATTTTGGCAACAACAGCATTTTCCTGTATCTGTACATCTAAGCAGGTATAACAGATTTAGAGATATTTCTTCTGTTTGAATCACTTGGTCTGTAATAAATATATATACTCTATCAGCAAAAGAGTCAGGCGCAGAGTTTACAAATTGCAAAAATTAAATAGCAAAAATGAAAAAAAAGTATCCATATAAAATGGGTACATCCATAAAGTATTTCCCTATCAATGTAAAGTAAAACCTACTAGTTCTGTTCTCATTCTGCAAATATTTACATATAGTAATTAAAAAATTCCTGAGATTAGTTGAACTATCTACTATTGAACATGCTACTTCCCCAGAGTATATTGACTATTACAACTTTTCACATGTAGTTAATTACTTTGTCTCTCTCATGTTATTTTATTCTCACTGGTTTCCATATTTCTATGACTGTTAACTACTCGACACTAGAAAGGGAAATACTTAAAAAAGTATTCTAGCCTTTTTTGTGTTATTGGCAAAAGATTGGCTTGGGTGCTGTACCAGGAATTGCTTTTGAAAAACATATTCTTTAAGCTTTCAAAATGTTACCATCTCTTATAAGCAAGTTAAAGATGATAATTATTTACTGACTGTGAAAAAAAAAGAATTTTAATGTATTGAATATACATACCTGTTTCTACAGATCTGATAATTGTGTTTTTCTTTCCAGAATCTCCAACCTGATAAAGAAATACTTGTTGATGTAATAACATTTTTGTGGCAGAAGTGTAAAGCAGGACTTCAGCGAATCCAAATGAGTGGAAGTGACTATTTAAAATATATCCACAAATACAAAGCTTACAAAGTACTTCTTTATTATTGTGTATTAGACCTTATTATAACAGACTGCACTTATATTAAAACCAAGTTCCTGGGCAAAATGCAGACAATGCAGAAAAATCTCATTCACTGAAAATGTGTATTCTAATGCCTTTCCTATACCACTTAATCCCTTCTCCCTCTGAGTGAATAAGTGCCAAGATACTTCTTAGCCTTTCTTCAGTGTCATAACCCATGGTCTGCCAGTGAGCCATAATAAAAAGTATCTAAGTTAGTGAAAGCATTTGGGCATGTAAGATTTAAGAAGAAACATTTTGTGTGCTGAGGAGGATAAACATGCATATAGTTAAAGAAAGTTCCCTAGATTCTGTTGAAGAAAATGGCAAAAAAGCTTGCAGCTTAAGAGAAGGGAGATGGGGCTCAGCAGGATTTGGACCACTGCGTAAAACCATGGCTTTAATGGAAATTTTCTTTAGCTTGAAAGGCTCCTGGTGAAATACAGTCTTCTTAAGGATAAGTTACATTAGCTTCTTGAGGCTGTTTGTTAGTAAGCAGTTAATACTGACTGGCCAGTTTTGGAGTACTGCATTTTGTGGCCCTGATCCATGTAGCATAGTGTTTGAGAGATTCATCACAAGATAAGGCCTGTTCATAGGCCAGGAACATTCTGGTCTCCTTTGTACTGTTTTTGTATACAGTTGGGGATAAATGAGAGCTAAATGATCAAATCTGCTACAAGGTTTACCTCAGTATGACCGGGAATAAAAGTTATGTCTGTAGAACACTCATAAACCTCATAAACACTCATTAAAAAAAGTTTGCTGTATGAAAAACTTGGGATAGCAACTATTTGGCATCTATGTTTGGTGGCATTAAAAAAAAAGAAGTACAAGAAGGGAGTGACATATAGTCACATTCCAAGAGTTGTTTTCAGGTTTATGAATGTTTTTAAACAATTTTGATTGCAAAACCCTACCTGTCTCAGTAATACATCAATAAGAATATTTTCCAGAATGTTTTAACTCTGTCTTTTTTTTTTTCTCTCATTTTCATTTTTCAGTGGGTTCATGTACTTTGGATAATAAATGAAGTAATTCAGAAGAGTAGCATAATAGACACTGATGTTGTAATGCTAGCAGAGATAACCTTACGTCTAACTGCTATACTGGAAAATGTAGCAGATTGTGCAAATAAATCTGGGAAAAAAACAGGTAAAGCTTTCAGTGAAAATTTAGGCTAATGGAAGTGATTTTCTTTCACAAATGACTAGGCTTTTAAAGATTGGAACTATGCTTAGTTGAAAATATTGACAAATATACATATTCGAAAGTTATTGTAAATCACACAGAATCACAGAATGGTTGAGGTTGGAAGGGACCTCTAGAGATCATCTGTTCCAACCCTGCTGCTCAATAAGGGTCACCTAGAGCACATGGCACAGGATCACAACCAGGCAGGTCTTGAATATCTCCAAAGAAGGATAACAATATAATACTACACGTAATGAGTGTGATGTGGAGGTTGGTATGGCAATGGGACTGACATGGTGGATTGCTCCTAATGGGAATGACACGATGGGGTGGATGTAATGGATCTGGTGGGGTGGTCATGATGACTAGGCTAGAGGGTGGTTCTGGACTGTGGCTGGAGAGCTGGCAGAAGGGAAGCCAGAGGGGAGGCCAGCATAGGCTGGTAGGCTAGTATAGAGGGCAGAGCAGCGCAGAGGGCGGAGGCGAGAGTTGGGCCTAGGGTTGGGCGGAAGGGAGGGGAGGTTAGAGGGTTGGGTGGAAGGTAGGGGACGGGAGAGCAGGGCAGTGTAGGGTAGAGGGGAGGGTACAGGGGAGGATAGAGAGTGGAAGGTAGGGACTAGGCTTGAAGGCAGGGAGTGGTGCAGAGCAGAGGGGAGGGTGGAAGGCAGGGGATGGATAGTGTAGAGGCGAGAGTGTCAGTGGGGGCTAGTGTAGAGTAGAGGGGAGGGTGGATGCGGGTGCAGTGGAGAAGAGGGGAGGTTGGAAGGTAGTGAATGGGGCAGAGTGAAGTGGATGGGGGATGTAAGGGATGGAATAGAGGGGAGCGTGGATGTGGGGGTTTGGGTAGGTAGTGTTAGGCTAGGGTTAGTTAGGGCAGGATTAGGGTAGTGTTAGGGTTGGGTTAGGGCAGGTAGGTTTCACGTAGCTAAGCTAAGAGTAGGGCAAGTAGGCTTAGGGCAGATAGGCTTAGGACAGGTAGGCTTAGGGTAAGGGTAGAATCAGGATAGGTAGGGTTTCCAAGCTGCCAAAAGTCCTTGGAAAGCTTGAAAGGCCCCATCTGGTGTGTGTTACGATCCTGTGATTTACAAAAAGACTTTTCCTTCACACTTCTTTTGGTGACCTATTTCTATCATACAGCTGTTCAGCACCTGCTAACAGTGGAATGATTAATTTTTATAAATACAATTTCATCCTTAATCAGGACTAATGAAGTCTGCTTTTCTAAGAATTTGTATGTCATTTCTTTACTTTTACTGCTCTACTGAATTAATCTAATTTTGAGTTGCATCTATGACTCGCCCTCTCCACAGTTCTTTTCCAGGTCTCTTAGTCCATCCACAGTATCCTCAAATCACTGATATGCTCTCTGAACTTTGACCAGGCATGTGCTGTGACTTATTTGGAGCATTCATGTGCTAGTTGGCTAGTGGTAGGGCAAACAGAGCAGGAAAATACTGAGGTCATGAGCTTTTGCATTTTACTTCTTTACGCAAGTACTGATTTTTGTGTAGGAGAGTAGATTTTAAGGATACTTTTAAAGCCTCTTTAGGAATTGAAGGCAATGACAATATCTTTTGCTTTGTTTTGAAAATAAGAATCTTGTAATAGTAATGTTCCGTTTTAAGGTAAAGTAGGTATTTACTGCCTTTTCATTGAATGAATATCAAATGAATGTAGTTTTGCTATTTATGAGAAAGAGCCAGTGAACATGGACAAAAGTGGTAAAACAGCACAAGAGGGACTGGAAGGTTATCCTTCCAGTGGAGGGCAAAAAGTGAATTTGTTTCAGTGAAGAGTTCACAGTAAAGACAGTTGTTACTAAGAACCAAGATATTGTCTCCTGGAAGGCAAAACAGAATTCTGGGTACATTCTTTATAAATAAAAATAACGTAATCCGTCCATGTGACTGTTAAAAGGGTAATAATACCCCTTCAAGAAATATTTCTTTATCATATATATAAATGTATGTATTATAAAAATATGACCATATACATTTATGTATTATAAAAATATGACCTCACACTTTTAAAGCAGTCCTATAAAATAAATTAGCCTTAAAACATTTGTGATTGAGATAAAATTAGTTTCAGGTTAGTTAAAATGAAAAAATATATATAGTCATTACAACCATGTAGGGAACTAAGAGACGGGTCCAAATTTCATTGGCTTCAATTGAATATTACTGTGAAATATAGTGCACATTTTAAAATACTACATTTTTGGATAATCATGTACTAAATTGATATGATTGTACATATATAGCTATCATGTTTAAACCCTGAAAATTTATTCAGCAAGTATTATAATTATCTCTCATAGTCAAGTGCTGAATAGTTAACTTATTGCTAGAGTCTTCAGTTAATAGTAGAACTAATCAAATGCTACTAAATTAATCTGAGTATAGTTCATTTTAATTTTCTGATTTTTTTTTCTATAAAAAAGAAGTACGTCTCTCTGTCTCACAAGATGAAACCTGTGACATTCCTGAAATACTGATGGTAAAGTCTGTTTCATTTTAACTAATATAGCATTTTGAATAACACTAGAGCATTTATTTCCACCAGAAGTTTTTTCATAGAATTGTATATTTAATTTTATAAAATTGAACATTTGTGATGTCATGCTAGTGTAGAGGAAAGAACAAAGATGCTTTTTCAAATCAAACAATTTTTGAGAAGCTTTCTGTAGTTGATTATAGTCATCTGTGCATCTGTGATATGGAAGAAATTCTATTTGAAATTTTTTTGAAAGCTTAAGGGAAAACAGTCAAAAGTTAATTAAAAATGTCTTGAGATTCAAAACTGATATTAGTATATGGAAACATGGAGAACAGTGCCTGTCTGAGGACTGTTTGGAAGAATTTTAGCTGCAACAGTTAATAATAGCATTTTACTTTTGTAAATAGATTTTATAGCTTTTAATTCTATCTTATGTAATGTGTTCATTCTTGTTTGTTTTCATTTCAGAAAAGCCCTATAGAACAATTGCAGGCTGCTTATGAAAGTCTTGAAAAAGCAATTAACGGTATGAACACATGTCGCTTAATGACCCTTCTACCAGATGGAAAATCAATATTTGACACCTGCTGTGCAAAGGTAGAGTCTGCAAAAAGTTGTATTGCAATAAAATTTATAAATAGTATATTGGATGTTGATGACAGAAAACTCATATTTTCTTCATAGCTAGAAATTTAAGCATTACCAAATCTCATCTTTCTAACCCATGTAAGAATAGGATAGAAAATAGAAATCACTTTAGTAGAAATAGCGTTTTCCCATACAATAATGAACTATATGAACTATGACTCCTGTTTTTCTTTGTCATTTTATTTTGGTAAGTGCAATTATAAATCTTTGTAATTTTATTTTGGTAATTATAATTACCAAATAAATAAAGTAATTTATGTATTTCTGCTATGTTGTAAAGCAGAAATCCTTTTCATAATTATTGCTTGCAATTGTTTATTATTAAAATTAATTTTGGCCATCGGAGAGAGTCCAGATTTTCTAAACAATGTTATTTTATACCAACACGATCATCATGATCTTTGATTTGTGGAATATTAGACACAGTAAACCATTTTTTCCTACATTTATTATTAATACTATTTCCTGTTTATTCTCAGGTTTTGTCTTATTTTTTTTCTGTCCGTTATCCATGCTGTTCCGTCAAGTTGTTCTCCTTCATCTATGCTTAATCAAATGACTGCATTTTCCACATTTATGACAACTTTTGGAGTGTCTTTCTGTTTACTGAAGTAGTAATATCTGACTTAACAAAAGTGTAATTTGATATAAATCTGTGTTTGCTTATTATTTCTTTCCATTTATTAGGTGGACCTAGATGGCCAGAATTTAAATTCTTTGGCATGGGATAATGATAAGCCAGAAACAGGTAATGCTTTTGTAATAGATTTACACTTGGAACTTATTCAGGCCCAGCATCGAGTAGCTGTGAAACTTCTTAAACTGACAGAAGGTATGTTTCAGTAAAGCTCAATAATCTTCCTAGATTAGAATCTTGATTAGAGTCCTCTGTTAATAAATTTTGTAATACCTACATATAAAGGAGTATCTGCTATCTGAAGTCCAGCCAAGGTAGGGTAATTTGTATGCCACATATGTTCAGAAATTGTGGGTTTTAGATTTACCAAGCAATACTAGTCTCTAATCTATACTGAATTAACTGGAATTGGGCTTTGCTAACAGCTACTAGATTTGATTCTGAGACAGTTTGGTATAATGTAAATTGATATAGTGTCAATAAAACACACAGAGAATGCTCTATTTTTTTTTCCTACAATTCTAATTTTCTCTTTAGAGAATGAGATTTGCATATTTTATCTGATGCACCCTGTGATTTCCATTTTTATTCCTGCGAAGTTGTCCTTAGCACTTTTGAGTCAGCAGATATCCTACTCCTTCATGGCTGCTGAATGCCTCCTGAAATTACTATATTTGGATTCCCACTCCTGTTTTTTCGTTTGTTCATTTTATTATAGGCTAGTATTATCTTGATATGGCAGAGTTCCCCTAATGATCAAACAAGATCCCTTTTTTGCTGTGATGTTAGCATTACATTAATGATGGTAGAACAAGACTGTGAAATTCTTTTAATGGTGGGATCACTCTAAGAACTTCTGTTGAATCAAGCCAAAGAGCACAAGATGGAGCAGAGCTTTAAGGCAGAACTGCATATTAATCCCTCACTTTATTTTTTTAATAGCACTGTCAGAATGAATGACTCAGGATTTCCTTCCCACATAGGTGTTCAAAAGGATTACAGAAATCTGAAGTCTCACAAATCCCATGGGAAGAATATAAAAGATTGTCCTTATTTAACAGGTAATGCATATTAATTAAGACTTTAAAAATATTATATGATTGCTAGTGTTTTATAAATATCTTCAAATATCTCTTTTACAGAGGCAGTTATAACGAAAAAAATAAAAAAGAATAAATTATCCAGAGCAATCTTTTTGATGCAAAAGGCCTCACAGATGTTCCCTAAAGACTTAACCACCTCTTCTCAAAGGCATTTACTTGAGGTAATAAAAAAATGGTAGAAATTCTTCATCACTATCAGTTTTTCATGTTCTGTATAATTAAGACTTGTATTACTTCTCATAAAAAGAAGAAAATGGAAGAAAGTTGATGTACAGTGAGTTTACTGCTTGTAACTTCTGTTGCCAAACTTTCGCTGAAAAGTTTTGTTATGATGAAAGAATAAAGGAAATTAAAACAAGGATAGAACATATTGCCAAGTTTTTGTATGTATGTATAGACTTCAGAAAACCCGAAAGAAATTTTTTTTTTCTTTTCTTTCTATACCTAATTGCCTAGACTTGCAGATATGGATGTATGCTGTGCAGATTGTCATGCAGATTTTTTTTTCCTCATCACAACCTTCTTGTTCTTTTTTCAAAGTCCATAAATTGTGTTAGATTATGTTGGCTAGTGATGGTAAGATGGGTTTTATTTGAGTCCTATTAAGTAGCTTTAGAAATCAGAAATTTTGCTCTTTATTGAGGCTAAAATTAGATTCCTTATGAACTCATTCAATGTCTTCAAAATCAATAGAAATCTCTCCACAGAGCTTAGCAACTTTTGTATCAGCAATTGTCTTTTAAAATGGCCTCTTTATCAGTAGAGCACAAAATTTCTTTACAGCTCATAAAAAGATAATGAAATCTGAAATTCTAACTCTATTATATATGCAATTTTTTAAAAAAATATTTAAATATTAAGAAGTTGCTAGAAAGTATTGATTTCTTTTGAGTACTGCAAATTTGGAAGCATGATAAAACACATATCCTTTATGTTAGAAGAATGTAAAAAGCATATCAGTAAGACATGCACTAAAAATCTTTCCCACGTTCTTGTAAATATATGGTATGTGTGGGTATTATTAGATATAGTGATTTGACATTAGAGCTCTTCCAGTGGTCACCAATGAATATACCTTATGCTGTCCTTCAGCATGTTTTTGTTTTGTGCATGTTTCAGAGAGAATGAAGTAAGTAGAAGTATATCATACATTTGCAGCCACTTGCCTGAAAATATTAAAATTAACTTTATCTGGGCAATCTTAGCATGATCTTCTTAGGTATCTGTACTATATATACATTTTATTACCATCAATTAATTTTCCTCCTTGAGATGGACAGTGCCCACTTCATGAACAGCAAATGCTTATTTTTTCATGCTTTTATATAGTTGACAAATTCTATCTGCAATTCAAACCAAAAAAGTAATATTTTGGTATTTTACTGTTGGGGAAATGTATAAATAATCTTGTCTGATGTAGTAAGCCACTAGACAGATACAGAACTTTCTGATTTATTTGTCTACTTACCCATACTTAATTGTTTAAATCACTGGGTACTCTTTGTTTTAATTGATTTCTCTTGTAGTTGTTTTCTTTTTTCCATCCTGTCCTACAAGCCCAGTTGGAAATCCAAGTCTTTATAGAGCTGTTTACACTTTCTTGTTGGCCAACAGTAAAACTTAAGTTATGTGATAAAGGTAGTATCACCTGGGAAGTCTGTGGCAGAAGCAGGGATAAAATCTGGTTTGTCATAGTGACATTTGGCTTCTTCAACCATAAGATTATTCTTTCTCTTCTTGTGGCACTGGCACATTAATTATCTTCCAAGGCCGGGAATTAATGAAGTATAGGTCATGCAGTACCAGTCTCTGTCACAACACTATCTCTATCCAACCCTGGAGCAGTTCCATCCTTGTACTAATAAGAAATATGTCATGGAGGAAAAATGAGGGTGTGATTCTTTAATTTAAAAAATGTGTCATAATACAGCTCTCTATAAAGAGGTGTCTATCTTAAGCTAGCAGTGAAGTTCCTAATCACTGGTGTGACAGAAGTTGTAAGGTTGTGTGGGGGTAAGAGACATCCCGCGCCTTGTTCTGTATCTCATATTCTTCCCTATATAGTTCCCACAAGAGTGGAGGCAGCCCTCATCTGAAGGAGTGGGATGAAGTGAGGGGCTGTGCAATTGCATACCTGCATGATGTGACTGTTACATATCAGTTCCCTATTTTACTACAAATCTGTGACTAGTTTTTAATTATTTTTAGAGATGAGATACAAGGCTAAGGCAATTTTTGATCTGAACTGGTATAGCTGTTTTTTACAGCTATAAGTGTAGGTATGTTTTTGTTCATTTTATTCATGTACTTTGAAATGTAAGAATTGTCCATGTGAATGTTCATGCCTCATTTTGATGGATTCTAAGTCCAGTATTCATTTCTCTCATGGACATAAACAATCCTAGTGCTGAAAAGGTCATTTCATTTGACATGTAGCTTGGTATGAGGAAACAAGAGATTATTAAGGTGCAGGATTCTAAGACTCTCAGTGTATAACCAGTGGGGCTTCTTCAGTATATTCCTCAGACTCAGTTCAGCCTAGACTCTTGGTCCAGAGACCAGCTCCATGGAACTGTAAGGTACCGAATAAAAATCTTAAGTGCAGGAAGACATTGTGCCTCCCTTCTTCTGAAAGAATGTTATCTTTCAAAGCATTCCCAGTCTCTTTGCCACTGGGAGCTGGTCATTTTAGCTTTGATTTGCTCTGGAGAACAGGCAAGAAATTATTTAAAGAAATAAACGTCAGTTCTTAATATGAAACACCAAATTAAGTTTCTCCTAACCTGATGATGTAAGCAAGATCAAGAAACCTAACAATTATTTGCCATTCGGTCTACTTATATCAAATAACATCTGCTTATATCCCTGACCGAATGACTGCATAATAAATATAGGCAGGAGGCCCTCATGTTTTGGGAAGAGACTAATATGAATGGAGAAAGCCAACATTTAAGAGTGTCAGTCAGATTTCAGGTCTCTCAGGCCAATTGAGGAAAGTGGCATAGCCCTACCTTTTCAGGCCTGCATTCTTTTTCCTTTATTTTTGTGACTAATTCATTTTCTCTTTTTCTTCAGTCCAGAAGATCACACTTCCACAACACCTTCAGAAATTCCATAGATTAGGTCTCCATTCTCTCCTAAATAATTAGTCTCTTACGTCATGCTGGAGCTAATTCCAGGTCACCAAAAATATCTAATCAACTTTAGTAATTTAGTCTTCTTTTGCTGATCAGTTCTTCTGAACTTGGCAGTTCCTCAGACCTGCCTCTTTTATATGCAACTCTGCATTTCTCTTGTGAAGTGTATCTACATATATAAGATTTATACAAAGCCCCATTGATTCTGATTTAGGTCTTAAGAACATATGAACATTTATGAAAAGTTTTCTGTATTGCAGTATTTTTTTTCTTATCAGATCATTTTGAAAGTGATATATAAATACAAAATCTGTCTGATTCTTTTTAATTGTTTTTTCCCTTTAAATCATAGGAAGCACTAACTTTAATCAAACAAGTGGAAGCTGAACAAAACGCATTGTATCACAGTCTAAAAGAAGTTATGAACAGTAAGAAAAAAAGCAGAATTCCTCCTCCTCCTATATTACTTTCTAGATCACATTGCTCTATGATATTTAAACCAGCTCCATTCTGTTCAGATGTTCAGGTAATGTCTTTTGTAATAACTGCATAAGAAATATATGAAATAATACATGAGAGAAGAAAAGTTGTTTCAGCAATGCTGTATCATCATAGTTTTCTCTGCAATTCCTGAGAAGATGGTTATCCAAACTTAATTAATTACGTGTTTTATTACTATGTACTCATTGTTTTGATCTTCACATTTACATGAAACTTTCTTCTTCTCTTACGTCTTGTTCTTTGGTGTTTTTCTCTTGTTTACCCTATTTGCCAAAAGCTCATTTTCTTGGTTAAGAGTAGACATAGTCCTGGTCTGCTACATTTTTAGAGACGGAAAGCTCTGGTTGCATCATGTAGTTCAAAAATACACCTTGTCTGTTCATGAAGGGTTGAAGTAGTTGTAGTTCAACTCTGAAATCTGCATCTACTTTCTGCTGAATATCTAGAATCACAAAATCACTCAGATTGGAAGCAGTCCTATGAAAATTCCTGTTCAAAGATGCTCAAACTGTGAGATCAGATCAGATTGCTCAGGACTTTGTGCAGCTGGTTCTGGAAAACTTCCAAGGACTGAGATTAATGAAATAAAAAGTACATATTCTTTGAAGTCTATCAGTTTACTTTTTTAGTAAATGTTCATTCATTTTGTTTGGTTTGGGATAGTGCATATAACAGATTGGACCACTAGATGGTGAAATGTGCTTATTGTTCTTATATTTTGTAACCAGATATTCTAGGAGGATTTTTTTTCTAAAGATGCACGTAGCTATTGAAACCACATAAAAGCATTTTGTATGAGGAACTACCTAATTGAAAATAGATACTTGTGATTTAATTAGATATATGCAGTTGTTGCAATAGAAGTCAAAATAGCTTGCAAATTTACTAATTTTAAAATTATTCATTTGTTGTGTTCTCCTATATTTCAACATTTCATTCTGAAAAGCTAGTCAGGATTCAATGTAAGATAAATCAAGTATATTACAAAAAAGAAGATCATTTCACCTGCTTAGAATTTTTAGATGTTAATAAATGACCTCATTTGCCCAACCTGATTCTGTTTGAAGGTCTACTGAAGGTAAATTGACTTACTACAATTCCTAGTGGAAGAAGTTTAACACAAAGAGAACTTAATCAGATGTATAACTTACTGAAATCTACGGGTCCAGTTTTGCAAAGAAATCAGAATTATTTTTCATATTTGATCTGACTGGGTACTAATCTAGGAATGTATGCTTATGTTCTTATTTGCTCAAAGATATTGAAAAATGTAAATAAGATAGTCAAAGAGATTATTAGAAGTTCTGGGTCATTAGAAATCTATCGTTATCAATAGAACTAAGATTATTCCTTGTTTAGAAAATATTGCTACATACATAGCTGCCTGTCACCTGCTTTTAAGGATTTGTCCTCATGTGATTTGCTGAAACAGAATCTGATGTCAACTTTAGAAGAGTACTATTATAAAGATCAAGCAGGGGCTCAGCTATAGAATATCTATAAGGTCTGTAATTTGGAATATATTTGACCTATATTGACAGGATAATGGAGAAACATAGGCTTTTATTGCCTTCATAGTATACTCACTTTCTGGCAAAATTTGTTAATCCATTTTCTATCTCAGTTAGGCTATTAATTGTTATAACATAAATTTTGCTGATATCATTTGCAAAAAAAAAAATCTCTACATTAAGTAAAAATTTTAACTGATATATATCAACTCATTATGATTTTTTTTAATTTAAAGGTTTCATGGTACAGTATTTTGGGCTGTGTAGCAACAGGAAGTAATATGAAAGTAAGGTTAAATAACAATAAACTTCCAAACGCAGGAGAAGAGGTAAGACAGAAATAAAATTGATATGGATCATTTTCTCTTCCTAAAACACTCTGTAACTTTCTAAATGGATACATCTGATATCTTCCCCATCTTTTTTAATCAGGTAACTGACCAGGCCTCTGACAAATCCTTTTGATCTTAATTTGAAGTATTTGAAGTTCTGCTAGGTTGAAGGTATACTGCGTTCTGGGAGCCTTTTTAAAATAATGGCTTGAATGCTTTCACGACTTCATGTCAGAGAATACTCTGTCCCTTTTGTTACAACCCTGTTTTCCTGAAAGGCTTCTAAAAAATGCAAAGTCAAAGGGAAGTATGTGATGTATTTACAGGTTGTGCAACACTCACTATGTTCTTTCCAGGATTCAGAAAAAGGAATTCTGAAAAGATTTAATGTTTATTTTAGTATTTGTATTGGAGTAAGTGTGTAACTCCTATTAGCTGCTACTTCTTACGAAGACCTTGCTTTACTTCATTTTGGTAGCATGATAATATCACTTCAAGAATCTTCCTGTGTAGGTGTGACTGAGTGTCTAGTCATTCTACTCCACTTTCATGTGACAGAATGGGCAAAGCGTCATGCCACACATCTTTGATTTTTCATACCTGATCATGTAGCAACATTGGTGCTCTTTATAGAAACCCTGACCTCTTCTATTTTATCATTACAGTTTGATCTTCGCTTTTTTGTTAAGCTTGCTTTGTTCTTTTTGCTTTTTTCTTTTGGCTTACCCTTTGATGTTCCCAGCATTCCTGACAAAGGCCTACACAAACAGAGTTTAAGTTCTGCTTCTTTATCACTTAGGCATGGTCACCTAAGTGTTGCCATAGCATTATCAAGAAGAGTATGCTTCCAAATGCTCTGTATGTTGGCTTTTAGGAAAAAAAAAAAAAAAGGCTTCAACACTTCCTTCTGAGCAAATTTGTTTCTTCAATCTGAGACCCGAGTGGTCAGTTTTCTATTTTGAATGCTTCTTTCTCTGGTGGGGGTAAGAGAGCTCATTGCACGGAAGTTGCCTGGTTTGCATTGTCACAGACGAATGATCTCAGCCTCCTTTTCTTCATGTTTCAAGCTTTCCTGGCTCATTGAGCTAACCATGTTCTAATGCTGATATTCCCATCTTTGGTGATCAATAGGAAATCTTCTCTTTCATACCTCTTCCTTCCACCTTCCCTCCAAAAAGGAAGATGTATGAAAAGATATGTGTAGCTACTAGCAGTAAGGACTTTGATGTTTTCCTTAGTATTCTCATTATCAAATTCAGAAAATCAAGCTTCCTGTGATGTACAGTGAGCTAATTTCTAATCCTGCTCCATATGTACTGTGTTTGCTGGAGACTTTCACCCCTACTAGCTGTTGTGCTCGTGAACTTGCTGCAGTTCATCCAAGTCACAGACTGTCTTAATTCTGGCAGACACTACAGAGATACAGACCTCAGGTTAACCATATGCCTCAGCAAGGCAGCTTCTGATTGCTTTAGGATATGCTTTTGAAGACACTGGTCTGCAAAATAAACCACCATCTGTCTGCTCCATGGAAAAGACTTGGAATTCTTGATGATGGAGCAATCTATCAAAAGTATCAGTATGCAAAAGCTTGCTCTAAAGAGATGCTATGGACTGTGTGATGTTATGATTCAGGCTTCAACCTCAGCATTTGAAGGGATTTCTTTTGATTAGATGGCTCCTTAGGAGGGCCAGGCAGACAATGTTTGTGTAAGGCCTCTGGATGCTGTTCACCCGACCTGCGTTGACACTATGGTAAGATAGTCTCACTTGTGATGTTGCGCCTCAGCATTGTGTCAATTCTATGTTGTGTCAATTGTCCATTGTGTTAAGTTGTCCTAGTTATTGAAAGGAAGACAGAAAAGTCCGTTAGAAGTGAGCCATGATGTTGAAGTGTAGGTGGACAAGTTCTTGAAGAAGAAGTGGAAGGAGAATCTTCACAATGTATTGTCTATATAAATATCGACAAACTGCTCATTTCCTTTTCCAAAGTCCCATTTTGAGAGAACTTGAAACATCCTGTATCCATATCTAATACGTCCAGGTGGCTTATATAGAGTTTTTCTGAAAGCACAGTTCAAGGCTAGAATATCTCCAGCTCAAGCGTACACATCCATAGTGTACAGGTGCTTACAGAAAAAAATGTCTTGGAGAAACGTCTGATACTGGTATTTAGCTTTCTTATGAGAAACATAGGGTTAGGTTTTCTCTTAGGCTATCTGTATATTCACTGCTTTTCAAAAAATTGTATGTTTTTTCTGTCATTTTGTTGTTTTCTGAGTCTCTTCAGCACTCTGAGCAGCGTAATATTACATGACATATCTATTAATCTAGATTGTACTTCGATCAAAGACCTTTAAATAATTTAACAACAAAATTTTTATTCTTTTAGATGTATAACATGCATATAACTAGAAAATATTTTTGTTGATAGATACCAGCTGATGGGAAAAGCCTCTTGGAAATACAAGGCCTAGATCCTAATGAAAAGTACATATTTGCAGTTGCAGCATATTCTTCTGATGGAAAACTTATTGGTGATGCTATTGGGGAAACGACTAAACCAATCCTTGCTTATCCACCTCTTTCTGCTGCTACTGTTCGAGCCTATCTAACTCAGGTAATCTAAGAGTCTAGGTGGTATATATATATACACTTTGATTTGCTTGTGTTCTCACTGGTAGTTCAAAAACCTTTTTCGGTCAGAGCTCAAGACTTTGTTGCCAGGAAGCTTGATAAGCAGAGATCAAAATTTAATAATCACAAATGACATACATGAGTAGCTCAAATAATTCTAAGTTCAAAATGATTGGAAATTCCAAGCAGGAGGAAAAATGTCTCTTATCTAGTTTTCTTATCTCCGTTTTGATTGTCGTGTTTGACAGTTTACATTTAACTTCTTTTAATTTCTTCCTTTTTGTCACTTATTTTTTCATTTTTTGTAATGGAGGTCAAGAGCTGGAAATCATCTTACTAGTTATGAGAGTATGGAATGGAAAATGTGACTGAGTTTTCCAGGTGCCAAATCCAATCATTTTCTATTGAAATTCTTTCTGTAGTGAGTTGGAGAAGGCCACAATGGCTTACAGTAATTTTCTATATTTCTCACCAAAAAAACCCCATTAAATTATGACATGGAGAAAAAGTGAAATCTTTTAGCCCCACAGATCATGGGAAAGTGTTAGAAGATTTCATAAATCTGTCAGGGTAAGAATCATTCTCATGAGCATGCTACTTGTGTGGCACCATTTGCATTCCATGATCCAGAGCAGTTGGCATTCTGCAGTATTAACAAAGGTATTAGCAAATAGATCTAGATGAAATAATGCATCTTTGCAAGCTCCAACATCATACTTTCTAAGAATTCCATAAAGGACTGGTAGATCCCTGGTTAATAGTCAAGAATCTGTTTTGCATTCTCAGATGCTAATTAGTAGAATCAAACTACCACTATGTATATTTTATTCGAATATGTCTCAGAATATTTTTACAGAAATTGGAAACTTCCGCCTTGTGGGAGAGGATTTTTAAATCCATCTTTCTGTAATCAGATTTGCCTTTGTTATTTGAAGAACATGGAATTTGTTACATTTATTTTAATTAGCAATTAATAAATGTTATAAAATGAAATGTAATAATTTTTCTTTTTAAAAATTGCATAATTAATTTTTTTATTTTTTGTAGGTAGCCTACCAGACTGGCAATTATACATTAGCTAGAGAAGCATTTACACCAATGTGGGATTATTTTGTTTCAAATTCTTCTCCACTGCCTGCCAACACAGCTGTTATTTCTGCAAGCAGTAATTTGACTATATCTGAAAACAGGTAACTGGCAAAAGTAAAATTAAAATAATAATTAACTAAAGAGGTGTGCATTTTATTTTAAGGAGTACCACATTGTCAAATGTTGTTCAGACTTGTGATGCCAAAGAAGTTGTAAAAAAAGTGTTATATTTGTCTCAAAAATACAGTGTTGTAAAAGTAGCAAAGGAATTTTTGTTATTTATGTAACTGCTAGCATTTACACACCTAATTCTTTATGGTGATTTATAAAGGGGTCATTAATCCTGTATGAATGCATTTTCATTTGCAAAATATGTAACGTATAAAAGTTGGTCGAGGGTCTTGATGGTACATACTCTTAAGACCTGTTGGCGTTTACAGGCAACATATGGACTGCCATCGTTCAGGCAGAGCATCTCTAGTTGCCCTGTTTCGTGGTGATGTGGGTGTTTTAATTTTGTCTTTGGTCTGAGCAACAAAATAAGAATGCAAGTGTGGTGACTGTGACTCTCTTTTTGCACTTGCTTTTCATTAATCTTGTTTCTAACCAGGTCTTATTTTTAAATGCACAAAACTCTGGAAATAACATTGAAATGAAGCTACTTTCAAAAGAATGAAAACAAGATAAGAGGTTGTGAATAGATGTGCAAAGGGTTCTGGGAATTTTGTTTTTCCAACACTTACATCCAAGCCTTACTTTTGTTACAATTCATATGGGAGATTCTCAATGCTGCAGTATCAGAAAAACAGCCAGTTTCATTTTTGCTGACTGGTAGCTGAGAAGCTATTTGGACTATCTAGAAAGCACATAGGACTCCTAAGAGACAGTAGAGGGAGCCACCGGGAAAGGAAAGGCCCTTTTCCAACAGGAAGGTCTCTTGGTACCTTGGTAATGTGAGCTATGTGCATGTATCTATTGATTTTTCGTCTTGAGTTTCATTCTCTATTAGGAATCATAACTGAGGAGAAGCTAGATATTTGCTTCTTATATGTCCAAATTACAAGGTTGTTGATATAATAAATATGAAAAAAGGACAAATGCCTCCTTCCTCCAGGAATGCAAAAAAAAAAAAAAAAAAAAAAAAAAAAAAATGAAGCAGGCAGCTGAGAAAAATTCCATTTAGACTTGTGAAGAGCCTGTTTTAAAAGAAGATAAATGTAAAATAAATACCCTGTAGCATCCCAAGTTTTAACAGAGGATTCAAAACCCAGTGTTACTGTGTTAAGTGAAACAGCTAAAGGAAATGTATGTTAGGTTTAGTAGAAGGTGGACAGCAACCTGAAATGGAGTCTTACCTCACTTATTTACAGTTTTTAAATTAGAATACATAGCCAGTTTGTTCCATTTTATGTATAAATCTCATTTCCTAGTTGTATTTCCTTAGTGTCTAACATTTTACAATTAAAGATTGTCTTTTTCATGTCAGGAATAAGAGGTCTGTGATCACTAACATATTTTTACCATTCTTTTACTTTCTGTTTTGTAGATTATGTTTTGAGGCTTTATCTCAAACTTCTCCTATTGCCTTGCAACTCTTTCTGAGGAATATATTTGCTATTAGTGACATAAATATTATGGAAGGAGCACTATTCTGTGATTCCATCTGTACCAATGAGATACTTTATGAGAAACAAGTACGTGTAGCTTAAAATATTGTATTTCATTTTACTTTTTGATCAGCTTTACTTCAACATCCCACAGAGCAATATATAGTAATCCTACTTGCAGACTATTTCCTTTTCTGTTAAAGTTTCTAGTGTTCCTTTCTAAAATATTTTTTATTTTCCTTGTTACTTTTTATCTTGATAGAAAGCCAGTTTCTGCATCAGTCATTCTCTTATTATCATCCTAATCCAAAGTCCACTGCTTTAACAGAAGCATTTTCCTTGACTTCAGCAGGATTAGTCTACATTTTAATGTAGTATAATAATTGTCCTTGTGGTTGCGCTTGGATGCAGGTGATATTTCTAAGCATCTCTGCTGTTTAAGATGTATGTTTTCATTAATACTGAAATTTAAATGAGGTTATAATACGTTCAGCTTGTTTCAAACTTTCTTACAAATAACTGCATGGTAAATTCATGGCACAAAAAACTTTCTTTTTGTTTAGATAGTCAAGCCTTCATGTCTGTATTATTCCAATCTTTTTTTTGCTGAAGAACTTTTTTTCATAGAAATGTGAGTGGAATTAATGATTGCACAGTTACTTCACTGGATCTGTACACATGTTCAAGAATTGCTGCAGATAAACTGGAAGGGAAAGAAAGACATTTTTGTTTATCTGTTACTCTGAGAGGTTAGCATGTGAAGTTTCCTGTCTGCTCAGGTTGAGGTTGTAGTCCAGGCCTTGGATAAATTCAGAGGACAGAAGGAGTTCAAAAGCAATAGTTTCCTTTACAGTCATGAAAAAATGTTGCATTTGTTTATGTACTTCTAACATATTCCACTGTAAAATCATTTCTAAACTCATACCTTATTTGTTGTTTATACAGCTTTTAGATTGCAAGAATGTCTTTCTGCTTTCACTCTAAGATGTTCTTTAAGCAATAAAATTTATATTTGAATCAAAATGTTTTTTTCTTTTACAGGTTGATAGATTAGCAGAATGTAAAAGAATGATTGTGGCAATTGAACTTAGTAATTGGTTAAACGATGCAAACTATGCCCTGCAGGCTGTTGTACAATGTTATGGTCTCCTTGCTCCAATTATTTATCACAAGATTTCTTCAGTGGCGGTAGTTCAGGTGAGAACACTTTAAGACAGAGCAGCTTGTGTACAAATCCTGTGATTCTAGTGATTCCTTTGAGGAGGAGAGCCAGTCTTCCAGGCTTTGAGTTCTTAGGAGCTGCTGAAAGAAAACCCTTTAAAGTTTTTGTGTATTCTCAATGTGTATGTTCAGTGTAAACAGCCCAAATTCTGCTCTCAAATTTGCTAATGTAAATTCATGGTCTTATTTGTGTCTTCAGGATTATTCATTGGTATGTTTAAATTATAGTAGAATCTGTGAGGTAACTTTTAGTTGCTTTCCATTTACAAATAGCAGTGACATGTTCTGGATTTTTTTTTTCATTTACAGTTCTCTTTTCCTCCAAAAAAAAAGGAGGCAGCAGATAAATGTTTTGATAAGGCACTCGTCAGTTTTCATGTATGAGTTCCTTTCCAGAAACAATCATCTTCTCTTTGAAAATTGAGAGTGCCTGAATTCCTTCTTGAGAGTTCTCAAGTAGCATGCAGGCTTTTTACTTTTAGCAAGAACATAGGAGAACCATGCTTGTGACCAAGATAGCTTTGTCAAAGGACAACAAAAGCTGCCCTGTGAAGATGGATGATCTGGGAAGTGACCACAGTGTAGACAATGCAGGGCACTTCCTAACTAGGGTCCATCAAGGGGCAAAGTTTGTAGCAGCAAGGCTACAAACCCAAGACAGCCTAGAGTCAAGGCTACAACACTGGTTTGTCTAACTGGTGCATCCGGGAGAAACAGGCTACCTGCAGCTTAAATCTGATGTCCACATAGAAAGTAGAGACAAGAGGTAGGCCTGGAGACAGGTAAGCCTATTGCACAGCACAGGCAGGGGCTGAAGGCCCAGGCTTGAACTTACATGGAACTCCTGGGCAGAGGCTTGAACTTCTGGCCTGAGCAGGGAATCGAAGAGTAATTGGGGCTCAGAGCCCTAAGAAATGCTCCTTTGACTGCAGAGACTATATTTACATAAAGTGAAAATCTCTTGCTTCAGAAGGCTATTATTTCCTATCAAAGGCACAGGTAGCCGCTGGAAATGTCTCTTGTTTCAGATTTTCTATTTTAAGGGAAAGATCACATGTTAGTCACATGTTTGTTTCCTCTCTGTTAGACAGAAAATAGGTGAAAGAAGTTTTTTATCTAACTTAATATCTATGATTTTGTGTGGAATTTGCCATGTATTCCACCAGGCAATGGATGAAATCTTGACACCATTAAATTAAATGGAAATTTTGCTACTGGCTTTTGTAGGGCTAACATTTTATCCTGTTATATTTTAATCTATTTTTTAAAGACATTTGCCGTCAAATATAATACATTGTTACAGTGAGAGGTACAAACTTATAAATGCATTCCAAACTTAGTTTTAACCCTTGCATTTACAGATCCTCATTAAGTGCTTGGCAGTCCTTCAAGAAATTCCAAGTGCTACTTTGCAAAGAAAACATGCAGGATGTTATGAGAGTATTCAGCATATGATAGCTTGTACTTCATTTTATACAGCAAAGGTATTGTGTATGTTATTGTGCTTACAACTCAGTTTAAGATATAGCTTCTATCTTTAAAAAAAAAAAGTCTTAATAAGGTGGCCCTCAGAGTGGCGTTTTAGAGGATTATCACTCCTAAATAACAAAGATATGGAAATATTTATTAATATTTTGTGATATTTTTGTGTTTTATATAATAATGACTTTGACTTTTTAATAAAATAGAGAATTTTTGTTAAGAAAATTTTAATTATTAGGCAGTGACATTAGCTTTGCATTTTATTACATTACATTTTATACCTTCTTCCAAATAAGACTTCAAATGTAAAATATAACTTTAGAAATCTGATAGCTGCAAAGAACTCGTAGTGTAATTTTAGTCAGATTAACATGTATGGTTTAAGGACATAAGGAAGAATCCAGTCCCTTTAAAAAATATTTCCTGAGTTAGAGCCATATTATATTCAGAATTCATGCCGTGGTAAATGTATGACCTTGGAAAAAACAGATTCCCTTTAGCTTTGAACACACCTCAGCCAAGAGTCACTTCTGAAGCTGCTGCTGCTCTTAGGGATTCACCTGGGCTGGCTGTTCCGTTGCCTCAGGCCTTGTAGAAGCTCAATCTTAATCAAATCGTACTTAGCTCACAAGCCGGTATCATCATCAAAAGTTTTGAGTGCATTGCAAGACCCAGTTGGCATTCTTCTAAAATATATAAAGATGAGTTTGTTTTCTCTTGTGATATCATTTTTTTTTTTTGTATTAATGATTTTTTCTTGTCTGTGAGGGCTGTGTGTGCAATGAGGGCTGCCTGCTGCCTAAGGGCTGGGAAGCCACTGAAGATCCCCCAGTTGGAAGGGCATGGACCTCCCCAGCCAGAGCTTGTCCATTCCCAAGGGGTAGGGCAGGCTTGGGAGTTGTAGCCAAGTTCAACCAAGAGTCCATGGCACCAGGGAAATTTATGATGATGAGTCAGGTCCAAGATCAAGACAGAAAATCAGTCTGCAGGTCACAGTGAGATCTGGTAAAAGTAATGAGGGTCAGGCATGGTCCAGTGATAGCTGGACAAGTTTATCATCATGAGAAAGGTCCAAGGTTGAGCCAGAAAGTCAGCCCATGTGGCAGAATCCAAATCAACAAGATTCATTTCCAGACAAGGGCCTGACTGTTGTAGAGGTAGGGATCAGGACTCCGATGGCCTTGCTGCAGTAAGGATTGGCAGTCCTGGGCTGATTTCAAATGGGGCTTCTGCACAGGGGTAGGGGGAAGCAGCAGGTGAGGCTGATCGGGAGCAGCAGGGTATGTCAGTGCAGTCAGGACTCCAAGAGGCTGGCTTCTCTGCCTCTTGCAGTACAAATCACGGCGGTTGCCAACTTCAGTGCTGTTGTCTCAGTTGCATAGTGTTGACTGTAAATGTGACCCTAGGAAATTTCATTTTCTACTGTACTTTAATCATTACTGTTGCTCATCTGAGAAGAACACCTGACTTGTCAGCAGTTCTGGAGCTTACCATGTTTTATCCAATTCATATAGCTCTTCTGTTCCAAGTCCAAGACCAGAAAATGCATCAGACAAGGGGCATGCCATTGCACCAGTAATTCCAGATTCATTAACAAAGAAAAACAGTAATTTTATGGAAAAAAGTGTTTGTTGTCCAGTGATGATTTCTGAGGGGGTAACCCATGAGGCTTTCACAACCCGTTGTTGACAATTGAGGAAGTGCTTGCTTGAGATGTTTTTGGAAAAAGAGATATTTGAATCATCTTGTATCTCAATTTTTAAAATACCTTTCGTGCTTTGATGCAGCAGATTTCTTCTTCTAGTTCTATTTGCAGTTGAAGTAATCAATAAAATTATTATTTTCTGTTCAAGAATGAAAATGACATGCCTAATCTCATCGATTCTCTTTCACTTTCTTTAATCTTGAAGGTGTCAAAGAATAACAAATAGATAAAGTTCAGGGGCCTTCTATTCAGCTGAATTCTCTAGAATTTAGTTAATGTGTTTGGAAAAAAATATTTCCTGAACATTGTGATTAAAAAGAATATTCCTTTACAGATAAGTATCTCAGCAGAGATACATATCTCAGTGAAGATATTTTTATTAAGCTCATTTTACTGAAATCTGTTTTCAACATGTACAGTATTTCTTACATTCTTAAGTAATTGTTTTAAGACAGCTGGATTACAAGCATGTTCCTCAGATGTTTGCTTGTGACAATTTCCCTACATCGCTTGTCAGTTCTAAGGTGTGTTTTTTTCCAAGTAAGGTCAATAATTTTTCCTCCAAAATACCTTAATACCTTAATACTGTGCTTGTTTGTTGTTGGATCCCCCAGGTAAATGACTGTCTGCTTGTGTCGTTGATTTAGTTCTCCTTTGACTTAGAATTTCAAAAGAATGTCGTATATTTGGTGAACTGCAAATGCTTATGATTAATCCATGGTGTATGGCTTTCTATAAAGTTAAATTCAGTCCACATACTGTATTTATCTTAAAGTAATCTATACACATATTTTCTATCCCGAAGGCAGATAATCACAAAGATTTTCTAAGTGCACGCTACCTTGCATACATTAGAAGTGCTTTAGCCTTTAGTGTTCAGTCTAAAGATTAAGCCATCTAAAAACATCCCCCACAGTTCATTTGTAAATGTCATTTCCTTTCCCTAGCACTGTTGAGAATTTCATGTGTGCACTCAATACCAGTGATGTAAATGAGGATCATTTGGTTGCCCTCTGTATTCTTTGGTAGCATTGCTGCATGAGGACAGGGAGAATCTGTCAATCACAGCAATAGATAATTTTAGTTGAAACTTCTACTCTCTGATGGCTAGAGTCTGTGCTTAAGCAGCAGTAGAATATTTCTATAGCATTTCTGAAATTTGAGGTATTATACAGGCCTATAGGCCATGCATTTATTTTATTAACTGGAAATTAATTGTTGAGTAATTAACTTCTATCTGTAATATTAATACATTTTGATCCATTTAGGTAACATAATCATTATGTGCTCTGCAAAATGAAAATATATAACAGGTGATTCTTTTACAGGTGCTACGTTCATGGAAAGAATATGAACTGGCAGTAATTGTTGTTAACTATGGCAAAAAATTGCTGAGTTCCCTGTCAACATCATTCTACCAGTCAGGAGCTACAAAAACTGAAGAAACATCCGCTAAGGCAGAAGTTGAAGTAATTGCTCTGATTTTCACTTTTTCTTTCCTCTAAGTACAGCATTGTACTAGCTTAAGGACCATATTTATTAACTTTTTGTTCTAGAGGGATTTTATGGAATAAGAGTTCTCAAAGTGTATCTGAGAGGCCTTTGTGCAATTGTAGCCATGTTTTTAGGATCAGTTGCAGATCGAAGTAGGTGTAGGTTCTCATCTGGTTCAACTGGCTAGCAATATGGCAGGTCAGACATGTGAGGATCTTGTGGATTCAATACTAGCATCTCTAAAAGTGATTTACACCTAGAGTCTGCGGGAATGCTCTGTTGGACAGGTGATGAATTAAAGAAGTGTACAAGAACCTCAAAAATATCACCTCAAGAACCTCAAAAATGTTTAAAAGGTAGTAAGAAAGTAGGATAAGTAAGAAAAAGGGAAGTAGTGTGAGTGTGAAACTGAGATAGATTGAAGAGAGGGGCAAAAGATCAATCACCTGAAAGGGAAGGATTTTTGGAGTAATACTTGTAGGGTAGTGATAGCATCCAGGAGAAGTAATTTTCTCCATTTTTTTTGTAGCTGAGCTTTTGGTTGCTCCTCTGAAGTTTGCACCAAAGAAAGAAAAGGAGTGTAAGATCATAGCAGCAGTATTGTACCCTGTTCTGAGCAGAGCTGATTGAAAACTATATTTTTACTAAAACGAAAAAATAGAAACTCTCTCTACTTCTGAAACATTTTGTTTTTTGTAGGAATTAAAATCTATAAAACATTTATTTTTATGAGAAGCAAAGTATTTTTGCTTCAAAAAAGAAAAAAACTTCTAATTTTTTTTTGCTGTGCCAGTGGGAAAAAAATATGGTGGCAAAGCAAACCCAATGACACCATTGGAGATTGGTGAAAAATGAACTATGCTCATTTTTTTGATAAAAATTTGATAAAAAACATTTATGAGCATCAATTTTAACTCAATTGAAAACAAAAAAAAAGGACAATATTGATTAAATCACTGCATTTAGAATTAGAATACTTGGAATCTAACCTGACTCCCACAATTGACCCCCTGTTTTCAGTTAGGTGAAAGCTAAGTTCTTGTAATTAATCTTTGATATTCCAGAACAGTTCTGCAAAGATATCCCAGGTAGCTGCAATGGAAAAAGCAGCAGAAAATCTAAATGCTCTTGAATCGAATCTACTCAAACTGACAAGACCAGGTGGGTGTAGTATTAAAATACTTCCTACCTTTTCTGTGGTTTACCTGTAAAATTTGTTTGCCTAAGAAATACTTATATTTCATATATATTCCATGATACAGCCAGCAAAATCACAATTTCATTATTCATCTTATTTTTCTAATTTTTCTAATTTTTATAATGACTTTTGTCTTTTTCCCCATTTCCACAAAAACTCATTTCTTCCTAGAAAAAAAAAGGTTGCTTTTTTTTCCTGCTGTCATATGCTATCATCTGTGTTCTCCCAATCTGTGTAAATCTACTTAATTCAGAAAATGCGGTGGCAAAAGTCATCGTTCATCTGTAGTTAGTGTAATTTCAGGGTCCTACTGTTGCTAGTGGTAATGCCCATTGCAGGAAATTTCAGTGGAAAGAAAGAAAAACAAAAATATTCCTCTCTTTAAAGGAATTACCCTAATTAGCTTGTAACATAACAGTGAATGTATCAGCTTTAAAGTATCTCAGGATCTGGATTAAGTATAGGATTTTTCAGGATAGTTGTTCTGTCAGAGGTAAATGAAGCAGAAAATAGGATTTATGAAGAAATGTGATTAAAACTTAATTTAGAGCTGCTACCATTTTTTTTTTTCCTATCAGCTACCTGGCAACTTTTACTCCCTAGTGTCTACATAGAATCATTTAGTTTGAAGTGTCTTTCTGGGTGTCAGTCTGGCCCCCTCCTTGAAGCAGGTCCAGTTAGATCTCTAAAGAATAAGATTTAACAACATTTGTGGGCAACCTGTTCCCATATTTGACCACCCTTCTGAGGAAAAAGCTTTCTCTTTTTATCTATTTGGAATTTCCTGGTTTCTAGCTTATGTCCATTGCTTCTTGTGCTATCACTGGGCACTTATGAGGAGCTCTTCTATCCCCTGCATTGCGTAGTTTTGACTGTGCTAAGATCTCCCCTTCGCCGTTTCTTCTTGAGGCCAAATAAATTCAGTTCTTTCAGCCTCTTTTTGCATGTCATACGCTCCAACTCCTAATTATTCTGGTGACCGCCTGCTGGATTTATTCCAGTATCCCAGTGTCTTCTAGTAGGGAGTCCAAAACTGAACATAATAGTCTAGATGTTGTCTCAGAGGTGCTGGACATTGGGAAATAAGCACTTCCTTTGCCCTACTGGCTATACTCGTTCTAATAAAGCCAGGATGCAGTTGGCCTTTGCTACAGGTTCACACAGCTAGTTGTCCGTCGTGCACGTGTATGCATTTGTGCTTGTATATATATGTACGTGTCCCTGAAGTCAAAGTATTTCTATACCATAGGAAAAAAAATGAGCAAATTCCATTTGTCTGCGTGCTGATCATTCCATTTTTTTCTGCTGATATGGATGCCTGCATCCATGCAGAACAAGTTACAGGCCTAATGATTTCTGTGAGTTAAATGAAAATTATATTGATTATTTAATAGAATTATGTTCCATTTATACTTAATAGAAAATTAATGAGTTAATCAGAGAAGAACACATTTTCAGTAATGCAAAAATACTTTTTTGCTGAAGTCTTGCTCTGTTGCTAAAATAGGATATTTGTCAGTAAGTTTCAAGTGTATTTCTGCAAAATTAATAAATGGATACATACATAAAAATAACTTTGCAGCAGAAAAAAAAGACTATTTCATAATTTCTGGAGGGGAAAAGGGTTGGTTGCTCAGATTAAGAACTTAGTACAAACTGATAGAGCAATCTTCTGCTGAGACCATGCATAGCCAGTAACAAAGCTTAAAACTGCTATTACAAATACTCTCAAGGGGTTTAGGACGATGTAGGGTGAGCTGTTAAAATTTATAGACTCAGCACAAGATTTTTTTGGTCATGCTTCTCTATTAAGGCAAAATAGCAAATAGTACGTCACGTTGTTCTGAGGTTCATGAACTGATAGCACAGTGGTGTTTAGCTGTCAGAGGCTTAAATGCAATTTATTGTTCCACTATAGATGTATCTATCTTATTCATCTACATTTATATATATTATATGATATATTAATGTAAATATTTAGGTGAACAGTATGTGTGCATGTTTAGCTACTCAGGATCTCCATATAGTGAGCATGTATTTATCTCCATATAGTAAGCACCAGTCACTAGTAGCATCATGCGTTTAATTCATGGTGCTTATCTTTAAATACCATTTTTTGGACATTTCCTTACTGCACATCCTCCTCCACAGATGGTTTATATGAATATTTATTAGACCCCTGATACCTTGCTCATTACTCTAGTAGATGGGAGTTTATTGGTCACATCCTTAAGCTCTTCATTACTGAAGCTGCAGAGCTTCTGAAGAGAGAATAAAAGAGAAAACTTTTCACTGTTTGTGAGGATGACAATGAGAGATTTAATAGCAAACTTTTTGTCTGAAGATGCTTTTTTTCTAGTCTTCGATTATGATTACAGGTAGAGATTCTATTGTATGCTATCACTATTTGCCATAATGGATTTTGTTTTGGTTGTTGATGTAGTACCTGCGTCAGAGCTTACAGGACAGGAGGATCCTTTGTTCCTCTACCCTATCATTTCATGCTGGGCAACAAAGAATGCTTATCGAGAAGGTAGGATAATGGGGATTTCTTTTTAAAGGCTTCTTTAGTTTAGAAAGTTGCCAATGAAGCATTTTGAATGTACTTTACTTTTTTATTGTTTACAATAAGCTCTTGGAAACTTTTTCTTCACCTTGATTTCGTCTGTAAAAAAAGTCAAGTACATCATAACTTTAAAATTCCTTAATATGGTCATGTTTTGAAGTGTATGAAATACTTGGAACAAGTTATTTTAGGTATCTATACTAAATTTTTAAAAGGTTAAAATTTTAAATGAAATTAGATTCATTTTCTAGTAACTTTGAAAATGAGCTCATTTTGTTGAAAATTGTGTCACATTTGCAGTGACCTTTCCTTTTTAAACTGAGATATTAAATTTCCACGTTAAATTATGTTACTGAGAGAGAAAATACAAAAAAGTGGTAACTATGTATTACTTTATTGCAGTGATGAAATTCAGAAAGAAATCACGTTTTCTTGAGTACTTTGTTCAAGTTTTGCACAAACTCCTGAACGAAGAGAAGTTTCAAAAATCTTTGGACTGGGCAGAAAACGCGCAACATTACTTAGCAACGTAGGTGTCTATTATAGTAGCATGAAGAAACTGCTACTTAGGTTCATCAGTGTCTCAGTTATAGCAGAACCTGTAGACTGTACTTGGTAGGAGTCCCATCCAGAGCCATTTCCATGGCTCTTCATCTGCAGAAGTCCTGTGAACACAGAGGATTATGTAATTGCAGAAATTATTCATTGCGACATTATTGCATGTGGATACCTCTTCCTTGACTGTTCCAAAACTCCTGTCTGTCATCAACCTTTCTGTGACTCAGGCTTGTCCCTTTCACAGACATTGCTTTATTATTTGGTCACTAAGCCTATTATTATGAGGCAGTGTGATAGTAACATTTCCTCTGTTCTCCTAAGATGGAACTCAGAAAAACGTATGGAGTTAAGGAAACTCATCAGGGACTACTTCATTTTCGAAAAAGAAGAAATTATTTTAAAAGATAGATAATGATGATAACATTCTTTTAAAAGATAGATAATATTGATAAAATAAAGCGTATTTTATCTTGAATGATCAATAACTGTGTACACTGGGGTTTCCATTTAGGGATGTTAATGGCATAATATTTAGTGCTAATACGTAATGTATTATGTAACTATATATAGTTTTTAAACAGTTATGTATACATTCCTAGAAATACATAAAGAGCCATCATTTTTCTAGAAAAAAAAAGAATATTTGTTAAAATATGATGTATTGCTACAGAAGAGTAATGTATGGCTGTGTAGGTGCCAGTCTTCAAATACAGGAGACACATTAAGAAAAAATCCAAGAAGAACTAATTAATTCATACTGAAAACACAAGTGGAAGCCAGTTAAAGTCACTTACCTAAAATATGACTAGAAATTTAATATAATTTAAAAAGCCCAACAGTATTCCTGTAATTTGAAAGGCAAATGATCATAAAAAAGGAGATATGTTGTGGGGAACTGCTTTTATAAAAGACCAAAAGGACTGTAAGCAGATAAATTTTCCACAGTCTTCCACAGTAGAACTTGGGTAATGTAGCAAACTGCTTAGTTTTACTAGGAGTTAGGAAAGTGAGATTGTTGTTACCTGTACATTAAGATTTGAATAAGGAATCTTGAGAATGACCACTCCTTTGTAGGGAGAAAAATGAAAGGACAGATATTTAATGAGTTTAACATTATTGTTTATTTGTCAGGAGGAATGAACACTTTCTCTCTGTTGAAGGAACTTTAAAACGAGAAACAAGTTTTTTATCTGTTCATGAAAGCGCAAGGAGGCCCACTTCAGCATTTCTGGACTTCCACAGAGTGAGTTGTTACTGTTGAGAAGTCATGTATGTCATTACTGGGCACAACAGTAATTTTTAAAAAGTTATTTCCTAGAAATTACAGATAGAGACACGCAGAAAAATTGACACCGGAGATATTTTAAAGGCCAGCATTTGTGGGCTGTTCCAGATAACGAGTAGAGTAACGAATTTCAAGATTAATGAAGCCTTACCTTTCATCAGCTCACTTTAGAAAAACCCAGATTGGTATGAATTGCCCCTGTACTATCACATTATGAAAAAGTGATCAGTTTAGGCATTTATACATCAATTTGTTATACTTGCACGTTTTCATGAGTTGCTGTTCATATTCCCTAGGTAGATATCCTAATTGAAGAATAAATGCTTTTTGTTTATAATTCTTTATAAATTTTAAATGAAATTTTGTATTTCTTTACAATTTTATTCCAAGGTAAGAAGTGCCTTAATGGATTTGTGTTCTTTAGCATGAGGAGTTTTTTTCCCTCAGAACTCTTTAGTAATGTTAGAATAGTACTTGCTTTGAGACAGTCTAGGGAAAGAGGTTTCTGTGTCTGATTTCCATTATGAAGTTTTAGCATTTAAAATAATAGCAAAAGAACAACCATATTTTTCTAGATAGAGACATTGATATACTAAAGAAATATTTTGGTGCCTGGCTGGTTTCTCAGTCATATTGGGCATTTGACATATGTCTTCCAGAAAAACAAACAAACAAACAAAAGCTACATACTTCTTTTGCTATCAGATTTTGACGAGCAGTTCTGAATTTTCTTTTGCTGTGTAAAACAAATTGGTTCTTATCTTAAGTAACTGATCGTTTAGATTAAATATTTGTAGTATATTTAAGATTTTAATGGAAGATTTTTTTTAAAGAGCCTGGAAATCTCAGCTTCTAAGAAACTAGAGACATCGTCTTTGAAGATGCCAAGAAAAGACGTTTGTAGCCCTGTTAAAAAAGCACAGACTCTTAGACAGTATTTGATGAGATATCCAAACATAATGAAATATCCAGAAGCACGAAGGTAAATGAGCATACGTCATCAGGATCACTCACAGAACCAAATATTTTTTACTGAAATTTAGTTTTCAATCAAGTGCATGTGTATTTTTTTCTAAACTTGTATGAAAGGAATGTGTTTAACTGGGTTTAGTTATGCCAAGAGGTACACAGTTCATTCACTTTTCTGTTTTGTTTTGGTATAAAATATGCTTCCAGTCCAGTGCACAAAATCCATAATTTTTCTGCAATATATAAGTTTTTCTGCAATAGCAGCGAATATCTATAGAAGATTTTGTGTTCTTTGTATTAATATTTCCATGACCATGTATTTCAGTTATTTTAGCTTGAGCATATTAATTCACCATTGCGTAAGCTATGTTAAGCTGCATACTGTCTTGTGCATTTCAGACTGCTAGGGAATTTCAGCTGCTGTACATCTAAAAAAAGATTTTTTAAATTTGTATCAGATCGGGATTATTTTTCAGAGCAATTTTTATCATCTTTTTGCTAGGCTTTTTAGCTCATCTGTTCTCTAGTTTTCAGAAAACTTTCTTCATACAACCACTGAAACTTCATTCACTATTTCATTTCTCTGATAGCTAAACATACTTGGCCAAGCTCCAGTAAGTAGCAAGTAGAAGACTAGAAATACTATCTGACTGTAAGCAGTCACGTAACTGATTCTCAAAGTGCTTTAAATGAAGGCCTGGAACAAGCTATTTTATCTGTGATCTTCCAAATACTGACTTCAACTGTCCATTCTTCTTTGTCTAGAATGAGGGCCTCGCTTTCATGACTTTCAGTGGAAGAAGGAGTATTTTACTTATCCTGAGTTTTTGCTCCTTCAGCTACTCCTTTGTATCATTATTATTGGTCAAATATTTTAAAAAGTATTATATGTTGTTAAAATTTATTTATGTAAGTTACATAACAGTATTTAGAATATACAGTATATACTATTTCTTCTGTAGAGTATATATAGCATATCCTATATATATAGTATATTATATATACTATATACTGTACTATATAAGATACTGTACTATATAAGATACTATGTAAGATACTATATACTATATACTACTATAGTACTACTATAGTGTATATAGGATAGTATACATACTATAGTGTAGTAATAGAATATATAATATTCTAAATTATATAGAGAGAACAGTAATAAGTAATACTATATATATATAGTATACTGTTCTACTCACGTGCTGAAGTCAAAACTGACAGAAAAAAATGGAAATATAAAAGGCAAAGTTTCTAGTTTTTCAAAAAGAAAATTGAAACGTGATTTGATTACAGTATTGCATGCATCTCCATAGAGAGAAAATATGAAGTAATTAAGAAATTTTTGATCTGACAGAGAACCATGGAACAAAATCTATGACTGAAATTTCAAGGGAAACATATGTATTTGAAAGTAAATGTCTTTGTCACACAGATGACAATTCGCTACCAAAATAAAACAATAAAAAGAATGATTTAAGCTTACAGCATAATAGTTGATCCTCTATCTTTTGTGTAAATCACACTTAACTTGCTATAATGATTTATTTGGAGGATTCAGGTACAAGTATCTCAAAGCATACAGCTAAATATTTTTTGTATTTACTAAGAATAATATTTTATGGAAGTCAGTAAAATGTAAGATGGCATTTAGTGTGTGATAAGTGTGCTTAAAGAGAGAAAACATGACTTCCTCTCCTGAAAGCAGTGGCTGTAAATATCTTCCATACTGCAGTTAATATCCTATTGCTAGAAATCTGTAATATGCTTCTGAATTAGTACAAGTCTGTGGATACATAATGAGATTCTTCTGTGAGTCTTTATCATTATTTTATTTTCTAGACCTTTGAGAAGTAATTTCTTTATTTTGCTACTGCATATATATATTTTGATTTAGGCAACACAGAGAGGAGTTACAAAAGGTAGCTCGTCACACCTTGGTGGTGTTCCTGAAACCACTTGTGACTAGTTACTTAAACCGAAGGAAGTTTCATCAAGCATGTATTGAGGAGATGCCCTGGAGGTCTCAGATGAATATTTATCTGGCAGTCACACACTATAACTTGTTCAAGAAGAAGTTGGGAGAGCAATATGTTGTTGGAACTTGTGTTTCACAGCATCACAACAGGTATATCTTATTGCATTATCAGTGATTCTTATTAATATACTGTACCATTCATGCTAACAGATTTAAATGAAAATATCACCAGTGAGTTTGTCATATGACTAGTTCAGCTTCTACATGCAAATGAATTTACTATGTTTACCTTTCATCTTCCATCATATGGCAGGTAACATACACTTTTTTGGCTGCTTATTCAAGTATTCTTTTTCTTAAAACAGGGAAGACTTTTGAAAGTAACTGGCTTTTGACAAACCGATTTTTGTGTTTATATACAGAAAATCTTTTTAATGTTATACCTACTTTTTCATACTTCTTTTTTCTTTCGTTCTGCAGTTACAATATTCTGGATCCTGAAATATTCTCATTAAGTTATTCTGGCATCATAGTGGTGAGAGAGGTCATGGAGGATAATATAACACCAAGTTCTCTTCTCCTTAAGAAGTCACATTCAGAAATAATCAAAAAAAAAACTTGTAAGAACTTTTAATGGTTACACAAATGGAATCAGATTTAACTTAGCTTTTTCTTTATTATCTCATGTAGCATTGTTAGACAGTACAGCTAGTTGTATTAATATGATAACATTCCACAATGTTCTAAATTCAATCATATTTTTATCAATTTCTGTGATTATTATCTATTCTGTAATTTCTTTTAGATTTCCTAACTTGTCAATAATTTCCTAGTCTGTCTTAAATTATTGAACAAAGTTTATTATTGTCTTTTTTTTCAGTAAAATAATTTGTTTCCTTCTATGCTCTTTGCTCCCCAAACACTCTGTACAGGACTTTCTTAGGTAGGGCTCAGCCCTAAACTTGTCTTTTCAAGGACATGTGACAAAACTATCTGGTGAACTCACTGGTTTTCCTTGCAGCAGTGTAGTCATAGCTCTACCCTTCCGTTTTTTCATGAAGTTTACAAGTCACCAAGAATGGAGATTCTCTGAAAACAAATGAAAAACCCGTTTCTTTTTTTTTTCTCACTGTTGTAAGAGTTTTGAATGAAAGAGCTTTCATGAAGCTTGTAGTTTGCCATTCTATTCAAATGCTGTTCAGCTTGAAATAAATTCTGCTATGAAACCTATCTTCAGCTCAGATATTACTTCATCCTTCTACCATAAACGCTCTTGCCTCCCCCAAGAACATTTCTTACTGAAAAAAAAGAAAAAAAACAGTGAATCAATTCTATGAATAATACGCAATCTTCCCTTCTTTACAGTTTCTTTTCCTAAGAAACCCTTCCCCCAGAAGAGTTCTTGGGAGCTTACCAGTTAAACTTGGAAACTTCTGGAAGGGTTGCATTTTGGCTTAAAGTCTAGAAACTATTTGGTGCACATTACTATTTTACTTAAACTGTTACTTTTTTTTTTTTTTTAATCCCTGCCTCTCCTGCTGCGTAAGTATAGGCATCTTTTATTTTAAATATCATAACCTTATAAAATATGATAACCTTAACTCTGGCATTTCATAACATTATAGTGTCTGGGTGCCACTGGAAAATATTAGCTGACCAATTTTTTAGCTGTCCTTTTTTATGTTTTTGAGAACTCTAACTCGTTTCTAACCAGTGACCTTTTTGTCTTCAGATACAGCTAAATCTTCTGAGCACAGCTCGAAATCAAGTGAGACAGATACTCCTCAAACTCAAACGACAAATGAGTCAGAAATATCCATCTCATTTTCCCCCAAAGAGCATGACCGGTTTCCGACAAAAACTATGTTTTCAGAGCATTTTACAAATATATTTCTGCATTTAAGAAGAGCAGTGGTAAAATACATTTTACTAAATACTTATTACTAAACATTTCAATCAAATGTTTAGTTATTTGTGTTTTTTTTTTTTTTCATTCTGTCTTTCCTTCCAAAGTCTTCCAAATCTTTCCCAAAACAGCTCCAGACATGCTGCTTTACAGGTCTTTGATAGATGCTGTGGTAAAACAAAGATTGGAGTTTGAAATATAGGCTGACCATTCTTCTCATAAACCCTACTAAAAACAAGTTTGAACATGTTTATAGGTGGTGTTTATTATTTTTTTATAAATTATTCTTACACCAAAAGCAACAAATAAAATAAAATTAAATAAAATGTTAGGGCTTCTAAGAAAATTTTCAAATAGCAATTTTATAATGTTTTCTATAAGCTCAAATATTGAGTAAATCTGCTATTAGGGAGGATTTGTGGATTATAATTTTGAAAGATTACTTATACCTCCTCCTGGCATTTAAACAATGATGCTTTCTATTTTTCTTTTTTCCAAGTATAGTTATATTTTGAATGTTATACATAGGTTCTTGCTCATCGTGGTGGCCACTGGACATTGCTTCAAAATGCTTGCCGAGAACTTTGGAACTACGCTCAAGAAGCACAATCAATGGCTAAACATTCACATTCCCATCCAGGTGCATTTTCCTTTACCAGAGATTTTGTTAGGGACACCATCTGGCTGCCATTTTATCTGGCCTCAGACATGATCATTGATATGATAACTGAGCTACAATCAAGTAATTCTCTTAAGGTAAAAATGTATTTTTATTAAGACTGCACACTCGATAACATTCTCAACAGAGATGATTTTCTTGCTATTGCATTTCATTTTGATAGCAAGTTGTCTTCTGTAACTGAGTTTTAGAGAAGTACTGTACTTTATAATCTTTATAATTTCATTTCTCCTAAAAACAAATTTGACAGTAACAGGTAGCCTTATTTTTCTTCATTGTAGGTTATAGATCCTGAAGGAGATTTCTGCATTCCTAGTTGCTTAGGAGGTATTGCTGATGAGAATGGTGGTTCTAGTCTCCACCCACAGTCTGCTCTGGATGATGTGAATTTGATTGATTTGAGGTGGATATGTAATCTGATCCTTAAAACAATTGAACTGCTATATCAAATGAAGAAGTGGGAAGCACTGGTACACATAGCTGTGCAATTTAACATAATTACACAGTAAGTTACATAAACTCTAACAGCAACAACAACAACAAGAAAAGAAACCAATGTTTTGTAGTTAAAGATATCGTTATTTTGATTTATGGTTATATTTTGCTTTTTTTTTCAGTGAGAGATACACAGAACAAGTGAGTCCACTGTTGGTGTATGCTCAGAGGCAGCTGCTAGGAAGGATACAACAATTCAGTGGCCTTCATAACCCTAAATCACCTTTCATAAAATATCTGACTGATAACATAGATAAGGTGAACCACAGATTTATTTCTTGGGTACTTGCTCTTACTGTAATCTAAATCGAGAAGACTGTTTTTGCTAATGGTTTTCCAAAGTGTTCACAAATAGTAATTCATCATAAGAAATTAATGACCAAAATTAATTGAAGTGTATGTAATGGCATGTATGACACAATTCCAGCAACAGCAGAGGTCTGGATGTTATCACCCAGAGACAATTTCTTCCACCCTTGCATTATTGCTCATACTATGAGCCTTGATCTAATTTTATGTTAATTTTTGATGCTGATGTTTTGACCTGTTTAAAACATTTATTTGGATATGTGGTAATTTTTATGGTTGATTAAACTTAAATGAAAAGATTGCTTTATTTCTGTGTTGGAATTTTTCTCTAAAACATCAACATTAAGCAAATTGAGCTTATCAAACAAATTTTGCCAGTGGCAAAATTTTCATAGGATCAGCTATTAAAAAATAGGATTTTTAATATAAAGTTTATTTCTAAGAAGTTTTGCTCAAATCAAGTGCCTAGTAGATATTTTAACCTTATTGTTTATTAAGTAGCATAAACCCAAGATTATAAGGAGGTAGAAAAAATGAGATTTATATTATATATATATATATTATATATGTATAGTTCTGAACTTGTTTGGGATTCAGGAACCTCTGCCTCTCCCAGAAACAGCAAACTGCTGTATAGTGCCTCAGAAACTTGGAATACGCTCAGGGCTTGCAGAATACAGCTGATTTGCTGTATCTTTTGTACCTGGGAGGCTATTTTCTGCTGAGTTCCTTTGGTCTCTGTCATTCATAAGATAGTTCTTTGCCTAAAATGAGGGCAGTGTAACAAAGTGCCACATACCACAGTGATCTGAGCAATATGGAGAAGTAATCAGAATTTGGAAAGTCATCTTAATTTACGGAATAAAGACTAGTATTAGTAGGAGTAAGGATCATTCAAAAAAGACAGCAAAGGGCTGAAAATTGGGAGGCTGCATTTCACAATGCAGTGCCACTCAGAGGCATGAAAACTAGCTTTGCATAGAATATGTTCCTTCTGAAACCAGGTAGCTACATAAACATGACTAACTGCAGTGCTGACATAGCCCTGTTGAGAACATGGATATATTTGAAAATTTGCTTCTCTGACAAGGCCGACTAATTTTTTGTTTGCTTGTAGTTATTTTGGATGTTAGTATACAGCACTACCTTATGCTTTATAGGCAGTGTTCCCCTTAGGCATGCTTAGACTTAAAGATTCTTTACAAGCGTACATTTATCCAGATTTCCTGCATAGGTGAATGCTACAATATCACTGAGATTGATGGATCAGTTCTGCATTACATCAGCGCAGGAGGGGATTTAGATTGTTGCGCGTAAATGAATGGCTTGTGGTTCTGGAAAATAATAAATGAAATAAAGATTCAATTCATCCATAATCTTGAGCTTGTGTTTTCCAGCTTTAATCCAAAAAGTAAGATGTATTATTTCACATTCAAACATTTAGATGATAGATTCAATATTTAGGTATTTTCAATATTTCACCTTTTATTGAGTTGACTGCTCATTAAGGGTGAGTGGCATCTTGAAAATTAAATCTCTCTTATTTTGGCATGACTATGTCTTTAAATATTTAAGCATCAAACATTTTGATATTTTCTGAATATTGTTCAATGATTATGAAACAAAACTTCTTTTTCAGATGAGCTGCAGAAACTACATAGGGAATCAGCTGCCTCTTGTCCATTCACCTTGTGAAAAGATCTTTCCTGGATGTTTTTCCTCTCCTACGACAAAGAATTATTATATAAGTCATAGCACATCTCAATATAGTGAGTTCTTTTTCTTTTAAAAGCTTTCTTTTGCTTCATACTGGGTATTTTATTTTTCACTTTCATTCCTGTTGTAAGACTTCCACTGTTACTATAATCTGTTTCTTTTTATAAGTTCAGTTCTCTTCTGAGTATTATTCTGAAGAGGCCTTGATATTTTTGATGATTAGTAATGTTCTGAAGACCTTTCCAAACAGATTCAAACTGGATCTGAGAGGAGAGAAAAGCAGATGTCATCTAAATGCCTCATGGCCTATGGCATGATGTATACACTTGGTGGCTTTCTGTGAGCAGTGCTGGCTACCCACAAAAATGTCCAAAAATTGTTGCAAAGCTGCACTGTCATTTATAGAGTCAATAGAAAAACCCAAATGAACAAAAAGGGGACAGAAGTTTTGCTAAGAAGTATATGTTTGTGTCATGATTTTTTTTCTCCATAATTAATTCCTTCTAGATCACACTCAAGCAAAATGCCTAGTTTATGTACCCCTTGATGTGAATGACACACTGAAATGTTTTAGAGAAACACTAGAAAAATCTAAATATCACAGCAGAGCACTCAGACACAGCAGAAAACTACTTTCATTATTTCTTGCACACACACAAGGTGAGTTTATTCATTGAGATATCCTTCAATTAACAGTAAAGCATATATGCAGTTAAAATAAGAAACAGTGAAAGGAACTTTTTTGTTAATGAAGATTTAGTCGTTATTAAGAATGAGGAAAAAAGAAACTTAGAAAATATTTGAATTCTAATTGAGCCAAAATTTATAACCCAATACTACTAATATCAGACTGTTTATATTTTGTTTCTTTCTAATTTCTAATTTTCTAATTTCTAATAAAGTAGTATATGAAGGTTCTGTAAGCACAATCTGTAAGCCTAATTTCTTATGATCTGTGGCTCATGGTTGGGTGACAGGTTTTTTTTTTTTTCCATACAATTGTGTGACTTGTAAGTATTTTTACCATGTTGGATATTCTGGTGCCTAATAACTTGTCATCTCTGCAGCTAAGAATCAGTCAGCTGACTGACAGCTCTTGCTAAGCTTTTTTTTTTCCCTCTATCTGGGCACGTATTTTTATTTGGCTGAGTTGAGCAATGAGTTATGACCAGTAGGTCCAGTTAAAAGGAGACAAACAAACAGAATCATAGCATAGAAACCAAATTAAAGGAGAGCACATAGGAAACATATTTACTTTTTCTTTATGCAGTGTTGTTCTAAACTGAGTGTGTAAATTGCTTTTCTGATCTAGAAAACGTTGGAAGAACCATCAGTCAGATCTCTTCAAAAAGAAGGCTGAAATTTAGTGTAGGAGCTGAGCTGACATTTCTGCCAACACCATGTGACCTTTCTGAAGAAAATTTTGATTTCTCCAGTATGATTGAGAGAAAACCAATACCACAGTCCCAACTTTCAGTCATTATTTCTTCCTATGAAAAAACAATTGGTAAATTATTTATAAATTTATCTTTCCGGAAAAATCTAACATTCTGCCTGTGTTCATGTCGGTTGACTCCACTGTTATTTTCCTCAGTGTGAGGAGGGTGCTGCTCTGGTTGGTGGTCTCTGGAAGTACATAATCTTTTGTTTTTTCCTGTTAATTCAAAAAAAAAAGTCTACCTTAGATACTAAACAAGCCAATAGTTTGTTTTTTGCAGTTATTGCAGTTATAGTTTGTCCTTTGCAGTTACCTCCTCTTATGAAAAAGAATCTCCGCTTATGAAAAATCTTTTATTATGAAAGTTATGTCCTCTTATGAAAAATCTTTTATTTAGTGGAGTAATAGCAATTACTCCCAAATCAAAAATCTGCAGTCATGTTCAACAGGCATTTTTATTCCACAATTTCTCCCTGCATTCTCCCTGCTGCCAAGAAACTGAGTTTTCAGATTCTGTTCATTTGAATATGAGAGCGAGTTGTTTGGCTTCCATCTTGCATTCTTGTTTGGCTTTACTCACATATTTGTAGTTCAGTGCTGCTACGTATTTTGTTCTGTGACAAAGTAGTCCCAAAGAAGCAAGTCAACAGATGTTTTAAGCAGTTTTATCTAAAGTAAGGGATCCAGAAATGAGCCAGAGGAAACGATACTGGCTGTATCCAGGCCGTATCCAGGCCGTGTTCTTTAGCAGGGCTTTGGTTAATGGCATGCTTCCCCGTTTTTTCCGGATGAGGAAGAAATTTGGGAAGGCGGGGAGAAAAAAGCAACAGTTAAACAGATCCATGAATACATTTGCTCTTGTTTTTAGAGTTAGAGAAATGAGATAGGAACTTGTACAATGAAAGGTAAAATATGCATCTTTTGAATCTTTGAAAAAATCTTACATATTGAATTGCATATGAATTTACATGAACTTCTCGTGCAGAATTTGTTTAAGATTAAGCAATCGATTTTAATAATATGGCATTTTTTTCTAATTGTTTTTTTTTAAAAATAACAGGAATCCTTGAAATAAACAACCAGAGAGACCTCAAGGTTCAGGCTCTACATGAACTTGGAAATCTTCACTTCTATGCTGGAAACAAAAGGTGCATAGATACTGGATTTAAAAAAAATGTTTTTTTTTTTTATTTGATGCTCATATAGATTAAACTGTCTTGTAAGTTTATGTGCTTGTCTGCAGATCCATGTAACTTCATATATCTCAGTATTGACATAGAGACGTTTTCTAGAAAGGGTTTATTTTTCACTGCTAGATCATTGTAACATTAGGCATTGTTATGAAGTTTTAGGAAGTAATTATCATTTGACAGTTTAGTCTTAATAAATTTCCTCATGATTGTTTTGACCAGAAATGAAATCTTTTTATGTTGTAGGACAGATATTTCAATTTCTGACCTAATCAGAATTAGTTGTAACTCAGGCAATAATGATAACATAAAACCTGTCTTATCATCCACTTTGGAAAATGTCAGCAATATGATGAGTATGTTTTTTATGTATCACAGAGCTGCTTTTAAATATTGGTGTCAAGCCCTTGATGGAACACTCAACATTACTGATGCTCTTAACAACTGGCAGGAATTAGGTATTTCAAAAAATGCTACAGACTGCCTTGCAGATGGAAGATCTACTGATATAAGTCAGAAATTTCTTTCTCAGGCTGGAATTTGGGGATGTTTACATGCAGCAGTTTTAGCAGCTAAGATAGCCCAGTAAGTATTTATGTGTGTGTGTGCGTGCATGCACAAGTTATGTTTATATATTTATATATAATTTATATATTAAATTTATATTTTAAAAGAAAAATATCTTTCTGGAGAAATGTCCATCCAGGACATTAGATATCTGGAACTTTATTTTAAAACACTAAAGAACTGTTAAAGACTTACCCAAAAGACTTCCTTTCAGGAGGAAAGCAGCTCTTTTGGAAGATATTGTTTGAATTCTCTTTTTTAGAGCGCTCATCTCTGATCATATTTTTAGCCATTGAGAGATCCTTGAAGTAAAACAAAATTATCAAAAAAATGTAAGCACAGGCATTTTTTGTCATATTGATTTTCCATTGAAATATCACGTCTTGCAAATCATTGTGCATTTTAAATATTAATGTTTCTTGAGGGCAGATTGCCCACCTAAAGTGCTCATTTTCTGGTGAGTTACAACTAAATAAAATCTGAATTACTTTATGAAAGACTACCATCCATAAATATTACAATCCACTACTGCTTGCTTGCTGGTGAAACACTATGGATGTTATTCTGTGCTGCTACAGTTTACAGTTCATAAAATGTACAAAATAAAAAAAAATAGCTCTAAATCAGTAGTATCCATGAAAGAGCAGAGTTTCATCTGAGCAAACTATCTTAGCTGAGAAGAAGGAACTATTTTCATATGAGCTTGCAGCCCATGTTTGCTGTGCTGTGTCCTGTGTCTTCTAGTATGTCCATTCCAGTTCCTGCTAGGGATCTGCAGGGAGCAGGAAACTCTCTTCTCAGCTTCTCCCTTGGGCAGATCTTTTCTACTCAGATCTGATCTGGATCTTTAGACTCCTTTCCCTTGAGTTGCTCTTTCTAGAGGAACTAAATCTCTTATATTAAAATGTAGATTCAAGGACGTTTATAATATCGTTGCTTAGAGGATTTGCCCATTACCATTGCCTGTTTCTCTCCCTTAACTACAAAAGGAATCTAGACACGTGTCTCTGTCTAGATGTACTTCTGCTCAAGTGAGCCTTTTCTTCCAAAGGTTTAGCACCATTCTACAGTACAGGCAACTATTCTTAAATGTGGAAAACGTCTAGTTAGTATCATTATTACACTAGATGATAGAATAAGAGTTTAAATAATTTAAATCGATGGACACATTCACATTTCTTACTGTTTGCTGTACTTCAGGTATATCATAACATCAAAGATGAGATTAAGAGCTAAGTGCTGCTATTTTTCTGCTCTACTCTTTAAGGTAAGAATACAATTTCAGTTAGAATTCATGAAGTTGACAATGCTTTTAGATTTAAATCTCAATAGCCCTCTGTTAAAATATTTCTTTTTATTTTGATTATAAAGGAGGACTGTAGATCAGAAGGATCTGACAATTTAGGCACATTAGATTGTATTTATTCTGTTTTTTAACATCATTCCTGTATTATAGCCTGAAAATTATCACTTCAATAGGAGGCTAGTTTTCTTTGAGAGAAATAATGAAATACTTAGAAGTGAAGATGGCTAAAAAAAACTGGCAGTAAAATACATTTTTCTTCCCTTGAGGTGTTCTCTCAGGAAGAGCTGGATGGCATCAACAATAGCAGGGTACTCTCTATCATTAATCTGAACAGAGTCTTCAGAGATTGTCATACTTTTCACCCAGAAGAACAAAAAAGCTATTTGTGAATCTTTTCTAGTACTGAGAGATATTATTTTATAGTACTAAAATCTCAACTCCGTAAGAAGTTTCTTCTGAAAATAGAGGACAGTCAAAACAATTCAGAATTCATTTACAAAGAAAATAAGATCATTAAAATTAAGTTTGCCAGCTTTCAGAAACCAACAGTGGAGAAGAAAAGAAAAAGAAAGGTTTCAGTTTGCTTTTAAAAAGAAGCTTTAAGCCATCACTAACAAAGGTGTTACTGGAAAAAGAATTGTACTTCATCTGCCAGTAAGATGCGGCCGGGCCTGGTGCTCGCTCCTTCCAGTGCAGCCTCAGGAAGTTAGCAGCCTCCTTCCAGAGCAAACCAACCCCCTCCTCGTGCTTGTGTGTTTGCGCTGGTGGGAGCTGAGCCCGGGCATGTTTAAGTTACGTTAATGTCAGCAAAGAGAGAGCAAGCTGGGGAAACAGAGCTCACTGTGAGTTCTGAGTAGCTGTAAGCAGAGTAATTGGTGGAGCTGCAAAGCTGAACAATTTTGATTCCTTCCTGTGACAGAATTAGCGGTAACCATTTGTTACTCTTGAATAATAGTAGGAATAATTGTGACTGACTCAAGTGGGTCTGATATTAATTGGGATAGGAGCAGCTTGCTGGCTGAGAGTCTTGAAAAATATAATTAGTTACTGTCACAGCACCTTGCCAAGTTCAAGTCCATAATTTGTTGCTCTATTTGGAAAGCTCTTTTATAATCTAATTTAAATTCCTCCTCTGGTATAGGATTTAGGCTGGTTAATATCTCAGGTCTGACTATGCAAGTGGATATTCTTCAGCATATCATTGCTAATTATGACAAGATAAACACCTTTAGGAAGGAATATCTAACTTTGGAAACAGAGTTAATGTTCCTCCTGTTTAAAGTTATTCCCTTTAAACTCATTTAGGTTAGTAGTTAGTTGGTAACAAACTTTCCTTTTTCGGCTAACTTTTTCATCGTTTCGTCTGGGAAGTGGAGGGGTGGACAGGCAGACAGGGTGATACACAGAGCTCTGTCCTCAGTTTTTGCTTTTATCTTTTCCTCACATTCAACAGATGTAATTGAATTTCTGGCCTTGTCTGAAGACCTTTTCTCTCTTGGCTAAAAATTAGCCTCAGAGGTTACTTAAATATTTTTGTAAAGGTATAGAGAAAGCAGTAGGCAGAATGTGGGCCTTTCTTGTAATAGTGTTTTTTATCTTAAGAGACGAAACGCTATTTCTAATGATAGTAACAGAAATCTCAGTGACCTCAGGGCATTGAAGAAATGGCTAAAGTGCTTTTTACTGGCTGTAAAGCTTCAGGGTCCTTTTCAGAAGCAACATCTGAGGTAGTGACTGAGCAAATATTTAATAGTGAGTAAAATCAAACTAGCGTTCTTAGCTTGTGTTTTTTTTTCATGAGATATCTTCAGGTTGGTTAAAATAGGTGTTTGAATACTTCTCCAAAATTTTCCCAGCAGATTTTTCCTCTTCATTTTCCTTGATCCTCGAAGCATTTGAACAGACTATTAAGTTCTTTCTATTTGATGATCAGAGGCTTGTCCCAAGAATACCTGATTAATTTAATGGGCATTTTTCCAGTGTTTCCAGAGATTTATTTGGGATGCTTTGACTTGAAATCAGAGAGAAGAACCATTGGTCCATTTTCAAGATTTGCAGTATATTCAGAGTACTTGCTGAGGAACCTTTCATGATTATTTTTCTTATTTTCTTTTGACCATGCTATGAAATACTTGTCTCTATATCAAGTTCACATATAATGCAGTAATTTTCATAAATTTGTCTTGGACATTGGGTCTTGGGTACTTGGACATTGACTGACTTCCATTTATGAAGTCATTTAAAATGAGTCTCAGAGGTTGAGTTTTTTATAGTTTCATTAATGCATGTTTCTTTTTACAAGCAGTTCATTATTATCACTTTCAGGCCCTGTTTAGAGCTTCTCTTCCACATCCCACGTCTGACTGTGACTATGCACAATATGAAATAAATATGCTTATTCCTGGTATCGACTTATTCTCTGATCGCTACAGAGCTGATATCTCCACTGTAATTGCAAGTCTGAATTTCCTTATGTTTGAATTACATTGTGCAAAACAAAACTTGACAGTAAGTACATTTTTTAAAAAGTGGAAGTGAATTATAAGACATCAAGTCTTATTTTTTATATTGAATATACTTATGAAACAATATAAGCTCTCGTGTAATACTTACATGGTTGTGTTTTGCAGCACTGAGGGCGATAAAAGGCACAGCTTGAGCTTGATACCTAAAATTTTCAGTACATATAGGGTACTTATTTATTCAGGAAGATAACAATGCATGGTCCACATGACTTTCCTAGGCATTTTTGGGGAAATTCTCTATTACATACAGTTTTAATATATGGTACATATAATTACTTTAAATGCAGTATATCCAGAATGTTTTCAACAATTTTATTTCACATTCTGTAAAAATAAATCCTCCTCACACACAACTATCCTTCTCATATCTCTGTATGGATTCTTTTTACAGCTTCTTTCATATAACCTTCGTTCATATAACCGTTCTTCCATTTAAAGACACACCTCTTGCAGTGTAATCCAGCTTCCTCCAAAGATGTAGTGCTGTGCCTGGAATACATAGATACTACCTTACTAGTACTGAAAAGGAGCAGTTCCACATATCAATCTGTCTGGTCCCATCTGCTCCGGTAGATTTTCTTACACCGTATCAGGTAGCTGTTGGAATTCCCCAACTCCCTGCTTGACAGAGAACTCCTCAGCAGAAAAACTGGATAGCTTTTTTTTGGTTCCTTGTTGAGTTGAATCTGACTATGGAAAGATACTCCAAGTGGCACAACTAGAACAAGAAAAGGGACAGGATATTTTGGCTGGCAGCAGTGTCATGAGACACTGGTTAGTAAAGAAGGTCTTTACTTCTTTTTTTTTTTGTCAGCAAGACAGTTGAGTTTCTTCTGGAACTTCAGGAATTCTCTCTGTCTTATAGACTGATGTGGCTCCTTTCCATCCTGTTTTCCTGGAGTACACTTTGTTACTGAGCTTTGCCTAATTGCCCTCTCTATGGAAGGTCAAGGAGTGAACAGTTAACTGGAGGCTGGGACACTTAATTTGACTGCCAGCTCTACATAACATGCACTTGTACCAACAGAATATATAGAACCAAGTCACAGATCATAGTCAATGCAGTTACAATTTCAGCAAGAAGAGAGCTTCATTTCCACTGATATTCAGTGTGTATGTTGAGGAATGTTTTGGATGGCAGACACTAAGCTGATGTGATGCTTTAAGTCAAATCCAAATGCATAAAGATTCAAGACTTATTAAACAAGACTTCAAAAAAACTTTTCTTCTGTAAGTGCTTCAAATTTGGATTGGAAACTCAATCTGTACAATTAAGACATTTCTCTTAAGCACCTCTAATCCAAATTCTGAAATACTAAGCAACTTTATAAAAAACCAAAATACATTCGACAAGGAAGTAACAGTAAGGTTTCTTGTTCTGAGCTGAGGAGCATGTTAAAATGAAGCAAAATGTATAAGCTGAACACTAATTACATTTTAGAAGTTCTTTCCATTTCAATAAATAAATACATTCTGTTGGGAAAGAATCTGCTTTTCCTAAAGTCCTGTGATCAAAGCAATAGTAAATAAAATGTATGGTATATGAACTGAGAGAATAATTGGAGAGGATAACTTTACATTCTACTCTTTGAATCATTTAGAATATAGTACTAAAGAATGAGGGGCTAGATTAGCCAGGTGAAGAACATTTTAAGATGTTCATTCTTCTAGAACATAAAATAAGTTGTGAGGGTATCCTGCCTTGCGTCAGTGAAAGCAGAACTACTATATTATTTCCATATTCGTGACATAATTGCAACATACATGTAATTATATATATTATGACATTTATGACTAGGTCGCTTGATATTTTCCTACAGATCTTACCACTGTTCACGTTGTATGAATACTTTGTTTCTGAGATTTGTCGGGACCCAGCTAAATGTATTGAAGGAAGAATCTTGAAGGTAGTCCAAGAAAACGTTCTGATTAACACAATACATCATATTTGAAATAAGCTTTTCACTTTTTTATTAAGTTAATCTAATAGTTAGTCTGATATTTCTTTGTATTTATGTCCCTAATATGAACTGCAAAATAAATGTTTTAAAGCTCTATGGAAGATTATCTGTTAATACATTACATTTTGAGCAAAAAATGTAACTGAAAATAAATTGAAGCATCTCTTATTTTTTCATAGATTAAAGTACTTACAGATATAGGATTTTTTACAGAGGCCTTTAATGAACTGTCTTTGCTTAATTGTGGTGAAAAAATTCCATGGAAATTACCTGCAGGCTACAGGCCAACGGAGCAACAGAAGGTAAAAATTATGAAACTATATCCTTGAGCTGCAGCACTTGCTTCTCCTCATAAAACTGCAAAAATGCCAAATCTGAAAGTCATTACATATTGTTAAAAAAAGCATGTATTCCCACCTCTTTTTGATAACAACACAAATTTCCCTTCGTTGTTCAGTCACACTGCTCTGTTATCTCACTTGTTCCATTTTTTGCTCATTATTATATGCTATATATTTGGGGTTTTGTCCCTTGTACAGGTCTCTCAGAGATTTGACACCTCAAAATCTCTCCTGGTTGTTACAAATTTACAGGTAAGAAACACTAAAAAGAACATCCTGCAAGAGCAAATTTTTTAATGCCAGATAGAAGTATCTATCTCACAGGAATTTATCTACCTTGCAACTGTTAGAGATTTCATTTAGAAAATATACTTGTTACTGGTAAAAAGGAGCAAATAGAAAACAGTGTTTCCCCCTCAACAATATTTCATTTACTATTTTGTAAATATTCAGTTTTGTGTCCTAGCTCTTAAGGGAGCTATGTGTAAATGTATGATTTGTCTGAACAAAGCATGCTAGTAAACTTGGGCTTCATCATGCTATGTAGGGTCTGGTGTATATACATTATGCTTAAAACACCAAGAACTCCATCTAGCCTTATTATTTCTGTCAGTCAGGGCTTTATTCATATGTCTGTCCTAATTCAGACAGGGGCTGAAATTCATTTTTAAAAAAGCAGGGAATCTGTAAACCAGACATTTTAGTCAACTGCATGTTCACCATTTGTTTTGTTTTTCTTTTTAATTTTTGATTTTTGATTTTCCTCTCTTGCTTTGCCGAGTGCCATTAATATAGTAGGAGTAAATGTTGTGGTTGAACTTGTAATTTGAATAAACATGATTTTAGAAAGTGATTTAGATTTTCTACTTCTAAATTTATTACTGTTGTTATCTCTTTCTATCTCTTATCTATTGATAAGAGATATTATTATTAATATAACTCAGGATCAAGGAGGAATGGAATAATAATTAATGAACAGATGTTGTGAAATATGCTTGAATGATGTGGTAGAGGAAGTTTTCTCCTTGTTAATCTTTCTAGCTTGGATCAGTTTTAGAAACAGAGCTTGTTTTGAATTGCAGTTTCTGAATTACAGATTTACCTGCCTATCTTTTTTAGGAATAGACAAAGCAAAGAACTAAAATCCACACAGAGGAATAGCTATAATATCATAGATGTATCTTCTACTGGAGAAGTGATCACTGAGGGTCTAGCAAGTTTTACTAGGGGGTTGTTTGGAGAGGAAAATAGAAACTCCTGCGTAATGACTAAGGGCATATTACTAATAAGTAAACAAATGTTTATTGTATGTTGATAAACATCATTATTAATAGAAGTAAAATATGCTTTGAACAACAATAATATATATCATTTCAAACTAATTCCAACTTCGTTGTAGGTATTGGAAGACATATTTAACTGGAGTCTGTCTTTAGCAGTTGTTCCACTGTGCAACCAACAAATTATGAATAAATTAACCTTAGCCAAAATGCATTTCATTATTGCTCTTTCTGCCACAATAAATGATATACCTGAGAAAGTGGAAAAATGCCTCTATTCTATTGATAACAGAAGTTTGAGGAGGCCAAGAAGAATTATGATGTCAACTACCAAAGGTAATTTATAATGATGGTAAAACAGTGAGTTTATTCTGCAACTTGTTTGATGTGTAAGGCTCTCACTTTTAATAACTATGTATGACTTTTAACAACTATATATTCACTCATTTGTCATATGTTAAACAATACTCATATGAAATGTTGCTGAAAAAAAAGTCATTATTGAAAAAATGAGCAGTTTTTTTTTTCTCTAATATCTCATATCGGATCTGCCTTCTGTTCTTGTTTGCTTATTTTGAGATTGAGAGTCCCAAAGATAAAGAGAGAAAAAGTATGTGTGTTCTTCAAATGACTGAAAATGTTTTGGTTCTCCTTCTGTTACCTGAATTTTCACTTGAAATGTATTTTACAGTCAATGCTAGCAAGAATTCAAGAAAACGAGAACCAAGAGGCACAATGATGCAGCTAGTTGACTGTAAAGGTGAATTAAACATGGCCATGCTAAAGGTAATGTTGTTATTTAGGGAAAAAAGTGATTTTAAAAATTGTTGACTGTTCTGGTAACATGTCAGATGTTTTTGATGTAATAGAAATTATGGTGGGAGGAAGGCAAGCTCCCTAAAAAACTCTAATCTGATTCTAATCTTACTAGCCATAGCTGAAGTCTTTCAAATACTTCCAGTGGTTACAGCCAGGTGTATGCTATGTAAATATCTGTGAGATATATTGTCACAAACAGATGACAGAATGACTCTTTCAGCAACAAGGGTAAAACTGAATCAAATTTGAAGAATAAAATCATCTACTTTCAGAGACGGCCCTGATGATAGAACAATTTAGACATTTCAATAGGCCAGTATTTGTATGATTAAATAGAAATGAATTCTGTACCATACCCAAAATGTTTTATGAGCAAATCATTCAATTAGTTTGTTCTATACCTTGAAAAAAATGCATCGTCAGGAATATGCTTAGTAAAAAAGATATTGCTGAGATTATCACAGAAAAGTAGTGAACTCTGACATGCTTTTACAGTACATGCCACCTTCTTGAAGGTAGCCAACTTAGTGGAAAAGATAAAGAACAGAGCAATAAGTGTGGAAAAAAGATTATGTATTACGTATGCTAGTTGTACCATGCTTTCAAATTTGTCATCCTTTTCTTTCAGAACATTTTATTTGGAAAAAAAAAACCCTATATCACAGCTTGTTTGGTTTCTGAAAAGTTTTGGTTTGTTTATTTTTTTAATTTAAACTTCCTGCTTAACCATTTCAAATCATGATAAGTTAAATACTTTCTTGAGGACTTTCACTTTGGAAGCATCTCTTCTGGCCATTGTTATAGATAAATTAATGTATAAAATCCATTTGGAAAAGGGGAATGAATTTATTTGGCAATTGCTAAAGGCTAAAGGCTAGAAAGTTCTGGTATAGTGTGAAAATAACTTAAATAATAGAAAATTTAAATCAATTGGAATGGGTCCTTCTTAAGGAGGATAATATATTTCTAATCCTTCCAACTCTTTCTAACGCCTTTACCACTCTATTTTTTTAAGTGAGCTCAGGATTCATTGAGGAAACAGACCAAAAAGATATTAGATGATACAAATCTTTGAATTATTTTTAAATTCTGAGTGCTCCATGATTGGGCTTTTATTTAAAATTGAACTTTCTTTTGGATTTGGTTTTGGCTTTCTCAGATTCTTGCTGTTTTGTTGGTCAGAGAAACTATATATTATGCTTGGGATGGGCAGCTGAACATGGATGCCCTCTGCACTCAAGGATTATGTCAAAATATAGTCAGAAAAGAACATAGCACTTCTTGCAACATATTTGATATTTATTTTAAATTTTGTTGTTTAAATCACTGATATAAAAAGTGTAGTATAATGTTACCAGGTATACCTATGAGAGATGGGAATGAAAAAATGTGTTGCTAACGTAATGTTGCTAAGCCACAAAATACTCTTTTTGCAATGCATAATGTAGTAAAGCATAAATTGCAATAATAAAAAGGCACAGTAAAGATGTTGCTAGATTCAACATGTTGAATTTATAAACCTGCGAAAATCAAAATTAACTCCCCTGCCACTACTCATAGAAAAGGTGTATTGTATTCAAGCTGATTTATTTCAAGATGTGCTGGTAGTAGGGCATAACAGACTAAAATATGTTTTTAGAAATTTTATAGAAATTTTCCTTTTCCTGTATTATTTTTTGAAATCATATGATGCTATATTCTTCTGTAGGGGATCTTACTGACAGAAGCTGAAGACAATCTTAAGTGTCTTGTGCAGAGCATACAGGACAAGCACGATGGGAAGATTTCTTGTTGTTCTGCTGAGGAATTAGAGGTTGTTATTGAGGCCAAGCTTCAACTTGCAGCTATTTCTCAGCAAAGCCATCAAGCAGCTTTCAGGTAAAAGATGTGATCAAATGTTCCTTCTACAATTTGGGATATGGAAGACTGTGAATAATAGGATGTGGAATATCACTGTATTCATATGATCTGCCAGGTATATCCTCTGAGTTATCATTTCCAAAATCTGATGTTTTCTAAGGTTCTTACTTCCTATGAAAGGACTTCATGAAATCATAATTGAGTAGTTTTTTAAGTGCATGGAGAATGCACAAATATAGAAACTCTTTGCAGATGTTACTTTCTGAATATTGATTTGTTTTTTATCTAGGAGAACTATTTTCCTATTTTATATTAAGTATTATGTATTTTATGTTAACTTGTAGAAGAAGGATAATAGTTTTAACAATAAATATTCTTTAATACTGTTCAGCTCTTTTTAATCCATTTTTTCTTAAAATTGAAAAGTTTTTGAGGGTAAAAGAGTTGTTAACTTTTTACTCAATTAACGAAAGCTAAATGTTTTCTTCTGTGTTGCAAATTGGCCTACTTCTCCTTCTCCCAGCTACCTATGTAAGGGAATAAACAAGGTTCTAAATCAGATAGTATTGAAGTTTCACAGTTCCTTTTTAGATGCTATGTGACTGGAATAGAAAAAAAAATACAAAAATAGCAGCTGTATAGATCAGTGAACCAAAATCATGAAAAAGTACTGCAACATCATCTTTCCTCTATTTTCTTTATATTATTTTAAAAGGTAGCCATTTCCTAACAGTTCAGTTTTCAGTGCTATTGCTGTGCAGTGTGGCTTCTTGCTTGGCTTATACCTTATCTCAGACTGAAGAAACTTTTATATAGTATCAAGGGTTCCTATGGATGTCAGGAATTTTATGGATTGTTTTTGGGGACTCACAAATTTTTGATGTGTCTATAATGGGCCTTCTATATTGGAAGTGTTCAGGTAGCAGGAAAAACAAAACAAAACAAAAGCATGAGTTTGTTTTTCTTTTCCTCCCTGTTTTGCAATTTTATTGCATTGCCATCCATGGAAACTGCTGATATATTTGCCTGAGAAACAAATGAAACATTCCTTCAGACAGCTGAATGTTTCCTGCCTGCCAGCCTGGAAATCAAACTTTGCATGATATTACAGAAATTCATCTTTTTTTCCTTTGGCAAAATGACTTAGTGGTGAAATTGTTATAGTCAGCTGTGCTTTCCAATTTTGATCATCTTGTCACTTTCTGATTCAGCTGATAAAAGGATGTGTGTTTTTTCAAGGGAAATATATAGACACATCATTCTTGTTGACAGCAAGAAAAAAAAAGTCACAAAAATTTCATCAAGGGATACTCCTACATTACAGCCTCTGTCCTGCAGAAAAAAAGAAAAAAAAGCCCGAGAATAATTTTACTTACAGGAATAATTCCATTGATCTCAATGAGACTACTGACATGTTTGTCCATCCTAAATATATGAGATGTCTAATTAGCCAAATACATGCTTGTCTGCTTGTGTTATTAGTGCTTAAAGCTATATATATATTTACACATTTGAGCTTGTGGTCTACATTTTACTGGTGAAATTTATAGGTAAGCATGTATGTAAAAGTGGCTTCATTTTCAGTATTGCTCAGTGCTGACAATAGAAGTTAAGTGGAGGCAGTGGCATTCAGGAAGCTGGGTTAATATTCTTCAAAGTCAGTATATATCCTTTGGTGCTGCACCTTCTGCATCTCACCTGAGAAGTGTTAGCCACGGCACCTCAAACAAGATTTTGAAAAATGTCATGTTTTGCTGTAGTTTTTAGTCCGATGCCTTGTTTCAGAGGGAAAACGCTCCTTTATAAAAAGCAAGCAGATAGGATGTTTCATTGGAATACACCTACTGTGCATTTTGCTTTTATAAGCCAAGTTGTAGTCTTTTAGATTGTTAGAGAGAAGGTTAGCACCAAATTCAACACTGATTTATTTTGATATTATTTTGTTGACTAAAACTGAGCTAAAGGGATGATGAAAGTGAGTCATAAATTAAATTCCAAGAGCTGAAAGGCAAGATATTAATTCTTTTGGTACTCCTTGTTACTTTGGGGTTTATTTGTGCAGAATTGGTATAATCCATCTAATTCTGCCTCACAAGAACAGAAATGGCAGATTATCCATCCCGTATGTAAAGATATGTTGGCACAATAATGTGAGTAACTTTAGAGTAATGCAGCTCTTGTTCTGTCATTTCAATATATAGATCAAGAACTGTAGGACAACTAATCTAGCACTTCTTAAAAGCAGTAAATTCTTACAGGGTCTGCATGACTCCTGCTGTAAAGGCTCTTTATGTTACTTTGGCAGTGCGAAAGGGACTCAAGGTGTCCATAAGTCATGTTATTCTTTTACTTCAAAGTGGGCAGACCTTTCTAAAGTGAGACTTCAGCATAGATTAGCCTCCGGGTTTTAAATTTTAAGAAATTAAAAAATATATATCTTTTACAATTGAGCTAGGGGCGATTTCAGGTACTTTTGCATCATGCTTCAGTGGGTAGAGAATAAGCAGTATTGCAAGAAACCAAAATCTTTTAGAGAAGAAGCAGAAAGTAGACATTTACATTAGGGAAAAACCCAGAGATTGAAAACTGATACCCATGAGACATTAGCTCTGCAGTTCTTCTCAGAACACCCTGAGCACATGTTCTATAGGCAACAAATCCTGTTATAAAAGATTTTCCCAGTTGGTTTCACAAATGTCTTCATATCCTGAAAAAAATATTTTTTTTTCCACAAAGTCTTGTGTCAGGGCTATACATTGTTTGTGTATAATGAAAATTGAATGGGGTATCTGAAAGTTTTAAAAAGATAGCATGTAAAAGAAAAATAGCCTAGTAGTTAGTATTTTAAGAAATACGTCAAAATTTGGGGGTCCCAACTCACAATTTTTGAAAATATAGGATAGAGTTTGGTATTGTACTGGCCCTAATAATGTGTGTATCAATCCAGATGCTGTTTGGAGATAGAAAGAATTTATGATGGTGAGAGCAAAAGCGGGGCAGACCCAATATCATGTCATTTCCAGCTAGTCCAGTTTTGAGATGATGGTGCTTACTAAGCTCCTGTAAGAGTTAAGTCACTGAGATTTAATAAAAAGCTTAGCATATAACCTGGAAAGGCTGTAAGGAGGAGGGTGTTCTCTTACTACTTTGGTTTTGGATGAGGTACAGAACTCTCCAAGTATATATTGTCCTTTTTAGTATTTCTGCATCTTCTGATTTGTAAAGCCCACCCTGAAGAAAGACATGTCCTTGAAAGTGAGGGTGCATTCCCCACTGAAGCTCCCATGTCCTGGCTTAGGCATTATTATCAGGCTGTGGCTGTTCTTGGCAGGACATTGTCTCTTGCTGCCCTGTTCTCACTTTCACATGCAATGCCTGCAAATTCACAGTGTGCTTGATGTGCAGTTTCTTTTTGTTCTTATAGAGGCAAAAACCAATGGAGAGCTGCTGACTTGTATTCAGGAGTGAAATGTCTATTACGATGAAATCAGAAAATGCCAAATATAATATATCTTTTTAAATATTGTTCTATATCACAGTGTTGCTTTGGCTTTCTCTGCAATTCGACTTCTCCAAGATGCAAGCTTTTTTAGGATGAAAGCGACCCATTTTCAAGAAAAAATACAGGGAAAGGAGTGTTTGGTATGTTTAAGCATACATTATTTTCTTTTTAGCATATGAAGTCTTGTACTAAGTGTCGAGTGATTTTTCAGACTGTTAGAACATAGCAGATATTGAGTTTTGATTTCGATACTTTAAATGCCACCACCGAAAATTTTCCTTTGTTTCTAAAAATGTTTCTAAGAAAAAAAAAGAGGGAAGAAGAAAAGCGAAGTTATCAACTGAAAACTTATGGTATTTTAGTTTTTTTGTTTTTAATATGAAGACCTACTTCTTTCAAACAGCCATACAGACAAGTTCATATCATTGCTGTGATTTAGCAAGATTTTGGCTGAATTCTGCTGAATTAACATGTAGGAACAATAATGCATGTTTTGGAAAGCCTCTTCCTCCTACACCACACGTTCGCCCACTGTGAAGTGCACAGTAAATCAAACTCACTCATATGCACAGAGCAACTGTGCGGTGAGGCCAGATTTTGTAGCACATACGATAGGAATCTGTTTTTTTCTTACAGCAGTGTGATCATTCTGTGTGGTGTCATAGAGCCTAGGACCTAACACTTAGAATCACTGTGGTTGGAAGAGACCTTCAAGGTCATCAAGTCCAGCCATATGTCCAACTTCCTTTGGCCTCCATGTAGCCAGCATCTGAGTTATGATTTTTTTTTTCTCAGCTGTATCCATGCAAGTCATATATGAAGATCTTTCATGCAAGTAAAACACAGGTTATGCAGCAAGGTTTTATTGTGTGCTGGCACAAACCTTTAGCATGCAGGCAGTAGAGCATCAGTAACAGAAAGGCAGTTTATAACATGTGAAGGTGGCACAGGGAGTTGCACTGAGAACTCTCCCAATCACTTCCAGTACTATGTCACATTCATGTGGGCTTTTAATGACCAGTGAGGCACTGCAACTTGACATTTCACTGTTCATTAACAGGATAGTCTGTTCTGAACCTCAGAGTTGTGTGTTATGTTCCTGCGTGAGAGGAATAAAGCCAAACTTTTCTAATAGGATTAATCTTAAGAATCAGTTCATAGAATCATAGAATCATAGAATCATAGAATGCTTAGGGTTGGAAGGGACCTCTAGAGATCATCTAGTCCAACCCCACTGCGCACACATGGTCACCTAGAGCACGTGGCACAGGACTGCATCCAAGCGGGTTTTGAAGATCTCCAGAGAAGGAGACTCCACAACCTCTCTGGGCAGCCTGTTCCAGTGCTCTGTCACCCTCACTGTTAAGAAATTTTTCCTTAAGTTCCTATGGAATTTTTGGTGTTTCAGTTTCCGGCCATTTCCTCTAGTCCTATCAGTGGCCACCACTGAAAAGAGACCATCACCGTCCTCTGCACTCCCTCCCTTGAGGTATTTATATACACTGATCAGGTCCCCTCTCAGCCTTCTCTTCTCCAGGCTGAACAGGCCCAGCTCCCTCAGCCTCTCCTCATAGGGCAGATGTTCCAGGCCCCTGATCATCCTTGTAGCCCTGCACTGGACTCTCTCCAGCAGCTCCACATCCCTCTTGTACTCTGGAGCCCAGAACTGGACACAATACTCCAGATGCGGCCCCACCAGGGCTGAGTAGAGGGGCAGGATCACCTCCCTCGACCTGCTAGAGATGCTCTTCTTAATGCAGCCCAGGATCCCATTGGCCTTCTTGGCCACAAGGGCACACTGCTGCCTCATGGTCAACTTGTCGTCCACCATGACACCCAGGTCTTTCTCCGCAGAGCTGCTCTCCAGAAGGTCGGTCCCCAGCCTGTACTGGTGTCTGGGGTTATTCCTCCCCAGGTGCAGGACCTTGCACTTGGCCTTGTTGAATTGCATGAGGTTTTTCACCGCCCAGTTGTCCAGTCTGTCCAGGTCCCTCTGGATGGCAGCGCAGCCCTCAGGGGTATCGGCTACTCCTCCCAGTTTCGTGTCATCAGCAAACTTGCTGAGGGAGCACTCCGTGCCTTCATCCAGGTCAAAAGTTGACACACAGTATTTCCTGAATCCAAACTGTTAGAATATTCTCCATCATGTGATGTTTCAGTTAATCCAGTGCTTATCACTGATAAATATTCTAGTAGAAGAATTTATGGACTTTCCCATAAAAGCTGGCTTAGTTGTAATTTGTAACATTTCAATTTTCTGTAGGTTTCAAGTTGAACAATAAATGGACCCTTGTTATTCAAAAAATAATGCATCTAACCTTCAAGTAGGCTTTTGCTTGTAACTGTATTATTATTTGTCACATATTTGTGTTATTTTGATTTATGGCAGTTTGATAATGGTACTGAACTAAGCAAAGCCTCACTTACAGTAATGTAGTTTATTCAGTCTGTGACACTTCTCTTGCTTTTGGAAATTATTAGGATTCTTGCACTGAAGATACTCAACTGCCTCACAATGTAATAGCACAAGATCACCTGAACACACGTCTCTGGCTAAAGTGTCGCACAATGTTAGTGTCTGCACTAGTAACACATATACATGGAGCTGGTGATATGGAAGGTATTTCTTTTTTGTTTTAGACTTTTAGAGTATAATAGGCAAGTGAGCCTATTCAAGCTCTGTTTTGTTTTTCCACAAATTAAAATATTAAAATATTCCTGTGATTTATTATCATTGAGCAATTATTTGAATTGAATTCATACAAGGCATCAAGGAATATGTTTTTTTTCAGAGTATAATCTCTCCCCATAGCATATAAACAAAAACATTATACTAATGTTCATTTAATGATTATTACCTTTTGATAAATCATTTGTGCAACAAAAATTTCCAATGTTCTATTATACTTATGCTAAATAGGTATACTCCTTTTAAAAAAGTTTATTGCTGCTGCTTATTCTATTTTTTAAAATGTCAGATACTTTTATTTTTTCATCTTTTATTTCTCCTATAAATGAAAATATCTGAATTTGGTCCAGAATCTTATATTAGTGAGATAGTACAGAATACATTTATTACAATTTGATTACAAATAAAAATGTTTTTCTTTCCTTATGCCTATAAGCTTAATATAAACTGAAGGTGACTCAAGTATCAAAATTCTAATGTCTAGGTCTGTAGCCAAACTTTGGTCTTAATTTGTACTGAGCAATTTCTGTGATGGCTATTATGGTTTGGAGTGATAGCTAAAATCATATATTTGAATATGTAGAAGGATGGATGAGAAGGACATATGATTTGCAAAATTCTGATTATGTATGCTGATGCTTGCACATAAAGGACGCATCTGGATGAATTTATAGTATTAACAGTTTAAAAACACATCTTTTTTTTTCTTTGTTCTGAGAGGAAATGTGATGGATTGTATTATTAAACATGGGATCTGTAATGTCTGATTTTCAGTAATTTTTTAATATGGGAGTGACTTAAAAAATGAAAGGAGCAGATACTGTAAAATTATTTCTATTGTATTTTCACTGTTCATATACTTCCTGCTTTTAGAAAATGATATGGTGGAACACAAAACTCTGATAAGAGAAGTGATACTAGAGGCAGAAACCTTTGATGATATCGAGACTCGGGCTGATATGATGGTGCAAGCTGCTATTCTTGACCTGCAAGAAAGACATCCCATGGCAGAAATTAAACAACTTCTGCAGGTTTGAACACAATGGAGGAACTGTTTTTTATTTTTCGTTGATACATCTCTTTGTAGAGTAAGAAAAGCTGAAGACAAGATTAAATAAGCTTGAAATGTTGCCTCTAAAGTAGATTGTTTTCACTTTGTGTGGTTTGTCCTTATAAATCGACAGCAAAAGCAGTAACCACTTCTGTTTATGTTACCTGTGTTCAAACAGAATATCGTAAGTTTGCTCCAGGAAGAGACACTCATTTCCCCTCCAGCCTCTTTGACCCTTGTGAAAACCATGCTCCTTCTGGCAGACATATTGACACAGCAAACAGGAGAGGACACAGAGCATCACTGCTCCACGGTGGAACCATTAAACTTACTAACTCTGGCACATGAACTTACTGTTAAAGCAGTGAGTACACATTGATGAAATCTGTAAGAGGACTCTATAGTAATATATTATTTATTTGCTTGTGTTCTAAAAATAGATATGCCCTTCTGCAATCTTTGTCCTTTTTTGATATACTTTCTCAAGAAAATCTCCAGACAAATTCTTTTATTGTATTTCCTAATACAGTAGTATAATCTAATACTCGTTCCCCAAGATGATGAAGAATTATATAAATAACTGCAGAATTTTAGACGTACATTTATGAAATTTGCTAACTTTCAAGAGGCTTACAGCATGTCCCAGAAGTGAAAAGTTTGACAGGTCTGCACTTGCAGTGTTTTTTTGTTTGTTTGCTTCTTTTTTTTTTTTCCTTTTCCTGGCCTTTGTTGGATTTGTTTTAGAAGTGGGATTTTTTTGCAGTTAGTTACTCAGGTTGCTCAGGAATTCTGTTCTTAATGACTGCCTGTTTAATGACGCCTGAGGGAGTTTGCTTCTAGAAGTCAAATCCTAACACTCATAAATCTGATAAAGACCTCATTGAAGTTGTTTCGTGTTCATTTGTTACCAAACTCAAAAACCTTACTTCCTCTGCAAAGGAAGTCTAAAGTGAAGGACTTCAGGAGCATCAGGCTCTTTTCCAGTACTTTTGATGACACACAGAATTCCAGCATTTTGCAAGTGTCTAAGTTACTTTTTTAAAAAGGCTATTTAATTTGCTTTATATAACTTAAGTTTACAAAATATGCTTTTTTTCATAGATATTTCTATATGGAGAACCAATCAAACAGCACAGAGAAGACACTACACTTACGTGTCCAGTCCTACCTTCAAAAAATATCTACTTGCCACATATCAACTTGCTAGCCCAAGTCAAAATGAGAATTGGTAAGAAAAATGCAATACACTATTGTTTTCATTTTCCTTCATTTCTATTTGTATGTTATGTATCAGCAGACAAATGGATGTGTCTGAAGAAAGTGTAGCAAACCCAATTGTTTCCATTATAGAAAAATTATTTTTAAAGCCAGCAGTAGATGCCTGGCTCCATTTAATGTGTATCTATATAAGCAAGGTATAATTCTTACAGCAATTACAATCAACAAAGGTTTAAAATATGACCTTGTATATAAATGTTATAGCTTGGTGAAACTAATACGTGCTTCATTTTTTTACCAGTGAACATTAGCAGTACTTTTCCATTTGCTAATAACACATTCTATGAAAACTGCCTGTGTTCTACCTCTTTAGAAACAATTATATGGGAACTAAATAATGATATCAAAGCATATGAGGTGATAGTGATAATTCTCTAACGATTTCCTTTTGCAACAAAATAATAGTGGCTCTTACTGCTGTTACTCTTTAAATAACATTTACACAATGTAATTAAAAATGTAAGACTTTTCTTTATATGTAAACCTGGCTATATGCTGGATAGAAACAGAAGATAATCAGTAGGATTGGTCTGAAATTAAAAAGTATATATCAAAATTATTGGGTCATTGTAGTTAGGAAAAACAAACACATTTTGAAGATCAAGGACTAGCATAGCTAATATTTAAATAAAATATTAAGGTTGTTTCCCTACCCTTCTGCTAAACCTATTTTGGCGTATGTTTGAATATGTTTGCTAGATTAAAGTATTGCTGTATAGTTTAGAGCAAGATAACAGAGAATGATGTTTCATTAGGAATAGTGTTATGGCTAAAAACTAGTGCCTCTTTTCCCCTTGAAGCTGAGGGAGGAAATGCAGATTGCTTTAGCATCCTATATGAAATACTGGAGATCATTTATTAATCTAAACCCACTGTATTGTTTCAACATAACCATGTCTTGTTTTGCTAATGATGTGATGCGGGTAGTCATAGTTTATTTTGTTTAAATCTCTTCAACTGTGTCTGCAAAGATGACTGTACAGATATTTTAAATAAAAGGATAATATTCAGTTTTAAATTAGAATGAACCATCAGAATTGTTCCTATTTCATACGCTGTTGTAAGACAGTGCAAACATTTTGGTTCAGACAGGGAGCTTTGCTTTATGAAGCAAACCTCCTGATCATCTCCACTCAGTGCACTTTGGTTCACATTGTGGAGAAGCCTCAGGGTCTGAGATTCCTTTTATGGCAGGTGTGCTCCTGCCTGTACACAAAATCTTTGTTAGTTTGTACATATCAAATGCGCTTCAAGCATTACTGTGTGTTTAGCCCTTAAGCCTAGACCAGAGCTAGTCCATAGTTAAGTGCTCTGAAACGCATGTTGTGCGGTTGCCAGGTACTCAGCACCAGCTCTTCTGCTCGAGAGCTCCTCTCCTCTTGCGCGTTACTGCTAGCACTGTAGCTGCGTACAGATTCCCCCCAGTAATGCCCTTGTTTGGACAGTTCCTCCTGCCAAATCCACCCATTTAGGAAGATCATATGGGAATTGATTAATATTGTGGAGTACAGTCTAAAAGCTGTGAAATTTATTAGTGAAGACTTTAGTTATAGAATCATAGAATCATAGAATCATAGAATGCTTAGAGTTGGAAGGGACCTCTAGAGATCATCTAGTCCAACCCCCCTGCATACGCAGGGACACCTAGAGCACGTGGCACAGGACTGCATCCAAGCGGGTTTTGAAGATCTCCAGAGAAGGAGACTCCACAACCTCTCTGGGCAGCCTGTTCCAGTGCTCTGTCACCCTCACTGTTAAGAAATTTTTCCTTAAGTTCCTATGGAATTTTTGATGTTTCAGTTTCCGGCCATTTCCTCTAGTCCTATCAGTGGCCACCACTGAAAAGAGACCATCCCCGTCCTCTGCACTCCCTCCCTTGAGGTATTTATATACACTGATTAGATCCCCTCTCAGCCTTCTCTTCTCCAGGCTGAACAGGCCCAGCTCCCTCAGCCTCTCCTCATAGGGCAGATGTTCCAGGCCCCTGATCATCCTTGTAGCCCTGCGCTGGACTCTCTCCAGCAGCTCCACATCCCTCTTGTACTGTGGAGCCCAGAACTGGACACAGTACTCCAGATGCGGCCTAACCAGGGCTGAGTAGAGGGGCAGGATCACCTCCCTCGACCTGCTAGAGATGCTCTTCTTAATGCAGCCCAGGATCCCATTGGCCTTCTTGGCCACGAGGGCACACTGCTGCCTCATGGTCAACTTGTCGTCCACCATGACACCCAGGTCTTTCTCCGCAGAGCTGCTCTCCAGAAGGTCGGTCCCCAGCCTGTACTGGTGTCTGGGGTTATTCCTCCCCAGGTGCAGGACCTTGCACTTGGCCTTGTTGAATTGCATGAGGTTTTTCACCGCCCAGTTGTCCAGTCTGTCCAGGTCCCTCTGGATGGCAGCACAGCCCTCTGGGGTATCGGCTACTCCTCCCAGTTTGGTATCATCAGCAAACTTGCTGAGGGAGCACTCTGTGCCTTCATCCAGGTCATTGATGAATAAATTGAACAGGACTGGACCAAGGACTGACCCCTGGGGGACCCCACTAGCCACAGGCCTCCAACTAGACTCTGCACCGCTGATCACCACTCTCTGGGCCCTGCCATCCAGCCAGTTCCTAATCCATCTCACTGTCCACTCATCTATCCCACACTTCCGGAGCTTGCCCAGGAGGATGTTGTGAGGGACGGTGTCAAAAGCCTTGGTGAAGTCGAGATAGACGACATCCACCGCTCTCCCCTCGTCTACCCAGCTGGTCATTTCATCATAGAAGGCTATCAGGTTAGTCAGGCAAGATTTCCCCTTGGTGAATCCATGCTGACTACTCTTGAGCACCTTCTTGTCCTCCATGTGCCTGGAGACAACGGCCAGTATGAGCCGTTCCATCACTTTTCCGGGGACGGAGGTGAGGCTGACTGGCCTGTAGTTGCCTGGGTCCTCCTTCTTGCCTTTTTTGAAGACTGGCGTGACATTGGCCTTCTTCCAGTCTTCCGGCACCTCCCCCATTCTCCAGGATCTTTCAAAGATGATGGAGAGCGGCTTAGCTATGGCATCTGCCAGCTCCCGCAGCACTCTGGGGTGCATCCCATCAGGGCCCATGGATTTGTGGGTATCGAGGTTCCTTAGGTGCTCTCTGACCCAATCTTCCTCTACCCAGGGCAAGTCTTCCTCTCCACCAGCTTCTTCTCTTGCCTCTAGGGCCTGGGGCTCTAAAGGGCTGCCCTTGGTAAACACCGAAGCAAAGAAGGCATTGAGCAACTCTGCTTTTTCTGTGTTGTTTGTAACCAAGGTGCCCATCCCGTCCTCCAGCGGACCCACGTTTTCCCTGATCTTCCTTTTGCTGTTAATGTATTTGAAGAATTTTTTTTTGTTATTTTTAACGTCCCTTGCCAGCTTGCCTTCCAGACGTGCCTTAGCTTTCCTTGTCGCATCTCTGCACTCCCTGACTACGTTCCTGTATTTCTCCCAGGGGGCCTGTCCTTTTTTCCACATTCTGTATACCGCTGCCTTCTGCTTGAGCATTGCCACAAGCTCCCGGCTCATCCACGCAGGTCGCCTGCCCCCTCTGCCTCCCTTCCTACACACAGGGATGCACTGTTGCTGGACGTGGAGAAAGTGCCGCTTGAAAACTAACCAGCTCTCTTGGGCCCCCCTGCCTTCTAGAGCACTAGCCCATGGGATTCTACCGAGGAGGTCTCTGAAGAGGCTAAAGTTGGCCCTCCTGAAGTCCATCGTTGCAAGGCTACTCACAGCCCTTCCTCCTCCTCGTTGAATCCTGAACTCCACCAACTCATGGTCACTGCAGCCGAGGCTACCCCCCACCTTCACATCTCCTACTAGGCCCTCCCTATTTGATAGCACGAGGTCCAGTAGCCCACCTCTCCTCGTCGGCTCCTCCACAACCTGCGTCAAAAAGTTATCGTCGACGCTCTGCAGGAACCTCCAGGACTGCTTATGCCTGGCTGTGTTGTCCTCCCAGTTGATGTCGGGGTAGTTGAAGTCCCCCATGAGAACCAGGGCCTGTGACCGTGAGGCAACATCCAGCTGCCTATAGAAGGCCTCATCAACCTCCTCGTCCTGGTCAGGTGGCCGGTAGCAGACACCCACCACAGTGTCTCCCACATTAGCCTGCCCTCTAATCCTTACCCACAAGCTCTCAACTCGCTCATCCTCGACTCCCAGGTTGAGCTCCATGCATTCCAGTTGCTCTCTCACATAAAGAGCAACTCCACCACCTCGCCTTCCCAGCCTGTCCTTCCTAAAGAGCACATAGCCTTCCATGGCAGCGCTCCAGTCGTGCGAGCTATCCCACCACGTCTCTGTGATTCCGATGAGATCATGACGCTGGGACCGCACACAGATCTCCAGTTCATCCTGCTTATTCCCCATGCTTCGCGCATTGGTATACAGGCATTTCAGGGAAGCAACAGAGGCCACAGGTTTCCCAGGAGGGGTGAAAGAGGACCCTCTGTGATCATTTCCTATCCTCACTTCCCCACTACCATACTCCCGCTGGATGCCATCTGACCTGGGCTGTGCGGTACTGCTTGCCGCGTCAGTGTGCCACTCCCCTTCCCCCTTCTTGCCTAGTTTAAAGCCCTCCTAACCAGGTTGGCCAGCCTTTTTGCAAAGAGACGTGTGCCCCTCTTGCTAAGATGAGTACCATCGTTCCCCACTAGCTGTTGGTCATCAAACAGAGACCCATGGTCGTAGAAGCCGAAACCCTGTTGCCAGGTCCAGCGGCGCAGCCAGTTGTTAAGCTGCCATATTCGCCTTCTCCTCCTTGAGTCCATTCCCCTCGTTGGCAGAATGGAGGAGAACACCACCTGGGCACCTGTACCTTTGATGGCCATCCCTAGGGCTCTGAAGTCTTGCTTGACGTCCCTCATTTTCCCCATGGCATCATTAGCACCCACATGAATCAATAGTAGAGGATAATAGTCCGACTCCTGAACAATTCTTGGGAGCCTTTCTGTGATATCCTTTATTTTGGCCCCAGGTAAGCAGCAGACCTCTCTGGATGAGGGGTCCGGTCTACATATCGGTGCCTCCGTGCCCTGCAGCGTGGAGTCACCCACGACGATCACCCGCCGCTTCTTCCGGGTGCTCCTTTTCACTTTAGGGGGAGCAGCCTTGCTGCATGGATTAGACTGCCCCTGTGTAGAGATCCCCTTAGACGGGCCTTGGTTCAAGGCCTCCTCTATCTGATTCACATGTTCCAGGGCCTCGTACCTGTTGAACGTGGTCACCGGTGGAGGTGAGGTGGGCTGTGTTATGGTTAATACAAAAGGAATATTGGAATTTGTAAAATGCTCAGAGGAGATTCAGGTTTTGTCTATAATTGCCAGGTCAAGTAAAGCTTTCCAGCAGTCCTTCCAGGCAGTTTGTGAAAGGTTTTGTTTGCGTAGGGCGACCTGTATTAGGATGGCTTAGGTAAGCCTCATTGACAGCATACATACATTAATGCAACAACTTTATAGTTCCATATCTCTATCCCCTAATCAGATATTTGAGAATTGGATTGTAACAGCAAATATGTAATGGAAATTGTTGTAAGGAACTAATTTCTTTTTGCATAAGTTGGTTTTCTATTAAGTGATTCACTAAGAACTACTTTTTTTTCAGGATGCACATTAGCTGAAAAAATAGCTTGTACATCTGAAAGAGGAGATCCACTGCAATGGCTACATGCTCTCAAACATTTGAAAACAGCATTGGAGCTTTGCAGGGCATCTGCAACAAAAAAAAGGGATATGGAAGCTGAACTTCTTTTTCAGATAGGTAAATGAAATCTATTCACACATTATGATTGCCTTTTAAAGACGGGCTTATGTCTGTGGTCTATTGTAAATACAAATGTTTTACAGCAAAAATAGAATAAACTTGATATTTGCCATACTGTGTAAGTGCTGATCTGTCTTCTGTGTTTATATATGATGGGATATGCAGACTGGTACATTATTCAACAAATTATTTAAAAACTACAATAGACCTTCTCCCACCTCTATGTTATGAGGGATCAAAGGTCATATCCAATGAAGTTTAGAGTACTGTAGAAGGCTAATTAGCTTCTTAAATCAGTCAGAACTAAAGAAGATGAGATGCTCCTAAAGCATTTCTAAATGATCTTCTAACAAAGCTAATGAATTGCACAGCATTTGCTTTTGTTTGGATTTTATTGTTAGAAGTCATTACGATTTGAAATTGTGATTGTTGTAGCTGCTGTATGAAGTAACTTATTATGTAAGTTTTATGCATTGCATTGAAAATAAAATGAAAAAAAATGCTTATCAAGAAAAGCATAGATAATGAATTATGTACTTCGACTTTCCTGGGAGGAAAACCAGTCTGGCTATACTGGAAAAAAAAAATCTTATACAAATCTTATACATCTGCTTTCTATATTTCTTTCTTAGGTAAGGTTGAGCGCCAGATAACTGAAGCAGGTAATAACAAGTCACGGCTAGCTGTTGAGAACCTCTCAGATGCTATAAAAATAAGCCAGCAACACGATCAAAACTTTGAGTAAGAAACAGTAATTTTAACAGTAATCTAATTTAAATCATATTTGAAAATAGATTTCTGACTTTTTCTCTGAGATTTGGTGGGACTTCTATTATGAAACATTTTCCGTGGTTTTGGAGATTTTTTTTCTACAACAGTATAGAAGAACTACTGTGTGCTGTCTTCTGTAAAATAAACGTTAAAAAGATTTAAATACATTTTTGATATTTAAATATATTGTTATGTAAATAGAAATATATTGTTCAGTAGAAAAAGTTACAACATTCAGTTTTATTTTCAAACTTGTACCCTCTGTCAACATCAAGAACACATCAATTAATTAAACTGAGTTTTTAGTCATATTTTAGATGATGATCTGTGGCCTTCCAGATAATAGAAATCCAGGCTGAAAAGGTTAGCAGACAGAAACACGTAGAAGAACACAGGCAGGAGGAGGATAGGAAATGTCTTTGTAACAGATGTCAGGAGAATGACTTTGGCATTACTTCTCAGCAAAGGAGGGGCCAAAAGAACTGAACCAAACCAGCCAATAAATTCTGCCAATCAACTCTGATATGCTGGACATTAGGCTGTAGGGTTTTGTCAGGGTTCATTGTGATCTCTCAGATTTACAAGATAGCACACTGTGTGAAACAAACGCTATATTTACAAGCTCATTAAGTTGAAAACAAACAAGTAAACAAGCAAACAAAGAGTTAATCCTTTTGCTGTAGACTAGCCAAAATTGTTAATTCTCTAGATAATTTTCTACTTCACTGATTAACTTGATAATTTAATATTGTGCGCATATTGTTTAATTAATATTAATAATAATATTGTGCATGTTGTTTCCTAAGCAACAATGAGAGTGCTCATCGTTCCTCCTCCATCATGATGTGGGCATCCCATGTCCTGCCCTGGGAAGCACGAGAGTTCAACAATACAGCTGCTGTGCATCAGCTTCAGTTGCTGGTTGGCTGACATAACATATTTGTACCTTCCAGCTTGGAAGTTTGGTCCATGCTATCCCTATCAGTCATTCTGGACAGTGAACAAGGATTTACTTAATTCCAATGAGTTTCAGTCTTATCAAACAGTTACTTATAAAACTGCAAGGACAACAGGCCTCAATCTTGTTTGGCCTTGAGTATCTGTCCTATTTGTTCCTCTCACTTTAGCTTAATGCCATTGCTCCAGGCATACCTCAGGCCTTAGCAGTAACTGTCTGTTGGGCCCAAAGCTTGAGCTCAAAGGGAACAATCATTTTTTTTTTTGTAGTTTCTTGACCAATCCCAATGAGAACAATGTGCCTTGCCTAGTTACAGGCAGTGTAAAGGCAACAGTTTGCCTTCATAGTTTGAGCATAGTTGTTACTTTAGCGAAAGAACTAGAACTCTGAACACAGAAGCAGTAGCGGAATAATGAACTGCTACAAGTGGTCAAGCTGATGGAAGACAGCATAGAACTACACTGTAGTGATTTTTCCAAGCTTATTTGCTACTTCTAGATTTAATTTGCTACAATCTTTCTAAATGACTGTACAGCAACACTGATGTACTTTAGCTTTTCATTTTAGAGGTCAAGGCTCAATTTCCAGATCACCTTTGTACAAGTTCTCAAATACCTATGTTTTTTTCTTAATTGTTGTTGTTTCTTGATGTCTGACATCTATTTTTGTTAACAAGACTAGGAAGTTAACTAAAATATGGCTAAGTGTAGAACGTGTGATCTTGCCATTTAAATAGTTTGTCCTCTTCTGAACAGTACTGCATTTTTGACTTCAGTACTCTAGTGTATTGCTCCACAGAAATCATATCTAAGCAGGAATTTATTGCAACATCTGAGCAGCAACTCTGCACTATATGACTCTCTGCAGAAGAGTGACTGCATAAACAATTTGTTTGCTAAACAGTTTGTTGCTAAGACCAGGATAGCCACTTCCTGGGAGAGAACTGGAGAACTCTACACAGCCAGGACGAAGATGGATGGAAAGACCGTAAGAAACCTGCAAATCAGGAAAGTTGGGGAAGATCTTCAGATACAGAGAATTTCACCTGGTTTATAAGACTGGTAGTATAAATGACCCAAAGGAGAAGGAAGCATAGGAGGAGAACAGGAATTGATGAGAACAATCCATCTGAAAATGCATAGCTTCTGATGCAGAACTCCAAACTGAGAAATTAGTTGTGTTCGTCAGTTCCTCAGATGAGACCAATGAGGAAATGAAGGACTGTTCTGGTCACCTGGTGTATTCTTACTGATTCTTGGAGGAGAGAAGAACATTATCAAGGTTTAATTGAAAACCTGCAACCATCTTTGCAACCAAACCTGCAAAACCTGCAACCAAAGATTCAACCATCTTTGTTTCAGGAAAGCTGACAATGGATATATGTTTGAACATGAAGAAAGGCAGAGAAATCTATAGAGATCCTGTACTGAAAGATCGGTATACTTGGCAAAACTACAATTTGTTTTCTGAATATTTGCTGCACATAATGCAAATTATATTTGGCAAAGTCTTAAATCATGGTGTTGTTAAGCATACCATAAGGATATTTTAGAGTCACTAAGACGTAGAAACAGGATCACATGGCTTTCTGAAAGATGATACAGCTTACGTAGGTGATGTGGGCTGAATGAATGATCTGTTTAGTGAGGCTGTTTGGCTTGTCTTGTACAGGAGTCAGACACCATAAAGCTTATTCTGATAGTAAGATTTATTATCTGTGTGCTGTTTCTTACAGGTTAATAAGGAAATCCTATCTTGAAATAGCATTATTATATTTGCATTTTGCTAAAAATAAAGAGTATGGGTCACCGACTGATAAGATGGACCCTACCAAGTTACGGGTATGTTTCGTATGTTACAGATAGTGGCGTCTTCAAAGCAGGAAACTTATTCCCATTAGAGTACTGTGCATCTTGCCGTGCTGTAACTTATTGTGACTTATAAATCCTACTGGTAAAGAAAGTTCTACTAGAAAAATCATACTGAGATATCATGTGGTACAGCAGTAGAATTTTATCTTATCTGATGTGATTTCTCATGTTTATTGCTTTGAACAATATCTATAGTAATATCTAAAACATTTTCCTACATAAAACAGGAAAAAAGCTAGAACATTAACAGTGTTTTGCTTCCTGATTACATGATAATTTGCGCTTAGCAAAGAAAATATAGCATTTAACCTAAGACTTACATGGTAATATTCAGTTTTTATCAGATTTGAGTTTTTCAGCATGAGTGGCTACAAACATTACACTCTGAACATAATGTGTAACATTACAGAAAAAGAAGTATTTAAGATTTAAGAAAAATAGAACGTTAATCAAAAAATGCTTATGAGCAGCTCTAAGAAAATTCTAAAGTAGCAGCCACTCAGTATGCTATTTTTTATTATTATTATTTTATCAATTAATCTGTGGGTTTACAAGATTTGTGCTTATTTTTACACCTTTTATTTTATTTAAAATAATTCTGTAATTCTGAGAACTGTGCTATCATCAAAATCTATTTTGCCATTATAGTAGTATACCATTTAGCATTTATAATACTAAATTTATTATATGTAATACTAAATATGAACTACCGTAAAATTTTAGCTGTCTTCTGAAGAACCGTTTTCTCCTGACAAAGCGCTGATATTATCAGAAAGCTGTAAAGCAAAGGCCTGGATTGCAGTAAGAGCAGCCGCACAGGTTGGTGCTGTATTTTGAATAGATGATATTTTGTTTTTCATGTCTTTTTATGCAACTTGAACAAGCATCTAGTCGTTACAGTACACATGAAAGACATGAATTAAGGTTCCCTGCGATTTATGCCATGGGTCTCATTTGAAGACATTAAAATGCACACTGACTGACTAGTGCATTTAATCCCTCTTGGACAGATCTGGCTCTGCTTCTACTTTGGTTCAATGCAAATATAACAGCACGCAGCCTGATATGTGTGCCTACTTATTTGGCATGTGGGTAGACATCAGTAGCATCCAGGTGAGGATATTTGATTTGAAATCGCTTGTGTAGTAATTAAATTGTCAGCAGTAATGATTTATTTAACTGTGGTATGTACCATCTGTCAGAAAAAAATAACGGAATATTTTTCTTTCTTTCATATTTTAGAATATGGTATGTAGAGCAATTAATTTTTCATTTTTAGCTTGCTAGTATTAGGTTTAAAAAAAACTATGTGTGTGTAGCAGTGAACTAGTCCTGAATAAAACAAATATTATTTTCAGGTCAGTGAAGCTGTGCTTGCTTCTCAGCTATTAATTGGAAGAAAGAGCGTTAAAGAACACAATGTGAGGGATACAGTGCAAGAGAAAATCCCTGAGTTTGCTTCCATGGATCTTCTTGCTTCATACAGAGATTTCCTATCTGGTATTCCTTTATATCTAAGAATTTTAGAATATTAAATTAGTAGTAAACTACATATGCCATGTCATCCAGTAATATATTTAATATCTAATTTTCCGTTATGAAAAACAATTTGTCAAACTTGGAAAGTAAAAGCAAAATCCTCTTGTCTTGTACAGCTGTACAAAACATGGGCATGTTATGTAACATGCCCCATGGGTCTTTAAATATCAGTCTGTGCGTGTGGTAAATGGGTTAAGGAAAATTGCCTTGTTTGCATGCTGTGGTTCACAATGGGAGAGAGAGAGTGAGAATGAGAGAGATTTCCACTGTCTTTCTGGTAGAACTTTCTTTTACCTAATGATTTCCAACTTCTGGGTTTATATTCTGGATTTGATGAAATGGAAGTTTTTGTTGAAAAATACTTTCAGTGAAATGAAGAATTGTGCGATAGCAGTGTCCAGACATTGTGATGAATCAAATGACACTAACGCAAAATATTTAAAACTATTTTGAAACCAGGAAACACTAATTCAGTGATAGCATTTTGATTCAGTGCCTTATTTTCAGTTATCCCAAGTGCCTGACAGAGAGCGAATTGTGCTGCCTGACAGTTGTTGGCCCAGCGGAGCAACGTCTGCTTGCTGTATGGTGTTCAGCAGACCTAAGGGCTCTGACTGGCTTGTGAAAACAAATGCTGTGCGCTAAGACCTTCCATCCACCTTGTTGTCTTGTAGCTCCTCCATTTGCTTATAATTACAGATCATTTTTTTCTTTTAGTAAATGCTGCAGGTGTTTCTCCCGATAGCTCCGTTATGCAATACAAAGAAGAATAGAAAGTATAAAGAGGCAATAGTAGGCCAAAATGTATAAAGGTGAACTTAAATGGAAATGATCAGCACGACATGCTAAATATTTTGTGTAAAGCCATTACTGAAACACATCATTTAAGTTTCATTTCTAAACAATGTGAACATTTTAAGTAAATTCTCTTTTTACAATGGATAATGAAATATCAGGAATAATGGAGGTATTCATATTTTATAGAAGGATACATTATTATTTTCTGTATGTTTGCTATTAAGAATTACTGTAATATAACTGTGTTCAGTTTGGAGTGAGCAGCAGACCAGAGGAGTTCTGTTGACTGTCAAGGAAGGAAGTCAAAGTTTTAGTGAATTAATTAATAATATAGTGGTAACCGTACTGTTGTACTTTTTTTGGAATAAGCATACCTTTCAGGTAACACCTCAAAAAGACTATTTTAGTCCATGGTTAAGAACGCATTTCATTCATGCTGTGCGTAATATTTAAAAGGCACTGGATCATACCAACAGTAAACATTTTACTGTTGTAACTATGATTAGTGACTTCAAATATTTCTACTACTTAATAAATATGTGTTATAGAACACTGGGGCTGTATAGAACAAGGGCTGTATATTTAAATTCAGCAAGGGTTTTGTATATTGCCAAAATACTACCTGTAAGGATTCCTAAGCCTCTTTAATAAGGTATATGAAATAAACCAGAAGAACCTGTGGCCTTACACCAGGGGATTCATTTATGTCTTGTAGGCCCAGTGCACAGCAGAGTTGCATGATGCCAAAGCGAGCATAGGAAGCATTTTTTTCAAACAGCGTTTTTTTCAGAGCGAGAATATTTACCTCGATATTCTCCGTATATATAGTCTTTTCCCTTTACTTTCTTGGTGGTGAAAAGTAGGGAGCAGCTATATATGAACCTATTGACTACGAGTGACCTGGTTTCATGGGAAATACAGGGAGAGGGCACTGCAATTGACTTCTACACTCTGCATGTCTCAGAGGGAGAAAACAAAAACAAAACCATGCTCTCTACCCACCCTTAGCTTCCATGGATGAGGCAGAATCTGGACCGTGATTAGAGAAGTATTTCCTTTAAAGTGTGCACTAGTGCTTAAGCGGAATAGAAAAGGTCTTTGTGATATTTAATAAAAACATCTGTGCATTAAAAAAATTGCAATTTGAGTTACAGATAGTCGGTTCCAACACAATATAGAAATATCTTGTGAACTATAACCATTCATTTGGTATTCATTTTTGAACTCCTATTGTATTTGCAGATGGATACGATATTGTCTCTAGAAGTCCCACAGCAGCTAAAAACAAATGTATCGTACAAAACAAGCAGGACCAAAGTGAAGAACTAGCATGTCTTGCCACTGAGGCCTGCCAGAAGAAACAGACCATAACATGGGTTCACCTAATTCGCTACCACATTTATTTAAAAAGACTTTACAACACAAACCCTCTATTTGGTATGACTTTTTTTTTTCCTTCCTCTACAAAACTGATGCAATTCAGCTACTGTTCCTGGGGGCCAAAAGTGTAAAAGAGTTGAGCCCAGAATCTGAGATAAGCTCATTCCTCTAAAATGTGTTAATGGGAAGAAACTTGACTGAAATAAAAATAATTTTGTCAGTTTGCAAGTACTGTAAGGGAACACATCATTATCTTTCCCACAATTATTCATAAGCTTTAATGACACTGCAAGAAGCATGTGTCAAAACAGAAATCCTGTCTTTATTTCTATAGCCTTTTCTCATGCATAAAGTAAGTGTATTTTTAACTCCAGACAGCTCAGCGTTAAGTCACCTCAGAAGTACTAAATCTAGTCAGTTTGGGAGCCTGTTTGTGAGGGGAGGCATTGACTGTCATGTAGATGGAAAGGCTGAGTATTATTTAAATGAGTTTTAACTAAAGCCCCAGGTGTTTTGTTGGTTTATTTCACTGCACATTAAAGATGGTAAAGGATGATGCTGTTAAATAGAATAAGGATCCATTAATTTCAGAGTCCTAATACTGTGCATCCGCCTTCAAAGGCTACAGTTGGGTATACAGATGATGACCAGACAGTCGAGACTAGAGTCAGTCTGTACGTTTGGGAAACTGCTCTTCGCTTTAGAAGTAGCCTTTGCCAGCCAGAGGGGAAGCTTAAAAAATAACATTTCAGAAAGGATTTTTTTTTTTCCCCCTAAAGTACCAAATGAAGGAATTATTCTGCTTTGCCACAGAGCTATACAGACAAGTAGGTGGCAAAATGTTCTTGGATGCCTCAGCTGCAGTTACAGTTGACAGAACCTAGACAGTGTAGCTGTGTAAATTAGGGTAAGCTACATAGCTCTCAGAACCTCTTCGGGCTGTACTGAGTAAATATGTGTTTATGTGGTACCTTGACATCTAGTCACCATATTGGTGCTTACATCAAGAAAGCTAAATTTAAGGCAATTAACCTCAAATCTACTCATCTGATTTTACACTGCTTTTGTAATGTCAATATGGAGCCTTTTCATTATCTGGTCTCCAGTGAAAAATTATGAAACAAATAATCTACTCTAATAATAATTGGACCATCAGTGTAATTGTTGGAAATATATTTATTTGGTATTGAATCAAATTACATATTTTATCATATATTTTTTAATTCCCAAATATCTAGTAGCTATGGAAAGCGTACTTCTAAATGGCAGGTGATAATGAAATAGAAATCATCTCTTGTCAAAACTTCCCTTAAATCAGGACCTCAGTCATCATCCACAAGGGACGGACACTTCAGTTCTGTTTTTGACACAGCAATTGTTCTACGCATAGGAGAAATGCACACCTTCCTTAAAAAACATTTGGCAGAATATTCAACGTGTTGTCTTGAGGATTGCCCAAATGAGCTATGCTATGTCGAAGTGCCACTTCGTGTTGCACCTGATCCTTCAAAGGTATTTATTATTATTTATTTATTATTCCTGTTTTTAACGATGTTTCAAAAATACGTATAATACTTGCACGTTGTAGAATCACAGAATCATTATGGGTGGAAAAGACCTTCAAGATCACTGGGTCCAACTGTAAACCCCTGGACACCATGCCTGCTAAACCATATCCCTAAGAGCCTCATCGATACGTTTCTTGAACACCGCCAGGGACAGTGACTTCACCACTTCCCTGGCCAGGCTGTTCCAATGCTTCACTGCTCTTTCCATGTAGTCATGCTTCCATTCAACTTCCTACTGCCTCAAATAGTGGTATTGCTTGGAGTGCTATGGGAAACTTAAATTCATTACACATTATTCTTTATGGTTTCTTTTTTACCTGCTGTGTTCAGTGTTAGATGACGGAAGGGGAGCCTTGAGAGGTGAGGATTTGTTATCTTATCAAACTGAATTAAGCTACTTTTGTGAAAGTAGCTCTTCTAGAGTTGGTGAACTTTCTGCAATGTCGGACAGCATATCATTACTCATTTCCCAACAAAGAGCTGACTATGGCACTGAATAAATTGTAAATATATGGTATGTGACATTTATAATAGCCATCGTATATCAAAAAATATTTTACTCTGTCTGCTCTTCTTTTGACATAATTAGTATTACACTGTCCTAGAATAATAAGTTTCAGAGCTCACTGTCATGTTCGTGACAGGTGCAGGCTGCATAATCATGTGTTAGCTTCACTGTTGTAGACAGCTAACAAGCAGAAAGCTCTTACTTTTCTTATCAATTCTCAGCTTCATTGATTTTTATCACAACATTTTTAGAAGCTTCAACTATTCAGTAGACTGTATAAGTTATTTTTAAAAATGTTACTGTAAGTTGATACTGGTTTTTCTTTAAGTACATTTTTACCGACAAGATAATTTCACATCTCTATAACTCTTTTTTTTTGACTCTTGAATTATTTTTCAGCTCTACTGAACAAATAATCCAAACAAATTACATTAAAATTAAGAAAGCTATAATTAAAATTGTGCTTTGTTTCATTTTTTGACAGTTGTATTTTATTCCACATTATGATAGTATGCAGGATGGATATGCTTAAATAAGACAGTAGTTTTTTGTTTATAGGATTTTGACAAAGTTAAATAGATAAACATATGCAGCAACCCTCCTGTTTGAAAAGAGCAGTTGTAATATTCTTCACCAAAAAAATCAGTAACAAAAATAACAAAATGGAAAAAATAAATGATGCAGTTCCATGAAAAAATATACCACACATGACTTAGAAGAAATATGTAGCATAAAATGCATTTTGGAGGGTCCTAATTAAGGGGCATGGCATAGATTAGATCGTTCCCATGTCTGTCTATGCATTTTATCCTAGTTTTGTTGACTCTGCATGTTAGCAGGGACCGAGGCTGATGTAGTCTCTTGTTGCCACAGCTGGAGTCCAAGACTCTATGTAGAGGAACGTGTAAATGGTGATTGCCTCAGTGCTTAGGGTCTGTGTGGCATTGACCCTCGCGAGGTAGTTGTCCCGTGACATAAGCCAGGTACATCCATGTGCCCAAACGCATGACTTCAGTACCGCTCTCTCCTGCCTTCATTCCATTGTATTTCCATGTGGGATGGGAACTGTTGTAAAGTAATGTTACATTAGTGGAAGTTCATCTTCCTCCTACCTATAGCAATCATGACCTGCATTTTCTGAAAATAAATTTGGCAAAATCCTCAAGGCTTTTCTGGTTATCAACACTAAAAAAAAAAAGAACAATTTTCGATGTTCACATTTTGGGATCAACAATCATTTCATACAGCTTCGGTGTTTCCCCAAATGTTACTTTGTGGCCTCCAAAATCCTTTGCAGATCTGTATAATGCTTTTACAAAGTAGAAATGGCATAGCTCTGTTTAGCTGTATAAATGTTTTTACATTTGCATTTTTTGAAAGGAGAAATATTCTTGAGTGAGAGCTGGTTAACAGTACTCTTCTGATTGCTCCCCTGGTTCATAACAACAAAACATTAGAATTTGATGAATGGCCTGCTACTGTTGCATGTATAGTTTGGTAAATGACATACGATGGATCTTCACAGGTTAAGAGACTGAGTTTTACTTTGGTAAAACTTTGCAGTTGTACAGCTAATGAGAAAGCAAATAGGTAAACATATAAATCAAGCATTATTTTAACATTCAAGTTACTATTTTAATTATCAGTATGCATGAAAGTTAAATTACTATTGCAGCACAATATTTCATACGATCAGGGTGTTATATAATACCTTTTAGTAAAAAGAGTAAAACCATGAGGAGAATATAACACAAGAATTGCAATTGTGGATGTATCTGTAAGCCAGATGAAAGATTTGAAGGCAATTGCATTAACTTTAGAAGCATCACATTATGTGAACTTTGTTGCTTAAGTTCAGTTGGTAAAACGGACATCTTTTAAAAGAAGCATAATTTTGTACTGGAGCGAGTCATACTGATTCTAATAGACAAGAGATTATTATGAACAAGTGCATGTTACACAAGAAAAAAAAAAGCTTAAAATATAACATTTGCTTTTGTGTTTCAGATGTCTTATGAAAGTAGTGGAATTTCACCAAAGTTTTCACGTGTGAGAATAGCTCGTTCTGTTCCCGTGATCACCGAGACAGACAGTCAGACAGAGAGTAGGGCAGCAAATGCTTCCAATAAGCAGCTTAGCATTCAGTGGTACCTTCCTTCCCTGGCAAAGCCATCCGATGATACAGAAACTAAGGTATAACTAATTAAAGCCATTCCTTATATACTGGGACAAATTAAACATCATTAAGCATCCATTCTTGAAAACACTGGTATATTAGTAATGCCATTTTCTTGACATTCTCCATGTAGTGAAAATATTCATCTAGTTCATCTTCATGTGCTCTTATATTGATACTGCTTCATTAGACTGGTGAATTATGTGCCCTCCATGGATTTAAACATGGTATGATGACACATGTGCACATGGTCATATTGGAAGTATAAACAATTGTATATCCCCTTTTGCAAATTCAGTAAAAGCCTACTTGAAGTCTGAACTCTGGAGATGAATGTAAATGGGACTGAGTGACGAGGATCACTAGATATCTAGATGGTGACTGTATGGGCTAATAGCTCATTTAAAAACCCATATAAATTATATGGATAATTCAATTGTTGCATACCCATTAAAACTTAGTATAGTAAAAATTCATAGGAGCCCCCACTCTCCTCTTCTGAAAGCTGGTTACCAGAGTCTACAGCAGTACACCCAATTTGATTTATAACTTTGTAGCACTCAAATACCTCAGGTCTACTGTAGCATACAGTACCTTATACCTTACATGTTCTGCCTCTTTCCAGATTTTGCTGCTTTATGCTTATAATACAAAGCCTGTCAAGATTAGCAACATGAAGATTTTTAGTTCAGTGTCTGTATTTTCAGGCTACTTGTGGATCCCACTGGTTAGGTAAGTTGTCACTGACATTGTCCTGTTATTTCATGCTGTATTAATGGTTAGTCAAACTTCTAGGATGAGAGAAAATGAAATACATAACAAAGAACTGTAAGTCTTAAAAGCATTCATTTTATCATTTCAGAGATTTTTCACTATCCAAACATATGCCTTTTCAGTACATTAGTATTTTGTCTTTGTTTCTTGAAGAATTGAGTAGCACATGCTAGTTACATTATCCTGGCATAGCAATATAAGAAAAAACTAGCAAATCTAAGAAGCAGTTACAGCAGCTATTCTCATAACTGCAAGATTCTTCTCAATTGTAGCCCCCGACTCTGCTCTTCTTTCTGCATCCCGTGGTGTTAATGGCTGAAGGCTTCTCCCAGCCTTCAGAGAATTCCAGCTCCAGAATTCTTACCCCAGGACTAACAGAGCAAGGGTAACTGCAGCCCCAGTCATCCAGCCTGTCAGCCTTTTTTTTTTTTTTTTTTTTAACAGATACATACATAAAATACTGCTTCTTGCCATTTTTAATGCAAAAAGCCAAAGCATTTTATATTTTCAGTTTCTTTAATGGAAAACTTTGTATGTGTTTGTGTGAAATTACACAGTCAGACTTGAAAGGAAATCTAGAAGTTAGACAATAGGTAATAGAAGGTCAGTGTTAATACAAGTTGGAAACAACAAATACTGCTCTTTTATAACAGCAATAACGAACAATGTTGTCTTCTTTCAGGGTTATTTCTTTACAGGAAGAATTATCTAATCTGAAGCAGCAAGTTGAAATTCTGATGCAAAGCTCTAGAAGTTTGTCCTCAGCCTCAGAAATTGCAAGCTTTCCTGAACAAAGTGAAACCCTGAAAATAATTCCTTCCACAAAAGCCAAAATGAATATTGCAAAGGTTCCTCTTGATGAAAAAACAGAAGTAAGTGAGAACAGTTGTGACAGTTTTTTTAAGATGTCTGTTTGGGGGAATGAATTACAGGCAACTTGGCAGATGCACTTCACACACTTTCAATCAATGTTGAAATACTTTCACTTTTAAGATTTAATTGTTCTTTTCCTATTTTTGGTACTTGATAAAATTAACAGGCATGTACATCCCCTTGAAAGTAAAGAGCACATTTTCAGGTACATCAATGCCTTATTTATATCAATCCACACCCGAAAATACTTGGCAGTTTTGAACTGGCAGGGCACCAAATCAGGCCAAAACTGCTTCTTAAAAATGGTTATAAATGTTCAGTGCAAAATGGGCAGTGATGGCTTTTGGTATAAGAAACTTTATTCTACTAACATTATTCCAAAAAAGTAAAAGTGGCAGTGAATTTATTTTCATTTTCTCTAGGCCACCTTCCTCTCTTCATTTTATTAGAAAGGCTGCATATGGTCCGCAACCAAGTAACTCTCCCTCCCTCCCCCCCATCACACACAAAAGAGGTAATTTCAGAATTTGCCATGTGGTCTCTTTGAGATAATGTCAATGGAATAGAATGTTGCCACAGCGTAACTGCTGCTTGATAAATGCCACGGCAAAACAGACGTTTATTTTCAAAGTGGGAGACATTTATCATGTGACAGGATTCTCTTTATATCTATTATATGAAATGATTAATGATGTAGAGGCTGTCATTTTGCCTGGATGGACGCCGTGAAACAGTAACAAATGCTCCCTGTGCCATTATAGAGAAGCTGTATTTTGACCATCTTGGAGAACAAATGATGTTTTGGCCCATCACAGCATACAGTGATTTCAGGAGGGCAGCCGGAGCTGGCCTTTAGCAAGTATTCCTGATTACCTGAAGGTTTTTGCTCATTAATGTATGTCAGCCATTGGAAAACCAATATTTAGAATATGAAGATTACATGTATAAATATCATCTTGTTGGGCTGTTTGTTTATAATGTCTTCAGTAAACAGACAGAGAAAAAGGTGTGCTCATTGGAGTTAATTCCTCTCCCAGGTCAATTTTATTTCGGTAAAAACTGCGAGGATTGGACATTTGAGCTCATATAGCAAAGCCAACTATTTGTGCTGCAAAATTTATGTTCATAAACCCTGCTTTACACTAAGGGTTAATTCAGCCAGGATAACCCAACACTTGAACGTTCTGAACCGTTTTGTAAAACCAAACTATCTAATACTTTATCAGGGAAGATTAATGGTAAAGCAATCGTTTTCTTGTTTTATACCTTTAGGAAATGGCTGAAAGGTGTTTGTCTGAAGTACAAGCACTGCTCTCTCTTGTTCCAGCTCTGTCATCGCCATTAACTGAGGTAGGCTACTTCCATTAACAGCAGAAATCTGTTTTTAATATAAAATCTTGTTCAGTCAAACTGAAGTACAGATTAAACCACTAAGTACCTTTCATTTATTTTTCTCATATATTTATTGGGCTTGTATTTTACAAATGCACACCATTACAAACCATGCACAACTACTCTGTTAAGAGTCACATTTTGAAACATGCAAAAGCATATTAAAAAGTGAATCACACTCACAATGGATTCATCTGATTTATCCCCCGTTTTCTGGTCATTGTTTATGCAGACTCCACTGAACTTCTTATACTTCAATTGCACTGTAATTGCCAAACGTGAAGTAAATCTATCCCTGTGTTTTTAAGTTTTTCAGACTTTTATTTTCCTTGACTATCTCTGCCTTAACCATGACATATCCTCAGAGATAGCTTGCTACTTTTTTCTCCAGGCTGTTGTATTCCTATTGTTACCTATTTTTTGTCATCATTCAGTTTTCCCAAGTGCTGATCACAGATTAAGTTCCCATGTTGTTAAGTGAAAATAGGTCTTAACGTATAAACAGAGCAAGATCTTTAGAAGACCAAAAAAAACCAAAAAAGAATATAATAAAGTCTTGCAAAGTGCTTAATACAGTGCTTGGAATGACTGTGTTCCTCTTGTCCGCGTGGTGCAACCTTGCTGGTTGCGGTGCTGCCAGGAGCAGACGGCGGGAGCTGCTCAGCCAGCCCGCAGGGACCGGGAGAGGCCGCAGCTCCTGCAGCTCTGGTTCAATTAAGAAAAGCCAAGGAAAAGTTTAGACTCCACCATGATGTATGAACCCCCTCCTAACACTCAAATATATTTCCTATCACATTATAGTGACAAATGGGTAAGACATCCAGTGCGCCCCTCTTTGCAGCCTGCTCACTCTTCTATACCAGAACAGAATCCTGAGTTTTATCTGTTAACAGTTTGTCTAGTGGCCTATTAGAAAAGAGAGAATCTAGAACTGCCTCCTATGTATCCTACAAGTGGATATGTGGGAGTTCTCAAGTTCCCTTTTACTCATGTTGCACTGCCTTCATTCCCCTCTGTGTCCATCCGAAAGCTCTCTCCTAAATGACTCCCAAACCTTCACATCACATAATCCGATTTTTTCACTGTATCAAAACACACACGTTTTTTCACTGAACCTACACTTCCTGTGGTCTTACTGAGGTGTATGCAGTGTATACATACCACGGGTGCCTAGGGAAAGGTATAGATGAGCTTCCTTAGAACGACCTGGACCTCCCGGACCTGTTTTAAATTCTCATGAACTCTTTTCCTTATCCGCTTCCCTTTGTGAATCCACTATGTGAGGAAGCAGACTTAGAAATCTCCAGACTTAGCAGTCTTACTCCAGTAAGAAAAGTATGCTAACTGATCTGTTTTATGCATTCTTCATGCCAAAACAAGCTAAAATGTTACAGCAGGTGGAACAACTGACTTTTTATTATTTAAGTGGAATTTAGTAGAGACCAAATTCTATTAGGTTTGGGAGATTTGGTTGAGCAAGCAAAACGTAATCTTCAAGGTGCTGAGTATCTTCTTATTTCTGTGAAGCTTTTAAAAGTTGTAGAGTGCTCAGCACTTCTTTTTCTATATTATATTTGTAAGCAGTGTATCCAAAGTTTCAAATACACTGAAGTGTTTGCATTACAGTCTTCCTGGCTAGAGGTGGAAAGCACCGTGGGGGGATTACGCCTTAGGTGGTTTTTGTTGTCTTCAGGCTGCGGGAGAAGGCAGCAAAATACAGTGCTATAAACTTTGGTTTTGTGTAGCTTTACATCCACACCATAGGCTTTTTGCTCCTGGTCTCGTTCAAAATTAATTGGACAAAGTTCTAATTTGAGGGATTTCTTTCTTCTCATTCTCTAAACTGCTACATTTTAACTGCTATCATGTCTCTAGTGTCTCTCTTTTTTTTTTTTCACTACTCATATGAGTAGTGAGTGCAGTACTTTGGCTTCAGCACTGAAAAATACATTTTCATTGAATTATTTATTTCAAATTATTTGGCTGTTTTAAGAATAAAAAATGCTCAACCAGCTTGTTTTAGAGTTTTATATTTAATATTTAGTTATGTTCGCGAGGGTCATACTAAGGCATAGTACTTAGGAATTCCATTTTTAAATTATAGAAGTGTATTTCTGAATAAAATAATTGCATTAAAAATTAACCTCTATTGATAGCCCTGCTCCAGTGCTTCTCTTCCTGCACAATTATTTCTTTTTAATACCTAAATCATTTTTGTTGCATGTTCAGCTAATTCTTCTCCTTGTCTGATGAGCATAGAAAACAATTTATTATTGCCCTCTGGTTCACCTTTTACAGCTAGCTCTGTTCTTTCAATCTCTTATCATAGGAAAAGTTTTCCAAGTTTCTGATCATGCTTCCTGTTCTCTTTTGATATCTTCATTTTACTTACAAATGATCAAAAGAAACTTTGTGAGCAGGATTCTTCATGGAAATTTCCTCCCCTTAATCCTAGTCTACTGGTTTAGTGCAAGAGATTTCATTATCCACAATTTGAAATTGAGGCAACTGAGTATTTGTTTTACACTGAGTATTTGTTTTGAATTGACTAGTTACTTATTCTTTAGGCAAAGTTCAGAACTCCGGTTTGAAATAACAAACAGTACACTCATACAGAGGTATTTCTATATTGTATATATGTACTTCTTGGTACTTAAAAGCTTAATAAATTTATTCATTTGGTATTTTTCCCTGCCTTTTTTTTTTTCCCAGATCCCATTTGATATTACTTTGCAATCAATAGCTGCTTTGGAAAGCATGTTTGATCCTGCCAATGGATGTGTAATAACTGAAGAAAGTCTTTTCAATTGGATCACATCTCTGCTCCAGTAATTTCTATTTTTGCAATAACTTAATCATTTGCTTAATGCTTAAGTTCAGGAAATTTAGGCTTAAGTGTTAGGGTGGCGAAGTAATAGAAAGTTTCCACTGACTCCATTAATCGCATCAGGATTTGACTGCTAATGTCCTTTATCACTTTCAGGTTTTTTTCAAACTGTTTAAAAATTAAAACTACAATATAATTTTAGGAATTAAATGTATTAACAGTACTTCCTAACACAAATATTAAAAAAGTCTGATTTAATCAATCAAATATAAGAAAGTGAGTCTGCATTTTGTTGGGGGTTTTCTAGCTTTTCAGAAGTCTCTATTGATTAGGAAAGGTGACTAGGGTTTTGGTCTCCTAATATTCAATTAAAAGAAACTGATTTTTCCATAAATCTGCATTCTTATCAGCAAATTTTTAATTGCTTTTGCAGTCACCAAAATATTCATCTATTTCTGAATTTGAGGAAAAAAAAAACCTAAAAACCATCACTGTTCTTTTACATTTTTTCTATTTGAAAGCTAGCATCTCAGATTTTTCTGAAAGTAATTGATGGGGAAGGTATTTTCATAAGGCAATTTGAAAAAAAAATACTTATACACTTACCGCTAACAGCATCACGGGGAAAATGGAAGCAAAGTTTTATTACAGACAAGGATTTTCTTTAGTGTTGCTACTCTGTACCTTGTTATAACTCCTATGTTCATACTTAAAAGCAGAATATTAAATAAAATGATGTATATATGCATTTAAAACATCTTATGCTTTCCACAGTATTTTTGTTGGAACCAAAATATTATCCTACCACTTTCTTTAACACTGCAGTAATGTAATAATGTTGAAATGTTGACCTCACTGTATCCATAGCAGCAGATTTCACTCTTATAAACACAGAATTAAGTATTCAACACAGGTTTCAGTAGAAAACATTGCAGAAAACATTTTTTTTTTCGCATATAATTAAACTCTCTGGTTAAAATCTGCTTGTGAGGATGAAAGCTCATATTTAAACATGTCTTCAGTAACTACATAGAATAAAGTATAAAGCTAATTAATTGCAAAGTAAATTGCTTCTTGTTTTATATATTATAGCAGTTTGGGTGTTTTTTTCTTTTTTCTTGCTGGTGAATGAAGATTAGAGTTTACAGTGTTAGACTAGAATAAATTTGTGTCAGCACCATGCTCAATTAAATTTCTACAGAATACTTTCTGCTTTACTGTCTCCAAAAGCATAAAGGAAGAGAGAAAAGTGCATCTTGTTTTATCTCACAGTCTGCAGTGTGTGAGAGGGCCCTCCTGCTGTATGATCTGCCCTGCTATCTGCCTTTTCTAATGCTGCAGAGGGCTAATTACCACCTTGACATCTTGAAAAGTTGGCATAGTTACGAATTCTTTGCAAATTGTAACTACTTTCTCCATTCTGCATGTCTACAAAGGAATTTGTAATATTTCTTCATCTGATAAGTGGTGGGACAGGGCAAGTGTACTGTGGGGATAAATTAAATGGATTCTGAAATGAATGGTATTTTATCTTGATAATGCGCAAGAAGGATGCTAGAGGTAACTGAAGAAAAGTAAAATCTGTACCACTTCCTTGAGTATTGGCCGTGGATTGAACAAAGTAAGAGAACAAAACAGTTTATGATCCTGTAATTAATAATTGCATGATCAACAGTGAAGAAATACTCAAATTGAACGGGGAGCGCAATACTGAGAATTCTGAATGTTTTATGTTTCAGAATATTTCATTTTTCAAATATTATTTTGATATAGTTTTCAGTTACATTGCTGCCTAAATACAGAATTGTACATCGAAAGCATACGTAGGATTTGTCTCATATCTACAGATACTGAGCTACTTGAAAATATTTCTGGTTAAATTAATTTTAAGATGTGGATATTAGTGATTTCACACAAACTTACCAGTTATATGATACTAGTTTTTTAATTCCACTTCCACTCCAACTCATTGCGAGATTTTCTTCGGCATTAAGTATTTATCCATTCTTTTGGGAAAACAACAATCCCTAGTAATTAGCCTCGCTACGCCTCGAAGATAAGAGTAATCCCTTCATCTGTAGGTACTGTGAAGTTCAGCATCTCAAAAATATTTTTGAATGATGGGAGTGAAAGATGTAAGTTGTTATTTTAACACAATGTAGTCATTTGTTTTCAGTAACATTTTCAATTAAATCCAAAAAACAGGATTTTTTTAAGAATAATGATGGAAGTAGAATTAATTGTTGGATTTACAGGCTAATATGCTAAACTAATTAGGCCAGCAAAGAGTTCCATTTATGTTTGCCAAAGATTCTCTTTGAGTTAAAGATACTGAAAACATCATCAAATGAAAGAAATGAAAATAGGAAGCAGAGGTTAATTTTCATAAAATAGAGTGGGTGAAAGGGTCCAGAAGCAAGTACTGAAGTCAAATATTTACCAGTGGAATTTAATTTTCCACTTTGAAACACTAGAGATAATTAGAATTATTATCATTTGTCTCTCATGTCAGCATGATTTAAGATTCTACTTAATGTGCAAAGAAAAAAAAAGAAAAATATGTATTGAAGCAAATTACAGCAAAAATCTCACTGTCACATGCAGGAAAATAAAGAACTGCACTGCCTGGGAGATCACGAGATGATGGCTCAGGGTCTGCTGGGGCTGTTCTCAATACAGTCATGTGGAAGGCGAAGCTCTGTAAAAAGTCAGGGCACCTGCAGGGCTGGTTTAGCTTCTGGCCTGTTGTCCAGGCATTTCGGTAGGCATCACAAAGCAAACATGCCTTAGCCAAGACTTTTTGCTTCTTGAAACTCATGTGTTCACCTCACAGCTGTGTGGAGTGGTCAGCACAGGGGCTTTCACTGTGTTTTGGGGGTTTTTTCCCACAAAAGCAAGCATTACAGGATGCTTTGCAGCACTGGAGCAGAAGGGCTCTGTGCTTCAGCACTATCACCTTGTATCATGTATCTAGAGTATGACCTATCTGCAGAGCTCAACTTCCAATCTCAACTGAAATCAACTTTCTGTTTATCGTGTGAAATTATTGCGTACATTTCACAGAGTGTAGTGTATTGATTGCCTCGGTTACATTCCCATGCTTCCATTACCGGACAGTGGCATTAATGGACCATTAAACATTTCGCTAAAAATACTTCTTTACAAGTAGTTCGTTCTGTGGTAAACGGAATTGACTACACTGATAGCACGGCCTCCCACTTGGAGGTTGGAAGCAGCAACACTTCATGCTTTCTAGGGGTTATAAACTTGCAGTACAAATGAACCAGTTTGTCCTGTGATTACAAATACAGGGTAGAAATGCAGCAGTCACTTGAAATGCTAGCATCAGTAATACCAACACAACCCTTAACATTTGGAAAGAACTGGTTTAATTGGGGTGGGATGAGGTGGGGAGGGTGTCACAGAATGATGTCAAAAAATGCTGGTGCCCTTTATTTGAAATAAAATTATTAATTGCTTGACTTGGAGGCTTACAGAGCTTGGAATATGGGTACTCACTTATCTCTCCTAAACCTGGTTAAGCTCCACACTGAGGTGCTTAGGAAAGAAAAAACAGAGGATATTGTTTAGAAAAAGCGTTAGCTCCCTGTGGAAGGTACACAAAGTATTCAATGCAGATGGGAAACAAGCAGGTTTAAAAGCAGATTAAGAAGGTTGGAAGGGGGCACAGGAGACTTGTAGGAATGCTGTTGGGCCATTAGTTTTCATAATAGATTTGTAACAGAGAAGACATATGGCAGATATATGATGACTAATGATTGATTAATGAGGATGAATAGATGAAATAAACTAGACACTTATTCACTGCTGTCTGGAAGCAATGGTATTTTAAACAGAAGTAACTTTTTTTTTCTTAGCACTGAGATCACTTACACAGACCAGAAGTGAAACCAACTTGGTAAACCAAAGCTCCATCAACAAAGGAGAGTGAGTGGGGAATTTCCTACCTGGCAATGTTTAGGGCCACTTATAAGATAAAGATTCATTTAGTTAAACTATAATTTCCCTGTCTGAGAGCCCTTCAAAGGTGATCTCCACTTTGCTTTAGCCCACACTGCTGCCAGAACTGCTGGCTTTGTTCTGCTGCATGAAGTGTGAACCCGCACCTTTCTGTGCACGTTCGTGCGGCTGCTACCTTCAAAGTCAGCACACAAAGACCCTCCGTTGCTGGAATTAAACGTGTAGAGGGGTGCGCACGGAATAACTCTGCTTCGAGCACAACATCTGTAATAAAAAACGGATGCCCACTGGCAGGTTCACGTTAGCAGCTGTTCCAGTTGCAAACTGTATTGCCAGTTTTTCAATAGTATAATAACGACAATAACAATAATGCATTATGATTAAATATAAGCTGTTATTTATGTTTGCCGCTTGGTGGCCCCGGGGCCGCCGCTCCCGCTCGCGCGGGGCTCGGGGCCGCGCCGCGCGTGCCCGCTCCGCGCCCTGCGGGCCACCGTAGCGGCCGCGGGACGGCGCGGGGCAGCCGCGCGCGGGGGCTGTTGGGACGGGCTGGCAAGTTGGAGGCCGCGCGGGAAGTGGGACGGGGCGGGCGCGCGCGCGGCGGCGCTGATTGGCCGGGAGTGCGCGGCGGACCCGGGGGAGAGCTGCGAGCAGGCGCCGCGCGGGCCAATCGCGGGGGCCGGCGCGCGCGGGCCGCTCCCGCGCCGGGGGCAGGGCAGGCCCAGGGGCCCGGCCCGGCGCAGCGCGGCCCGGCCCGGCCCGGGCGACCTGGCCAGGTGCGCGGCGCGGCGCGGCGGGGCGGGGCGCAACGCGGCAGGCGCAACGCGGCAGGCGGGGGGCTCCGGCGCGCGGGGGCGGCCAGGCCAGGCCAGGCCAGGCCAGGCCGGGGCGGGGGGTGAGGGGGAAGGTGGGTGCCGGTTGTCAGGCGGCGGCGCGGTCCCGGCCGAGGCGGCGGCCGAGTCCCGCTTTCCTGACCCGTTTTTCTCAGTTTCGCGCGTTTTCTCCGAGCGCGTTGAGATGCGTGAACCAAAACAGTATAGAGACACCCCAAAAGCCCCTCTGCCTAAAAGAGATATTTTTTTTGCTTCTTGCGCCTTGAGGTGAAGGACAGGTTCGCCTCTCAACTCCTCGCTTTGCAGCAGTCAGATTAAAAACCCGGGAATAAACTTTATATGTCTGGAATTGGCAAGTCTGGTTTTAACTCTTAGAACGACGGCTGTCAGGGGGAGAAAAAAAAAAGGCAGTGGAACTTGGTTGCCTTGTGGAAGCACTGAAAAGCATCCTACTGCCGCTCGTGCTCTGCTGTTAGACGTTTAGTTTTGAGGATTTGCCCGTTCTGCGGGGTCGTGAGCCCCCTAGGTCCAAACTTCCAATGTTTCCCTGCAACAGTGGGTTTGATGCCTGCTCATGCAGCTCCATCTGCTGTTGACAGGTGAATCGTATATGCCCAGGACTCCGTGTTGAATATCTCTGAGCACGAAGGAGACAAAATGTTTTTGTCTCTTGTAGTAGCTGGACTTCTGGATTTTGGCTGTATTGATAGCACAAAAAGGTTGATGCCTTCCTTTTAGAAAAGGAAATCGTATGTTTCCTGCACGACTTAAAGCAACTAAAACATGTGAATGAGTGTCTGCACCTTTCAGCAGTGTGTTGAGTTGAATGGTGGTAATTCTGTAACTCCATAATTCTGTAACTCCTCCACTAAATGTCCATCTTATAAAGAAAACAGTATGAAATGGCATCGATGAAATTCTCCTTGACTCGTGGACTGTTTTTTAATTTTTCTTTATTTTTGCATGCGTAGGTGCAGCCATGCAAGAAGGCGTCCGTTTTGCTTCCTCGGGAGAGGACGTGAAGATATGGGATTCCTCGTCTGTGACTGTGGTAGAGCAGTTCAACCCGCACACGCCTGCCCATGCAGTCAGCTCGCTGTGTTGGGCCAGCAACAGTATCCTTTATTGCTTTAGTCATAGTTCTGGGATTTCAAAACTGCAGTGATTTTTTTTTCTTAAATATTATTATTAAATTATCTCTAACTGACAGGCTTTCTCTAGTCTTGAAAAGTCTTACATAAAGATCCTTACATGCTGAGAAGATTTTTTCTTGTGGTTGCCTGTGTTTAAAAGCCTTATGAAATAAACTCATGCTGGTTAGTGCTTCAGTAGACGTTAGCCTTCCGTTAGGAGGCTAGCACATTTTTAATGGTGGTGATATGCTTGAATTGCCTGTCAGCAGCAAACTTACTCATTTAGTGGTTTCTTTAGTGGTTGATTACAGTATCCGTGTTCAAGCAGTGCTTAACTTACTGATAAGGTTCAACAAAGCAGTTGCTGATGTAGCAAGATGCTGCGTAGAGTGTAAAGAGGAAAACTGTGAGGAACTCTGTTTTTTAAACAGTTTCTCACTGATTCTGTTAGTAGAAATGGCCTCTTCCTGACAGAATGCACTTAAGTATCTTATTGTCTGAGCACTGGTTTTATGAGCACTGTTTGTAGCATTTACAGAAGCAGCACAAATGTTATCTTATCCATCCATCCATAGCATTGCCTTATCTGGTCCATGTAGACCTTTCACCTGTGTCTTGGAAGCCTGTTATAGGATAATGATACGTGATGCCAAGTAGGATATGAACATATGAGAAATTGCATGGAAATGGAGCAGTGTCAGGTGAACAGATATATGGCTGTTGTGGGGGAAAAAGCAAAAGTGCCTGTTCTTGATGTAAAAGAAAGGCAGAACGCTGACAAAGGAAAATGTATGTCCTCCAAGTTCTGAATGCATCAGTCCTCTAAGTCTGCAAGGGAGTGAGTATGTGAGAAGGCAAAAGTTACCATAGTCAGAGTAGAAATTAATGTTTTGGTTACAGAGATTCCAAAGAAATTGGAACATACTAGAAAGCATCTATTTAGTATATGCTGTTTAGTAAACTTGAGCTATAGACAACTTTAGTAAGCTTGAGCTATTGTCACTCCCTGTCTGCTTATCACTCCCAGAAATTGAAATGACTGTGTTACTCTGTGTTTTACTAATTCATTATAGTAAAGCATTGATTCTGGTTTTAGTGTTGATTGTTCATAATTTTGTAAGCTAAAATGTTGTCTTAAAATGATGGAAGAAATAGCAAGCACTAATATGTCTGCTAGTTCTGGTAGTGGTAAATCCAACAGTTACCCTTTATTCTTAAGTAAACCAGCATAAAATCATTATGGGCATTGGCCTAAAGATTTAGGGGAACTAAAGATGTAAGTGATTGCTCAATTAATCCAATATAGGGGACAGTGGTAGTTCCCTAGCTGCTTGAGGAAAGCAGAGAATTTTGTTTCTAGTTACCTGTAGATCAGCATCCATCCAAATTTTCTGTGAGGTACCACATCATACTGTGTGTCTTTTTCAAAACTTAAGCCAGTCTTTCTGGCAAACCTTTCTCTATTGCAGGCCTTTTTCCTTCTTTGTCTGATCTATTTGGTGTCATAGAGGCTTTTTTTTTGCCCTCAATACAGAGGGAAACAAATCAGCAAACATATCCATTATACTCCGGAAACTATGTGCTGAACTGATACAATGTTATGGACAGGACTTTTATTTAAATTCATAGTCTTCTAAAAGCAACAGACATTCCTTGGAGCTCCAGTGCTAAATGGAGCTCATTCTTTGCGGTGTGGTGGTTGGATAGCGGGGAAAAGTGCAGCCTGAGTAACCTGCCTAGCAGAAGAGAGATCTTAAATATTGCCTACCAGATATTTTCTCTCTTCTCTGAAAGAACTCGCACTGCCTCCTGTTGGGAAGGAAGGGCTGAAGTTGCCTTGTGGAGGGAGCGGGGACAAACTGTCTCTAAGATCTTCTTAATGAAGGGCTGTTTAAAGCAGCCTGTTTTTAAACAACCTTACATTTCTATTTTTCCCCTCAAATAGCAAATGGAAAATATTCCTAAAGCATGTAGATCTCTTCAAGGTACAAGACTCAAGACTCTTTAACCATTCTCTTCTCTTTTAACAAGGAAGACTTGCTGTTGCTTTTGCTACACAGCAGTGTTGCACAGTTGTGGTCCCTAACTTGTGACTAAGATAGCTTCCTGGTTACTGCCTCTGCTGTTGGTGATAAGATAGTTGTTTCAAGCTGTAAAAGTAAACCTATTCCGCTTTTTGAAGTAGCCGAAGGGGTAAGTATTCTTACTGCTGTTCCCTTTTTATCCATCCCGCCCTGTGTACTGCTTGCATCTCATCTGTTCTGCATGCCACGTTAATTTTAGTATTGTTACGACACATGCTCAGAACCTGGAAGTGTTTACAAGTATATAGGTGAAATGGCTAAGAGGAGAGAGTGGGGAATAGTGCTTCTAAAATGGTCGTGCTAGTGAAAAGCAAGTTGCAGTTATCCAGCCCCTGGTGCTCATGGCTTTCCAATAAGGTGAGCCCTTAAGTGATGGGGTAGCTGGTGGTTCAGGCTTGATCTAATCTGTGTAATCACAGCTGAAGTTTTACCTGGATTTTCAAACTTAAATTGTCAAAAATGTGCATGCCTACAGATTGTGCATATTTCTAAAATACAGGAGCCTGCATAATGATGATTCCTAGACCATGCAGGTGCTGGCTTCTGCAAATACTTGGTGTAGCAGAATCTTTTCTTGGGAGGAAGCATGGCACTACTTGGCTTGGGTTTAGAAGAGTGTCTCAACATGGTTGCTTGAATGACTTGTTGGATACTATGAATTATGCTGATTATTCTTCTTAGGTAATTATTATAAAGGTAACTTGGAATGGGAATATTCTGAAAATTTGTTAAAACTGGGCTTTTGGATTGCGGAAGCAAACACTTTCAAAGGTGTAGTGTTTGCCATAGAGATTTCTTTCAACCTCATGTAAACCTAATGCAATTGCTTCCAGTTTTGCCGTGTGAATAATTAGGTGGACTTGTTTTTTTCTTATTTCAAGTCTCAAGAAGTTAAAAGTGAATTTTCGATGTGATAGAACTGAATAATTTGTCCTCTGTATAGCTCTATCATTAAGATTGACATTTTTTTTTCCAAAGTTGGCACTTCAGTGATCACTTTAAAAAGAAGCACTTTGGTGAATTACGAAGCTTGCTGCTATAATATTCTTTGTAATGTTTAGGAAATGTGAAGAACATGACCTAGACAACTCTTTAATATTCTTTTAAGGATTTTTTTTTTTCCTTAAACCTAAGGTTTTCTGTTTAAAGCTCTATAGCTCAACAGAAATAGACGATTGCAGTTTAGAGAACTGTAATTTGAAGTGAAAATGCATATTGAAGAAAACAGAACTAAGAGAATTCAAAATAGGGATGGGAAAATGTGAGAAGAGCATTTGAGAGTTTATTACTTTGTATGTTTAAATCTCTGTGTATCCAGACTGGTCTGGGTTTTTAATTGCTTGCTGAAGGGAAGTAACTGTAGTGTGCCAATAGTTTTGTCAGTCACCTTAATAAAGGTGAAAATATATGTCAATACACTTCTAAGTAGACTTGAGTAAATTTCTTAATTCTCTTTAACATATTGTCTGGTTTTTGTTTTTTATCAGGCGAAACAGACGTGTGTGGCTTTAAGTTCCAGCTGTTTATACATTGCGAGTGGAGGCCTCGATAACTCTGTTAATATCTGGGATCTGAAGTCCAGGAGACTCCACCGTAGTCTCAAGGTAATGCTTTGAGTTTGCTGCTGGGCTGCAGGAAAACCTGTGGCCTTTGCAGCTTCAGGATTTTCCTGCCAGTGTGAAAATGCCATTTGTCTGGATCACGGATCCGTAAGCTCAAGTTCTCAGACAGGAGCGAGCACACATATATATCTTGTTTAACTTTGGGCTCTTTAGGTGCTATAAATAACAATCTGATTTTAGCGACTGTGCTCGCTGTCTAGACTTGGCATCTCAGGATATAAGGCTATCATATCTTTAAATCTTCAGAATAGACTTTTAGTTTGAGAATTTGAACTGATGTTTTCTGACAGGACTTTTTCAATTCAGATAACTGTTGCTTCAACCAGGCAAATGCCTTTCTATGTGTAGGATACTCTGGTGCTCTTGAAAAGAACTGAACTCCTGGTATTCAGAATTGCTTAAGCAAGAACATAAGTGGAAAAATAGGGCTTAGTCATCTTTTTCCTAACTGATACAGTGAATTCTCTAAAATTTTGCCATGATGCACAAAAGTGATGTCAGTCTAGTTTATTTTCTATGATATCATGAATTGATTACTTCATTCATTTAGGATCACAAAGATGCTTCTGAATTTTGGCTGTATTTTTTTTCTTAGGTTGTTAGAGTTTTAAATAAAATTACTAAGTAATCTGTAAAATTACTAAGTAATCATTTAAATATCTTTTTTTACCCTTGTAAAAGGGAGTCTGGAAGTGCTTGATTGTGTTTACCAAATGTATGGAGAAAGATATAATCATTTGCAGCGAAGATACTGTAAAGCTATTTGGTAGATATGTGCATTACAGGGGAAAGGGGATATATGCAGGGGAAAATGCCAGTAGGGTATCAGATCCATAGGTCTGATCCTAAAAGCATCATGAAATCAGTGTTGGTTTTGGAAAGGCCTTACTTTTAAAGTAACAATGATAGATGTGGTAGAGATCCCTGTGATTGTCTTATTAAAACACTGCATCTAATGAAAGCATCATTGGTAATTTATTAAAACAACCTTCTGAAAACAATCAAGGAGACATTGGTTAAAATATAAAGGCTGATCTCCTGTATATTTTGTTATTCTCTAAGGTAATCCAGAATAATCTTAAAGTAATCTTTAGAGATAAGTCTGGAAGAAACATCAAACTGAAGTTTTCCCACAAAAAAAAAGTGTTAGGAAGGAAGACAGTTTTCCTGAAGTTCTCTAACCTTCTTTTCCCTCTCTACCTTATAGGATCACAAAGATGAAGTCACGTGTGTTGCATATAATTGGAATGATTGCTACATTGCTTCTGGATCTTTGAGTGGTGAAATCATTTTACACAGTGTTACAACCAATTTATCAAGTACTCCCTTTGGTTTTGGCAGCCGTCAGGTGGGTTGTATGTATTGAGTTACTATCAGATTTTTGATAGTAGTTTCCCCCCAAAATGAATGTTTGAAATTGAGTATGTTTTGAGAGCTCTTCTCCTTTTGAAATAGCCCTCACTACACTCGTCTTTTCAGGTTTTATCTCTGTGTGTCTTTTTTTTTTTTTTTTTCAAGTGCCCTTGTGTGGTTGAGAAAGCAGCCTTTCGAGTGTGTTGTAATCTTAAATAACTAACATAACTTCTCAGGTACATGTACCTGTTTATATACAGTGAACAGCCAGTTTTAGTTGATGTAGGCTCTAGGCTCTGCTGCCGTAAGAACCAACTTCTACACATCTTAGAAAAGAACAGAAAATAGTCAGCCTTGCAAGCCTAAACAGAATGTCAGTGCTCTGCTGTGTGCCTGTTGTCATGAAGAGCGAAGTGCATGTGGATAGCCTAGGTTCTGACCTATCCAGAGAAATCAGATTTACAAGTGAACAGAATCATCTGTAGAGTAGGGAAGAATATAAACCTGTATTCAACACAAGCTAAATGTAATTAATCAGAGGTTTACAGTTGTACAGTTGTTCAAGAGTAGAACCTTTGAGATTTTAGGTTACCCACTTAGGTGAACAACCGTAGTTTGAAGGAAAACTGTGCTGGGGGAAAAAAGGCCACGTGTACTGCACAAGGGCCCTTGGTGGTGGTGTTCACTGCAGTCCTTTTCTTACTGAACCACAGATACTGCAGAAATGGTGGGACCATTAGGGGAATTGCCTTGATAGAAGGACTTCTGTAGTAGCAAATCAGCTGTGTTGGCCCTTTGAAAGATGCAGTGTGAATTCTCAGTGTGAGTGTGGTCTTAGGCACAGGCAAGTGTTTGTGCTATGGGCATTTTTATTTCTTTTTTAGGTCATTTTTAGAGAGGCAGAAGCTGCCTGAGGGATGTCAGTTGTTGCTTTTGTCCTAAGCCTGACCTTTTAGAGTTGCAGGGAGTACTGAACTTACGGTTTGGTAGTATTCTGTTACTGGGAGTGCGCTTTCATTGCAACATCTTGGATGGAATAGCAAGTTACTGTTTGTTTTTCTGTCTGTCATTGAACACTACAGGCTGATGAAGAATATTTAAAGCATCACAGGCATTGTGATATACTTTGTATTGAATAATCTTTATTACAGTCAGTGTATCTCTGCTTTGGGGTGCTGCAGTGTCCTTGGTGAGTTACTGTAGATTCATACTGAAGAGAAACTGTACTTCATACCTAGCTTGATCTTAAAGATCTCTGTATGTAGTCACTTCATTTTTCTGATTTGATTATTATGAACTCTTGAAAAATGTGGGTATAAGACAAAGGCTGCAGGGAAACTCACAGATGGATTATACAGCTAAGGTGAGTTTTCAGTGTGGGAATTATGCTGCTGGTTAATGGGACATTTTAAATTTCTTTGGAGAAAGATTCATCATCCTGTTTAATATATTCAACTCTTTCTACCAAAAAGCGGGTAGGAATAAGTGATGCTGTGAATAGCTATTTTGGCAGATGAAATCAAGAGGTTTGCTATAAAGTTAAGTGATCTTTAAGATGACTAAAGATATTTGAAGTGTTAAATCACAGTAATTCCAGGTTCAGAGATATTTTTCACTTCCTAGGGTTTATAGCAATTTCTAAAGGGGAGAAGTTACTCGATTATAGCCTTAAATTTAAATGGCATTGAGCTGTAATTGTGTAATGTCAGGGCTACTTGAAAATGCTAGTTTATGAGCCTATCTTGTGTTCTGAGTGGTATTTTTACTCTTATACGTGCAAGTCGCTGTGTGTTTAATTTTCTGGGGAGAACTTTTATGGAATTGCAGAATCAATTGTGCAGTGAGGTAAATAACTGAAGACTTGGATACTTCTGTTTAAAAATGTAGCGGGGAGGAGGGCGTTTGTGTTCAAAAAATTTATAGCTTAGGGGATCAGTTTTATAAAACTAAATTTGAATAATTGAGCAGGGTATTTGTGTTGCTTATTCCTTGAGTCTGGCTTAATAACAGTCACAACTCCATATTAACTTTTTTTTTTCCCCCCCTCAGTTGGGGAATGTCAGGTCAGAGAAACCTGATAGATAAAAGCTAGCTTGTCTCTGCTTGGTTCGGCATAAAGGAATGCAGTTTCCTTGCCAGTTAATTTCTGTCATCCTATAGGCTCTACAAGAAGTAGAATGGCTCAAGATTGTGGTACTTCCAAAGGCTTTAAAGGCCTTTCTTTTCATAGAATCCAATTCAGAGTATTGACCTGTAGTCTGTTAATTGATTTTGATTTGGAAATGTCCGTGTGCTTTATCAGAGTAAGTTCATGTACAGATTTGTTTGTCAATCCCATAGTTTCTTTGCTGCTGGTATTCATTAAGACTACTAGATTCTTATCTGCTTTCTCTTGTGAGGGTGAATTAAAGTTTGTTTTGAAACACAAGGTTTGTCCAAGTCTTCACTATGTGGTGCTATTCTCCTAGCAACAGAATTTAGTTGAGTTTGAACAGCTGGTTGATTTGTAAAGATGTGCGATGGCTTCTGCTCACTCCTTACAGGGAAATAGTCTGGAGCTTTTAAAGCTATCAACTGTGCTTACATCTACCCCCTCACCTCCAAGGCTTACTAAGGTATAAAAGAGCTTAAGCAGCTCTATAGTATCTTAGAATAAGATAATCTATGATGCTAGACTGGTTTTTGTTTGATTTAGTTTTAGGCTTTTGTTTTCCAACATTGAAAAGCCCTGAGTACAACCAGTCCTTTTCAGTAGTGAACCAATTGTTTTCTATATTTCTCTTAATTTCCTGTTTTAACAGGAAGCTTAAAGGTAAAATGTACTTCATTGTTTGCAGAAACTCTGCTGCAGTCACAGCTAAGGCAAAAAGATGTGTATGGTTTCTTGTGCTACACTGACCAGGAAAGTATTTGAAAGAGAGCTTCATTTCCCTCTTCTGCAAGTTCAGCACCTTGTGCTAAACATGTTTCTGGAAGTTCTGTATGTGTGGAATTCCAAGAAGTCATCAGGAGTTGCACTTACTGAAATGTGGCAAACTTGCTTCACAGGAATTTCTCTTTTGCAGTTTTGAAAAGTTAGTTCTAAGACATGGCAGTCTTCCATTACTTTTGAATCCTCAGCTGAGGATACTGCTTCTTTGTGGAGCAATGAGACTTGCAGTGTGGCAAGTAATACAAGTGCTAGAAATGAGGTTGGAGGCTTTTGAGGCACAAATAGCTCCAGTGAAATGAAGGGGAACATGCAGTAAAATCCAATACAGTATGTTGTGATGTGTGTCGTACCAAAATAATACAGTAGCTTTTTCTAGACAAATAAAATGTGATAGCTTTTATTCTAATCCAGACAATTACTGCTTTCAGTTCAGTGCCACTCGAGAAAAATTTTAGAGGGGATGGAGGTTGGAAAAGGAAATGAGGCTGAAAGACAGTAGGTAGCATTGAAAGGACAGTGGCTGTTTGGGTTAGCAGCAGCTAATCTTGTTTGATATTTTCAGTAATGATTATTTCAGAAGGAGGGGTGTGATGACACAAAGTTCAAAGATGCCCATAAGAAGAGGATTATCTAAAATCCAATCCAATATTCAAAAAGAATTAAAGAAACGGGCATGAGGCAACTATGACACTACAGAAGTCAAGGTCCCAGACTGGCGATCACAGCTGAGGCTTTTGGTATTAGACCTAAGAACTGAAAATTCACAATGGAAGGAAAAGAGAGACTGGAGTTTATAAAAAGGCAGATAAAACCAGGAAAACTTGAACTACACAAGAAAATGCTATCTCGAATATTCTAGAAAAAATATTTACAGCAGAAAAGGAAGTGTTATTGCCATTGAAAAGGCAGTAGTAAAATGTTTTGAGTATCATGTGAGATCTGGATTGGCTGTGTTCAAGTACAGTTCATATTCAGAGAGATGCAAGGAGGCTGTGGTGGCAATCAACCCGCCTTAGACTGAGTCTGTCATCTTACCTTTTCCACAAATGTGTGTGCTTGAGGTGGGAGGGTTGTTTGCTTGTTTTTAATCAGACCCCTTACTTTTGGGTGTCGTATACACTGCTGGGCAAGCTGCTCAAAATAACACCTGTCCCCCAGCAGCAGAAATGGGACTGTAATGCGAATGGAACATTCTGTAGAGTGGCTGACCTTGGACTAGTGTGATTTACTGTAAAATCTTTATTCCTAATGCGTGGTAACTTCAAAATTCCTAATGTATTCCTATATTTTTGTTATCTATAATAATATTTACTACTACTGATGGAGTTCATTACTTATGTCCATTTTACAGCCTATTCGACACCTGAAATACTCCTCCTTTAAGAAATCTCTGCTGGGCAGTGTTTCCGACAGTGGAGCTGTAACTTTGTGGGATGTGAATAGTCAGAACCCCTATCATAATTTTGAAAATACTCATAAAGCACCAGCTTCAGAAATCTGCTTTTCTCCAGTCAACGAATTGCTGCTTGTCACTGTAGGTTTGGATAAAAGAATTATTCTCTATGACACATCAAGTAAAAAGTGAGTATATCGAAGACCTTTGAATTTCTAAGATGATTATTGACTTTTTATTAATTGAAAAAAATGTGTTCAACTGTGACATTAAACATTGGATAAGAAAGCAGGAAGCAGTGGTTGTGTAGGTGATGGGGCTGCACAGTAAAAGGGAAGGATGGCAAGGGCAGGGTGTCGTGGGACCTTGGTTCTCTTGTGGGTCGTCCTTTTGCTCTAGCTGAATGAACACAAGAGTTCATCTGTAGTTTGGAGGGGTTTAGCAGGGGGATGCAAACTAGGGTCTGAAGTTCATCTCAGAGCTGGTGTGATGACACCTGTAAGTAAAGTAGGTATCAGAAGTGCTAGGGAGGTGACTTAATCCCGCTCCAGTGAATATTTTGGGACCTATGCCACCTCGACGTTTGCTAAACAAAACACAGCCAACCTAATGTACTGCTCCTTAAGATATTCCACTGAATTTACTTGGCCCCGAAGAAGCTGAGCTACCAAATAGTAGCTACATTATGAAAGCTCATCTTTTAGGTATTTCGTTTTGAAAAGTCTGATCTTAAAATTACTCTCTTGGTAATGAATTCTAATGCCTCTTTATCCTATCTTTTTTTCTTATACAAAGATTATTGACAACAATAGTAGCTGAATTTCCTCTGACAACGGTAGATTTCATGCCTGATGGTACTACTTTGGCTATAGGATGTTCCCGGGGTAAAATCTACCAATATGACTTAAGAAAACTGACCTCACCAGTAAAAACAGTTAATGCTCACAAAGGCTGTGTGAAATGCATACGTCTTCAGTACAGTAGCACTTCCTCCAAGGTAAAAATAAATAATTAAAGCTTTCTATTTTACTTTTAGTATGTAGATTAATAAAAGCAAAACAAATTTAAGGTCTGAAAAACACTAATGCTCAGTTTCTGAGAATCATAGTCGCCAACTAAGATAATACATACCGATAGAGAAAGAAAAACTATTCCATCTTAAGTGTCATTTTAACTTTTTTTTTTCTTTTTTTAATGCAAAGCTTTCATAAGATTTCCTTTTTCATAGTTGTGTTGTACAGATGAGAGCGACTTATAAAGTAGTCATAAACTTTTGTGTGAATAAGTTTCCATTGCAGATCAATTAGTGGCACCCAAGATTCATTTGTCAGCAGTAGCAGAATCACTCGTACTGCCCCTTTCACAAAAAGGGAAGACCCACAGCTGCTTTTCTTGGGTACAGGTGTATGTAAAACTTGGAGAAATTGATTAAAGAAAAGTTGAATTGAATCAATTTTCTTAAATCTGGCAAACCTGATGAGGTTTTTCCAAGAATAAGTGGGCTCCGCTTGAACCAAAAGCCTCACGTGCTTATTCCTTGGAGAAAGAACTTTCCAAATGGAATCATTAGCCCTCTGTGGCTTTTAAAAATGTACTCTTCTGTTATTCCTAAGACTAAGCCTAAGATGAAAATTGACTAGATCCAGTTCACTCCATTGTTACTTTAGGGTCTGTGGAGGTCCTCCTGCAGGTCCATAGGATATTCACATAATAATACGGAAGTCTCTCACATGAAAATATGTCCTTTTATGTTTCTAAAGAGAAATTGGGACATATGTCAGGCAAATTTTACAACTTGAACTGAAGTCTTTTAGTGTTTTGAACCCAAAGTCTATTAGTGTGTATTTCTACTTTTAGCTGAATGAATAATCTTGATTCTTTCTTCTTTTTCTTCAGTCTAACCTTAAGGGTTCTTCAAATAAACCTTTATCCAAAAGAGCAGAAGTCAAATCTGGTAGTAATCTCGGAGGAATTCAAAATATTGGCATAAAAAATGCAACTTCTCATACATCAGCAGCAGTTTCACCTCATCTTGCTCTGCCAAATGAGAATAAAGGAGGAGATGTTTTTCTGGACAAAACAGGTAGCATCTTCTTCCTATTCTTAAAAACCTTTGATGCAGAGTAGAAGATAGAAGGCATATTTTGTTCCCTGACCATCACAGTATAAAAATGAATCAAGGGATGGACATTTGTTGCAAAAGTGTGCTTGAATGCATGTGCATTTATACCTTCTTCTGCCTTTCCTACTTATTTCCTTCCTCATAAAACAAGGAGAATGTGGGACGGGAATTGGGTCCTACCTGTCAGCGTTTAGAAGTTCTTGCTTCAGGTCCAGAATTTTAGATATATATTTGAGCTTTAAAGGAGAAAACTATGGTGCATGGGGATATCCCTTGTATTTTGACGTATAGATTATCCTTAGATACAGAATATGATTTCTGACACAATGTCCTTATGAAATAGAGAGCTAATGGTTTGTGGTTTTATCAATAAACAGGAATAATGGACTCCTTGCATGAAAAAAAAAGAGATTTTATTACTTGTATCTGAGATTTTTTCAAAATACAGGAACTTAACTGTATTGTTGTATGAGACATGGCAGGAAAGATGTTAAATAGTGTTTACAAGTTGGGTTAGTTGTGTAACTCTCCTCGCTGCCTATACTTCTGAAGTTAACAAGCTCTTTACAAACTGTCGTTATTCTTAAATTCTTAACTAAAGTTTTAGGAGGAGATTTTACAATTTAAGTCAAGAATTCTGAAAATATTGTCAAATCAATCACGCTGTGTGTTAGTTTTGGATAACCTTTCAAGTCATTTGAATTCAACAGCACTTTTTCCTCCCTCCTTAAGTAAGGAGAAATGCATTTAGCAGCACTAATTAGGCAATAAGCCATTGCAGTCCATAGGGACACAGATTAATGACCTCCCTTGGGTATGCGGTGAAGCACAAGGTGAAGCTGAATGCTTTCTATGTACTGAAAAAGTATTGCTAATCAACATTACTGCATGGTGTGGAAATCTTATTTCAGTATAAAATATGCTTTATTATCAGTGTTTGAAAATGCAATGACTGTTTATCTGTTAAACAGGTCAGTTCATAATAACTAATGGTTTTAGAAAATAATGTTCTATTAAATAGTAGGTTCTCAATAAGCTGAATGTTGTTGACTTTAGAAAGTAAGCACCCCCATGTACTTAAGAAGATGCAATCTTTAAACTTACAAATGGGAGGGGAGAAGACACACCATGAACTGCATTTGTTCTCTGGAAGCTACCATACATCCTAAAGGTGGATTTTAGCTTTGGAAAAATGTGGGGCATTCAGTAGTCTCATAGCTTATGTAAAAAACAAAACCAAAAAGGCCCATTTACACAGCTGGGAACTGGAGCTTTTGGTTGCAGATACGTTATTAGCATGCCAAAATATTAGTGAATTGTGAATGTGAGGAGATGTACGGGCTTACCATGAACATGTATTTGATAGCCATCTACCAGTTTAGGTCTGACATTTAGATTAGTGGAAGCTGGGGAAAATAATACATAAAAGATTTTACCCAGTTTTATGCTTTCTCCTTGTCCATCTTCCATAGCTTGTGGTGTAAGTTGATCATGCACTTCTAGTTTGACTCAATGTACCAAGTATTTACTGAATTAGCAAGTGAAATCTTAGACATGTGTCACGTGCCGCATCAGAAGGAGTAGAAAACATGATACATCAATACATTTAAAATTGAAATCTTAAACCTGACTCACGTCCCAGGTGAAGGCATGGTGAATTCTAGTAATCCACGGTTACATTTAGCTCATGTGAATGAGTAATCTCACTCAGAGAGGAAGCAATAGACTCTGTTAACAGTACTTTGTGGGGAGTTGTCTGTTCTGTCAATAAGGTGGGTATCACATGCAGCTTTTGTACGTGTGGGCAACACCTTTTTAGCTGTGGAGTAGTTCTACTGCTCTTCACATATGTTTTACAAGCAAAATGCAGGCACTTCCAGAGTAAGGAATTCAGTTATTTAGGTGTTTAACAGTTCAATTCTCAATGTGTCAATCTGAAACTGTAATTTGAATAATTATGTTGATTTGGTTGTTTTTTTTTGGTTTTGTTTTGACTGAAGAAATGCTTCTGTTCTGCAGACAACTGTCCAAGCTGCTGTGTATCCAAAAACTGAAAGTTTTTATTTTGGGGGAGGTCTGGAAATAAATTTTGCTTGTCTGTAACTGTAACTCCACCCTAATTTCCCAATATTGGAAATAAGCAAAGGTATCCTAGCATTGAGCGAGCCCAAAACAAATGTTTCTTGGAATTTTTCTTAGGATCTTTAATGGCCAGCCTGAAGCAGACTTGTCTTCTTGTGTAATAAATTTAAATGCTGACACCTGGCTGTGGTCACCTTCCAAGGGGAGGAGGTGTGTTCACTAGTCATTATTTCACCCGGTGCATCCTAAGTGTGCTGTAGATATCATGCATTTATCTAAAAATGAGTGCATTCTCTTAACTCTTATTTTTAAAGAGAGGAAAACGGTCCAATTATATCTTACTCTTGATCCCTAGTTATATTCCCCTGAGATGAGAGCTCATAGGAGGAAGTTAAAGATGATCCTCTAGAACCTTGATAAGTTTATAAGCTGCTGTGGGGCATCACGCTGCTCGTGAGATTATTTAGGGATAAAATACACTATTTTTGTACATTCTGGAAAATGTCAGTGAATTCTCTTGTCCTTTTAAGGCTTTCCTCGCAGCAGTAGCTTGGATGTGATTCCATCTAAAGAAACAGATCATGGGAGAAGTACTGACTCGAGTAATCTTGATGATTTGAGTCGCAATAGTTTAGGAGATATATTTTCTCCAGTCAGAGATGGTAAGTTGCTAATACTGACATTTGTAAAGAATCATTCGTCTGCCTAGCGTTACGTTTTTGGCATTTGTGTTAAGGATTGCTGTACCTACTTGGCATTTTAATTCATCTTTGAATGATGATAGATGCAGTGATGTGAATATTGATGTAGATTTCATCTAATAAACACTTTTAAACTTGTGGTATTTTGTAGATATTATTTCAAGTAAAGCAAATGAAGATCCTCCAGGAAAAGGAGATGGTAAGCACACTTTCCCTGTAATTTTCTTTGTGGTATTGGAGGCTTTCATTATTTCTTACATGCTGACTTTGTCATCCTGAAGCAGACAAGCAGTGGAAGCATGCGGTGAGACAAACTAACTTTCATGTACCTTGTCCAGTGCATGGAAGAGTTCAAGCGCAACATGTGGTAATAGGAAATTAAAGGTCATGATTTTGTTTTTCCTTAATTTTGTAGTGATGTATAGAGACTCTTTCATGCTTTTCTTCTATAAAAACAGCTGAAGCATAAGTTGGATATGAAGCTTTTGGCAGGGTTTGTTCATTTTGTTTTTTGATTGTTTCGGTTTTGTTTGTTTCTTGTTTTTCTTACCTTGTCTCTCACCCTTCCCTTCTCATTTTAGGTCTTGATTTTCAGTCCTACCTTTCGGGTTTGGATTTTCTCCCACAGCTCCCCACTGCCTTCCCAGTAAAAAGAAACCCAGTTGTCAGTAGTGCACAAGGGATACGGTCTAGCCCGTTACATGTATTTGTGGCCTCTCCGATTAAAGAAGAGGAAGAACATACAAATCCAGAGGCCGACACTAAGAAAATAAATCTTGGAAAAGAAGAATCTGCAGAAGCTGTAAAGCAGGTATGCTCTACTAACTCTTGTTAGGTTTAGTCTTTTTAGAATCTGACTACTTTAGAAGACTTGAAAGAAAAACCCTTAATAGTGTCCCAGCTAGTTTCATTTTCGAACTCTCTTCACAGTTTTGGGAAAAGTTGGTAGAAGTGTTTGTCAGCTTACATATGTTGTCCCTCAGTAATGCACGCTTATATATCATAAAACTTTGTGTGAAACAAAACTGAGCTAGCTTGCGGATTGCTTTTTCTACAAAATTCAGAACGATCATTTGCTGGTTCCACAAATAGTCTCTTCTGTCCTTTCTAGATCACTCTCCCTTCTTCTGTCCCCTTTCTCACCTGTTTCCCACAAAGTTTTTTCTTTCTTCTTGAAACACCTCTGAAAGGCTTTTGTAGAGACCCATGCTCCATTTTCCTTGTTTGAGATGTGTGTGTAACTTTCACATCAAAAATTTTGTGCTGTAAGTTAAGACATTCTGGCCTTTTCATGATTGTGTGTTTGTCTAAGGTGATCAATTCTTAAGAGATCTTGCTTTTTGAAATAAATGTGTGTCTTAGTATACATTTAAATATAAATGTATATGTATATTTTTTGATTGTCAGCTTCCAAAACTGAGCTCTTCAAGTGCAGAATCCGGAACTTTGAGTCCTCCACTATCCTCCACTGCTATAAAGACTCCTGACACAAATGAGAAATTAGTAAAGAATATTCAGGCCAGTCTTGCGTATGATCTGCCACTAAATGGCACTACCTCAGCAAGTAAGTAAATCAGTTTTGCCCAGTTTTATAACTGATTGATTGTGAATTGATAGAAAAACCTAATAAAATTATTGTAGCAGTGAATCAGAATATCCAATCTTGATTTTTCTGTAAATCCAATTAGGCCCCTAGGACATCTCTAATTCCTTCATCCCTTTTCCTCTGGAGGAAAAGAGGGAAGAAAAAAAAAGCCATTATAAATCTAATCCTTTTTAATGTTGTTGTTTTGTTTTTCCATAGCTAATAGGAGGAATTGACAAGCCCCAAAACGCACAAAACATTCTTTGTAGTCCAAGTGTGCTGATTTTGTGGGGTTTTTTTTTGTTTGTTTTCTTTTTGTCATAAAGGTCCAAAGATAACATCGCCTGTCACAGTTGGAGTTGCCAGTTCACTGTCAGAAAAAATAGTAGAAACCATTGGGAGCAACAGACCAAATGCACCTTTGACATCAATACAAATAAACTTCATTCAGAACATGATACAAGAGACGCTGGATGACTTCAGGTAGTTTTATCCTTTCAGGTCACTTTGTTTTCATTTTTTTTTTGCTTTTTAAGATGTTTATCATTAAGCGTATTTCCTACTAGCATCAAGAAATGTCATTGATAGCCTTAGTCTTGGAGAAATAAGTAGGAAATTTTATTCATTTTGAGTAACGATGCCTCATTAGATTGATGTTCATAAGGGTTATTTATGTGCATGGCTTTGGAATGTATTTTTAAGATGAGTGTTTGAGTACTCCTCAGATGGTAAACTTATCTGCATAATGAGGTCCTTATTACTTCCTGAAGCCTTGTACTGATTTCTCTCCCACCTTCCTCAGTCTGTAGTGGACATTTCTTCTTTTAAAGTTGACACTGGAGAGTTTGATCTAGACATTGCAGTGGTTTTGAGTTGTGTTAGCTTTGTGTGTGCAACATGAAATACTGGGCATTTTTTTATTAGCAAAGCTTTACATAAAACAATGTCTATGCTATAATACTTGTATTTGCAGCCATCTAGCAAAAAATCCACTTGCTTCTTGAAGCCAAATGAGCATAAATTGGGGATTTAGCAAGGAACAGTTTCATTTAAAATCTTTTTTTCCATCTTCTGTAGTGAGTATCAAGGACTTCATACCTAGGATTAAAAAAAAAAAGCCTGATATTTTCTTGTTTTTTCCCTTTGAAGATTTTTCCCTTTGTTTGCAGCTTTCAGCATCCACTAAGGTTGCACTTTCATAGAATCCCTAAGGCTGGAAGGGAGATCGTCTCTCCTCTAGAGATCATCTAGTCCAACCCCTCTGCACATGCAGGGTCACCTAGAGCATGTGGCATAGGGTAATGTCTTAAGTGGGTTTGGAAGATCTCCAGAGAAGGAGACTCCACAACCTCTCTGGACAGCCTGTTCCAGGGCTCTGTCACTCTCACTGTTAGGAAATTTTTCCTTAAGTTCCTGTGGAACTTCTGTTTCAGTTTGTGGCCGTTTCCTCTTGTCCTGTTGGTAGCCACCACTGAAAAGAGGCTGGCCCCATCCTCCTCCCTCCCTCCCTTGAGGTACTTATAGACACTGATCAGATTCCCTCTCAGCCTTCTCTTCTCCAGGCTGAACAGGCCCAGCTCCCTCAGCCTCTCCTCATGGGGCAGATGTTCCAGGCCCCTGATCATCCTTGTGGCCCTGCGCTGGACTCTCTCCAGCAGCTCCACATCCCTCTTGTACTCTGGAGCCCAGAACTGGACACAATACTCCAGATGCGGCCTCACCAGGGCTGAGTAGAGGGGCAGGATCACCTCCCTCGACCTGCTGGAGACGCTCTTCTTAATGCACCCCCGGATCCCATTGTCCTTCTTGGCCACGAGGGCACACTGCTGCCTCATGGTCAACTTGTCATCCACCATGACACCCAGGTCCCTCTCTGCAGAGCTGCTCTCCAAAAGGTCAGTCCCCAGCCTGTACTGGTGTCTGGGGTTATTCCTCCCCAGGTGCAGGACCTTGCACTTGCCTCTGATGTCCTGAAAATTGTTTATTTTGTTGTCAGTTCTTCCTTTAGCTTTTTAATCCCTTGGAGAACTTCGACCAAATTTGTAAGGACCAGAGGTTTGAAAATTAAAAAAATCCTCCATTTTGCTTGAAACCGAGGACTAGATAGTAGAGAAGGAATCAAATTAGTGTGCTTGCTGCAGGGGAAGAGACTGTACAGTAGCAGAGGCTGCCAGGCTAATTGGTCCCCCCATAACTCAGAATTAGTGCAGTATGTCACTTTCTTGAGGAGGAGAGTATCATGTGGGATGTAATGTGGATTAGTCACCATATCCTTAAGGAATGAGAGTTCATTAATTCCTCTGTCACAGAACAGCTTCCTGTGTTAATGGTTCCTCAGATTTGGCGCTGAGTGCTCGCTCCAGCTGGGTGGACTGCATCAGCCCTGTATAAAGGGGGCTCTAACGAAGCGTTGCTCGACGCCTTCCTTTCTGTGGGCAGCGTGGGATGCTACACAAAACGCCGCCTTCTGTAGGGTTCCTGCCTCAACAGATGTTTGATCATCTTCTGTTATAAGTGTGCACTGACTTGTTGCTTATTACAACTACTCTTCATTCTTTTCTTTTGGTTCTTGCTGTAATATTATTATTCTTCTGATCGTTACAGAATTAACTGATATTCTCTTTCCCAGTGAAGCACTCACAGGTGCTTCACCCACACCCAGGTTGCCTTCAGGATTCTTGGGGCGATTCCCAAGATCCAAAGGCTTCCTTTGGCAAACTTACCCTTTTTCCTCCCCCCTTCTCTCAGGCTGTGTGTTAGTTGGCCTGGCACTTGAAAAGGGGAGTAGAAGGCAGTAGCAGAAGAGGCTTCACTTCTCCCACCACATGTGGTGGAAGCCATTAAAACAGCTACTTATAGCTCTGTCAAATAAGCCAATGTCTGCTGATGAAGCTTGTAAATTGGTAATAAAGATTCAGGGGGTGGAAACTTGGTGCCTCAGGTGAAGGGAATGAGACTGAATGGCAGTGATGCCTGTGAGAAAAATCTCCCGCCTTACTAGAGCCACTGAATTTTTGTAACATCTGAGCTGCTCCTTAGAGCAGGTAGAATTAATTGTGAAATAAGTTGTAATAGGGGCTGCCTGTCGGCAAAGGGCAGGATGTGATAATCCTGCAGGCTTTGAGATGTGGGGCTAGGAGGCAAAACTGTATCTTGGCCTTGCTGTAAAGGTTCTGGTAGTAGCATTTGTATAGAGGTCCCTGAATATGTCTTGGCCCCTGGTTATGGTTTTGTTTGAATTCTTCAGGATCTAAAGGCTGGAAGAAAGCTGAAGATGAATAGCTTCTCTCCAAACTGCAGTTCATTAGCTTTTGTGAATATCATTTACTGCTCAAGTAATTTTTAAATAATGCGTGTTTCGTAGAAATTTAATATGAGAATCTGACAGCCTTTCTTCCTCTCATCGCATATGTGTACAACTATGCATTCAAAATACCGTAGGCTGTTTTTTGAATTGCAAAACGAGTTCTGAGATGTGGGATCCAAAACTTAACTTTCCTAGAAATTAGATTAAAATTTTAGCTTTTTTTCTTTCTTTCTTTCTTTTGAGTTTATCCTGTACAAAATTACATTATCTTCATAAGGCTCTTAAAATTATAGTAAAAGGGAATTATTAAAAGTCTTGGGGTGGGTTTTTTTCACTATCATGCTTTGGAGTGACACTGAAAGCTTCTATTTAGATAAGATTGTGATATGATGACACTGTGTGCATAAGACGGTTTTTTTTTTTTTAGGTGTAAAGACTGTTTTTGATAGAGGTTTTTAGTCTTCCACTGTCCAAGTTATTTGATTCTTGGCAATAAAGTGTATGAAATGTAAAGTTTTTTGAGCAGACTTATAGTCTGTTCACAAATATGGCTCCATCTACATTTGATAAGAAAAACAGGATGAAAAAAGGAAGAATAGTGGATGCCTAAAAACAGTTTGAAGGAGATGGAGCAGCTGAGAAAATGTGTTCAGGGCTTCGCTTCCCAGTTTTTTCTTAAGATGAAGCAGGCTGGAGGGGAAGAGGAGGAAGAGCGGCGGGAGGGGTTGTTGTTGTCTTAAAGACAAAAAGCAGTGTAAAACTAGTTTGCTAAAAATTGCTGTGCATTTCTTTTGTTTTTTAATTTGCATTGTTAAAAGTAGGCCTGTAGGCTATGGGCATGTTATATCTGCCAGTGGAAAAACTAAACAAGCTGAATGTCTTTAAGCAAGAATATTGCACTCCTTAATCTTCGTGGACCAAAAAAATGGATGAAAAATGTCATGTTTCTTGGTTTAAGAGTTTTAAGTCTGTTAATTCAAGATGTAATGAGCATGGAGTGTGGAGTCCTGGACATTTGGAGTTGAAGAGTTACTGCTTCCTAAATAAAACTAAGCGTTGTGTTTTTGCTGTTTTCCCCCCCTCCAGAGAAGCATGTCATCGCGATATTGTGAATTTGCAAGTGGAGATGATCAAACAGTTCCACATGCAGCTGGTATGTACAAAAAGCAGTGCAGGAAGGATTCACAGCTTTCATTTTTAGGAATAGACTGTCAACTACTTTAGTCAAAACCAAAAATCAGTTTTGCTCATTAAGAACCACAAGATGCCAGGTTACAGAAGGGCAAAATGTGCCTAAATATTAAAATTCTTTTTGGCTCGATAAATAAATGGACCATATGCATTGGGTAGGTATCATGAATTCCATATTTCAGATATGAAAAGATAAAGGGCAAGTAAATTCGGCAGTCCCTTGGAAAGGACCAGGAGCTGGGATATGATGGAATTAGAATTCAAGTAGAAAACTTCTTCTACCAATACAGCATGCATGCTGAAACGTGTCTGTTCATTACCTTTACCTTCTTATGCATCTTTATTCTTTTGGTCTCCATTAAAAAGACCGAGCAATTTAGTGGCAACTGCATTAATAGAGTCTCTTCCTGTAGAAGTGTGAAATATGCTTTGATAAAATATTCACTAATGTATTAATGATCAAAATATTGTATGTCAGCATAACAAAATCTCACTTTTCATACCAAAAGTTTAAAGACAGCATTATCTCGCTTGCTTAATTTTCAAAAAGGTTATAAAAATGGATAAGGTAGAACTGGGGAACTTTATAGCTGCTGATTAGGGTTTTTTTTTTTCTTTTCTCTAGAATGAAATGCATGCCTTACTTGAAAGATACTCTGTAAATGAAAGCTTAGTAGCTGAAATTGAGAGATTACGAGAAGAAAACAAAAGACTGAGGACTCACTTCTGAAAGATTCACACTGCTAATTTTATTAGCATGAACTCACTACATCTTGTTGCTTATGACAGATCATCCGTCATCACTGAAACATTGTATGAAAATCTACTATCTTGAACATGAATCTTTTCTTCTAAATAAATGGTGTAAGATACTATATTTAATTCTAAAATTTGTCATAGATAAATAATGTATAAAAATGTTCACATATTCACGGTAACCACCTTGAAATACATCCATCTAACAGAAAAAACTAAAAGGATAAATACATTACCAGAGTTTTAGCTATGTGAAGTGCCTTTTTATAAACAAAATGAATGAGGACAAATGCATCTTTCATAAGACTTTTTGAGAAACCTGTTTTCCTATTTGCTTCTTTATTTTACTATTGTCACAAACAATCATTTTAGCTTGCCTTTCAGATACTTTCGGAGAATAATTGGGGAGAAAGCTCATCTTCTGTATGACAATAACTTTGTTTGTAAGGAGCTGGAAACTACATAACTCTATCCAGCTGGCAACTCTTCTATCCTGAGTAAAACTAGAGTTCAGAAATATTCCTGGATTCAGTGCCATTACCTTGCTTATTTTCATAACTCTGAAATGTACTTGTCTGCATGAGCTTTGTTCCTGAAAATGCAATCCTCAACCACAGGATGAAATTTTTTTACAACTTTAGTTGTGAAACTAGATTTCTTTTATTTTCATATATTTGAATATTTTCATAACTTGCCCAAGTATGAATGTAGCTTTAGACTTCAAAATGTAAGTAAACGCAGCCATTAATAATATATTATTGTGTAAATGGGGTCTTTCCGACTTAAGGATCTTTTTCTTCTCCCTCGTTCCTTTGCATTCCTGGTGGTCAGAACTTTGCATATCAGCATTTTGTTGATTTCTGACGCTTGCTGTTTTAGCAAGGTCGTAGCCTTTCCCTTAGATGAGCCGCGTACCAAATCCAGCTCTTCTCAGCTGTATGCTTAACACAGCAAGTGATGCTGAGGAGGAATCTTGAGCCCAGGAGCGCAGTGCTGCCAGACAGGTATGTTCCTGTTTGTGAAGCAGCGGTCACTATGAAGTCCTGACTCTGCTGAAGTCCATAGGTGGTTTCGAGTGCCCTTTAGTAGTGCCAAGAGATTATCCAGACTCCAAATGAAAATTCTCTAGAAGGCCTCTGCTACAAGTGCTTCTTGGAATTAAATTCTTCTGGGGGCCTCTTAATTTTCCCACTAATATTTGCCCTCCCCCCCCCCCCAAACAAATAATTATTAAAAATTGAAAAGGCTGGAAGCATAACTGAGTTAATTAGGTACAGCTAATGTTTAAATGCATCATGGCACTCTTCCACTAAATGGCAAAGCCATAGTATATAGTGTAACTTATTTGAAATATTGTAAAACTGCAGCATAACTATTTGTTGAAAACTACCTTTTCTATCTTTCCTGTAACTTTTTTTAAAGAAAACGATTGATACTTTATTTTTCTAAATGCCAATCAATGACAAATACTATTCTTGTATCAAAATGAGAATGTTCATGTTCTCTTCAATATTGCAAACAGGATTTAAAATGACTGCTTTCATAAGCTTTTTAAAAATATTTCTATATAATGTATAACTGGGATGAAAGGAAGCCACGTAAGCCAAAATTATTTTTAATAGCTTAACAAAGTGTAGAGAACACTTTTGTGAGTTTGTGAGGTGTGTTAAGTTGAACTGACACATTATTAACCACAGTTCTTCAAGACCATAGTATCTGAACGTAGTAGAAGTATCTCACAGTTCTTTAACATGTTTTGCAATGTTAACAAAGTAACTTTGCATATTTGAATCTCTTGGTTTGTTCCCCAAGTGCTCTTCCTAGTATACCCAGATTACAGCAGGGAATTAGACAAGTATCTTGGGTATTTGGCTTGTAGATAACTTTTCTTGATTCACAACTCTCTGATATACTCCCAACTGTCTGATGTACTCCTTAGCTCCTAAGTGGAGGATATTATAGCAAGAATGATCCCCATATCTCGGGATTGCTGTAGCACAAGTGATCATATACTGTGTGATATGCTACACAGACACAATATGCTATGCTAGAGGTATGTCTTGCCTGATACACAAATCTGATTTGTATGTAAAATAAAGTTTGTTTTAACCTTTCTGAACAAAATGCTGTGGTCACCTCTTCTTTACTGAGAATAAGCTATATTGTAGTTGTGCTACATCATAGCAGGCTCTTAGAGCCAAAGAATTTGGAGATCTCTCTAGACTTCTTTTTTATAGCACTCTTTGTTGCCCCTGTTATTTCTACCTAGAGCATCAGATCCTTTTCACAGATGTGTTTCCATTGCCTCATGCTTTTGGAGTAAAGAACAGATGTACATTTTCTTCAAAGTTGGAAATTGCTGCAGTCATGCCTGAAATAATGTTCACAGCTAAAAATAATTATTAAAGCAGAGGTTTGTATGCAGGAATAATTTTGTCAGCTAATATACTGGTGAGGAGGTGGTCATAGAAGCTGTATCTTCCTACTTTGATGATGAATTGGGTAATTGTTCACTGCCCCTTCTATATACAAGGATCCACGATATCTATACGGTGTCTATACAAGGATATATGCCCTCTATCCAGGGGCAGATGAAGAAGAAGAAAATGCTTCACAGAGTGCATCCCTACACACTACCACGCATGCTGAAAGTTCAGAGGAAAAACTGTCAATTTGTCAACTCTTATCCAGATACACAGCTACCGTGTATGATTTGGGACGTTTCTCCTACTGCTGCATGCTGAAGACTGTCAGCTGAAGTAGCCCTGCATGCTTGCCCATCAGCACCCTGGTGCCTGGATGATTGTTACAGGCCCATGTCAAGAGTTGAACATTTTGTTCGGGCCTCATGGAAATTTTTATGTTACTTTGTGCAGAGCATCTGAGGGATACAGGTTAATGAATTCTTAAATAGCGACCCGTGGAAAGAATTTTGTGCTTTTCCTCTAGCATCCACTACCAGGCATTGCTATGATAAGATACCACAGTGAGAGGCAGGAAGAAAAATTGTGGGTTTTTTGTGATAAACTGGACAACTAGGTGCAAGCCGTGTTGCAGACAGGAAATAGACCCTTTTCTCTTACCCTGAAGTTACAGGCTCATAGGTGGAATTTCCATTTCTTCCTGTTGAAATTAGCCTACAGGTGGAAAAAGTAACATTTTCCAAATAAACTATCAGAAGCATTTCTGGGGCAGTGGATGTAACAACACAGTGTTGCTCTTCAAAAGCATTTGTATGTGTGTAAAGAGAGGGGAGATGAGAAGTTCTTCCTAAGGTTTACTGGTTCAGAAGGCACTTAACATTTGGTAGCAAGCTTAAACCCCTCCACTCAGTCTGCAAAAACTTCCATCTTTTTCTCTCTCCTTCTGGGTTCTGACAACCGATGAGTAGAGCAAAGGGAAGATACTTGTAGACTCTTGAAGTGTGTTCATTAATGTCAGCGGCACTTTAAATGTCCACATGTAAACTGAAGCGTAGTTTATCATGAAGATCTGGACAAACTGTATTGGGAAAAGTGGAATTGATGTAGGAACAGCTGTACCTTTGCTTCTACAGTGCCCATCCAAAAGCAGTTCCAATCTTCAAAAGCAGTTCCAATCTCCAACTCTTGTGTTCATGCTAGGGGAATATCATTCTTCTCTAGTTCTAAGCTTATAAAAATACATGGTACCTGATACAGGGGAAAAATGTTTCAGAATTCATTTTTATAAATTTGTGTTACCAGTGCACAGCATACAGAATGACTGTGTATGCAGTGAGCTTTCACTGGTGATAGTTTTGTATAATTCTGAAGTTACAGAAAGTCAGCTGTTTTCTGAAAGTAAGTTGTCTTCCCAAATTCTCAGATGGGCTGACCAAAAATAGCAAAAACAAAAACAAATGTTGTTTGAAAGTCTTGGTTAAGTCCTAGCCCTGTTTTGGGGGGCAAAAACATGAAAGTTTTTTTTTTTTTTTTTTAAAAAGACAAACTTTAAAAACCTAGATCAAATTAGCCCTCCTAGTTTCTAGTCCATGCTCAGAAGTAATTCTGGGTTTATTCTGTGGCAGTTCTCATCTCTGATCATCTTTATCAGTCAAAATTCTGAGACACCTTATTATCCAAGCCTAACTCATTAAACAGAATGATGCAAGACATATATAATGCCTTAACTGAGTGCTTTCATCTGCCAATTAATCTGTTATCCGCATGTGTTTTAAACTTCTGCTATATGCAAGTGTCTGCAGGATTTGGCCTGTAGTAATTTCATTACTGAAGACTTGTTACTGTCTAAATAAGAAAGTCAAATTTTGATCAAGTAGAGCCTGCAACCTTGCACCGCACTACACAAAACTGGCCTTAAGAAAACGGCGTGTAGTGCTGAGGCTGACCCTCCATGCTCTCCCGCAATGTGGAGAAGGATTAGCACTGTTCAAAATATTTGTGCTCCGAGTTTGCATGTCTTACCAGCTCCTTGGTCTGTGGGAAAACAACTGACTCTCGGCAGTAACAGCTGGATACCCCCTTCCTCTCCAAGGCATTTGGCCCCACTGCCAGATCCACCCTCCGAGATGGCGCACGGCACAGTCCCATCCTGCGCCGCTGCGCCAGGCTAGTTCACTGCTGCACTTCATAGGTGCTCTGTTGTGCTTAGCTGAAACTGGTAATGCAAAGGGACTTCACATGGTACGTGTGACGTGCGGGAGGCTTGCTGATATCTGCATAAGTGGCATTGCTTGTTTCCATGGTGACTTGGAAGCTCCAGAAGAGGAAAGCCAACCTAAAAAAAAAAAAAAAGACAAGAACAGGAGAGGATGCAGGGAGCTAACTGCACTTCAGTGACATATATTTGAATTGTCTGTTTTTCTTCTGAAGTGACAAAAAATCTAGATGTGATAGACAAGTGTTCCCAAGCAATGATATTAAGATTTTCCTTTTTGCCCATGCCACAGTTGACTTCTTCATGTATTTTGTTCAGTTTTGGTAATTTTTAGGGATCCTTTTTACACTAGATATTAGGAAAATAGCAGTGGTATCAGTGTGGCTGTTAACCAAGCACCACCTCTAGCTGCCGTGTAAGTTCAGTGCTACGAGTGCTCCGGTATCTATTTTGGAAGTACAGGTATGCAAGAATGAAACACACACATGGCCGTATCACCGGGACTGAACAAAATTAGCACTGTTCTTTACCTTCATAAAGTTAATATGTAGCTAGATTGAACATAGGAGAAATCAAATAATTGCTGGGGATGATACTGATCTCATGTATACTGACAAGCCAGAATGTATAGTATATATTAATTTAATTGCTTAGAGCAGTTGATTTACTTATTTAAGAAAGTGGCAGTTGTGTAACAAACTTTGTAGGAATACACAGTACATAGTAAGGGAATTTGTGGCTTGTTGGAGTTTCACTCGAGGCAATGGCCAAGGCTTTTTTACTTGCAGAAATGACAAATTCTTCACTATCTAACAGGTCATCTATGTCAAAATGTTTCACTCTGCTTAAGACTAAGAGACAGGAACATTTCAATTCTAGCCCTTAGTCATTTCTAGCCCTCAGTCTCTGTACCAAATATTTGGTTTACTTGTAACTTTTGAGTATTTATATCTCTGCATCCATAGCATCAGAGTTATCAGAAAGAGTGCTGAACAGGACCTTGGAGATGTGTCTTTCTAAAAGATTTTTTTGGAGTGCCAATTTTGATGTTGTTGGTTACCTTAATGGCTTCCTTTCTGAATGGAAAGCATTACCGATGAACAGTGCACCTTTCAGATCCATTGCACGGTGTATATATCTTGCCCTTCTTTTCCAGGAATTGAAGCTGGGCTCTGGCAACCAGCCTGTCCTTGCTGAGCACAGCATTATTAGAAAGAAAGGGGGAGAGACAGACTTATTTGATGACCAAGCAATTAACCTGCTTCACCTGCTAATCCACTTTGAAGACGAGGACCTTGAAGTTGCAATTGAGGAGAAAATCTTAACTACCAGTGCAAAAGCTCCTCTCAATTGACCTGCTTAGAAAAATCCTTTTAATGTCTCCCTTACACTGGAGGTCAGCTGTTTCATATTTTTCTAAACCAAAGCTTCTTTTTTGGCCTTCGCTTTTCCTAGTAAATTGCTAAGCAGTAACGTAGCCTAGGGATGACAAAGCTTGGCTAATAGCAGATAGTTCCAGGTGCAGAGGAAAAAGATGGAGACATTTCTTCTCACTGTTGTTGTGTGTTAAGTGCATCTCGGAATAAAAGCAGCTCTCAAAGGATTTACAGCCCTTGCCACAGACTGAGTCACCGCATTGAGGATTCGATAATAGGAGTCCTCCAGGTCCTTGAAATGCTTCTTTCAGTGAGCATCCACTCCATCACACCAAGGCTAAGCGCAAACAAACTTTTCTACCCATATGCTTATCTCAGCCACCTGTTGGGTCTTTCTGAAAACGCTACAAGTTCCAGGAGAAAAAGCTATTGTTAATACCTCAGCCCGAGGCATCAAAGAATCCTCCCTAAGGGCAAAACAGCTGCAGTAGAAACACTTTGGAGGACTTGCCAGAGGAGTTTTTTAATAGAAGTAAATGAAGGTCCAGGAAGCTGTGTGATGAGAACAGATGCCATCAAGGTGGGGGCATGGCCATAGCTAAACATGCCAGAGAAGGGGATGAGTGGGGTTGCCTCTCAAGAGGAACGCGGCAGTGAGGAGGATGCCGGGCAGCCAGGATGGCCACAGCCACTCGCGTGGGCTGCGTAGCATTTCGCCCTGCCCCATGTCCCCGAGCCTAGCACGGGTCCTTCCTCCCGCGCTGGGGCGGCGGCTCAAGGCCGCCCCGGGGCGGTGGCGAGGGGCTGCGCGGGGCGCCGCCCAACGGCCGCGGCGCGAGCCGTTAGGGCCGTTAGGGGCCGCGCGGCTGCGCCGAGCCTGAGGCGGCGGGGGCGGGCGGCGCTGCCCGCAGCGAGGCCGCTTGGCCGGTGGGCAGGGGCGCGATGGCGATGGCCGTGCTGCCCTCGCGCCTCCTTTTTGTGTGTTTTCTAATCTCTCCTCCCTGAAAGGTGCGATTTCTGTTTAGCAATTGGCACGTAGGGATTCTCAATAAATACTTAAAAGGAGCCCTTAAGTGCCTAGCGCCACGCATTTTGCGCACCTTTCCACCTTCACTCCCATAAAAAAGTCTGCATGAAAGATGGGCCTTTTGATTTAAAGGTGTTTCATACAGCCTTCCAAATTCCTGCCTTTATTTATTTATTTTTAATATGGTACTGTTAATACCTTATAAGCCCTGCAGAGGGCAGAGCTGTCTTTTTTATTCTTGCCACTTTGTACCATAGCAAATTTGTGGTTACCAGGTTATTTAGTAACTTCAGACTTAACATTGACCCACCGAAAAACTTGAATGGTTAACTCAAAAACAAAATAATCTGAATTATGCAATTCACAGCTTTGGTCTTGTATAGCTACTTAAGTCATATGTGAAGAAACCTCTTTAAAAGACTATTTTTCATTGCTGTACTTTACACTGAAAAGAGGTAAAATAATTTTGATTTCATGTTGGAGTTATGTGAAGCAATATTTACAGCAATAAATGCATTTTAAAGAGCTTTATTGATTTGGGGTTTTTTGGGAGGGAGGAACTGTTGTTGGTAATCTAATATAAGAAGTATTCAGCAGAAAATATGTTGGTCTTCAGGGATGGAAAGAAGAAGCGAAAAAAGAAATAGGATACTACAGGATGGTTTCTCCTTGTCTTGGCTCATTTCTCTCCACTGTGAAAATAGTAAGCTACCTAGAGCTAAGAACAAGAGAGGACGGAAAAATCTGAGGCAGTTCAAGCCATTTTATTGAGTATTTTTAAATTCTGTGATAGAGAGACAGTCCTTTTCTAACCCAGAGAATATTGTGGGTGGGTTTTTTGTTTGTTTGTTTGTTTTTGGCAGGGGGGGCAGCAAGAGAGACAGAAAATGACCCTCTAACCAAGGGCTGGCTGCTCTCTCAGGTTGTGGGCTGCCCTACTTCAAGAAGCCGCTGCAGTGGAACTCCTGCAGGATAAACCCAAAGATTAGTCAAAATTTTCGTATTTCCAAATCTGACAGAGCAGGGGCTAGAAGTAAAAGTCTCCTTGTTCTTAGTAAATGCTGCATTTGTCGCAAGTCTTTGGTAACTGATGAATGCATTGTCATTCACCAGAAAAGTAATTTTATGCCTTAAAATAGACATAGGATGGGAAAACTATTACCTGCTTAACTCAAGGTCTGACAACTGTACAAGAATAGCCCTTCCTGTTAATGCTGTAACTATGCTACATGAGGGAAAATGCTAGATGCATAACTGAGGGCTGTATCAGCGTGCATAGGGCTGCACTGTCCCACGGGTTGAGGTCTCTGCGAGGTTTTGTCCTTCTTTTTAAAGGAAGGGCTTTGACCTGGGTTTTGAGGGGATCTGAACAGAGTGCCTCACCACTCAAAAAGGAAGAGTCTTGCTCACAGGACCTACGCTCTCTTGATTGCCATCGTTCTGTGACAAATACAAGCACATTATTTTCACGTTGGTTTTCGTCCTCGTTTGGTGAACGAGCTCAGTCGACAACAAGTCTATTTAGTGGCTTCCAAAGCTTGGACATAGCTTTTGACACTAGGCCCCACGCTGCCAGAATTTTAGTTGTTCATGCACCTAGCAGCAGAGAACAGGGAGGCTTCAGGTGCTTAAGGGGCCTGGGTAGCAGCTTTAGCGTTTACATTTGGACCCAGATCCTTAAAGGGTCATTTTAGATATCTAACAGTCTTAGAGCTTTAGGATAGGTTCACACTTTCGCTTTGCCTTTACTCATTGAAAATTCAGGTCAAGCTACTTTTTATGGATTAAAGTAGTTACCAAAAAAAAGCAACAACAACAAAAAATCTATATAAGCAATAGTGAGAATAAGGCCAGGTGGCCTTAAAGCTAATTATGCAGGGTGAGAAATTGCAATCCAAATTGCTATATTTGACCAGAATTTAATATATCTGCACGATTCTGAGCTATTTCTAACAGCTCATTTATATCTTGTAACAATAACCATAATTAATACAAGGAAAGCAAATAGAAGTGAAGGCAATGGCATATTTTTGAATACTTTGTATCTCTGATTTCCCCTCTCTTAGGCTTCAGTGCTTATTAGAGCACAGCTGAACATGACCTCAGAGTTGAGTCACCTTTTTCTTGTTTCCTGCAGTTTCAACTTGATTAGATTTTTCTCTCAAGGTTGGGTTGGTGTGTGAAACAGATGTGTGCAGGAAAGGAGAGTAAGCTTATGTTCAGTTCTGAATACAGTGGAAACAATGCGGTCGTTCAGATTTCTTAGCAGAAATGAGTTGCATGTCTTTGTGCATGCTGTAGGGAAGACTGTTTTCTAAGGTGGTCTTAGTTTTGGTAGCATCTAACTGTGGAAGGTGCTGCAGTCAAACAGTGAAAAATATCCCAATAGGTGGTATAGATTTCACAAAGAGCTTTAACTTACCTAAGAGCTCTCTTTTTTTTTTTTTTTTTCTTTTTTTTTAGAGAGAGAGAGACTTTTGAACTAAGCTCAGTGAAGACAGGCCAAAGGAAGGGACAGCATACCTGGGTCATGTGTTGAAGATCTTTAGCTGCTGAACCTTTGAGTTGCTTGTCTGCCCAGTAGAAGCTGTTTGGGGATGTTGAGTTCATGGTTGTATCGATCACAACTGTGGCACAAGGAGGAGTTTAGTTGGTGCTTCCAGGCGTTACAGAGGACTCAGGAGAAACGTGTGGGGATGTGTTTCCTCCATCTGTGTATAGCAGGGCTCGTTTGCCAGAGACACTGGCTTGACTGTTGGCCTTCTGAGCCCCCTCTACAGGCAGTGAATAGACACTGCCCTATGGGGCAAATGAAAATGTAGTTCTCTGGGGAATGTTTCCCTCAGGTGCAGGTATTACTAGAAGTTCAGGTAGATAATTCCGGTGCTTGAAGTTGGGTAGTATGTATTCAACCTCTCCTTCATCTGTTGTCAGTCGTGTCTTGGTTTATTTCAGGTTTGCTACCTGTCTCAAGCATTTCTGTTTAGTAATATGCTCAAATGATTGAGAACAGGCGGAAAACAGAATGTCTGAAGTCATAAAAAGTGATTTTTCATATACCTGAAGGACCTTTTTTTTTCTGATTCTCCCCTACATTCTGTGGACTGGTTTTCATTTATTTGTTAATGATGATGGAAGTTACTTATTAAAACAGAAACAAGAAGACACTCATATTTCAAATGAAATAAAGCAGAAGCAATGATTCAGGGTTCATGTACTTTAATAATGTTGATTAAGGCCGTGTACATGCATATTTCATCACAAGCCATTCTGAATAGTTATTTTTAAAGCCATTTTTCCTCTTGCTAGCTTCTTTATGATGGCTTTTATTCTTCTATCACTGGGCTCATGTTTAGCTTCTTCTTTATTTCTAAAGAGTACAGTGCTATCCTGTTTTCTTGAAGAAAAGCAGTGTATTTCTGACTAATAAGTTGAAATAAAGCAATGAAGAACCCGTGTCACAAACATTCATAAAAGTCAGATTTATCAGCTGGGAACAGAGGTACTGCTGCTTTACTCAGTGTTTCTGAATTGTTACTGGTTAAGTCCTGGCCTCAGCTCTGCAGTTTCTGTGCATTAATATCCTGTTGCTAAGTACGGTGCATCAGGAAGACCCAAGAAATGTTACTGTGATTAATTATTGTAGTTGCCACCACCCCAGAAGGAAGGTTTGCCTTAGTTCTGTTGGACAGAGGTTTGCTTGTGCTATGAAGTCTTTACTTTCATATTTATTCTATTTAAACACAGTATAGTCAAGGATGTTTCACACTGCATGTAAATGACTTTCTGTTTTTGCTTTTAAACAGTTGGCTGAGGGGATACGGTGTTTTGTGACAAGGACTTCTTTTTGTGCCAAGTTCAGTGATGCTCTTTTTTATATTTAAAAGCCAAAACAGCATCCTCTCTACTTTTGGTAGTTTGCAATTAGAAACTTGGATTTTGTTTACTGTGCCTCTTTTGCTATGATACAGAAAAGAATGGCATCTTTACCTTCACTTATTTGTCTCCTCATTTCTTTTTCTTTTATTTATTTTGCTATGTAATGGAGGATCAAGATTAAAACAAGACCATTTCTTAATGTTAAGACTCTCCAGAGCTGTCAGAAATAACTAACAATTAATATGTAGCATTTTAATGCTTGTTTGGGGTTGTGAGTCACACTGATGCTTGTAGCATGAATTTGAAGCACCAGCTTCAGGTTTGAAGAACCACAAGGGAGATCTTAAGTGGGTGAAATCCGTGAGGAAGTGGCAAATAAAACAAGCCTGAATGCTAATGGATGTTTATGATGAGAGAATTAAACTGAGTAATCTGAGGAGGTGTCGACGCAGAGGGAGATAAAAACAAAGCCAAATGGTATGGTTAAGACCATATGTGAAGGTTAATTAATATTTGGTTTGAAATGGATTACAAAAGAAAAAAGGAAAAGTCCGAGATATATCCATGGTTACAATCAACAGTAAAGCATCTAACCTGTAGCTGAGGCAGGGTAGAATATGAGCCTAGTAGCTAGTCACTTTTGCAGCAAACTAGAAACCATCTAGGACTTCTAACTGAAAAGCAAGATAATCACAGGGAGGACTGCAGTATGTAAATGGATATCTGATACTTATTTGATTAGCTGTTGCCTTTGAATTGTGTTTATCATATCCTTTCCAAATATTCTGCGAAGACATTGTTTTTTTATTGTGACACTACTTAATTATATTTCTAAATTTTGGAAGAGGAACTCTATGAAATCCAAGCTTTTTCCAGTTGAACGAAGGAGAGTGAACACTTTAGCAATTTGGAATTTAGTTTGAAAAATGTAACCAGTCTTCCTAAGAAGTTCATCAGGGAATTAAATTGATTAAGACTTTTTCTTTTGTTCCCCACTGCATAGGGTTCGGAATTGACCTGATTAGAGGAACAGTGCTTAATGTATAAGACCCTGTCTCCAGAGCAAGGAGGATGATATTGGGCTGGATTTTATTTGGTTCATGGCAGTGATTGTCGCCAGGTGAGAGAGCAACAAACATGTTTTGTTTCTGAATTCAAGCTTATGATTTGGTGAAGTCCCATGTTTAAAAAGAAGTTTCTCTAGCAGTTTCCACTGTGAACAAAAATGTAATGTCTTGTATGCGCAAAGAAACCTGCCAAGATCTGTTGCTGCATCCTCCTGCAGTTCTCCTGCCTCAGGACTCACGTGATCCCTGAGCTGAATCTAGCATGAGAGAGATAAAAAGTATGAAAGTGGTAGGTAATTAGGTGTTTAGTTGATTCATATTGCTTCATTTATATAACTTCAATCCCATTTGCAGATATTATAGTTAAATGCAGAATGAAAGAGGCATTGTAGGCCTGTATCTGTGAAACATGAATTAATTCTAGCAATGTAGAGAACATGGGAGATTTTTGTACTGTTTTTATGAGTGTTATATATGCCTCAGTTTAATTGCTTGATGTTATTCTGCCAAAGTGCATGAAATTAAATAAAAGGAAGCTGTTGCAAGGGAACAAACAGGAAATGAAATAGTAAGTAGGATAAGATGGCTCTAAAGAAAATAGCAAGGGACCTTGTAGTAATAGCTGAGAAGTTATTAGATGTGAGAGCCCACCTGTGTGCTCCAGAAGCCTTAATTTTTCTTGCAACCTTGTAAAGCTGCATCATGAGGAGGCGCCGAGGTGAAAAAGGCTGCCTCCATGAGCAGCTGGGGCTGGAGGAGAGCCTTGCAGAGTGGAATACGGAATTCCTCTTATACCTCTTCCTTCTCTCCTTTTGAACTCCTGTATCCCAAAAAGTCTGGATTGGGACATAACCACATCAAAGATACAAGTCTTTGTGAATTCCTGAGATGATGAAGCCCGGTGTCCCATAGTTTTGTTCTCTATCAACCCAAGTTTGTCACTGATACCAGCCCTGCTCCACATCTTCTACAGCCTTCTACCTCCTGGTTTCCCCCGATTTCCCCCATCACTACCTGCAGTTTCCCTACAAAAGTCTTCTGCTGTACTCCGCTCTTTCCCCATGCACCCTTCCACCCCTGTGTTACAGATGTCTGAAACCAAAAGTGAGGCTTAACATTTGTTAGAGGGGCACAAAAAACGGCAGACTGCCTGTTTAGTTACCGACATTTTACTTCAGTGCAGGAGGAAGGCCTTGTTTGTCCAGCTTAGCCTGTGGCCAAGCACCTTGTGCTGTGCAGTCATCAGCGGCCATGAAGACTGGCTGGGTTCACTCACGTGCAAGGTGCAGAGGCCGCTATCAGCATCAGAGCGTCCTAAGCTGCTCCTTTGGGCTCTGATTCACCTCTACGCTTCCTATCAAAACCAGAAGCGCTAGCGTAGGGGAGCTGCCACCTCTCCTAATGTTGTACTGTGCAACTCTGGTCAAGTTTATTCTGGAATATTCCCTCCAGATCCTTCCAAAGTGTACGTGTCGTGGTTTGGTTAAAGCATGTTTAGCATGTTACTGGTGCTTAGAAGGCTTGGTGCCAGACCGATGTTCACTTTTGTTCGGCTCTCTCAATGCATCTGTATGTTAAGCCTTATATTTACATCTTAGCCAATGTGTCCCCGTTTTTTTTTTTAACACAAAAGAGTTAGCATTTCTGGAGACTGCAGCTTCTACAGGAGACGATGGAACTGCTATTTCTGTTCTGTAAGCCTCTCATTTGTGTTTTCTGGAAAATCGCAAGTGGCTCTTGGTGCTGATCATCTTTTTCCTACCAATTTCATTTGAACCAGCAGATAATCCTTCCTAAGTTTATTTAAGGTTTTACTTTTGTTTTGGAAAAGGCTGTTTATGAAGTTTTCCTAGTTCTAAGTCGTCTCTGGTATCTCTACTAGAGTACACATTTTTTGCTCTATATGTATTCTACCTGTTGGAGTATTTAATATGGACCCAAGGCATCAAAAATACTTTGTTCATTGAACTGTAAGATGAGAGAGGGGATTTATGCAAGTTCTGAAGTCTTTGAAAGCTACGTGCCAGTGATAAAACCCTGAAAGGTTACATGTCATCTCTGTTTAATTACGCATCTGATGTGCCATGCTCTCTGCGCAAGCAAGAATATGCTTCATCCCAGGGTAGCTGGGAGCTCAAATGGACTTTCCCGAGCAGTTCCCTTTGCAAGGCTGAGGCTGAAGTGTGTCCCAAAGCACGAGTGGGAGCTTCTCTCCCCAAGGCACCAGGTGACTGCCGCTGCTCTTGCTTCTGCAGCGTAGAAGTTGTGTTGTTGAATGCAGAAGAAGGAAGAGACGGTCAGGAGTTAGAGAGGAAGAGAGGAGACAAGATGATCCAGATTTCGATGTGGCCTCTGGTGACTCAGGGAAAGGAAGGGAGATTGCCTGGGAAGACTTGGCTGGGAGTTGCTGTGGCTGAGTGGGGATGTGTCGAGGGTGAGTTGAGAATTGCTAAATGCATAAGCTCTGCAAAAAAAGTCAGGAGAAAGAATAACTGGTGGAAGAGGGGGAATCACTTAGGATGTTCCCTATGCAGAGAGAGGATTTGGACTGTTAGCCCTCTCAAGTGCTGAAAGGAAGATCATTTGGGACAGCGTAATGTAGGTGCTAATGTCTGTTTTGTAGTTTTTCCTTGCAAGTGAAGGATGAGTGGTCAAAGCTGAGAACCTGTGTGGCCTAAGGTTGAATGTTGAATTCTCCAGCTCCTTGGCATTTGCTGTGCGGTATGGGCCGTTTCTGAACCTCTTTCTTAGGCTGTGAGCTCCTATCCCTCCCTGCTTAGAGAGAGCAGCTGCAAGAGAGACAAATGGATCCCTGTGAGGCTTAAATTCTGCCTTTGGAGCAGGGGTTCAACACCAGATTTTGCACAGTGATTTCTATTTGTCTGCATAACATGGGAGCTGCTACTGCATTTGTAGTCTGAGCTCTGTCACACAGAGATAAGTGTCTATTGGCAGTGAAATGGAGAGAGTGTTTACACTTTTGTCTAGTAAAATGTTCATTGTGTGCCTTATTCTAGCTCTGATTATATACATTCTTTTTACTCTATTCTTGTGTTGTTTTGGGAAAGCGTGCTGTTATTAGTAAACATGCACTGGAGACACCATTTTACTAGGATGAATATAATCCTAAACAAGAACATTTAAAGTAGAGATTATTCTTGAGGGCGTTTGTGTATTTTTTTTCAGAGGATTTTGATTAACATTTTGGTCTATGGATTTTGTAGTTTGGGTTTTATTAGTTCCACACAGAAGGCAACAAATACAATTTGTGTGATATTAAAGCTTTAGCTAGTCGAAATGCCAGATGAGCTGCCACATAAGACAACAGTTTCACTGATGTGACTGGTGAATCATGCAAAACTATTAAATTCCCCAAACCACATCATTTCTAAGAATGCTTGCTAAAGCCTTGAGGCTTTGTTGGGCCTTCTGTTAGGAAGCATGTGTATATCTAAAAAGTCACAGTCCCTGTCCTGGAGGGTTTGTCATCTGCATTGAGGAAAGGCACAGCAAGTAAGTGACTTGTACCCGTAGAGGGAAAAAGAGAGGAGATCATATAATAGCATGGTTAGATAATTATCTGTGATAGGCAGGCACCAAGCTCAGTCATCAGCCTATGCTGGCGAGCATATCATATATTCCTGTATGGGTGAAGCTTCTCCTTGAAAACAATGTAATTTCTTCTCGAGCCAGTTATATGGCTGTTCCTCATAAATTTTAGTAGAAAGCTGCTCTAGAACTAACCTTTTTAGCAGTTAGCTCTCTTGTAGTTTTGGATTTAATTCATGCCTCTATTAATAAATACCTGCATATTCTCTCTGTTCTCTAGTTTAAATAACTGCTCTTTTTCATTTTGGGCTTAGATAAATTGCGGTCTTTCATATGACAAAGCAATGCTTTTACCTCTTGAATGTGTTTTACAGCAAACTTGTTGCAGTAAATGCCCTTCTATAGACATACCTGAAATACTTTTCAACTTGCTAGTTTATAAACTGTTACCAGCTGTACTGTAAAGGTCAGAGCAAGGTAACCAGTGCTGAAGCAGTTTTTTAGGTGGATTTTGCGATTTGTTCTGTGCTGGAGTGGCTATACTACTAGCTGCTCCCAGGCTTTTGAGGTAGCTAAAAAGTACTTATTTTTCAATCTTTTTTTTCCTGAAATAAACTCCAATGTTCATGTGGTTATCCCAGGAGTTCTCTGCACTTGCCTGAGTTTGTTTTCCCACAGTGGGGTGACCGTTTGCACTTCCATAATTAAAGCATTCCCTGTGCCTGGATGGTGGTGGTCATGTCATCTTATGCTACCTGTGATAAACGCTGTGGGCTTTTTTTCCACTTATTGGTGTTTGTTTCCACTTGTTGGTGTTTGTTTCATGACCTGTGACATTAAAAAACCTGAGGGTCCCAACCTTCTGGAGAGTGGCAGGAGGTTGCGTCTTTCTTGAGAGCTACAGACAGGCCTATGGAGGGGAGCTTCTTTTTGAGTTGGGAACTGGTAACTGAAGCAGTAGGAGGCTGCAATGGGGAACAGGTTTTTATTTCTGTTGTTTTCCCTAGTCAGTTTGAGTTTCCACTTTTTGTTCTGATAAAACCTATTTTTTTTCTGAGCTTAAAACTTCTGGTTTTCTTCAGGAAACTCATTACTGCGAGATCTGCCCCAAAGCACTGGGCAACTTCTTCATATCCCTCCTCCAAAACAGTTCTCAGAGCACTGTCACTGGCGTTCTCACGCTTACACTTGCCTCTTCCTGTGACTGCACAGTGCGGACACCTTGCAGTCATCTTAAACGGTAGCAGTTCTCACAGGCGTTGCATCTCATGCTGTCCACCTCTTCATCTTGTGTCCATCGCCATGCTTGGCATCTTTTACGATGCTCAGTTACATGTCCTTGAAGACCAGTCTGAAGGAACGTCATTAGTAAATTGCTTCCTGCCTTGTCCTTTCCAGTTATTGCTGTTTCCCCTTTAGTTAGTTTATCAGATTTCTCCTTTTTATACTATTTCTGACTTTTCTTTCCCAGTTTAGCCTATTTAGTGCTTTGGCAAATGATTTATTAAAATCTAGGTGAGTTGCATTTACAGCCTTTTTGTGTGCGTGTGTGAGGAAAAACTGGATAGATTTTTGATGAGTGTGACATGATCTGTCTTCTGTAATTCATTTTATCTGCTTTTGTTTTTCCATTCTTTTCTGAAGATTTGTATGAAAGTCTTGTGTGCTATTTATAAGTGACTGATGTGTCTGTATTGTCAAAATGACTTTTTCCCTCTGTCTCTTCTCTGAAGTATAGGCATCATGTTTGGTTTTCTTTAGTCATATGATCGTCCCTCATTTGATGGATTTATTTAATATCCATGCAATTTCATGAACCAGTTCTTTCAGTGTTCTGTGAATAATGAAGATTATTTTCCCCCCAGACCTGAGTGCAATAAGATCTTTGGATTTTGCTTCCATCTCAGTTATTTTTATCTCTGAGAACTCTGTCAGGCCTTTGGTCCCCTGTTCAACATTGTGGTTCTTTTTTTTTTTTTTCTTTTGAATATAATGGAAGTGTGAGTTTATTTTGGGAACTATGACTACATTTCAGGTAAGCTCTATCCCACTGCTCTCATTTTTATTTTTTTCATTTTCTGTTTTAGCATGGCTAGAAGACCTTCTCATATTCTATGTGTATATTCTCTTTACAGTCTCTGGTTCAGTTTTAGCAGTATGGCCATCATTTCTATCTGCTGAACTCTGAGGACAGAGGTGCTTATGAGCTTTAGGGTAGCAGAAGTAGTTCAGCACTTATCTTCCATGTGCAAGTTTTCTTCTAACTTTTCCCCTTCTCTTGAAGTAAGTACTCTATTGAGCTTGGAATCTTCTCTTACAAATCCTTCCTTTGGGTTGAGGCTTGTTTAATAGCTCTGGCACTCCTGACTCAAAAGAAATCTAACTTCTTCACTGTGCACGTGGCATAGAGGGCCTCAACTTTTTTAATGCGTTCATGGAAGTGAAGGAAATGATTGTGGGAGAGAAGGCAGATGATGAAGGCTGTCTTGAAAATAATGAATAAGGTGAGGAGAGTGTGTGTGTGACCCTCTCTACAAAGTGCTATGGACCGCAGACAGAACGCTGTAGGCTTTCTTTAGCATTGGGTCCCTGGTGACCTAGTGAGGAAAGGGGCTTAGCTCAGTGTAGATAAACCTTTATATTTCTGAAATATGGCAGTGCAACTTTGCTGGTGGAGCAGATCACAAAGTAAGGAAGAGTTTGATTGGATTGATCTTTCTTTCTCTTTTTTTTCTTTTTAGACTGATAAGTCTAGAAATTAGAGCCTTTGTATACTTTTGATAAGTCAGTTTTGTTTTTTGCACATGAAGTTTCTTCAGGGAAAAAAAGAAAAGAATGATCTCATCTTGGAGTGGATAAAGAAGCACTTTTTCAATAATTTTGGTTGTCTGCATTTGTTCTATGCTAAAAACGTATCTATATGATGAGTCCTGAATTAATCTATACTGTGCCAGTCTAATTTTGTGTGCACAGTTCATGGATCATTTTTACCTTCTGCAAGAAAACTAAAACTGCAAAGCAGTGAGGAGATTTTTTTTTCCTGAGGAAATGCAGAAATTAAGAAATCACCTCGCTTAAAAGGGCACAGAAACAATTCCAGGTTGGATGCTACAGTCAGTAGCTGTGCAGGGGTCTCTGTCTGCAGCTGGCATTGAAGAGCCGCGGGGTTTGGTAGCTCTGCGGCTGCGCTGTTCAGACTAAACTATGCCATGCCCAGAGTCAGCTCAGAAGTGCAGCCATTTCTAGACCTTCTCTGACTTCCTAAGTCCTCATGTGACTCCCTGTGAAGGGCCATTTGGGTTTCCAGAGAGTTTATCAGGTTGGAGTCACCACCAGACCTGATACAAAGCCAGGCTTTCATACTGGGCTAATTGCAAGTTAACTGGCCTTCCCAGAGTTGGAGTGCTGAAGAACGTAGCCTGGATCCACCTTTGCAGGTGTCAGTGTTGCCTTGACTGGATCAAGCCAGAGCTGGAGAGGAGACTTTATAAACCTGAGCTAGCTTTTCCTCGCACTGCAGGTATGATCTGCTTTCTTGCTTCTTTTGAGAAAGTAAATCTAAGCAGTTCCCAGTATTTCAGGGACGCTGTGCCCCTTAACGGTACCCTGGATCTGTCACTCCTCTAGTTCACACTAGATGAACACTCCAGTGTTCCACATGTGAATATTATTGTGGTAAATGTGGGTATGAAGAAGGTAATCTATGGATGCAAAATGATTGCAAATACTTCTCTGTTTGTTGGTCCAAACATGGTCTCAACATGGAGTGCATACTTGAGGTACACCCCTTCAAACATGAGTTCAAGCCCTTGTTATATTGACAGAAGGAAAAAGAAATTTACTCCACCTAGTTTGAGTTTCAGCCACTGTGTTTAGCCAATCTATAGAATAGTTCAATAAACACTACTAATGCTCATTTTCTGGCATGGCACTGGATTTGACAAAATCTTGCTGAGAAGTTCTGCAGTTAACTCTGAGCTGGAAAGGATGAGCAGCAAAGTTTGTTCTGTTTAATGAAAGAAAAATCAACAGCAGGATGCAGAACTTAATGTTTTGCAATTCTGAAGTTTTAAGCTATGGTAACAAATTAGAAAATCAAATTACAGACTACTTGGTTTTCAAAAAAAATATGGAAAGATTGTACTGTGGGATATTATGCTTTCCTTTTCCTTTGAGAGTCACCTTCATATACAAAATCTTTAACTGATGAATAAGAAACTGTCAAATTATATTTATATGTATGTAAGAATTTCAGTTCTCTTTTTAGTTTTGTTTACTGGAGGCTGGCCTCCTTTACAAGAAACTATATCTGTGTGACAATGACGAATATGGTGACCATTTGCTTGTATATGTATGCCCCTATTTTAAAGCCATGAGCTTGAATGTTTTAGCTTTATTATTAAAATGTAGAATTAGATTCAGGCTTAAGTAGGTAACACACAGAGCCTGAAGGAAATGGAAATATCTTACAATATATTAGTATAGAACCTGTGTTTTCAAACTGTTTGTTTTCAACCTGATTAACTCTTAGTGTAAATCTCTGTCCTCTAATGCTTAGATTGCCAGAGACCACAGGGATTATCTCTTTCCATTGTAATTAAACCAGAAAGGGACATTTTAATGTTGCATCTCTGAATGCTCATCTTCAAACAAACAAAAAAAAAATTAAAGAGCACTGCTATTTTTATAAGGGCTCTAATTCTGGCATTAAAGATAGCCTGCTACAGAGGGAAATAAAAGAAAGGAGAAAGTCCACAGTGTGAATGGTGTTGCTTGGAGGTGGTGATACTGTGAAACAAGCGAGGCTCTGGGGTGCCAGCTTTTTAATGGACTCAGTGTTGGAGTCATAACATGTTTATGAAAGCAAAGTGACTTTGCTGGAAGGATACTTGATGTTAGTAGCAGGTGATTTTTTTTTAATTGTTTTGTTTTTACCAAAGACATGTGAAATGCATCATGGTAGTCTAATTGGTATGATCATCTTTCAACTTCAGATGTAAATATAATGCTTATGTGGGTAGCTGCTAGTACTGCAATTGCTGTTAGCTTCCTGCCTCAAATTGCCTTATCCCTGTAGAGGTGTGTGTAGGTGGTGGTGTTTTTGTTCCCTTCCCCTTTGAGGCAGTTGATCCATGCTGAATTTTATAAATTTAGATTGGTATCACTTAGTAAAGACTTTTAATAAGGCTGATTTTTTTTTTTTCTGAGACTGTGCTGTGACATGTTTAATGTATTTGAAGAAATAAACCAAAAGTTTATTTTCATATAGACTTCTTACTGCTACCTTCTCACTGGTGCTATATTATGCTTAAATCGTATCTGGGTATTCTACACTGAAACCATCCTATACAGCAGTCACGATGCATCTAGCAATACACAGTTAATATGGGATTTTAAAAAAAGGGATAGAAATTCTAACAGACAGTTCTGAATATCAGGTTGCAAGTATTTGATTAACACCAGAAATTGAAGTAGCAGTAAAAATGATTGCACATGTGAGAGTAATACTGATAACTAGAGAACTGGTTGACAATTGGGAAACTTCTGTTTCAGTTCTTACCATCAAAATTTCTTGATATTTTAGTAGGGTCTTCATGTTAATTGTAAAAAAATAAATATATGATGGCATTCCAAAACTTCTGACATAAAAAAGATTCTAAAGAAATTTATTTCACTGTCCTTGATAGAGTGAACTTGTCTCTTTTTTAGTTTTGTGTTGCTTGCTGCTTATTGTTGCCTTCTATAGAGGGCAAATTATGATTTTAAGTAGACTTTATTTAATTTATGGCCTTATTTTTTGGCGTTCTAGATATTTTGGGATTCACCTAAAATAACAAATATTAGCATTAAAGAGAACCCTCTTCAGGGAGGGGCAAATGTAGACTCCCTTGAAATATATATATACATTTTTCTCTCTCTCTTTCTCTTTGTAACCTTTTTATTTTTTTTAGAAATCTGAGAGAAAGGTTCCTCAACACCAGTGCTACCTGAGATTGCAATCTCTTGGGCAAATGAACTAACCTAAAATCTGTATAATTGGTCACAAAAGAAGCACAAGAAAATAAAGGTTAAAAAAATCATAGAATCTTATCAACCTTAAGTTCTGAAACAGATGGAGGAAAGGGGAAATTAGAAGGAATAAAACAGCTAAAATTATTCTGACTTCTGTGATCTCACTAACATGCTATTCCATATTGTCAGTGAGGTCAAGCACCCCTTGTCCCTGGTTGGGACAACCAGGTTGTCCCTGTGTTAATTTCAGTTCTGGCCCTCATCCTAAGAGCTGAAACCAGTTTTCTTTCTCATGCTTGTTGGAGAGAATGAAGTCTGTTCTTGTCTTTAATATCCCTGCAGTTGTATGTTGCTGCTGTCAGTTATATTCCTCTCTTTTTTTCCTGCCATAACTTGGAATTCGTCATGGGTATTGCCATTCCGTTTAACTTTTGCCCAAGATGTGAGAGTCTGGCTATAGCTGTCAATCCTGATCTGTTTCTGGAAACTTTATAGCGTTCTTGCAACTGAATGTCATTCAGTGTAAAGTTCTCCAGTAAGAGGTAAGTACTGGTTTATGGTAAGAAACTTTATATTATACTGCATGTTGCACGTTAGGAACAAAATTGTATTGGAAACAAAAGCAACGAATAAAACCCACATCAAGAAGAACAGGCTCAGTTCAGATTAATTCACAGTTGCAGTGAATAGCATGGAGTTATTCAGCTGCATCTGTCAGGTCGGTTCTCTCTGCCCCTCAGACGCCTAGCAGAGCTTGTTCAAAATGGCAGTATGAAATGACTTTCTGTAATTTTGTTTTCAGTATATTTTGTTTTATCTAGAATTTTGCTCCATCTGCAGTATCTCCCATCTCCCCCATTACTGTGGGAGATGGAGGGTGTCAAGTCTGCCGGGGTGGTACAGAGCAGGAGCTCCCTTGGGCCAATGCCGGGGCGCTTCCAGCGGAGCAGGACCAGGCTTTGCTGCCAGGGCCTGCCCCCTTACCCTGAGGTAAGGCTGCCAGGGCCTGTCTCCTTAGCCCCTTACCCCTCCCTGTCCCGTTGGGGACAGCCCAAGTAAGATTTTTGCCAGTGTTTGTGGCAGAGACCTTGTAGCAGTTACATACGCATTTGCACTGTAAGGTTGCATTGACTTGGAGCTTAGGGAAGGCATTTACTGTGCAAGGATCTGCATGATGTGAGCCTTGATTTTTATTTTAAGGGGTGTTTCTCATAGTTTTAGGGTAAAGCAGGATGAGAGGTTAGGGATGTCTGCAGCATGATCAGATGGCTATTTCTTTGGAGGAAACTAGCCAGACAGAATTGCAACTCTATCTAATTAAGCAGTTGGTGGGTTGGCTGTCATCTTTTCTGAACAGTCTGAAGCACAATTTAAGACCCTAATCCTAGAAACAGTTAAGCATAAGTATCGTTCTGGCCATGCAAGTTGCTTCATTGAACGGAGTGAGATTTCTCCAGTTAGAAAATTCATGTGTGGTTTGCAGGATTTGCATCTTTAATCTGTAAAGATCTAGAATAAGACTTTTTTTTTTCAGAGCTCAGGCATTTCAAAGCTCAGGGGGTCTAATTTCTGTTGATTTTCTGTAATATTGAAGGCCCTAAAGCCCTCAATACTTGGAATACTTACCTGGGAGATATGTAGGCTGTTATTGAGCTTCTGCAGACTTCATCAACGTAAGCCCACTTGGATACTGGCATCTAGTCTGTGCACCATAGTGGGATATTAAATATTCATCTTATGGTTTTATCCTATAGTGCTGAATGGGCAGAATTTTCAAGAGTATTTTTGGTTCTAGCAAGTATATATATATATATATACGTATATATATATTTTTTTCAGAAGGATCAGCATGGGCAAGTTATTTAACCTCTAGTTATTTGAAAAGAGGGAGATAGGCATCTCATCTGTTTAAAATACTTCAGTAATATCTACAAGGTGCCTCAGAATCGTAGGACATCAGTGAAATTTTTTAAATGGCATGAAGCCTAGGTAACTTTCAACATTGTGGGGAGATGTGGCTTTGGGTAAGATACTGAAACAGGCCTGAAAACATTGTCCGAAGAAGTGTTTTTTCAGTTTGGGGCAGGTGCAAGTGGTCTGTTTGTAGTAGGAAGAAGTAACAGGAAGAGATTGAAAAGTACATGAACTTTTTGTCTGTTCTTTGCATTTGAAAAGCATAAATGTGCTCTTTAATGTGCACCAGCTTTTATTTTCCTCATTTTGAAACCTAAGAATATAAAGCAGTGGCACTTAAACCTTTTGCTCCTAATTTTAATTCTAGAAATAATTGTTTGAAGGCTCATGTGCTCGGATTTTTTTCTCCTTCATGTTGCACAGAAAGACAGTAACACTTATTTTTTGATCCCTGTGAGGAAATTGAAGCATTTCTATCTCGTATATTTTGCCTGATCATAGTGAGTGAGGTGGAGGTTAAAGCTGCTGAATTATAAAACACAGTTTTTTGATCTTGCATGAATTTGTTGATACGGTTGGTGGTGGATCAAAACCAGACAATTTTCCTTGTTGTGTGCTTTCTTAGATGAGAAATTTTATTGTGGTTTGTGTGCCCTTACTGTGCAAATTATGGGGAGAACCAAGTTTTTTTTTTCCTCTGGAAAAATGTGTAAAATAAATAAAAATGAACCATGAAAATTAGCATACAGAGTTATATATTGTAATATAGTTAGATCGTTTCTTTTGAGTAGGTGCATTTCAAAAAGTTTCTCAGAAAAGATTTGGTTATGTGGCTCCTATTCACCTGTTTTTGATATTTTTAATGGGTTGTTGCTTAACAGTATTTTTTGTAATTCACTGACACCACACTGTCATGGATTCTGCAATGCTTCTGGGGGTTTAACAAAACAAAATTTAAGGTGTTGCTAAAGAACTGGTATCTGTGTCTACAGCAAGGCAACGAGAACTACTGCATAGATATATCCCCCTCAAAATACCCAGCCCTCTGGGTGAAGAGAGGATATGTTTGATGAAATTACACATTTCTTCACCTTGCTTTTATTTTTATAAATGTCCGTTTCTTGCTGGGTAGGCTTTCTAAATGTGAATTTAAAAAAAAAAAAAAAAGAAAAAGAAAAAGAAAAAAAAAGTACTGCTGTTTGGATAACTACTTATTTAGCTCATAGATGAAATGCACAGAATAATATTTTCATTGTTTTAATGAAATTAGCATTTCATTTCCTTGTGAAGTTTCGCTTGGGTTCTTAACGGAAGCATGTTCAACAGGCAAAAAAATTAAATGGTATAAAAAAATCATGTGATGTTCAGATAATGAAAAATGTATCACTTAGCAGTGTTTGCATTATTCAGCTATACACATACAAGTGTCTGCTCTAATCCCTTGCCAGTAGGTTGTCTTGGTAACCAGTTACCTGCACACCTGCTCAGCTTCTACAAGTTAGAGAAAATGTATGGTTATTGGCCACGAGTAGATTGAAATGGAACATAAAAATCCAGCAGGATATTAATATTTAATAAGACTGCATCTTCCAACTTTAGTGTTTTGTTTCCAGCAGCAAGTTTTGCATTTGAACAAAGAGAAATTTGACATCGTTCATGTTACCTCTTTCTACAAGGCAGGAAGGATTCAAATTCGTATTTTAAGATCTTTTAACACAAAGTAAAAGATAATTCAGCACTGTGCACGTTAAAGTAAGTGTTATGCTCATGACAATCTATTAGAGTGTTTACACAATGCTTTGAAGTAATTAATAACCGTTAAATTTGTCATTTCTTAAAATGACTCCTATTTGTATCTGAACTAAACTATAGGTCAGTTCCATTAATGTAGTCACGTGAGAATCTGAAACTGTGGGGAAGAAGGAAAAATGTTGGCCCAGAAACTATTTTATGCTCTGCCTCAATTTCACTGGCAGATCTTTACCTTAACTTCAAATAATTTCTCCTGGTATAATTATTATTTTGTGCTATATCCTGAGAACTTACTGACTCCTTCGGAATGGCTAAAGAAGACATTGAGGATGGAGCGACCTTTTGTTCTTTAAACTTCAATAATTGCCAGAAAAATGTGGGGATTTTTTTTTATCTTATCCTTTTGCTTTCTTTAAATTTTTTTAAAAGACCTAGTTATAAGTAGAATGTAAGATACTTTCATAGTCTTCTGGTGCAGACGTACTTGGTGTGTCATAGCAGTAAGAAATGCATTGAAGGGACTGTGGTGTGTATGTTGCTCGGCAGTTTCTGCCCTGCTAAGCAATGTGTTCCTAGAGCATGGGCAGAGAGAAGTGGCTCTTACTGACAAAAGACTAATTTTTTAAAAATATATATATGTATTTATGTACACATGTGTGCGTGCATGTATATGTCTATACATATGTGTATATGTATACATATCTGTGCATATATAGGTATAATACGCACATGCACACACGTGCTTAGGAGTTTACATATCTATATACTTGAAAATCTCATGTACGACAAAAAGCCATACTGCTGAAGTTAACCAGAATGCTTATTTAGATTACATATCATCTACTGGCTGTGATAACACATGGCACGCCAGTATTTTCTAAAGTGAGGTTATTTTAAACATCTGTTGACATGTTATTATATACTGCTCTCAAGTTATAAAGGATGTAAAGGATGGAGGACAGGTAGATTTTTATTCAAGAGACCTCATTACTTCAAAATGTTTTCTCTTCACAGAACAGAAATGGGATGCACTCCTGCTTTTATTCTTATCTAAAGTATTGGCAATTGTGAAAGAAAAAATAAGCTAGAACAGTTTTTTTTTTTCTTTCTTTAATCTATGTTTACTTTAGGGGTATATACACAGGTGGCTTGTTCTAGTAACTACACCAATGTTCAACTTAAAATGCCCATTAATGCCCATTACATCATTTGGTTATTATAGCGCATGGTGTTGCATAAATTTCTTGTTCAAAGAATCAAACTGTGTGGTCTCTAAGCTTGAATTCTCCCTCCTTCCCCCTGCACCCCCCCCCAAAAAAAAAAGTCAAGATATTTATTTACCAAATTATGAGTAAACATCTTGCATTCAAAAGTTGGTTTTAATATTATTGCTCTGTTCATTTTTCAGTAGCCTTGGCAGCATGCTAGATACTGCCCACGCCTAGGAAGACAGTTTCATTGCACTAATGTATAGATCTCACTTTTTGTGCTGTATCTTGTGCAAATGAATCATCACAGGAGTCTCAGACTTTAGCTATATTTATTTCTGTTCAGCAGTCTTTACAATTTCTGTGATCTTTTTCTGTTTCACATACAGAAAATGAGATGAACCTTTTCTTTTCATTTTTCTCTTTCTCTTTTTTTTTTATCCCCTCCAGACTGTGTGTGGGGGTATGTGTATAATTCATACACATATACAAATATTAAACCTATTTCTGTGTATTTCACATTGTTAAGGATAGTTATCAATAAAAGTCTCTAGTGTGAATCTGGTGTTATTGTCTTGGCAGTTCTGAAAATTAGGAAGTCATAGTAGTTTTATATGATTTTTTTTGTTATAATTCTCATATTGTATAAATATCCTTGGATGTTTCCTTTTTTGGCATTAGCCTGATACGTTTAGACAAGTGAAAATTTTGCTTGCTTTCTGGACTAGGAGGTGGTAGCAAACCCTAAGATTCTGTTTAATTTCAGACTTACATTTCAGAAAAAAATGAGAGTTTTTTAAATTAAAAAAAAACTTAATAAAATGATAAAATTTTGGAGTATAACTTGAACCCTAGAGCTTAGATATAACCCTTCAGTCACATGGGAAGGGTATAAGGGAGAATGACTAAAAGTATGTGCTTGTATCTCTTACTCATTGCTAAAACAATGAAGATAGATACTCTGTCAAATACTAAATATCTGTCAGTCTTGAGAAGCTTAATTCTGTTCGATTTTAAAATCGTTTAAAATGTTGATTCATCTAAGATGAGATGAATTCTCTTGGACTATTTAAAATACACATTGGGAGGAGGGACTAGGTATCTGTACTGCCATTTCTCAACAAGCTTGAGAAATAGACCAAAAGGAACCTTATGAAGGTCAACCAAAGGAAGTGCAGAGTCCTGCCCCTGGGGAGGAATAATCCCATGCACCAGACAGGCTGTTCAGCTCTGAAGCACCTCTGCAGACAAGAACATGGGGGTCCTGGTGGAAAACAAGCTCACTGCGATAGGGATATGATACCCCAAGAAAGGATATACTGTTTAAGTATACAAACATAGTTCTAAATAAACCCTTTCTTGCAGAAATTTTCATCGCTTCTGAACACAAACAAAATATCTTATTGTGAAGTTTTAGCACTATGTTATTATGCTGGATATTCACTGATAATGCACAATGAAAAGGAGCTCTTTGCTTGTGTAATAATAGAATAAAGGTTTTTTTTTTGTTGTTGTTAAAAGAAACGAACAAACAAAACCCTAACCTCCCTAAATGAATTCATAAATGAAGTCTGAAAATCGCTATCAAGAATATTACTTATGACAAAATTTAAGTGGGATGTTGGTAAGATGAATATTAAGTGTCCAACTTTATGAGGAATGCTTATTTTAACTATGGTAGTTCTAGAAATGCCATTGTTAATACAGAAGTGACTAGCAGCTGCAAGTGGTAGTTTCTGGAGAATCAAGATTAATTTGTGTCACATGTATTGTTGATGTGACTTGTGAGCAGCTTATGTTCTCCGATATTATTTGAGCATTATGCTTAAATCAATTTCTGGATTTCTGAGCATGTAACATCGAAAAGAAACTTCAAACGTGCTTTGGTCCAGATGTGAACTTTTGAAGGCACCTATAACAAGGCAAGGTATATCAACGTTAATTTTGCTTCTGATTACATCTTTCAGTCTGTGCATAATCTAAAGGAGTAAAGAAGTGAAGGTGAAAGAATTTCATATTGCTAATTCTAGATGATCTTTGGTTTGATTTTAAAAGAAAGCTAGACTTTGATTTTAGTTATGCATCTTGGAAGCACAGACAAAGCACATGTGACTTACTGGTCATCTTATTTTTACTGTGGTTTTATTCTCTGCATTGTTTTACTGTAGTTGTATTCTCTGCATTAGTCCCTTCCCCATATCCATTTGTCAAATGGATGGTTTAAGTCAGTAACTGTATCAAGGAAACAAAAATGATAATTTAAAGTGAGATTTAGGTGTTTGAAAATGCTCAGACTTAATTTCTAGAAACTCTGTGTTTAACATTAGGAGATTATAGTCAGTTACTCAGTTACAAGTATACAAGTGTCTGAGTATTTTTTGGGATATGCAGTCTTTATTATTAAACCTTGAAAAGGCAGGAAAAAAGAAAACCGTATTTCAGAGTGGCAATAGTGAAAATCTAATTGTGGCAGTGCCACAATTTACAGTTATAATTTTCGGTTTAAAACAATTGCCTTGTATATCAACTAAATATGAATTAAAGCAAACGAAAAAAAAGCTTAGCGATTCTTGACCTTTTAAAATCAGAGTAATCAATCCTGGCTTGTTCTCTACTTTAATGCATACTGTCACCTAAAGTTTAAATGCCAAATGGTGTTTCTTCTCTCTCATGTGGGTCTGAGGACATTCATTGTAGAAGTTAAGCAGAATGACAGTTTACTTTGTCTGATGTGTAGAGTTCTTGACTGTGTTGTTCTTACTTTATTCCATAATAAGTTGTTAATAGAAATTCACTGGCCTGCAGGGCAGAGTTAATTTGTCACAAATATTAGGTTGATTTAACAGGAATGGAATGCGGTAGAACAATAGACAGGGATTTTTTTTTTATGTGGCTCTTTTAGATGTTGTGATGTCATACATTCGCTAAAAAAGAAATGCCATCTTTTCATAGTGAAATAGTGAATTTTCATGTCTATTAAATAATTGTGCTGTGTTTATAAAAGTGTATTTACTTCAGTTTATATATTTCAACAAAGAATAATTGGGATTTTTTTCCTTATGTTTCTATATGGCATAATCAAATTCTTCAGTGCTGTGGAAAATTTGTTTCACTTATGAATCAATGTCTTATAAAAGTTTCTGTTAATCAAATAAATATGTGGAGAGTAATATCTTTACTTGTTGGGATTTTTGTTTTTTTTTTTTTTCCCCAATTAGGAACTTGATTCTCTTCAAGAGTTCAGTTATCAAGGTTTCTCTGCCAAGGTCTTTTTGTCCTTATGTTGAATAGTCTAGTACTATAATTTTTAAAAGCAGGAGATTGTCATATCAGAAATCACTTTTGAAAGAGGTAAAGGATAAAAATATTCTAATGCGAGAATTGCAGACCAAAATTAGGACCTGTGGTAGGTTCTAAAAGAAGCTGATGTGCTTCTCTGCAACTCAAATTAAGCTATTTCCAACCTTGGCCTCCTGGTTCAGTAGCTTTTTAGAATAGTCTTATAGATCCTGCTTTGCTTTTAATTAGCTAAGCAAAGGAACCCCAATTATTTTCTAAGTTGCTAAATTGATGCAAACTGGCAGAGCATGAAATATTGATATATTATTACTTAGTTTGATATTTCATATAAAACTTTGCCATTTTAGAAGAAACCCTTGACAGTTTCATGCCAATTAGATGTGAAAATTTTAACTTTTTTATTTTAAAGCTTCTCTCACTTAAACACATGAGAGCTTATTTGCAAAATTTCTTATATACATTAGCACAAAGGTTTTATTTGTGATGTATGGTCAGAAGACCAGTCTCTATAGTCTAAAATGGCTGATTAGTGATCAGATTATCACATAAGCACTCATATCTGAAGTGATTATCTAAGAAATTGCAGCATGTTTTCTGACATCTTCATTTCTACTTCTGTTAACTCATAGGAAGTGGGAATGCAGTTTAGGAGTTTTTAGGAGAGTATCATGTAAAAATGTAGTGTTATTTAAAATGAGGTGTCGGCTCCTTTCATAAAGGCATAGATTGGTTATTGTAAACTTGAGCTTGAATTTATTTTCTATAGCCTTTAAGTTAGCTTTTAAGAGACTTTCCAACCTCTTGAAGATGAAATGGGTGGAGGAGATGTGGTAGGAAATTCTAGGAAATGCTGAAGTTGATCAAGCAATGGTGAAAGTTTGTTGTTTGTTGCTTTGGTTTTCATAAGCAATGCAATTAGGAAAGAGAGAAGCTTAATCTTTCAGATGTACTCTACAGTTTCTGTAAAGCAGTGCGGATTTGCCTGTTTTCAGAGGGGAAGCACAGTGCCTTCCTCATAATATCAACATATAAGTAAGGATGCCGTATGATGCTCTAATCCTGACCCATAGGCCGTCAGCTGGCTTCGGCAGTGCAACGCTACAGGCACCCCTGCTGCTTCGCTGCTCCCTCACATAAAGGTCAGTTCCTCTCCCCACCTTCCCGGGATGTCCTTCCTAAAGAGCCTTTCTCCATCGACTGCAGCACTTGAGTCGTGTGAGCTATCTCACCGTGTCTCTTATCCTAATGAGACTGTGGCCTTGCAACTACACACAGACTTCCAATTACTCCTGCTGCTCTTTTGTTCCCCATGCCGCATGCTTTAATGTGCAGACTCTTCAGGGAGATTTTTTCTTCACTGCTGTCCTGTAGGCACTTCCTTGTTTATGTGCATATGTTTGGGGTGCCCCCTTCACCCATGTTTTGTTGATGCCAATGTTTCATCTGTTCACATCACCCTGGAGCCTCTGCTTTCCAACCCTGTCCACCACTTCCCCACTTGGTCATTTTCTCCTTCCCACACTGTGCATGCAATGGAGCACAGGCTTCGGTCAGCTAATGAATACTGTCCCAATCCTACTTGAAGAAGGACGTAGAAATCTGTTTAGGTGTATGGATAGTAAGACTGAAATAATTAAATCCTCCAACAGTGCAACAGTGAAACTCATCTTTAAGTGTTCTGCACAAATAGACAGAGTCTTGAGGTCAGCATAACTATTTATTTAAGATAGTTATCATGGCTTCAGAATTTAAACTGTGCAGACTGGTTTGTTTATGCGTCTGTTCTCAGCTTGTGGGAGCTTTCGACTTTGTTCTATTTTGTATTGTTGTTGTTGCAAACGTTAGACATACTTTTGAGGATCGGCAGTGAGAACATGATGATGAAAAACAGCAACATAGTGTAAAGAAAATAGGTACCATTTTCTAATTGCAGAAGTACAGCTATTGCCAGTCTGCAGAAAATGCAGAGAGGTTGGATGGCTGTAAAGAAACTGTTTAATTTCATTTCTTTGATGTTATCTGTACAGTGTAAGGTATAGCCAACTTTTGGTTTTGCTCAGAAAGTATGTTTCTCTATCCTTTCTCTGGCAAAGTTCAATTTTAGTTGTAAATGCAGTGATTAAACTATTTTATAAAATAGTTTTTATTATGCTGGAATGTTAGATTACCATTCATAATGTATGGATATGTGATGGGTATCTGTATTTAAACTATTATGTTTTCTTTCTATTTATAACTTCTCTTTGGTTATTGGATTCTTGATCTGCATATATTATTTATTTTTGAGATATTTGTAAAAAGAACACCTCCAGAGGTTGTTAACATTTGTCAGCTCCTAGAATGACAGCACCAGTCACTATAGGCGACAAGTAATTTTCCTCTTGAAGAAAAGGGATGCTAATCTCCACCCACAGTAACATGTTTTGAGAAACATAATGCACTAAGAAAATGTACCAATTACTTGGCTGAAAATTGCTTCCCTTCTGCAAGATAGATGATCATAACATTTTTGGATTTTTTTCAGTCTAGGTTCATAACATAACTCCCTCTTTTGCACAGTAAAACTTACTCTTTCAAAAAATAGATGAATGTTCTATCAACTATTTGAATAGCATTGTACTGTAGCTTCATATTTAAGATTTCAATCCAGGCTATGATTCCTGGCCGAGTTGTGTAAGTAAGACAGCAATGTTCTTCTTCATTAGGGGAATGAATAATAACGAACCAGTGTTGTGCACACACATATTTCACTTACAGATCTGTAAGGGCAGGATTCTTCCACTATTAACCATGCTGGGAAGTTTTACTGGTGAGATGCTGTGTTATAACTATAATTTCTAACCTGTCCTTTTCAAAAGCCTAAAAAGATTTTGACTTACAAGTACTGTAGGAGTCGTACAAGGAATGTGTGTATGTGTATGAATGTGTATATCTCAGTATAATTATTTGCATATACTAAGCCAAAACAGTGAGGAAAATTGCAGTGATATTAATAAAGTTGCGTAAGTGCACGTAATGAAACTTTTAATTTACTGCAACCTACTGAAGCTATCGTTGACCTAATAAAAATTATACCGTTTTACTTGTGTTGTTTCCTATTTAAATCAGCAGGAGTATATCGAAACTAACTGCTTAATTGTTAAGAAATTAGATTATCTGAAATGAGGGAAAACAAAAACATTGCAGTATAAGAATTGAATCTATTTAATAAACAGACAAAACTATCTGCTTTTTGAGATGTTTTGTGCCACAGGCTTATGACATCTGCTAATGAGTCATATCAAACCACTTTATTGGGAAAAATTGTAACATTTCAGCTGGAAGCCATTCCCAATCATGTCTATTAAAAATTAAGAGCTCTGCTAGTTTCACCTTCAGGCCTGATGGGCATTTTAAGGGCACAGACGTGCAGAAAGGAGGAGAAAATGTAAAATTATAGGTCATTCTTAAGACCTGTTCTGTGGTTGACAAGACATCAGCCTGCACTGAGGAATAATTCCTTTGTAAGGAAACTTAGTTTTGTGGAACTAAATGTAAACAGGATAGGTGGAATTTCGTCTGTTTCTATAATACAGTTCCCACCCCAAATCTTTGTATTTCTGGTGCTCAGACCCACCTGTATTAACACATTCTTTCCTGTAGTACCTTGATTTTTACTCTCGTCTCTTCATCTCTTTGTGATACTCCATTGCCTCTAGTGATCTGCCTTCATTAGCCGCAGAGCTTCTGAAGGGAGCAGTAGCAAGGGAATAAACCAAAGGAACCGCGGAGACAGAAGGCAAGTTTAAGCTGAAGGTTGGAAAAAGGTTGAGGCCTATCCACAGTTACAGGAACAACAGGCTTCTAGTCATACATATCTAAGTCAATTAGGAAAAAAGTCATGCTAACATAAAGGCTAGAACGTCTGTTTAATGGTTTAGAAGTTTAATGTTTGACTCCACCAATGACAGTGAAACTTTTTATCATTAATGTTCACTAAAGAATGATTCACTCTTTGATGTCTAATGACTTTTTAAGAAGTCGTCCTCCAGCTGGAGTTCCGCAACTGTTGCATTTGAAGTCATACCCATCCTGGAGAATTCCAGCAGCACAAAACCTATTTCTGTGCAGTTTGTTTTGTCCCCCCCTTTTTTTTTTTTTTTTTGGCTTCTGGCCAATCCAATTTTATGTCTCTTACTGATGTGCGACTGCATTAGTATGGTGTTCTAGTGTATAACTCCAGCGTAAGAACTCAAACTCTTCAAATTTGGAAGAGTGTTTTATTTATATTCCTATGTTCTTGATTTTTATATGGGGAAATACGTAGCTAAAGTGAAAGGAAGTAAAGCTCTCTGGTTAAGTAAGGACTGTTGTGTTAACTTTAAGCCTAGCAACCCACTTTTAACTATTTAAAACTATTTTTTTCTGGAAACACACTTACTTGTTCCCTCCTTCCCTTAGCAATTTTCATCATCCCTCTGATACTTTTAAGCTACCGGTGTCTTTGGAAAAGTAATAAAAGCTTATTTCTTTATAACTTGGTTTGTATAGTCACGGCTGTCACATTAACCTGGTATTAATATTAGATTTTAATAAAAGTCTACATAGCAAGATAAAGCAAACTTGCCAATAGTAGAGAATAGTCAATATAATTTAGTTTTTATTTTTAATATGTATATTTTTGGTGTATTGTGAATGATATTGGACTTTCCTTAATGTCTTTTATATAAAAAATATAAATAAAATAATTATGTAGAAGCAATACTAAGCCTGTGACAAATGTAAATGGATGAAAGGAAGAAGTCAAAAGCAAATTCATTTTTTAACTTACACTGGGATTTTGAAAAAGAAAAAGAATATTATAATAATGAAATTATATTGCTAACTGTGAATCACATGGTATTTTACATTTCAAATTCTAAAAATGTTTTGTGTATTTGGGGGAACTAACATAAAAGAGCTTTTGGGAATGGCTTTTGGGATTTTGAATTCTCTTACAAATTTTGTATGAGATCCCTTCTCCTCATCTGCATGTCCAGTGAGACAGAGCGAATTTGGTGGCCTTCTGCTTCCTGGTAAACAAATTCACCAGTGGAGGGAGCTGCCTAGTGGGAAGGACACTGCTGGCCTGCTGTTTAAACCCTATAGATCTCAGCAGGTGAGGCAGTCACAGAAAAGAATGTGCCACTTGAAATGGTACCACAAATGGGTAACTCGCATATTCTCTGCTTTTGGGAAAAGTGGAAGGATCTGGATTTTAATAATTCCTAATAGCTCGTGGCTTATTTGGCATCCATTGTATAAGCTGTTATTTTATTTGTTATTTTATTTTATTTTATTTTTGTATTACGATATTACAGTTTTGGTGAAAATGAGCAAAAAGAATAAGGAGAATTGTTAAAGTCAGTATCTTCATGTGAAAACTTAATTTACTATATAGTTTTGAGGGAGGAGAGAAACAAAGGGGAAGATGAGGAAAGATTCAGTTTTTAGTTGAATTTTGGTGCAATTGCCTATCAGCTAACAAAACTCTTAAAAACTGCCAATCCTAGATGTTCAAGACTTCAAAGTGGTTCCTAAAGATACACGTTTTAACGGTGCCTGTTATGTGCTGATGATCCCAATTTCACCAGAAACTTTTTTTTTTAATGAATCCCCATCACTTTTAGAAACTGAAGTATATACTTCAGTTATAAGGCATGCTGAATTTTGGACTGCCATGCTTTGAGATTGCTGTCATCACAGAGGCTTCTTCCCTACTTACCACGAGCTGTGTTTCTTACACATTTGCCACGGGGGCCAAGGCATGCAAGAAATAAAGAAGAAGGACTGAAAGTCTTCATATGTAATCCAAATTATATGCCATAACAAAAACTTGAGATGATTCAGAGGCTTGAATATACCTTATAAATAGGAGCAGCATTAGTTTGTAGAGATAGTATGTCCTTGCTCTGACATCCAGATTGCACTACAGAAAAAGACTGTGGAAGTCCACGGGTAATTATTAAAAGGAAAAAGAAAAGGGTTATTGTGGTGCTCTTTTCTCAGATGGTGCAACCACACTGGAAAAGCCATAGCTAACAAAAGCCATAGCTAGGTGTGTAGTGGGTGTGGATGGTCCTACCTTGGGTTAGGAGAGGGGTTAATGATCTTTTAAGAACCTTGATATGCCTTCCTGTTTTTTGGAAGCTATTTTTTTTTTTAAAAGAGAACCAAAAATAATACCACGTATTATTCTTCAGAAATATTCAGTGCTGCCTTTTAATGTCAACTTGAAGTAGAAGGAGGGAAAGAATGTTGTTTTATTGACAGTTCACGTAACTTGGTTTCAAAAAAAGAAGTGCTCTAGCTAGTAATCCTCTGCAAATACTTCAGAGAGAGGAAAAAGAAGTAAGAAATAACTTCTGGTGTGTGCTGGCTGAGAGCAACTGTAATCAAAGCTGTCTAATTTTATGAAAGTGGCAGGCTTTATAGATGTCAAGGAAGCTGTAGATCTGTAGAAGCTCTGCTATTTGGACACTTTTTTTGTTATGCTTGTAAGTGAGCAAAAGAAACACACAGTAGATGTAATGGCTGTGAGCTAGATGAAGTAGTAGTTAAACAGTGTAGAGCAGTTGTCAATATATCTGATGTGTTTTCTGGAGGATTTAGCTTGGTCTGCCCAAAATGCTTGCTTGCTTCATAGGTGGTACTGAAGAGGAAGCAGCAGGAAGCATACTGGAGGACAGGATTAGGTTTAAAAAAACTGTAAAGCAAAAAGACAAACTTGAAAATTTCCTAAGGACTCATATAATGTCTTTTGCTGTAATGTCTGAGATTTTTGTTGTAATTTACTGAACAAACAGAAGACGGAGGAACACTGCTTAGACAAAAGTGAAGAAAGGTTTTAAGAGCTGCATTGGGTAACGTACTAAATGTGAATCAACATTGCTCTGCTGTAAAAGAAAGTATTTTGTGGTGTGTAAACAGCCTTACGGTGTGATATGTACGAGAGGCTCTTGGCTGGACTGATACATCAAAGTTGGGAACCAGACTTCAAGAAAGATGGGATAAACTGCAAAATTAGAGAAATACAACAAGAATAATAAATAATGCTAGAAAACCTGACATAATAAGGGATTTACATAGGAGACTTAGATAGTTTTGGAATTTGTTCTGTGTTTCTTTTTTTTTAACAAATACGGAAAGGAAAATGACAGGGAAACTCCTAAATCTGTATGCAGATGTTGCAGAAGGAGAGGCAAGAGTTGTTAGGCCTCTTTGAGACCGGAAGCGGTGAGTTACATCACAAGAAGAAATCCATGTTAGGTATGAGGAAAGAACTTCCATGACGGAGGAAAAACCTCTCCTTAAGCCTGGGAAAGTTGTGACATCTCTGCTGTTGGAACTCTTAGAGGTGTGTAGTGGGTGTGGATGGTCCTACTTTGGGTCAGGAGAGGGGTTAATGCTCTTTTAAGAACCTTGATATGCCTTTCTGGTTTTTGGAAGCTATTTTTTTTTTAAAAAAAAAGAGAACCAAAAATAATACAAAGTATTATTCTTCAGAAATATTCAGTGCTGCCTTTTAATGTCAACTGGAATTTCTCATTCATCTCTATCAAGGGCTGTCATTATGTTGATCATTTTCTCTTAGGGAAAACAAACAAGAAAAAGAACTAAATCACTAAGATTTCTGAAGGGAAGGGAATTGTCAAAAATGTCATTCATTTGGGAAATTTAATTGCTGAGCCTTCTGTTTGGTCTTTGCCCACAGTGAGTCATATGGCTTTTTATTGTAGTCTATTCATGAAAAATGGGAAAAATTAAGTATAGAGTGTCAATTTTCCATTATCTCTGTAGTTAGCACCCTATATTTTCTTCATAAGGGCTTGCTCAGACATAGGATGATCCAAATATTTTATTTAGGAAATCTTATTTTAGCTCATTTAACATGTTAGGAAGCCTTTCATGCTTTTTCTTCTTTTATGATGCATTACTGTCAAGGCAGAAAAGTATCTCTTTTATCTCTGTTATCTAGCTGAATACCCAGTGAAGTTTTGTACTAGCTTTATACTGTTGGGAGGTGTATCTCAATGCTTAAGAAATATTTTTGAATGTTTTTGTGTTGACATTCTTCCTTTGTCTGCCTTTTCAAATGGTTGTGCATAAGGGGAGGAAGACTGTAAATTTAAAAATGGCAGACAGCAGTGACATGAGCATCTTTCTGCAAAAATGATGCCCTTTATTTAATTTGTTGCCTGCTCGCTTAAGGAAATGAGGCATATTCAATTGCTCTATCTCTATTTATGCTCTAATAGGGTATGGATGTGTTGGCCGATTTCAAGCGCCAAGAGCTCAAAACTGTTAAAATCTTAGAGGTTGGATAAAAAATGGTGCTGACATGATGTAGAGATCCATGTTAATGCCTGCACTGTGAAGAACACAGGGACAGTTCAGTTTTTATCTTTTTTTTTTTTTCTGGGTGCACATAGTTTGAAGCAACTAAATACATCACAGTTTAGGGGAACCGTGGTTGATATAGATAAGGATACTGTGGAGAGGGCTCTGGGAATACCCTTGACCCTACTGTGGCATAGCTCCAGAGATGTCAGGGTGTCACGGGCTGTTATGAAGGGAGCCATTAGCAATGCAGAGAGAAACTGAGGGTTGAAGGGGATGTGTAGGCTTTTATTAGTTCAGCTGATCAAACAACAGCGAATCTAAGGTCCCCCGCATGTTTTTCCATGCCTCTTGACATTAACTTTCGAAGTATGTACACCTAATGTACATTTTCTCCTTTGCTATGTTGTTTGTTTGTTTCAAACCTGCAAGGGTTTTTCTATGGGATAAATTAAGAAAGTAATATTTCAGAACTTGTTAGAGCTTTTCTCACTGCTCTTGAATATACTTTCAAAGTTCCCAGGAAAGATAAAGTAATGAAGGAGTTTGTGAAGCCAACGCTCAGTTTCAGGCTAGGAAGTAGTTTGTGATAGGTCCTCTATGAGTAAAAAATAATGGCTGCACTGCTCAACTTGCTGGAGATGTCTAGAAGTCTGACTGACAGTTACAGTTGCTGTCTGAAATCAGAAACTGCCAGTGTTCACTTGCTGTTGGACTGAAATTCAGTTACAGGAGACCAGATATTTACTGCAAATTAATCCAAAAAAAACCCAACCTCTTAGGTAATGTTTATGAGTATCTGATTAAGCTTTGATTATATCGAAGGAATTTTTGTAATAAAGTATGGAAAGCAACATGCCCAGGGAAAACTTTGTGCCCTGAATCCATTTCTCTTGTGAAATCACTCCAGCATACAGTGGCACTCTAGAGGCTGCATTCATCAATTCTAGCATGTCCTTTCAGAAGGGTTAGTAATCAGTCACTTTTTCATTAAGAAAAATAAAAAAAACCTCAGCTAAGAAAAGAAAAAAAAAAGGGGCATATGTTTGCAATCACATCACTGATAGAAAAGTTTGGATTTACAAATTCACAAACAGTTAAAACTGGAAACGAGGAGCACATTACTAACTATGTCCAACCCATAGCGCTGGACAGAATACACATCTGATCCCAATGGCTAGCAACTCTTGTATTTCAACCATTAATTTTCCTAAGAATATTATGAATAAAGATAACTTCTTAATTCGTAGAAAAGTGAGTTGGAGAAGGGAAGAGGTCTTGGATGAAGGAGGAGATCTGAGATAATATTTCTCTAAAATTTGCCCGTTGTTCCTATCTATGTGTCCTAAAACTAGAACGTGAGCTACAAGAACTAGAAACAAGTGAGCCACGTTTGAAAATGTACCTACTGTGTTTTAAACAACAATATGTGAAGCATATGAAATTCCTTATCTAATATATAACTTCTATCATAATACAGTGTTCTCACTTTTCTCTAAGATCAGTGTAGTTTACCCATTTTCCAGGTGATGAAACAGATATGAAGATGTTAACTGCTACAGGCAGAACTGTAGCCTGTTAGGTGCTCTTCTGTGCATGTGAATCCTGGGTGTTTTTTGAGCTGTGTGCAGAATCTCTGTGGCAATAGATTGAAAAAGTGCTTATCAGTTGGCATAGTTTCAAACTAAAGCAAGCTAACAGTGTCAAAGGGTGTTTTTTTTTTTTAAATTAAAACATTTGACTTATTTAAGAAAGAATTAACAGGCAAGAATGAAGACCATCACATGTTACTGAATAATTCAGCAGTCCTCATCAAGCAACAATGAATTTTCCTGAACACCAATACCATCAAATCTTCTATTTGTGAAAGACCCATAGAACAAGCATTTACTTAGTTTGCTTAATGTGAACTACTCATCAGATTTTACAAGACTAATTTCCAGGTGTTTTGAAGGTGCGCAGGCCTGCCATAGCTTTCTGTGAGAAAACAATTATGGTAAAAGCATAGTCATGCTTACTCTCTTGCGACTTGCATAAAATAAATTAAATACAGGGTTTACATACCCAAGTACTGTCTTAAAGACGTTTCATTTCTAAACAAATTCAGGACCATGCATAAGGCGATTTATCTACCTGGCTAATAAGTAGCCCTGTCGCTCTGAATCATGGATTGGCTTAAATTCATGTAATACCTTTTCAAAATGCACCTCTATACCCTGGTAACATTAAAAGTTACCCCTTGCACTAGGGCAATAATAAATAATGCAGTTGATTTGTAGTTTATATACTAAGTCTTATTCATAGATATTAAAGTCAATTTTGCCCTCTAAGTAAAGGCTACTTTTATTTAGCCATACTGAACACAACTCAGAAATCTAATAGAAGACAATAAGACTGTTTCTGTTCTGCTATTGCAATCGCTGCTTTGAAACTTCACAGTAAAGACATAAAGACAAACAAAGTCTCAGCTTTTAATCTACCACAGACATACTGACATTTCCATACTGTTAACTAAGTTGAATAGACACAGAAACTAGATAAACAATATTATGTCCAGTCTGGGCGAGTATGATCTCTGTTTACCTTCTGAACAAAATGTCCATGTTATGTATTTCCTATGGCCATCATCCAGGCATTGAAGAGGGCAAGACTCCTCAAAGAATATGGGAAACGCAGTAATCCAGTCATATCAAAAGCCTTATTCACAGAATTGTGCCAGCCTGAAGACATAACATGATATGATTAAGCTGTCTTTTTATATCCACACATTCCACTGTGGACTTTTTATATGCACATATTCCTGGCATCAGTCAGGTGTTTTCTCTGAGATCCTTTTGTATTTTTAAATTGATGACTGGAGAAGGCTTTTCAGTAATCAAAACAAATTGAACCACCTATCTTTAGTGTGAAGATCCTGTCTGGAAATCAGATAAAACTTCAGTTTTTCAAGATGCGATTTTTACACAGATCAGTTTTTGCATGTGTATGCTTGTTGTTAATATCCTAATTTCCTGAAGCACTCTAGTATTAGCTGTGTGATGTAAGGAATAGAAATATTATCTGTTAATTTGTTAAGTAATTTATTAATCACTTTATGTGATATCATACTAAGGAATACTTGTGTTCCGGAGTAGCTGAGCGATGTTTGCCACAGACAAAGATAATGCAAATTGCAGACAAAAAGGTTTGGCAAAGAGCAGTGGTAGAAGAGAGGTTTATGAGATGTTGATGATGTTTTCTTTCAGATTTAGCTGCTCCCACAGATCCATACAGTGATTATTGTTGCAAGCTCAGTCAAAACCTGGTAATTAAGACCATGAGTGATCCTTAATAAATTATTGTTAATTCTGTGACTAGCTGATGCCCAGTATTAAACTAGAAAAAGTTATCAAGAGATTCACTTCTGACTGATTAAAGAAATATACAAACTCTTGAAAACTTAACAGTTAAATAAATCACTGGAAAGAGCAGACTTGGCTCCATCAATATGCTAAAAGTTATTATATGAGCAATAACGATTTCTTATGTAGTCCCTGAGGACCCATGATTATTGAGGAGACCTCAGCTTCCTTTCCAGCGGTATGAAAAACTATCTGGCAAAAACGTTTTGGATAGATAATAATAAGTCTAAAATAAAATGATATACATCTCAGAGGAAACTGGAGCTATGATGTTTCTGTAAAGTTGTAGCATAAACTATGAAATAGATCTGACTTATCAATAGAGAAATACAGGTGGATCATGTAGCAAATTGTAGTCATGAACAGAAGCCTGTCTTTAGACATCCAGCCTAGGAATACTGGTCAAATAAATAATTCCATCTCACTTCTTCGAGTAAACTTACAGAATGCCTAAAGACTACTTGCATCTTGTGAAGATGTAAGTATTTTTTAGCCTTGCCTGGTCTTACTACATTTCAGGCAACTGGCCTGATCTTTAAGCCTCAATTGGCTTGTTATTCAGCATTTGAAATATTTAAATACTTGGTTCAGCTTTATAAGGGGGGATTATTTTGATTCTAGATGAAAGATGCAAGTGCAAAACTATTCTAATTAAAGCCTTGTTATGTATTTTAGAATTGGGCAGGTAGTGTTTTTCTATTTGTCTGATTCTGTTAGGTTCTGGAAGCAAAATTCATTGAAATCAAAGCTCTTTTCCTTTCCTTCTTCAGGCTGTTCTTTGCAAGTATTGAAAATGATGTCTGTTTTCAGTGAGCAAAATGCAGCTCCCTCTGAGAGCACCCTAGGAAACAGAGCTGGGAAAAGGGTATTGTTCTTGAGACTTTTTTAAAAAGTTGAGATATTAAGGGTTTTTTTTTTTTTCTGTTTTGTTTAAAGCCCTGCCTATCACAGGATGCCTTGAGGTTGGATGGGACCTCTGGATATCATCTAGTCTAATCATCCCTGCACAAGCAAGCACTCCTACAGCATGTTGCACAGAATCACATCCACACAGGTTTTAAATATCCCCAGAAAAGGAGACTCCATAATCTCTCTGGGCAACCTGTTCTAGCACTCTGTTACCCTCAAGACATCTTTTTACCACTCAAAAAACAGAAGTTTTTCCTCAGATTCAGGAGGAATATCCTGTTCTTTTTCTCATTTTTTTCTTTTTTCTTTTTTTTTTGGTTATTATTCTTTAGCTTTTTTTTTTTTTTTTTTTTTTTTTTTTTTAAGGGGCAACATGACAAGAACAAGCAGAGAATCTATAACTAAATGGTTATTTATTTGAGTCCTGTTGTGCTTGTCAGTTATTGTGCATAACAGAAGACATTGAGCATGAGAGCAAGATTTTTCACTAGCTGCCTTAAGTCCAGTGAGCCTCCCCAGATAATCCACATCCTTCTTGACTTTGTGGGAAGAAAAATAAAATAAAACAAATCTACTTTCAATGATGTCAGTAGAAAAATTTCAGAATTTAGCCACAGAACAATTGAAACTCATTTTGGCCTAGTGCTATGCTTATTTCTTCCAGATTTGATTTTCTGCTCTATCTTCGATAGCAAAAAGAATCTTTTAGATTTCTCCCCCCAAGCTTCATAAGCCTACTTTCCCTGACTGGGTATTCTCTTAGTAATGCATTTTTTTTGTTAGGAGTACTTTTGAAATGGGCTCACATGTTTGGCAGTATTGACTGAGCACAAAATTAAAAAGCATATTGCAGCTAGGCTTTATGGTTCACATTATGCAAAATCACCAGCTTTCTAAAGTAACTGCAAAAAACTCATCTAAGAGGTTGTATGATTAAGAATTTTAAATCCTCCAACCTCCTATGGAAAGCAAAGGAATCAGAATCTATTGGTGATTTCCCCAGATGGGTACCTGAAATGTTTATGTATAACTTGGTGCTTTTGAAGCCCACTTTGAAGTGATGTTAGCAACATGAATCTTGTTCCACTGAGCACATTTTGGAGCAGGCCTATGACCTGGGGTTGCCACATTCTCAGTGCTGGTGCCTCTTTTTCTGATTGGAATGTTTTAATGGCACGCTCAAAATATTCGTTATCTGATTATGATTATTCTTTCTCTATAAAAAAATAATTGGTAGGCAAGACTTTATAATAATCTTTATTTTATATGCAGCAACATACATAAAAATGTTCATTCAAACAAAATGTACTTGAATTTTAATTAAATTTCAAGATTTCTGTCTTTCTGTCTTTTCTCTAGTAGTCCTTCTAATTAATGAGATAGATGAATCTGCTTGAAGTCACAAATGTGTTTAGGAGCAGTGGGAAGTTTTAGATATGAAAGTAACTCATTCTTTAAGACTCAGCAGGTTACCGTACTTGTTTTTAATGAAAACTTTTCCTGAAAATTCTCTTTCATGCAGACATGAAGAAGTAGATAAAAGAAGGACTGTTGGAACAGGTGGAACAGGCATGGGTGATCTAAATCCTTGTCTCACTGCGTAGGCAAACCACCTCTGCTATACAATTTTTGACTGTAATTTCAGTAGTTCATCACAAGAGAGACCACGAATCTTGTACTCCTTGTAGCTCTATGGTTTTGTTGATCCATTCTTCAACAGTATGAATAAAAATAAACCATTCTCAGAGAAAAATCTTCATATATGATCTTAAGTTTGAGCAGTTGTCTTGAAAGGCTTTGATAAAACTGAAAAGGTTCCTGTATCTTTGAGCTGTCCTTTCATGTCATTTTCAGATTCAAACTAAGCCTTGTATGTTATATATTTTCCAAGGTATCCTTTATCATTGTAAGACTGAGAGAAGGAGAGAGAAGTAAAAAGTCTTGAAAAGTAGGGTTGTTGGTGTCTAGAAACTGCAACTGATTTTAATCTAGGGAGAAGGGTCTGAAATTTATTTCACCAGGTCATAGAGACAAACCCCCAAAGAGAACTGTAGGAACGGGGGGCAGAGCTTATGTGGGAGCATAGTAAGGGAACCTTTCTCACTTTCCTGGGCCCATCTCCTGTAGTTCTAGAGTTCTCATATTAGAAATGCATGTGCAGAAACAGTTCTGTGAAAACATCTCGATCCAGTCTGAACCAGTCTGAAGATCAGAAGACTGAAGGGGATGTCCAAGGGGCAACCCTGTCTGCTGACTTCAGCTGCCCTATGGGTTGGTGTAGGACAGGTGGAGTCAGACGCTTCTCAGAGAGGTCTATTAAACAAGAAGAGGCTACAAGGTGAATTCAGAGGAGGGTGTGAAGAACTTTAAAATGATGGTGATCAACGCTGGAACAAGCTGTCAGAAGAGAGGTTGTGGCATCTCCATTCTGCATATATTAAAAAACTCAACCAGGCTTGTTGGCCCTGTAACATCAGAGTTGGCCCTGTTCTGAGTGAGGAGTTGGACCAGATGACGGTCCTGAGGACCCTTTCAATTCAAATCATTCTGTTTCTAATGTTCATTCAGTTCTTAAATTACGAGTCTCCAGCTATATCAGGTAGGTGGTTAGAGCAGAGTGAATAAACATGCCCTTTGTTTGTGCTTACCAAGGAGAGTCTCCCAGCCTTTGGTGATTTGCAGCTTAGGGCTGTCTGCTCTAGAGGAGAATGAGCCTGTACTGTAATTGCACAGATCTCTTTTTTTTTTTTTTTACAGATTCTTTCTTCTTGTTGTCCTTCATACTTTGTCAACACCTATAAATTTAGCATTTCCAAAGAAAGGCAAAAACAAGTTGTGACAGCAAAGGCATGGATAAAATTTAGGACTGACATTTTTGCAGAAACACAATTCCCTTTAAAAACTAAAATTTGTTAAAGAAATTGAGAACATGATATTATCATATAATCAGGGTTGTGTTGTCACTTTCCATATTTATTATGAAATAGACTTTTATAACCATGAAATAAATGAGTAAATGAATAAATAAAAGAGAGCTTGGCTGTGGATGAGTAATCAAGGCAATTCAGCCTGCTGATCCACACCAGATGTCAGTAGATTTTTATTTTAAAGTATGAGTAAGGCATTTTGAAATTTATCTTTACTTTTCAGATATTCTGGATGAATTTTTGTACTTTCAACTGCATCTACTTTTGCCAAGTCTCTGAGTCAGTGTTACAAAAATTGTAAAAGGAACACAGAAAATTTCGACTTCCTTCTTGGTGGCATATTAACATGTAGTGGAAGTGGGCATAGTGAGGGCTAGTTCTGAATCTGAGTACAAAAAGGACAGCATTGTCTGCTGATTTCTTCCTTATCTCTCTGTAACTCAAAGACACTTTTTTCCCTGTCATTGGATGAAAGGCATCAAAAAGTAATGAGAATATCCTTTTCCAGAAACTGTTCAATTTCAGAAGAGTTCACAGGCAGAGCTGGCATTTTGAAGCTGTTTGAGATGCTGTATGCATGCACGTCCAAAGACAACCATTAAATGAGCAGTACACAGCAACTGGGGGGATCTGCATGGAAAGCCATACTGATGAACCTTGTTATGTTGGAACACTTTCTGAGCTTTACTTATCTTTTGGTTCTTTTTTATTCTAAAATAATATCTGCAGTATAAGAAAATAGTTCTGTAGCCCTCAGAACTGTATGTGTGATTATCTGTCTCCTTCATTCGTTACTTGAATAGTTTTGAAAAGACAATGATGAAGAGCTTTTACTTTCACTGTTGCCTATACTAAGATTTACAGTGAAGTTGTGATAATTTTTGTAAATCCCATTAGTTGATACAGTGAGGACAAAAACAGTTCCATTATTTTTGTGGGGATGCAGTGATACCTTGTCTTAAAGCACGTAGGCATACATAGTGTTCTGAGGCAAAAATGGTGAGTCTCATGGAAATGAATACCCTCCTGTTGTCCGTGTAATACTTAGTTGTTAATGTTATGTTAGTGTTTTGTTCTTCAAAATCTTTGGACCAGGCTGAGAACACCATCCAGCGGCTCGGATGAAGGCAACGACATATAATAGTGGATTTCAAATGATGTTGACTTTATCTCATTTTTATGTACATAAAAGAGGCAGTGCTAAGCATCATTTTATATCGCTGTTGATATTTGGGCATCATTCTTCCATCCTAGTTGATATCTCTGACAACACTAGGAAGATTGATGCAATATCTTTTTGGAAGGGAACTAGAGGTTTCTCTAGCCTGCTTGGTGCTTCCCTCAAGGCACTCTAGGCATTTTGGCCACATAGATCAGTGCAGGAAGAGCGCTTGTGGGCAGTTATAGCTACTGTTGAGAAATGGTGGATGAAAAGTGAGGGAGTAGGTGCAGGAAAGAATTCCAATTTATTATTAAATGCTAATTCTTCTTTTTTTGTGTGCTCACGGAGAACTGCACAAATGTTTATTTGATACAACAGACTTCAGTGTTGAATGAAATTAGGGAATTGATTTCTTATCAAGAATATTATAGTATGTTAGTCATTACTAAACACTATGACTTGCAGAATATTTCTATGGAAGATGTTTAAAATGTTATAAAGGAATGTGAGATTAGTACATGCTGTGACAAAATCTTAAAATACACGTGATGCAGATGATGGTGATGAAGACTAGTATTTTTAATATCAAGTCTTCAATTCAAGCTTTCCACTTTGTTTTTATCTTACTATTTAGATCTAAAAGGAGATGAATGCCAAACATGTCTTTATTCAAATATTTCACCTACTTTCCACCTTAACAAAAAAGTCACCTCCCGAATTGTTAGCTGAAGGCCAGGTGCCAGTTAGAGGTATTCTCAAAGATGCAGATTTTATGTCTGTTTTCTCGGACAAAGACTTTACTTTCCAAAGAGCACATCTTAATTTTGTATTAGCTTCTAGGACCAGCCACTTTGGCATTAATGGTAGATAACCTCTTGCAGGTGTTGTCCTATGTCTCTTTCCTGTATTAATATACATACTTGCTTCTTAAATAAAGCTATATTACAGGAACATATTCAAAGATTTTTTTTTTCCATTTTCATCCTGGATTTTTACATGCTGGTATTTCTAACAGTTCTCATGAGTTATTCACATGTCATGGTCCCCTCAGATTGTATTATATACTTGTAAATGCTGTTATATGGGTGGTGTTGAAATCCATTTGGCTCCCAAGTGGAATACGGGGTGTTTGAAAATGAAAAATTTACCTGTGAATGGGAAATACAGGGATTGTATGAACTTTATTTTGGAGTTCGTGTTTCTTAGTTGTTTACAGCATTCTATGCATCTTTTTTGATGTTATATAAATAAATGGCACCACTCCATACCTGTTCGAAGTATCCCCACTGGCTTGTTTCGTCAGTTTTGTTTAAAAGATTTTTCTTTCAAGAGCATATTTTACCACAGTAATAAATGGCCAGTCTGAAAGATTTTTTTTCTTTTTTTTTCTTTCCTGCTATTTTATGCTAATAAATATGGTAAAAGTATTCTGAGAGCCTTTCCATTTATAGAGAAGACTTTTTGTACCAAACTTCCCTGAATTTCTGTTTCCCTGTTATGTTTGTGAGAAGGTGGAAATTTTCATTGCTACTTCCAAAAAAGTTTCAGTTATTCTTTTGCCATTCTGACACTTCTCAGCAAACACCTGCATCTGTTACTAACAGTATGCTCTCTACTGCACGAATGGAGGTTAATTAGTTGTGCAGGGACTGCAATTCTTATTTTTATTCAGAAAATGGTAATTTTGACAAAGGTGAACTATCAGATAGGTTGTATGTATGTATAATGTTTTAAGGCACATATTTCTAAACGCCATTTTATAGACTGCATACAGTTCTCCTCACTAAATTGTGATGTCTCACTGTGCTAGATGTGAAGCCTTAAAATCTGAATATCCTCTTCTAATAGTCTTGATAGGTTATAATAAAATTTAGTTTTGGGATACATTGCAAAATTGGTCTGTAAACATAAATTAGCTGAACATTGTTTTCTCCACAGCATTATTTCTCCTTTTTTATGAAGAGCTTTTTCAGATGAATGGCTTATTAAAATGTGCAACGGCTCTTAAATTATAATATCCACTGTATTTTCTTATTTAATTATGGATGTTGAGGACAACTTCATATTATGCTTCAAAGGGAACAAACATAGGAGCAACAGCTAGCCCCAAGCAGTGGTCTGATGGAAACGAAACACACTGAGAATAATTTAGGATTATGGAACAAGGAGTTATGCTCAGCACAGTACCTTTTGCCATGTTGACTGGCATCTGCTCTGTGGGGAGCAATTTGTCTGCCCTGCCAAGGAGAAAGAAGCACGGTAACGCACTGGCAGCTCGTCACTGCAGTGACTCAGCTACCAAAGAGATGGGGAGAGAAAATACCTCTCTTTTACATACATAATTATATAAAAGCTCCCTTCTTTTTCCATAGAGATGTTGTTCTTTCCTGTGGTGAAGTGTTCGGAGTTAGGAGGCAAACATAGGGCTGTTTTCTTACTGCTGTGTTGGTGTTTTCCAATTCAGCATCTAAGCAGTTATAGCAAGCAGAGCTGAAGAGCAGCTCTCTGACATTTGAGCAGAGCATATATTGACCACTGCTTTCCCTCGGTATCACTGCTTTGCTGAAATACCCCTCTGCCGCATTGTCTGAGGGAAAAGATGTGAATATCAGTGCAGACCATTCGTGCCTTTGACTGTGAGTTTCTGAAGCTAGTGGAACCGATAATTATCTTCTGCTAACTCTCCATCACCATCTTCATGGCTTTACAGAGCTAAGATATGATTCGTGCTGTATTAGTATGTGCTATATATTTTTTGCCTTCTGTCTCTCTTGCTCTTTGCTCCTCTGTGGTCCCCTTTGACTCAGGGGCCACCAGCTGTTAATGCGTAGGAATTATGAAGGGGGCAGAACCTTCCTGGTAAGAATTAGATGTGTGAAGAGTCCTGGATTATCACTCAATGCCGGTGTAGTCATGAAAAGCATGTGGTTGCATTGTAGGAACTAATTATTTCTAAAGAAGCCCATTAAGTAACAAGGACGTACAGAGGAAATGTTACATAAAAGAAAAAATGTTAGCAATGGTGGTTTTTCAGTAAAACTTCAAGGAAAATACTGGAGTGTGGCTCTGCCATCAAACAAGAACCTGGAAATAAATCCAATTTAACAGTAGAAAATGACTTTTTGTTGACTCTGATTTTTTCATGTTTTAATTGTTGTTTATTTATGCCTGGCTTTTCTTGGGTATCACTCATCTAATGCCAAAGAGAGCTTGAGAGAAATCAGGTTTAGTGTACATTTCTTCAAGTGATATTTTTTATCTGTTTTCTTAGCCTATGCTTGAATCTTCTGAATAATTCCATGTTGTATTGAAAAAATAGAATATTCTTCATGCTATTTGTGTGATTGTGTGTATGTGTGTGTATCGCTGATTTTTGTGCTGCAGTAAAATAGACCGACATAAAGCCATTTTCTGAGCATTTTGTACAACAGCAGTGCAGAATGTTATGACATCGCTATCTACTTGGCATAATGTCTTGCTGAGATATAAATAGATTTCTAATGAGTGTCAGGCTCTGTGCCTAAGAAATTTCCTTGTAGATATCTCATTACAGAACTAACATCATTAATAAACTAGCTGAAATATTTCACAAATGCAGGAATATTTCTTACACCAGTAACTGCTAGGAAAATACCTACCATATGCATAATTTGAGGCTCATTTAAAAACTGTAATTTATCATAATTATCTACATATTATAATGGCAAAACACACTTAATTGCTTTTGACTGGACTGGTATTATGATGAGAAGGAAAGTTAACAGCAGATGGCCCTACTGTCAAAACTGCAGTCTCTTAACCCAAAATGAAGTAGCAGACTGATCAGAACATGTTTCTGGCTCCTTTTCCTGATTTTCGGCAATAAGTATGAATTAGCATTTGGTGGGGTTGTGAATATTTACAGAGTAGTAGAAATAGTCTTACACAGGAACAAAAATAGCGAAGTAAAATTTGACGAGATAGGTTTCCCCATGACATTATCATTTAGACTTGCTAAGGCATGTTAGTTCATTTAAAATGTTGAACTGAACTGCAAAACAAATTATTTCTAAAATATTAGAATTTATTATAACATTGCTTTCTTTTACCACCCCTATACGTCTTCTGCTTTCATACAGCAATGAAGAAAAAAGTGCTTAATCTTCTACCTGTCTGTGAACAAGTAAATTAGCTGGCAGTTGAAAAACAGATAATTTTGCTGTGCTTCAAATAAGTGAAGCTTTGTTGCATCAATTGCAATATGCCTGGAGGATTTGTCTTATATTAATCACAGTGTGCATGCACAGATGTGGTACTGTAAAAATCTCAACATTTCCACTCACCGAATGCCTCCGAGAATTGAAGAATTTAAGATTACATTTGTACAAAGTTAAGCTACAGAATGAGGGAGGGAAAATGATTTTTTTTTCTATCTGCAGCCAGGGAGAAACACAATAAGCAGGTGGTAGATTATACTCCCGGATGGTCAATGAAAGTAAATTAGCTGGTTCAGTTGGTAGAAAAGAAATACTGGCCCGATCAGCTTAAATAAAGGTGACATGTTATTTGTGAAATAATGTGAATTCCACAATGTGCTTTAACCTCAGAGTTTGTTTATATATATATGTATGTACATTTTGTATGCGCTTCATATTATAATTTTTTTTTAACATTTAATCTACTAGACTGAAATAATGGATGAATTTATTAGAAAGCAGAACTCATTACAGGGAGAGATTTATTATTTGCTTCATGTCAGAATAGATCTTGTTCATGTATGCCCGTCGATGGGACAGTGTAATTGCTCATTGTAGTAACAATAAGTAAAGGAGAACAGTGGGACAAAGATATTTTGCATTTACATATTTTCCCTTTTTATAATGCAAGCATAATAAAAATGTTTAGAAGATTTCTAATTGTCTTAAGGGCTAACAGATAACCTACTATCTTTGTTAGATCTGAATTATGTATTAGGAAACGATTTAGAAGTGGGTTAGTAAAAAGTAAAATATCTTTATAAACGTTAATTAACACTGGTATAATGCATATTTTGGACTAGATCTAATTGTACCAATTTTCTAGAAGTTAGTGTTTTTATTTTTTTTCAATGTATCATCATTCAGGATTATTGTTTCTAAAATCTGACAGCTAATTGCCAGTTGCAGTCTATCCTGTGCATAGTTCAGGAGACAGGTAGCTTTTGGTGTTTAACATTTGTCCCTTAGGCAGTATAATCTAGAAGTTAGTTTCAGCTAATGTAGATGTACATGATTTTTACAGGGTTATGTAGCTATTCAAGCATAAGTTTCTCACAGTTTCTATGCTCTTTCAAAATGTAAAATTATTACAGGAGTTGTGAATAATTTGCTCATACCTTGTATGAAATCAGTATATAATTTATTATATATGCTAGCATGCTATTATATATGCTAGTATTACGTATGCTAATATGTCTAGCATACTGTGTCATGATAGACAAAGTGACAACAATATTTACACGTTGATACTTTTAAAATCACTGGCGCAGAAGACTGTAAAAAGTTTCCCAATCTTTATTTTTCCCTGGAATCATCTTGGTCTTTAAATGAAGCTCTCAAGATACATTTTCTTTGAACATCTAATAATGCGATATTTTGTTTTTACCCCGTGCTGATCTTCAAAGTATCCTTGAAGAAGGTTTCTGTGATCCAAAGTGAAGTTCTGGGTTCAGATTAGTGAAAATGCCTTCTTATTTAAGTCTGATTCATGTACTGTGGAGATTGGGAGTCTTTAATCAATAAAGCTGGAATTAAAAAGTAAAAAAAAAAAAAATCACTTATCTGCTGATATTTTCTTCTATTTCCTCACAAAATATTTTTGCAGCACACAGGTATATTGGAAATTGGCTGAAGAGGATAATTTAACAAGAGTTTCTAGATATTTGCCTGTTTGTTTAAATATTTTTAAGTGTTTCTAAAGAGATACTTTATCCACTACTGGCAACATGCTGACAGCTGATATGGAACATTATTCCTCATTCCTCTGTGTAGTTTGGTGGCATTCTTTTTTGAAAGATAAATTTAAGCAAAAGGAGAAATCCATTTACAAAAACTCTGTGATTCTAATGGTTTAGAGTATTGCCTATTTTAGTAGAGGTTGGCAGCTGAATGCTTGAGGGGTAAAAGCAAGGCAGAAAATTGTGAAAGAAATAAATGAATAGAATAATTATAGGAAAACTAAAGTAGTAAGTAAAGTCATTTTAAAAAGTATGGCTTCACATTTTTTAGACCAGTAAAATGTTTCGGTGTGAGTTAAACATTTGGATCTTAAAATAATGGCTTAGGTCTAGAACAAAGAAGAATTGATCCCAATTAGCCTGTATTTATGAGGAAGCCTTTCTTCTTCATGTAACTAATTAGAATTAAACATTTCTTGTGTTTAACTTCTTGAAGTCACATTTCCTCTGGCTTAGCTCTAAGAGTACTCTGCTCACTTTTGCAGAATATTGTTCTTTCCTCAATTCAGAAAGCATAACTTAGTTGTGAAAGAATTAATTATTAGCTATTTTTACTGCTGCAAAATGATTTTTAAGCTGGTTTTCTTTTCGTTTCTTACACCTAGAAATAACTGCAGAGAATAACATGAAAATATTTCTTCGAAAAGACTCCTAAACTTTTGCAGATTTGGAAGTTGGTACTCTCATGTTGCACATGGCAGGAAGCCAGGAGATTTTGGCAATACAAACTAAACACAATGTCTCTAACTTTTTGTTTTCTGCTGGAGCAGTAAGACTCCAAAGGCCTGTGCTGACAGGTAATGAGATCTAATAAACAAGGGGGGGTAGAATAAAAGAATAAGGGAATATCCATATTCATTACTTAATCAAATGAAATTCTCTTAGAGGATTCTGGGAATTCTCAATTGTTGCTTCAAAAGCTTCTCTGTGATAGCTGTAAACAAATTACGTGACGAATAACTTCTTAATCAGGGAAGAGTAGAGCAGTTCTCTACTTGATCTCTCCCTTTGGGTGGTCCCAGGCAGAGAGCAGCAGCCTTCCTCCTGATGGCTTGGCTTCAGAAAAGCTATACAATATTATGCTGACAGCTGTAGACCTCTTTTTGTTAGGGATAACAAACACCCTGTGCTGAGGACAGCATCAAGCCCAGCTTGCAGTATGCCCAATTAGAGAAGCTAAAATCTCATTTGTTTCACCATGGGAGTCTCTGAAAGCACACCGTTTTGGCCTCATTACAGTATTTTTAACTTTACAAAAACAATTTCATTATGGAAATTAAAGAAGCTCATTTAGTCTTGCATTTATGCTGAACTTAATAATTCCACAAGTATATCAACCAAGTCAGTAAACTAGTTTCTATTCTATGTCTTTTTACTTAATCAGGATATGGTAATGAAATGTGCCATTTGGAATGGAGAGGCATCTGGAACAATTTTTAGAATCTTTTTAACTAAGATATCTTAGTGTACTCTTCTACATAAGTTAGTGAAGACTTGTCAGATAATAAGGTTTTTTAGTCCCTGTTAATGCAGGCTGGGGATTAGATGCCATTAAGAACAGGCGAAAAGGCTGTTTCTCACATTAACTACATGTGAAACCTGCTAGTCTTCCTGAAATGTTTCTTAAAGGTGAAATAAATCAATAAAAGAAGGTTGCTATAATGGTGCAGGTACTATACAGTTCTGAAAACAAACTAAACTGATTGTAACTATCTGTTTCTATATTATTTTTCTCCCTTGTAATATGTCCCAGTTGCTTGTTCTTTGTTAGAATGATCCCTTTTACTTAATAACCTATAAATACATTGAGTCAACAAAGGTATTTTCAACACATAGAGCATTATAAATAAACCAAATATTTTCTTATGTCTCTTAGGAGCAGCAATCGGAGAAAGGTAATCAGTAACAGTGGGCACGTGAGGCTTTTCTAGTCCCCGATGCCATATTCTTTTTTGTTGCTGCCAGTGCTGGTACTATTGCTACTATTCGACTTTATTCCTCACCCTTATAGGCAGAAACTGGAAGAAAATAAGAGTGAATGAGACAGAGGCAACTTCATTCCATTACTACTTTATCTTTCTTCTGCTGTCACTGGCGCTACGCCATCATCTTCCTCTAATCCCCTGTGTTAAGATTTATTTAGACTGGCAAGGAGCATTTGCATCCATCTTAACCATCTGAGTCATTTTTCAGAAAAGTATCCATCTAGCTTGCTTCGAGAGTGGTGCTTAGCAAGTAAAGCCTAAAAATTTGTTTCTACTGTAACTTGCTTTTCCAGTATAGCCATGGCATTTTCCGTGCTTAGAATATGTGCTATCTTAACTTGAAATTTTGCATAAGCTAAAATGAAATGAGGCAAAAGGCTGTGATTACATTCTATATGTCTTAAAATGAAGTTATTATTTATGAATATGTCTTTCTTACATAGAGATCCTTATGTTGTTGAGAACTAAGGTGATGGTTTCGTCAAAGTCTTTATTTTCAACAATGTGATAGAAAGTAGAAGCTCATGTTCCTACTAATTCTTTAAACAAGTAATCATACATAAAAATATTAAAAGGGAGTGCTAGTGTAAAGGGTGTAAAGTTAGAACGCACCAGGTGTTTTGTTTTTTGGATGTGCATCTGTTTATGTTTCTTCCTTAGAGATACTCAAAACTTGACTGGATATGGCCCTTGCTGACCTGATCCAGCATTGAAGATGGCCTGACTTCGAGCGAGGACTTTACAGGTATCTTCCAACCCAAATTATGCTATAATTTGAAGTCTCAGCACAAAAAAAGTTGGTAGATGCTAGACATCCGATTTTGATGGCTATTTTTACTAAAAGCATAGTTCTTCAACAGTACTTGCATTAAGCAGCTGGGAAGAGCAGAGTCAGAAGTGAAACTAATTCTGTGGACTCCTTATGGTTTTGTCATTGCTGTAAAAAGAACAGCTGTCTGTTATTCTTTCTTCTTTTTTTTCCTTCTCCTCTACCCCTTTTCTCTGCACACATTGCCTCCCCTTACCTTACCTGGTTATGTCATTAGCTATTGTGTGTTGCTTCACAGTGAACAGATCAGAGAACCAATCTAGTTGGAAACTGTTTTTTTAAATGTACTAAGATATTGTTGGATTTTTTTTTCCTGGTGCTTCTGAGACAATATGTTTCCGAATTGGAAAAGGGCATGAGGAGACTGATGTTTTGGGAACAAAATCACTTGGGAAAATTAGAAATCTGCTATATTTTAATTTTATTATACATGTAATAGAAAAAAGTAACACCAGGAGATGCTAGTATCGGATCTCTTTATTTATTCATACAAAGCTAAAGAAGAGAATAAGATTCCTGTTGAGTCTGACTAATGGCAGTCTTCAGTCATCTGGTATCCTTTGAGACTTGCTTTTGTTCATTATGTCAAATGTCGTTTTACGTGTTAGAAAACATCAGGACTCCATCTTGGGTAAACTGCATAAAGATGCAATTTTTCTAGCTTTCTTTAGAAGCCAGTTAAAGCTTAAAGCTGAAATAATAAAATAGGCTTAAATTATACATCAGGCAGTTGTGCAGATAGATCCTTGAACTGTACTCGGTCCATGTTATGCTATTATAAACTACTGAAACAGTATGTTTACTTCCTTTATAAATCAAGCAAATCTTGTTTTTATTGTAGAGAGTGGGAGGTGAGATAATAGTGGAGTGGGAGGATAATTTGGAATAGAGGCACCTGCAACATGCAGATAGAATGCTCCAGGGTATTAGGATATGTTATGTTCCCTTCAAGAAGTTGTTTGTAATGATAGTTAATAGTATCCCACAAGAGGAAGCTGGCCGTAAGTTTGCTGAAATCCAAAGAAAGGTAAGATGTAAAGTTGAGGATCATTTATGTTGGGTGCAAATCCAAATAGGAGGGGAATCATCAATTTTTGTTGGAATCTCAGTCCATAATCCTTCAATTTCTTGAAGAAAAAAGGAGACCACTGTCTAGGAGGATCATATATTTGATAGCTATCAGAAACTAAAAGGGAGATGATAAAGAAAAAGATGAGGAAAAGAGACAGTAATTCTAACTGGCAGGGGGACAATGTGTTTCAGCCTGAATTTGTTTTCTAGCGGGTGTGTTAACAAAAGAATGAAAAAAAAGAGAAAAATGCAGGCTATGCATTTAATCCATATTCCTTTCCTCCCCTTTGCCCCAAGTTAGATGGTTCCATTGTGGTTTAACACAGTTGCCATCCTTTAATTCAACTGTATCTATTCAGCAAACAAGTGGTATCGATATTATTGCTTCCTATATGTCAGTAATTTCATCTTCAGTAAAGAAAATCACCTATTCAGGACAGATTCCTTAGTGTGAAATATGCATCTGACTGGATACAGTTCATAGCCATTCTTTACAGAGTGGTGGAATACTTTTTTCTAGAGCTGAAAAAGTCGTTGTTGCATCAAAGAGTTACCATCCAAAAGAAGATCTGAAAGTTTGAAAGGATAGATTTCGGCAAAAGAGAGCAAATATAAATGTAAAATGTCCTGCCTTCTGAAGAAAAATCTGTTATTATTACTCTGGCTAGTAGTTATTATCATAGTTATAAATTAGTATAAATCTGACATGGTACAGTTAATACATTCAAAACCAGCAAATATCGTAGAGGCTTCCTGCAATTATTCTGTATGTGTATAGAAGACTAACTTTAGAAAGATCTAGTCCTGTGAGTCATTTTGAGCCATGAAATGTTAGATTGTACCTTACTGTATGACACAAATTTGTACAAAATTTTATTATAGTACTCTTTTATTAGGACACCCCAAAATATACAAGCCATATATGTACTTTCAAAAGATCCAATTGACTATCAGTAAAAGAACATTGGTGCGAAATGTAGCCATCTTTTGTGCAAGACATTGAAATCTCTTGAAAATAAACAAGTTGAGTAGAAAGGTTTGACCCAAAAGGATCATTAACCACAGCCTACAGATTTTTTTTTCCATATCATTAGCAGTATCTCACAGTATTCTGAAAGGAAAGAAATGGAGGCTACTATTTAATGGGATTTTTTTTTAATAAATCAAATAGCCTAGCTCCTCACATTGGCCAATTCAGGAGTTAGAAAATGGTTTAATTTAGTTCAACCACTAGGGGTTTGTAAATGACTGTGTACACACACACACACACACACACACACAGACAAATATCTACATATACTTGTATTACATGCAGTAGAAAAATTATCATGTGTTATGCACTTCATTTATTGTAAACTCTCAGTTGTCCTACTTATATTTTATGATTAGTCTGCCATTGTCTTTAACCTTTAAAGCTTTCAAACAGCCCAAACTGCTATTATATATTCTCCATCAAAATGAACTTGTGATATGAATATTTCTTTTTTAACATTCTAGAGATGACTTTTTGTTAATTTGGTATGGTTGGGCATGCACACAAATACTAACAAACATGAATATACTGTTACTCTCACTTGTTGTCAAACCTGGGGTAGTATTTTGTTTTGAGCTCACAATGGATTTCTATTCTTTATTTCTTAATCTACCAGATTTGAAAATTATGATTTATGCTATGTAGATATAAAAATGCACAGAGGTAGATGTTATCTATAAATCAGTCCTTGATATAGGAATGTTGTCATATTTACCTCGTTAATTAAATAAGCAGCATTAAAGCATTGTTATGAAAATTCCATTTTTTTCCTCCCAAATAAATGCTGATACAAATTTGGAATCCCCCGTGTTTTACTGGCTTCCTTAGATACTTCTTTAAAAAAAATCCTTTAAAATATTATTACAGTTTGTTTTTTACAGAAAGGGCATGATGATACTAACATTATATTCTAACTTTTCATCATGCTTTGCTACCATTAAAACATGATTTATTATAAATATGGCAATTCCTTGCCCTGAAGAAAATTCAGTTCAAGTTGCAAAACAAAATGAAGATGGCAATCAAAAGAAAAAAGAGAAAAGAAGGATGGCTTTCATTATTATGTAATTTACTATATAGGTTTGTAGGTCAGCAGGATGCATTCATTTTTAGGAAGACTGTGAGGAAGAAACATGTTTGGAGTATCCTTGAATCTCCAATAGTGTTTATGAAGGCAATACTTCTTATTCATGTAAGCACAGGGATTGTGGGGGAAGGAGCAGGGATCTGGTTCAGGTGGGGATGTGAATCCTGTCAGTATTATACCCACTGTGTTTGAAGCATCAGTATAGCATAGAGCTCTGCAGAGCATCAGGGATGTTCCTGATACATAAATTAAATAGGACGGTAGAGGCTGATTAGGAAGAACCGGGATTAAAAGGATCCATGGGGCAATACTAATCCTTTTATTCTTCTGTAAATCAGGCTGCCAAGGAGGTAGTAGGCCAGTCCTGAAAGCACAGGTGCCAGCTTTTTTAGAAACTTTTAAATATAGCTTTATACAAACATGATTTCCGTACCCACTAGTTATCATAAGCATCCTGTCTAACCAGAGGTACCGCTAGTGACTACCAGTCTTATGACCCAAAACAACTTTGACCTTGCCCCATAGTGAAGGCCTGCAGAAAGTGCATACAGCAGGTACCTTGTTGTTTTCCCCAGACTCAGCTAAAATGCATGGACAATTTCCTTCAGGTGTTTCAAACAGCTGTTATTCTAGGGTGGGTGTTATTCTAACAGGTATCATGGCTGTCTTATCTGCTGTTTTGAGTGATGAGTGGTGAAAACTTGGTAAGTAGTAAAAGATGATGATAGAGCAGTAGCGAGAACTGTGGGCAGTGCGTTAATTAGACAATAAGCAGAAGTATCTGGAACAACCCCTTTCTACAGAGAAGATTAATATGGTGTTGCTATCTCTATGAGGCTGAGGAATGGTAAGCATGATGCATGAGTACATGGGTCTTCAGTGAGGCCTGTTAGAACAACAAGCACTGATGCTCTCATGTTACAGACCATGTCAAGGCACTGGAAGTTCTTTGCAGATCATGCAAAATAAGGGACCTGAGGCTGTGCAGTAGAGAGCCCCAGTGATGAAAAATGTGTACTGCTTATGTATCCTGACATCAGCATTTTGGCAAATCTCTATTACTGTAAGGTTTAAAAATGCCTTTGAATATAGTAGATATTTGAGCTGCAGATATGATCAGAAATGTCTTGCTGAAAACTGATTTTCATGTTATATCATCAAAGTGACCTAGGCTGCATTCTGTGGTTGTGTTCATAATAAGACTTTTCTGACAATAGATTATAAAATCCTATTTGTTTTACAGAAAATGCCTAATTGCAATTTCACTAGGACACATCATCTTGAATAAACTTTCAACTGTCAGGAATCAGTCCTTTGGTTTGTGAAGCAGTCTAAAATATCCAGAAACTTATATAGTCATTGCAGGATTTTCCAGTTATTTATATTTTCTCCTATATTACCTTATAGACACCTTACCTTTTTTTTTTTTTTTTTTTTTTTGTCAAATGTTTTCTGAAAAAAAATGTATGCGTTCTATGGAAATATCAGTTTTACATGTTTAAAGTGCTAAAAATAGTGTCAAAGCAGATCTGAATATTCTATTGAACCTCTGAGGTGCATAGTTAACCCCAGAATTATGATACTCCGTACCCTTTCCTCTGTATGTTACAGCTGAAGTAGTTTTTAGTTTGCATTACAAATAATGTAGTTACTGTTTGTGACAAACTATTGTGATGATGTGTATGTGCAGAAGGAACACTGTGAATAGAGTTCGGGATAATACGATTACATCAGCTTTTGCTAGAAGGTTAATGTGACCTTCAGACAAGCTTTCTTCACCATAAAAAAGGCTAGTTATCAAGGTCCTTCAGTCACTTGGTGATTTGGCAGTGATTGAGTATCGCTTCTGGGGAGGCTATTTTGTCTGGAGCACAGTTGTGAGATGTTAGAGCTGTTGCAAAAGTGGACAAATCTTTCAAGTTCAGTCTATTCCTTGTCTTTTGGGAACCTCAGGTTACCAATTTCTCTTTGCAGACGAAGAGTTGTCATCGATCTACACAGCAGCAGAGCTACAAATAAGGTTTCTTTCAGTGTGCTCTTCTACCATTCATTAGCTTTTCCTTCCCTTCTCTTCTTTCCTGTTTCCAATCAAAATGGGAATTGTTTTAGAAAAAACAACCGGTAGAAAATTCTTCTACTCTAACACAACATAAGAATGTCAAATGGACATCAGAACAACAGTTAGTTTAATACAGCATCCTGTCTATAGGAGAGGCCAATAGTAGATGGTTAAATGGAAGAAATAAACAAATTTATGATGCTTCTCCTCTCTTCTTCCAGCAATTGGTTGGTTAGATCTTTAATGTCATCAGATCTTTGGGGCAGAGTTTGTTTTCATACTTTAAGCTCACTTGCAATCATAGGTTGATTAATATATTAAGAAAGGTAGGGAAAAAAATCAAATGTATATATTTCAGTAGTTAAATTTCACATTGAATTATTAAATATCTTTCCCTGCAGTTGTTTTAGAACTTTCTGTTTAAGTTTAAATAAGATCTTATTATTGACTGTTCAATTATGCGATTGTAACACATTTATCTATCTGATGTTTCTATATGACATTATCAATTCTCACATACTATTATTACACAGGTAATCAAAATTATAGAGAGTTACAGAAAAAGGACTTTTAGAGTACAGAAGTCTTGCATTATTTTATGTTTCAGCTTGAACAGAAAATTAGCAGAAATGTATAGTTGGACATATTTGACATATTTTGTTTTTTTTCTTTGCTGACTTATTCAAATGGAGTTTTATTTTGAATGGTGTTCCTCTGCAAGCCCGTGATAGGTCTGGAATGTTGCGCCGGTCAGTCTGAAAGTGCTAGGGATTGTTTCAGGCATTTCTGGACAGACGTTTCATCATTTAGGTGATGACTAGAAGAGTCGATGAATAGTTGCACAATCAACCTCACTATCTTGTTATGTCTATAGAACCTAAACCAGTAACCACTGTTTTTAAGTGCCTTCCAGCTCAAAAGCATCACCATCTGCTTTCTAGTTTTAAAATGTTGACTCATATAAGGTCTTGTTTCTCAGTCTGCAGGAAAAGAAGTAATGATTGAGGGCTGTGAAGAGGTGATTCAGGTGCACGTAGGGAATGAAAGTGAAGGCCAGTGTTCTTGCATGGAAGGTATGATGGAAGATTGTGTGATGATGACATGGTCAGAGAGGAGGAAGAAATGGAAGGATTTGGGGGCCTCTTCAGTAAGGTGAAAAACCCGTATTTTTCCCCTACATTGCATGAGGTTGACAGGAAGAAAGTTTGTGAGTGATCATCAGATAGAAAGGAAAGCACAAGACAGTAGAGAAATCGTTGGGCATGTAAATTGAGATCTTCTTGTTATATTTTAAACAAGGAAATAATATATGAAATATGACTGATGGAAGGTAACAGACTTCAAACTGGAGTAGTTCTGAAAAACAACTTAATGGCTTTTGAGACATTTTAGATGATTAAAGTAATAGAGATTTGTCCATTTCTTAATAATATGGGAATCTCTTGTTCCTTGGTACAAAAGCTGATATTGCCACTGAGGTCAGTGGCAGTCCCAGATATCACTCCTCTGAGCTGCTCAGTGTTTGTACTTTTCTTCTGAAAGGTTTGGTGAGATGCTGTCCAGCAGACTTTATCTGACTAGAAGCTCAGTTAGCTTTTTCATTCCCTCTAGGTTATGAAGACATTGCTTAACTCCAAAATGTTTTGTAGCTCTATTTGAAGTTGAGTTCTTCTGTCTGTTTTTGCTCTTATAGAAGTCTTTTGGATTACATTTGAAACCTGTAGGCTGATGTGCCTAATGTTTTTCTTGATTCTATACATATTTTTTAAATATCAGAAAGACCTCAAACATTTTCTACTGGAGAATGCTTTTGCCTGTTCAAGATGCAGTAACATGCAGTATGTGAAGTCAGAATTTACAAGAAAAGAAACACAACAATATTTGATACTTTGGGGTTAAAATTTTGTTAATGTCACTTTTAAGCATTAGCTAACTTTAAAGGAATGTGCCCACATTCTTCCACATCAGTAGAATGTAATCTGAAGTTTATTTGTAAAATGTCTTTGTACTATAAAATTAAAAGGCACAATTGAAACTTGCAGACAGGAATCTGGAAAACAGTAATTCTAGGTGCTCCTGGTGACTGTGTATGGGGTCATTTCCAATTAACCGTAGTTTGCAAATATTTGGAAAAGTTTCTCTTTTACTTTATTGAAAAGGACAACTCAATGCAATTGTAACATGTATCCATAGCTACAAGCATACAATTAACCAATCTGCAAAGATGGGAGGCCTAATGGTTTTACTTCTTGCAAAGCTGGCCTCTAAAGAATTTCACTAAAGGTCATTTAGTCTTTTTTTGTTTTAAGATCGGAATTGAAAAAATGTCTCACAACCAACTCATTTTATTGCTAGTCACTGTTCTTCAAAGTCTCAAGAACTTCTTTAAGAACTCAGTATAGTTTAAGTTTCTATTCAATGTTATTTGAAAGTACTGAATGCTGTTCTCATTACACTAAATATAATAGGAATTACCACACTGCTCTTTCTCTTTTGATTTACAGATGCAGTTCTTTCTTAGCTGCTGGCAGTTATGACTTATGCATTAATTTGGTTCCATGAGTTCTTACTCTTTACAAGTTGCTAAAAACTTGATCAAGTAAAGATGCATGAACAGGGAGTAGAGCACCTGTCTAAAGAAAGAAAATATTTTATTTTTCTCAGTTCTTATAAAAACTTTATGCAATATCCTAATATACTTTAAAATACAGAAAATGGCATAAAGTATGTCGAAACTGACAAGAAGAGAGTTATAGGCTATTCTGTTTTTTTCCAGGCTTTTTCATTGATTCTTATGGAATCCTGACAGGAATTCCTGTCAAAGGAATAATATTAGGACAGTTGGCATACCTAGTCACATAGCTGTCCTTTTATACATGTACTTTAAGAATAGTTAAACTACCAGATTAATATTTTGTACTGATCACATATTTTTGTATTTTAGTGTGCTGAATTGTCATTAATCTATTAGACAGCAAAAGAATTTTAAAAATCCATTCTCACCATCTAATGTATACATTCTTGCTGACAAGGTCTATACTTCTTTCCAAATAGGCCCTGCCAGAACCTCAGAAATCTTAAAGTATCTTTAATGAAAGTGCAAAAGTCAAGATCAAAAAAGCATAGTATCTTGCATATTTGAATGTTTTTATAATATTTTATGTGGGAAAATAAAGCCTTATTATTAGTAGTATGATAAACTGTACCCAACTAATACAACTGATGTCAAATATTGTGCAGAGGAAAGTACTGCTTAAATAGTAGAAACCATTAGTATCTTCTGGAAAGGATTGTTGTATTCCCCTGGGCAACACTGTGTCAGAGGTATTGGGAAAATAATGTATTATGATCTTGGTGAAGGCTCCAGAATTTTGAGGAGACTTTGAAGCAGACATAGTTTGCCAGTTAGAATACCTCGCCGAATCAGAACAGAAATAGCAAGTGTTATATCAGTTGGTTGAGAGAAAATGCACATACTTTACTGAGCATAAATAGGCAGCCCATGTTACTCTCCACACTCTCAGCTCACTTTTATTCAGCCTTTTGCTTTGTATTACTATTGCAATGTATATGTGCAAAAGAGAAAGGCACTTTTGAGGGGAAGTTTGGATAGCCTGTGAAGTTTTTTTCCTTAGCCTGATCAACACATCTACTTTATTTGCACAGATAATAAATGGTATGACTATTTTTCTGTCCTCAAAGTCCCTGTTCTCCAGCATAAAATACAAAAAGTTTGCTTTGACCTTTCATACTTCCTTACCCTGTATGTTAGATAAAAGTGTAGTCTTAAAATCTGAAACACTGAATGACTTCAAAACATTTCTCTCAGAACCAAGTATTGTATCTCAGAACTAAAAACTGATACATCCTGTTCCATTGCAAATTCAGTTTTGCTTTAAAGTGAAATGACTTGATGTATCTGTGGCATGCAGATTGTGACATGCAGATTGAATAAACTCTGGTTTAGATTCTGGAATTAGCTTTTTCCGTAGTGACCGGAGTAGACAAGTGGAAAAAAAGACTTCACTGCTGGGATCGAGGGCTCATTCCTCTTGCCCTTACAGAGCCCTCAGCCTTCATACCCTAGTTCATCCTGTAGCAGACAGTCTTGTCTTTCAGGTTGGAATGAGATGCTGGGGCCAAATGACTTTGATAGCTTATCTTCTAACCTAAATTTTTCAGTGAATGTATGAACTAACTGCTATGCCAAAAACAAGGCCTGTACATATGGAATTACCCATCAACTGTTTCCATATCCCAGACTTTATGCCATACGTCCTGCATAGATTTCAGGCTCCTTCCTGTCACTTGCGTTTGTGGTATCAACAAGCAGGGTGCCCAGCAATTCCTCTCTCTTTGACTGGTTGTTTTTATACTTTATTCCTGGTAAACAGGAATTCTGAGAGTAGAGAAAGAGCCATACCTTTTACTATCTGTGCAAATTAAGCACCATTTTTTTCCAAGATGTATGGCAAAGTTGAATGCAAAGCCCTGTGCTAGAGGTAGTTCAAGCTGATATATATGGGAAGGACCATTGACGAAGGGACTGCAGTAAGACCTGAGCTTGTGCTATTCTTTGGAGGAAATAAATAAAAATTTGGAAATGGAATAGAGAGGATGGCATTCTGTTGCAACTCCCTGATTTTACCAAGTAACACTACCCTCATCCTTTTGGAAAACTGTATGGTTTTCTCTGTCATGCAACAAAATATCTGTTTTCCCTTCATGGACGCACAGAGAATAGCTTGAGTGGGTGTTCTTGATGCATGGTCTCAGTTCAGGGATAACCAAAAATTCTGATCATGTTTTTTTTTCCTCCAATTTTCAAACTTTACCATAGGCAGGCAAATGCATAAATTGAATAATTTCTGTAAAAAGTCATAAACTGAATGTTGAATGCTAAAATCTTTAGAATTTCCAGTAGTACGTACTCACTGTACGAAGCCCTTTCTTTTGTTCATCAAGTATAAACTGTGACCTTCCCTTAGAGTTCCTTTACCTTTCTTCTTCCAGAATGTGATAGAGAAATATACTTGGTTAAGTATATAAAGTACTTACTGGTTGGTTGTTTGATAGTCACCTTTTAGTTTAGTCCAGGCTTTTTTGTGTGTTTTTTATCCAACTACTACTTTATCCGACTTCTTTGGACTTTGTCACATGTACTTTCAGATGAGTTGCAGGTGGGAATAAAGAATCAATTGCTGTAACAATTTATGCAATTAATCAATTCTTTTAGTATTCCAAATGTAATTGGTGAGACAAGCTCTCACTAAAATCCAACTTATTGGGCTTCCTAGGCTAAGTTATTTTAGAATTCCTTTTTTTTTTCCCCCCAGGTAAACAAAGTTCTTGAAGTAACATTTTTTTTCCCTCACTCCTTTTAGGAAAAAAGAAAAAAAAAACAGCATATTTCTAGCTATTTTGATTATTTTTCCTTATTCTGTAATAATTTGTTTACTGGGAAATATGACTGATATAGTTGAGAAGACATTTATATGTTGATGTTGCATTTGCAACACTGGCTCAATGAAGGGAAGCAATCTGAGCTTATCAGGGAATACCTAATATACTGGTAATGTAGCTGTATACAATACTCTTGACAGTTCTTGGGAAAATTAAGAGTATAGTCTTTTTATGTAAGGTGTGGCAAATTATATTTTCTATCTTCAGCTAAGTTCTCATTTTCTGTTTTCTCTCTTATTCAAACTACCTAGAATCACAAGGAGCTTGTATTGCTAGCTATAAAAATGAAGACATGAAGAGTTGGAAGTCTGCATTCTACAGACATTTGAGGATTTCAGACTTCTTTTGTATCTCTGTCCCAAAGCATGTTACTTTTGATATGTTAAAAAAATATATTTTCTTTATGCTTTTTCAAAGAAAAATCTATCAATAAGAGAACAAATGAAAGCTTATTCTGTAATGTTGAATTCCCTTTTCTTAACAGAGAAGTATCCAGTTGTCTCACCTTTAGCTTTTAGAAGCTTCATTATCTTAAGAACTGTAATTTCATTCAGTTTTTGTCCAAGTTGGCTCACAAGTTGTTGTCCGGAGAGGTAGGAATACATACGTACATAATCATCTAAAACCTCTTCTTTTGCAGTAGGAGTTTCAGCAGAAAGAAAAGGTAACGTTGTCCTAGAGAAGAATCTATCTGTGTTAGCTTAGCCTCTAACTGGTTGTGAAGGTACTGTCTGCATGTGATTTTTGTTACTCTGAAGTGGATGCTCTTAAACTCCGTGGAAGGGCTTTGTGATGCTGCAGTCAAGGAGAATTTATCTGAAGCTGAGGCCTACTTGGTGAGGCATCCAGTCCTAATGGTTTGTTCCTGCAGTAAGTTTTGTTCTATTCCTGGGTCTCCAATGCACCGAACCAGCTGTTGCACTGTGTTGAGACTCTGGAGTCTCTCCCATGTGTTGAGACTTCCATGGTTTGCATGGAAGTGACTCATTAAGCTTCTCCCGTCATCCATAGTGAACTTTGTAAATGATAAAGTGGGATGTATTTCTGTGAAGCCAAGCTGTGTCCAGTGCCCTTGTCTATTATGACTAATTGGGAAATTTAGTCTTTATCTCTCTCTTGACCTCTCTGATGGCATAAATATCAAGAGACATTTGGAATGACTTTTTTTTTTTTTTTTTTTTTTAGAAAACTGAACATGAATTAACAAGGAAAAGTGAATAGGTCTATGCCTGAAATTCTGTGTCTTGGCCCTCTCTACATTTCTCTTTTCTTTAACAAGAAGTTTCTGGAGTGTAAATTGCCCGTAAAAGTAGGCACTTGTCTGAGAAAGGAAAGGGAGAAGAATTTTTCTTCTCAAATTCACCAAAGACAGAGGACATGTCTGAGCTGTCTATTGACTTTTAACAACTGAAAATGCCTAATTTATCAAGCTCTTACAATTTTGACAGCTTCTTTTGCTAGGCCTTCAGTGCTTAATTTCTCCTCTTGTTTTCTCTCACCATCTTTAATTTGTGAAGAAGCTTCCTTTAACTTGGATGTTGTCCTATCTGTCTCTCTCCTTCACGCCTCTGCAGGTCATCTCTGAAATGATACCTGTGAAGGCATGCCAGATGGACCGTATAAAACCAAGGGACAAACTGAAATTTGAAATGCTGTTCTTTGCACAAGACTACTTTATACAGTATTGCTTTAGTTTTGACACTTCTCTTTCTTTTACCTCCTCCTTTTTTTTTGTCACACACACAAAAGACTGATTAAGGTTTTAATGCTAACAGTTTCTGTTTTATGTTGGCCAAAGAGGACCATGACTTGGGCTTCTCCGTGCTTTCGTAACACCAGTGGTGAGTCAGAAACAGTACATTAAAGAGGGCTGGTGGATAAGTTTTTCTGCACATGCCATGCAGGGCTCATGACCAAGCATAGCATAGATTTTGGCTGCATGCATCACAATCAGCCAGACTCTCAAAAGAGCCAGGTCTTGTAAGACAGCTAGTCCCAGATAAGCAGTCCTAGTCCTACAGAAGGTCTTCAGTTGAATCTAAGACTTACTTGGAAGCAGCATGGAGAGTGAGAGGGACCTTGAGAAGGTATTCCCTTTCCCAAACATTTTTATGAGACCAAAGAAAGAGGCAAAGCGTAAGGGAATTAATTACATCTTTAACAGAATCAATGTGAATATAAGAAAAAGCTTTTTCGCTTCCTTTTTTTTTTTTTTTGTCTAGGAAGCATCTGCAGAATTCTCAAAAATAATTGAATTATGAATAAGCAACAAAATGTAGCAATCTAGCATGAGAAACTGCATCCTGAAGCTAAGCTTTTAAAATCTGTACATAAGCAGATGTAAACAGAAATTCCCTTTATCCCTGTAGTCTGTCCTCCATTTCAACATACTTGTCTGCCTGTGTTTCAGTTAGCATTGGGTGTTACCATCACTGGGAGTGCCCTCACCAGGACAGCACAGTCACGCAGGGTCTGAACGTGGGCAGAATTGGTGCATGTGACAGGGGCCATCGACAGCCCCAGGCAAGGGGACCGATGAACCAGGTCCAGGGTCCAGGCAGGAGGAAAAGAAAGTGGGGCCAGAGATGAGACTGGAGACCACGTATGTGCCACGTATGTGATGTTGGAGGGGTCACTTATGGAGACAGGCACAGCTGCACAGGGGGTGCAGGCAGGGGAGGGAGCCCAGGGCTGCTGCAGTGTCCTGGAGCAGGAACTGAGGGCTTTGGGCTGGACTGAAGTCCGGGGCTTTGCGGGTTTAGGGAGGTCCAGGGAAGGGGGAGGACAGGGAGGGCTGGGAGTGCCCTGACAAACAAACAAAAACACTGAAACAGAATACTGGAACAAAACACCCGAGCCGAAAAAAAAACACTGAAAAACACTGAAACAAAAGCACTGGTGTTTGATTTCTAAAGCTAGTTAGTATGCCGTCAGGGTTTTGTGCAGTTTATATTCATGTGATATACAGGTGCTGCAAATAGGCATGCTGATGCTGTTTTTTTTTTCCCTTTTTGCCCATTGTGTGTAACCTTTTCTTTTATGAAGTTCATCAGCCCCTGTTCTCAATAGGCCTTTTAAAAAATTGCTTTGTGTGCTTCTTATTTCCATATTTTCTCCCAAACATTTGTCAGGTTATTTCTTACCCTCTCAGAACTCTGATTAGATATATCAGCAGAAGTGACTTTGGTATTAATGATGCCATTATATACTACACTGAGTCCATTAATAAATTAATAATGCCGTATCTTGTTTGTTTATAAATGAGTCTAACCAAGGGCTGTTTCAAATGAAAAATACCACTGATTGCTTGTAATTTAATCTAGTGAGTTTTTATGCATGTGGGACAAAGTCAATTAGCACTAACTGAGAGGTTTCTAATTCCCAACTAGATTTCAAGCTTAATACAAATAATTTAGTTAAAAATAGCAACATGGAAAAACTGGAAGTGATATTTAAGAAATAATACTTAATCATATGAGAGGTCTTTGATTTGCAAAGTAATTTTTAATATTTGTTACTGTTTGAAATGTGGCTGCCTTTGTACTTTCTTTATGTGTGTCTGAATAGCATATTATTTTTTTGTATGTCTTCCTAAAATTGAAATTCATTTGAGTATTGTTGACTTGTCCTAGCATCAAAATCTAGAATTTTCCTGCAATAACACAAGATGAAATGTTGTTAGACAGCACAATTTATTAACAAAAGCCTGTAAACTGCAAAGTTGTGCAGGCCTTTATTTTTTTCTTTCTTTGTCAGCTTTTTGCATTGTTGATTGATTTACTGTAGTGCTGTTGTCAGTATTTTACCAATAGTCTGGTAGGATCTCGTGACGGGCATTTTGCCTTTTTAAAACCATCTCATTGCTACAGCAAAGAACTTGAACCTCTAAATCAGCCATCATAGCTGTTATCCTCTTTTTATTATTATTATTAATGTGCTCTTGGGAAAGGAATATTGAACAGTAATTAGGAGCAAGAAAAGTGCTGGAATAAGCTTGAAAAGGTCAGTTGCTAGGCAAGAGGCCTTTCATATGTTATCTTTATTTTTATATCCTAATTATTATTAATACAGAATCATGCATGTAATTTATATTGTTATTTGGAGTTAAAAGTACTGCTGTAGTTGATACTCTAAAAATAGTAATTTGAAAAACACACCTCAGAAGTCCTGCTGATACTCAGTTTAATTCTTAACTGCTTTATTTGAATGCTGTTACTTGTCTCTGTGCATGGGAAGAACTATTCTGTTTTTTCACATAGTTGTATAAAATGTGGTACTTATAGTTTATACATTCTTAAGTTAAAAATATAGATTTTCTTTTTAAGATGAGATTTTATTTTATGCCTAGGGAACTTTTAAAAATTGGTGATAGAAAGTGAGGGAGACATTTGAAAAGTTGATACTCAATAGAAAACAACTTAAGCATGAACAAGGTATACTTCTAGAAGAAAAACTATTTATGCACCGGACAATATGAAGGGGCATCAGATGTTTTTATGGTATTTTTAAATCTCATGTAGGAAGGTGTATTGTTATGATCAAGGACCGGTAAAACTATTGTAAAGCTGTAGGAATATTGAATGATCCCATAAGAGTCGTTCTTCAACAGTCTTTTTTTGTTTGTTTGTTTTTATTTTTTAATCAATGATCAATGTGAAGTATAGTTCCTGGGCATGGTGTCTGGATGTTCCTTAATAGATATATATACATATATATGTATATATATTTTTAAGGGGGGCAGGGGAATAAAAATTGTTCGCTGTACAAATGCATTATTTTTCTATTCTGTTCCTATATTTAAAAGCTGAATGCATGCATGTACCCTGTCCTATTGACTATTGATGGAACTACCTGCTACAAAATGTCAGGAAGTACTGTTTATTAGCATTACTTACAAATTCTTTGTATTAGAATGTGACAATGGGAAAATATAATACAGCTAGTATGCTGAAAATGGATCCAGCATATGTCATTAACTATTTAACAGTAAATATAAAGGGAAACATAAGTATTATTTAGAATTAGTGTGTGTTCTACATCAAATTTCTCAAGTACATGTATAATTTATAAGATATCAAAATATCCTGTATCCTATCATTTTGCCCCAAAGCCTGAGAAGTCTCAACTCCCAAAACTTTTAATTCAGCACAGGCCTTCTTTTCCATCGTCTAGCAGCATCCCCCTGAGGAATCTGAATGATTATGTAATTTTTCTTTAGGACTTTAACCAAGAGAGGTGCAGAATAAAATACTGAGCAGGTAACATTTTGTGAGGTCACTTTGACTTCTTGCAAAGCATCCTATTTATCTTGGCTACATTATTCTTTAGGCTTTTCTTTCCCATGGGTGAGGTGAGAGACAAAACTCTGCGGGAAGAATTAACAATACTACTGGTTTTCAGTAGCTGTGATTCATAGGTGGCAGAGAAAAATGGTTGAGAGATGGTAGTCTTTGCCACTGCAGAGTATGTATGTGCAGTAGTAACATGCATTCCACACCTGTATTATACCATACTTGGTGTAATGGAGACATTTTTTTGGTCTTTATTCAGCCTTCATACTTGAGTCAGACGCTGCCTAGTTCATACTTCAAGCTGCTGTTTGTAAGCCTATAAGCATTTCTTTAATAGGTACAAACAATTACAAGACTGTGTCCATAGAAGCAACAGAATAAAATAAAATTAGTTATGAATAAAACTCTTTCAAAAATCTGTTGGGATCATCCTTAATCCTTTTTGTGTCATTTGTTGACTAATACTTGTATGCATATGAAGATTTGTGTTGTTCAGTTCGCCACTGCTGCTCACTTTGTGCTTTTATGATGACTTTTTCACGCAGGTGTGTTTGCAGAATCTTTCCACTCAAGTTTTCTGCTTTAATTTAATACAGTTATAATTATTTGAAAAGCTAATGTCCATATGTAGACCATACTGATGGCAATGGGATCACAGTTTACATGTATGAATTCAATAGAATTTATATTATATGGAGTGTGCAAAGTTACCTGTGATTTAAGTTTTCTCTATCCATTAATTTGGAGGACTTACACTGCTTACAGGTGCTGTGTGGGAGTAATCTGTGCTACTGTGTGTGATGCATTCTTGTCGTACATCCGTTACTTCAACAGTAAATAGGAGTTGCTCATGAGAAGTGTAATAGTTTGGGCTTTTACTGTTCATTTAAATATGATCTGTGATCTCTACCCTGTCCAGAAACTTTAAAATCTTCAGGTCCATTCAACTAGGAAATGAATATCTCCCTTTTTCAGTGATACAAAGACACTCTTTGTAGCTATAAAAGACATGTACAGAAGGTGTGAGAGCTGGCTGCTAGGACATGTATCTTTAGAAAACAAATTAGACAACCAAATTACTAGCTCTGAGAAGTGTCTAGAGTATTATCTTAGATGCCCATTGATGAAGATATCCAAGGTCTTTTGCTCTCAAAGTGGTCTGCTGCATGATCCAGTTTCTTTCCTCTATTCCCTTTCTAGTATTTGCTGGGGCTTTTCTGTTACTCGTTTCCCCTAGCTTCCATCCTCCCCACTCCTTAAGGCTATATGCAAGTGCAGAGAAAATTCAATTCTAGCAACAGCCTGCATTTTTCAGACATTTCTAGCTATCTTACAAGCCTGGCTAGCATTAACATGTCACTTGCTTTAGATGGGGACTTTAATAATATGCTAGTGATCATGGTCTTTTACCTTTTTGTTGTTGTTGTTCTTAATGGTTTGATTCTTGATGGAAAAATATCAGGAGAAATGGCCCAAGCATGAGAACATCAGCAAAAAGTCCATGAGTACAAGCAAACATCTTGTGAGTAGTTTCTTTCTTTGACATGGGTCAGATGATAGCATTTAGCTTGTGAGTGGGACTACATGATGTTATGCAGTGTTGTTTTCCCCAGTTGAATCTTGCTTGAATTAATTTGTATAGCATAACATTTATTTTTAAAAAGAAGTAAAATTTAGAGATAAAGCATTGTCCTAGCATCTTAGTCCTCATTTTTGTCTTGCTCTTATTTACCTATGCCATATGTGTATATTCTGGGCTCTGAACTACTGTCCAGCAGGTCTCTTCTATGTGATTACCTGCTGCCAAATGACTGTAGAGATGCCTGGAACAAACTTGTAAAAGGCAGATGCCCTTGGTGAAATTTTAAATATGTTGGGAATCTATCCAAAGTTAATGTGGGTAGAGTGGCTTTCCATGGGTGGAACATAAAATTGAGGCCTTTTTTACAGTAAAGGATCGTCTGGAATTAGGTCCCAGATTTGCTTTTTCAGTGCTCAGGGTTTAGTCTATGAGGGTGGTGGGCTAAGATGGATGATGTTTATAACCAGGACTGCCAGTGCCTCCAGGGTTCCTGAATTTCCCATCTGTGGTTTGTGCACTGTTTTTCTTGTTTGATTTGTTTCTTTGTTTTTTAAAGAGTTAAAATCCTAAAGAAACATATGTATATATATATATATATCTTCCAAAAAAAGAATCAGACTTCATGTTTTTGTTCTCAACTGAAATGTTAGAATGTCCTTAGCAGAGCCAGCCCTCCCAGGGATGTGAATCCTAGTGGCCCTGGGATTGATTAGCAGCTCTGCAAACTGTTTCTCTATTGCTTGGATGCTTGACTGTGTATATGTATGTAATCTTAGAAGCATCTACATTTCAAATAACAGAACTCATAGGAACGCCATGGGAATTGTTTGGATAGGACCTCAACAATCCTTTCATTGGTGTTAATTACAGAAGGCATAAAGTGTGCCTGTTTGTAGCTTATATGAGGGCACAAAACCTGCACAGGATATTGCAAGATATATTATACCTTAGATATTTCTTCATTTTCCCCATTTTCTAGACACTTCAAAAATAGAACAAAATCTATTTCTAATCAAATGAAGAGCCTATAATTCTTCTCAACTGGATTTTCTCTTTAATTTACAGTACAGAAAAAATGCCATTCTGAACTTCAATAGTACCTTCATTTTCCTCGCAGTTACTTGGTTTTGAGCATATCAGTTAAAAAAAAAAAAAAAAAAAAAAGACTTTCTCTATGAAGCTTTTTGGACTATCTCCCTTTCTTTTCCTCTCTGCTAGGTGTCTCATAATAACCTTTGATAAATTTTCTTGAGGAAAGAATTTGCCTGAAAACTGTGGATTTTGTTCTTGAAGAATTTCAGAATATGTTTTCCACTTTTTCATTCTTTAACGAAATAATATTTGCATTCTTTTGTTCACATGCACTAAGGATCAAAGGGATCCTTTTGGTAAAACGGGAGGCCGTGGTGATGTTTTTAACAAGTTTTTTCATTTCTCTCACCACTTACTATGTTATTTGCTGGTTGACTGCTCCCCACCTATATCTGCAGCTCAGAAATGTGTGCTCTGTACTTTTGCTGTAACATTTTTAGAGTCTTTGGAATATTTTAGAGTCCTTCAGAATATAAAAGCATTACTTAAATAATATCTATTATTATTTTGCATTCTCTGTAGTATTTACTGCATTGTTGTTTACTAGATGAATCTGGTATACTTCTGTCCTTTATGCATTATTTAGAACTTATTGTATTGTAAATTAAAATTGTATTATCCTTATTACATATAACCACATACTGTTTTTGATGATATGGTTGTTGTCTTGTATCTCCAAGTATTTTAGTATGCATAGTAGAAATATTGACATTTTTGCCCTCAATTCCTGGTCTCTTGATGCTTAGTAGCAATGTACCACTGTACTTTCTCCATTTTCTTTTGAACAAATGATTAATTTAAATGCCAAAATAGAACTACAGAATATGTTTCCAGCACCAACATGAGCATATGTAGTCTTCATCCATTGTTAATTATGGAATTTGTTGACTTAACCAAAAGTGAAGGAGAAAGTGAATGTTCATGCTTTGGGGGGCAGAAGATTTTAAATATATTTACTTTTTGATTTTATATTGTTAATTTTTATTCAGTAAATATGCAAATAAATAGAAGTAATGAGTTATCAAAGAAAGTCTTGAGCAAAAAAACTAGAAACAGTACATTCAAGAGTCTAGAAAATCATATTAGTTCAGAATTTCTTGGGTCAGAATGTAAGTTTTTTTTTTTTTTTACTAAATTTTATGGAAGAGAAGCATTGACAGTTTCATGCTGTGAGAGTGTTGAAGAGATGGTAGGGGGTGTATTGAACAGGGAATTTAGGTGTCTTGGAATTTACCTGCCTTTTCTCTTCCTGTACTAAAATGTGTAACACTTGTACTTTAGATATGAGTGTGTACCAGTCTCACTTACCAAACGTTATAGTGCAGCCCAGCCCTTCTCAGCTATGAAAAGGTAGTTCAGTCTTCATTGTTTCAGCAGAATGGGATTTTGGTAAAAATATCTATCTGTTGTATCTCTATATAAAGCTACTTGGAAGATGAGAGAGAATTCTTTGTTTGTTTTGTTTTGTTTTACCAACTGTTCATGTCTGGAGGAAGACTGGTATATTATGGCTTTTTCTTAAAAGCAGATAGGGGATAGTGACGTGAAAAGAAACCAAAAGCTTCATAGTTGAGAGGAAAAAAGATTTGTTCACAACACACTGCTTTGCTTTTACTAGCATCCATTCGACTCCAGTACTTGGATGGATTTGAAGAATATTTTGGTGTGGTAAAAGCTCAGTCCTGGATCTTCCACCCTGCTCTTTCCATTAATGTGACAACTTAGAGTTTGCATGCATCTCTGAAAACGTTAAATTTGAGATTTGACATCATTAATATTTTAAATGATAAAAAGAAGGGTGGAAATAAAACCTTCATGGTTTCTTTCCTAAAGAAACAGTATTGGACAAAAGTTCAATTTAAAAAACAAAGCCAAAAAGCTGCAATTTACATTTAAGAAATGTTTGCTAGCAAATAATAAACATTCATTTAAACAAAGCCGTAATTTGTTCGGAAGCAAGTTTGCTTTGCCAAATAAGTTTTATGTGATGACAGTGAATTTTGTAAAAATGAAATGCATCTCAAATGCCCTTCTTATAAATATTTGGCAAAAATTTATGGATCTATTGTGATGTCAGTTTGTTAGTCAACCGAAAGCTAATACTTGTACAGCTGTAAAAAAAGAAAATGCATTGACTGTCATTAGTGCTAGCATAATTTTAGGATAAAGCAAACTTTGACTGGTCTTACTCCAAACTGTTAAATAGAATTCTGATATCCTGTTTGTTTATTTATATTTAGATTAAATTCAAAACAAGCAGATGATCTCAGCAGCTGGTAAATATTTGCTGCTCATTTGCAAATTCCTTGGAGCACAAATTTCTTTTTATGGGTCCTAATAATGGAAAATAATTGATTCTTCAAAAATTGCACTTTAGAAAGCGAAAGAGAGAAGAAAATATACATTTCATATAGCTCTGCCATGCAAAAAAAAATGCATGCTGAACTGTTTTGAACATTTGAGAACTGGACGATACATATGTCAATTATAAAACATGTCTTCTTACAAATGCACAAATGTCTAAGCTAACACCTATTATTAGTGTTCTAACTGAGTATTTATATGCCCATGTTTGTTATAGCTCTGTATAAAACAACTTCATATAAGAGTCTTAGTATTTAAGAATGAATAGCAATATTAGAAGAGATAAGGAAGTTGGATTTCTGTATCAAAGTGGTAGGGTTTATACTACAGTGGAAGCCCTCTGACATTTGCTTTAGAATGTGTAATGGAGAGAGTCATTTACTTTTTTAATCATACATCAGCTGTTGGGTGGTTGGATGTATCTGTTCTAGTGAGAAGTGATAGAACATTATTAGCTGGTAGAGTTTTGAACCGTTGTTTTGAGCTGTTGTACAGCACAACTACAGATATGCATGTGCCATGAAGAAAAAATGCTGAGGGGTATGTGACCCGAAGTGAACAAATTTAGAGGAGAGTGTTACAATCATTAGAGTTGGTAAACCCTAAAACCGGTCAACATATCCTCTTATATCACTGCTCCAGTAAGAAAACAGTGCTGACAATTCCAGCTGTTTTATCCATAAGTGAAAAGCCATCACACTGATTCCTTCATCAAGCACTATTTCTTCTGTTAGTTTGCTTTGGCTTGAAGTTCTCCTGGCCATCCCTCTGTAAGTGTGACAAATATAGGGCTGCTCTGGCACATATTCTTTTAAATCTACAAAAATTTTGCTAGAAGAGTCATCTGGGTTCTGTTTGCTTATATGTTTGCAAAATCCTGCCTAGTGGCATAAAGGCTTTAAGGTCTCAAGACTTCTAGTTAAACAGGATTGCAAAACTAGTGCTAGAGATGCTTGTGTCCACTAGTTAGGGACTGAATTAAGCATGCCTGTAAATATATGCAAAGATTTCCACAGCAGGTTTTCTTTTTTCTTTTTTTTCTCCTTTTTTCTTTTTTCTCTTTTCTTTTCTTCTTTTCTTCTTTTTTCTTCTTTTCTTCTTCCTTTTTTTTCTTCTTTTCTTCTTTTCTTCTTCCTTTTTTCTTCTTCTTCCTTTTTTTCTTCTTTTCTTCTTCCTTTTTTCTTCTTCCTTTTTTTTCTTCTTTTCTTCTTCTTTTCTTCTTCTTCTCTTTTCTTCTTTTTTCTTTTTCTTATTTTTTTTGCCACAGAGTAAAATCCACATATGTAATTTAAGGCAAAGAAAGCATTTCTTCAAGTAATGCATCATCACCCTATACTTTGTCTGGCTCCCAAATGAAATGCTTCATGAACTTCAAAACTATAAACTTGGGGAAAACAATAAAAAACAGTAGTTATTGCTGCATCTATTCTTTACCTCCTTTGTTCCTTTTATTATTTATTGCATTTTTCTGTAGTAATTTTTCAAATCTTTTCTGAATTGAGGAACAACTTTGAAAATTTATTAGTGTTTTTCATGGGGGAATCAATTTAGTTATAGCCATGGCACTGAATGTATGATGTGAATAAAGTGAAAAGTCTAGAAAATCTTCTGCAAAGTCTTAATTGTTCATCCTTTTACCCACACTAATATTATGTGTTACTTTTAACAGTACTAGATAGCAATGCAAAAGAACAGCTTTCTAGACAAAATGATTTTGAATTTGACTTTTTTTTTCTTAATTCTGTAGTGTATATTTAACTAGAATATACCACTTGGTTTTTATTATGTATCATTTGGAGTTGCTCATTTAAAGAGAAAGACAAACAGTTTCCAGGCATGAAAGCATGATAAATAATGAACAGAGAGGACAATTGATCTCTCTCCTGTGGTATTTCCCTGAGTGAGGTAAACACCACTTATTTTGAATGATGCATGAACTCTAACAGGACAGTGAGTAAGACCAGCTCTGTCTTGCAAACTTTTGGTTTCTCTTAGAATCTCCTTTCATCAAAAGATTATCTAGCTTTGCTGCAGCTTGCTTAATACTGGATGGAACCATTTATTTGCTAATTCACAGGAATGATCATAAGGACTGAAGAGTCACTATCTTGGTTTAATATTTCACAAAAGAGTGAGTTGCATTATGTTTCTCCGAATGTGAATTTTCAGATCTTTCCTCAAGGTATTTCTACAAAGAATCTTTCACTGAAGCTTTCCTTTTTTCTTCTTTTTTTTTTTCCTCCTCTTTTACTGTTTCTTTCATAATCATATGTTAATACTGATCTTGCTCTTCTGGCTGGCATTTCAGTGCCTCGAGCATGTGGGTGTAGGTTGTAACACTAGTAAATTGTCCCATATGGAAATTGCCCATTTGCCACCAATTGCACATCAGAGCGCCAGCAGGAGGTCCTCACTTCATTTTGTATGTGCTCTAAAGTTAATGCCTTTATTAGCAAGGAACTATGAAGAGGAATGTCTGTTTTTATTCCAATGCTGCTTTGCTGCAAGATATGCTGACAACTTTTGAAGGGCTTTTTGGCTTCGAATCTTTGCATTCAGTGATAGGCAATTAATTAACTCTGGAGGAACTGGTGTTGGAGCCAGGATACCATTTTTTATGGCCTACCTGAATTAATATTGCTTGTAAATGTATTGTTTTTACTAAAATATATGTGAAATGTCTGCATGAAAAAACTGGTGTGTTTACTTGCCTGAAGTAGAGCAGATTTTGCCTAATTCCTGAGTTGATGTTCTGCATTAAATTATTATTTATAGCAACTAGTCAATACTTGTGAGTTTTTTATTATAACGGCATTTATCCTATTGCATGTCATACTGAGAAAAAATTCTTTGAAATGAGCATTTACCAATGTTATCCTTGAAAGCATCTGTAGAATAAAACAAAAACATCCAGGGAATTAGATGACTGCCCCAAGTTTTACATAACTTGTGTGATTTTACTGCCTCAAGCAAAGACTAGGGAATCAGAGATTAATCTAAGGCACCTAATTTATATAATAACTACAAATAAGCAATAGCTAGTGATTTGTGATACGATCATTTCCTCCTATGAGACTTATGTTTACTAGGCAGGAAATATGTGATTATGTTGTGTTAATTAGTTTCCAGGTGACAGAAGAATATTTTCTCCTTCATCAAGGAGAAAAAGTTCTATTACTATATATTGTCTTTACTGTCTCTTTACTACATAGTGATACCTGGGCGAATTACTAACATTCATTAAGTCAAACTGTAAATAGACTTATATAATATTTATGATCTTTTCACATTCCTGCTTGGGCTTTAAATTGATGTCGTAATTTGTACATATTTGCACCATTCATATGCAATAGGAGATTAATAACAAAATTGTAAAATACTTTCATTAGCATTGCTGTCCAGGGAATCAAAGAAATCAGAGGAGAAAAAAGTCATAATCAGAAATGGTGGCATGTTATTTACTAACAAGTAGAAAATAGATTAAAATACTAAGTTACTGAAAATGAAGCATGTAAAAGAAGGAATGGTGATGTAGAATAGAAAGGAAAGGATGGAAGAAAATGAAGAAAGATGGAAGTTTCTAGAAAGAGAAGTCTCTTATTAATCCAGGGAGGACACTTTGACTAATAAATTTGTTTTCTATCCTTTTTTTTTCCATATAATCTGTAATTATCATCTAAAGATGCAGGCTTATCTGAAATAGAGTAATAATAAATCAGAGTGTCACTACTTTCAAGTGCTTTGTACTTGCAGATGCATTTGTGTTCCATGTAGAACTTTTCTAAGTATTTGTATTTCTGACAAATAACAGTTAAGTATACTGCTAGAAAGGGGAGGAATTTATTGTTAATATGGCACCTAAAGGGTCTCCAGATATTACTAATGTAGCAGGAAAATTGTCCCTAAGACAGCACTTTTCATGGCTGAATCATGCAGTTAAGTGTTTTGCTCTGCCTTGTCAGCATTTGTAATGTCACTGTTGCCAGTGTCAAAGAATTATAATCCGCCTGGTTTAAGTGCTGTAAACCAACACCTCTACTGCCTTCCATCATCATCTGCAATAAAGCATTTATCTACCAGAGTCACAACACGGTTCCAGTGCAAACGACAGAAATAAGAAATAAGAGGTAGAAATACATGCTCTAAATATCATTGTGCTTGGTCTAGATATCATCGTGAAGTAAAAACACTTCTCCACAGGCAGGGCAAACAGCTTCTCTCCCAAAACATCGTAAGTCAACTCACTGGTTTGAATTACTGAGGAGCTAATTCAGAGAAAGAACCCTGGGAATCCTAGAAACAACCCAGTCATGAGACACGAGTTTGATGCAATGACACAGATGTGGACTGAACACAGCCTTGCAATGCAACTGTTCATAGGTGAGCATGTTAATTCTTGTGGATTTTTCTCTGGAAGTATGTATTCCTGCCTGCCTATAACACCTATGTATAAGCTCCTTTTCTCTACATTTGAGATGCCATATATCTTCTAATGTTTGGGAAAAGTTTTTCACATGCTGTTTTCTTAGTTGCTCCTAGTTGCTCAGAACTGTGAGACTTTTTTTTTTCCTTGTTCAAGATTACTTTTTATTTTTGAAGAGTCTCTTTAAATTTTGGTGTAAAGTCCTTGCAGCCCTGTGTCTTTCAGCATTGCCAAACTTTGATAAGTTAAAGGTTTTATTTTTAGAAAAGCTTCCTATTTAGAAACAGCTACTTTAGAAGGTCTTTTAGTGCAGTAATGACAATGAACACAGTAAACTATATAGTTCACCTTTCTAATGAATGCAAATACAGAACAGAAATTATCTGAGACTGTAGTTTTTTCATAGGCGTGATAGCAAGCAAATGTAACCTTTTCCATCTTCTGCACTGAAACAAACTCATGTTTGGTTCCTCAATCTTCTTCGGTGCAATAGAACTATTACATTAACAGGGCCTCATTATGTAACTCAACTGTATGTTATTAGGCTGTAGAAAAAAGGTCTCTGCTTCATCCTAATGAGAAACCAAAATCAAAATTTAACTTTATAAATGTGAATAGTTTCGAACCTATGTTAATGAAACATTAATGCTAAAATATTTAAATCTGGAAACCCACATCCAGAAATGCAGAATTTATTTCCAGTCTGCTTTTCAATATGTTCCATTTCCATACAGAGCAAATTTAGAAATTAGTGTTATCTTTAATAGACCTCCTTTTAAAAAGTCTGGGGAGGCAAATGACTGTGAGAGTTTTAGTTGATGTGGGTAGAAAGTGAAAATTTTGGTTTTGTTCTTTTCTGCTAAACCTTTTTTTTTTTTTTTTGAACCCTTAAGGTAAATGCCTTATAGAAATGCTAGGACTATATATTATTTCTATAATGCTATTAGAGAACCCTGAAAATGTAGAAATGAGAATACAGGAGTGTATGCTTTGTAGCTGAAACTTACTTAAATTTATTATAGTTATTATAGTAGTTATTAAGAAGCAGTTGCAGGAAACATTCATACTGAGAAGATAAATGTTTTGAATTCATTTATGAATCTTAAGAGATTCATTGATACTATTATGTAATTGGTTGCAATCTTTCATTTCCTACTGGTCTTTTATAAAGAAGATTTGCTTTAAATGGTTTTGTACTATTTTATGATAATAGCTAAACAGTATTGCTTTGCTTTTGTTTTCCATTGTTTTTCACTCCAATTTCTGTCCAGTTTTCCAATAAAAAAGGAAAAGTAAAAAATGACCTTAAAAAAAAATTGGCCTCTTTGCCACTTGTGTTTATTAATATGTTGAAATGTATATATATATTTAGCATTTTAGCACCCTTGTAACACAAAGTAATATTTTGATTAGTCTTCCCATTGAACAAAATGATGAAATTAACTTTTCTATAATGTTTCTAAAATGAATGTATTTCATACCAGAAATTGTTTTCAAAGTACGCTACTTCTGCAGTATTCCCCAATGCATGTCTTTTAGTCTCAAATTAGAAAGAAAAGGTGCTTTAGCTTTAAAGGAGACTAGGCTACTAAGCTTTTGTTTCTCATCTGTTAATGTTAGGATAAAATAGATGCTGAATTTTTTCTAAAGTTTTTATATTCAAGTATAGCAATTATGATTTCTCTGTGTAATACATCTGCTGGTTTTCGTTGTCTGTGCAAGTGCATAGAACAGGCCAGACAGGTTTGATTACAATTTAAATGGGTGAACTCCAAATGATTTAAAAATGGGAGTTTGGTTTCTTTTTTCTTTCCCTAAGCTGCAGGTTGGCTTTGCATTTCTTATCAAATGCTGTGTCAGCCTTGACAGTTTTGTCAGGAGCTTTTTGGACCCAGAGTCTTTTTCTCTCAGTTACTGATACTTCCAGAGACAGACTTTGAGCAATTCCAGGGTTGCACCAAAATGTTTCTACTGACCTTCAAGTTTCTTTCCCAGAAACACACTATCAATAGCCTCTTTAGGGAAAACAAAAAGTCAAGGTTCCATCTTCTCTATCTGCCCAGCCCAGAGCAGATATATGAGGGTGTGTAGGGCCTTAGTGTAGGATGGGTGAGAGAATATCAGTATTCATCATATTCTGGTAGATGTTTATCATGCTGGTGGATACCCATCACACGCTGCAGTCAATACTTACAGACTTAGTGAATTCTTAGTGAATATTTAAAGACCAAAGCCTGAAAATAAAAAGAAGGCAAACGAAGATTGCTTGTTACAGCAGTCTATCTAATGCCACATCCCTCAAGGACTCCTTGCATGATAAAGTAACAGAAGCTCGAGGATAAACTTGCATTGAAACTTTAGAAGAGATTTTGTTGTCAGCTGCTCCTAGCTAGAGGAGGATGCAACTAAGATGGAGAAGAGTTTTGTCTACTTTGAGGATAATCCCTTCATTTTTCTCTTGTCAAGGCTGCAAGGCTTGCCGGGTTGAAGTGTGACCTCCTGGATACTGGTATTGAGGTGACTGTTAAAATACCTTTGAAGGTTCAGTGTTTCCAAAGATGCTAGCTGCTGAGAGCTCCAGTGGAGTCCAGGATGCCAGGGTGTATCAGATGATCGTCAGTTTTAGTGCAGGAAGGCTGGTTGTGATGAAAATTAGGCCAGACATGAGAAATATACAGGCCGGTTCATTTGTGACAAACTCATAAGTGCTTAGTACAATGGTTTTTATGTTATTATGAATGAAAAGGTAATGTTCTAGTCGACCGGGAGAGTGCCTGTGAACAAAGACCTTACAGAGACCTGCTCAACGTCAGGCATCAAATATCCTGCTCCCATCAATAAGGAAGGTATTCTGCTTTTAATGGTCTTGCTAGTTACGGCTATTCCACTGATATATCTACAGCTGACAAGAAAAATGTGCAGACCTGTTGAATGTACTTCCATGTCACAGCACAGTCTAGCAGCTACTTGCCACAGGGAGGTAGTCCTGTTTTGATCCTGTTGTCCAGTCACATGCTCTAGATGAGCACTACTGACAGATTGAGTTAGCTATATGAGAGACACATATTGTGAGGGATTATAGTGTTAGTAGTAATGACAGTAGTAGTGTTAGGTTTATTTTCTTAAAGTTCTATTTTTTTAAAAAAGTTACTAGATTCATCATACCATGAGTAGATAATCTACAAATTCATTTTGGCTACCTCATCAAATTAAAGTTGTAATGTTTTCTTTTAATTGGTAGTCAGCCATCAACTAAATCTCCATTGCTGAGTGATGCTGGCTTAAGAATGAACACCTCTGGTAGGTGATTAGTTGCTTTCACACTTCCTGTGGGTGATTTTGTTGCTTCCAAACATGTAAAATGAAAGCTGAGCTATTAATTGAAGTGGGCTCCTGGGGGCACCCGTGCTGGCACTGCTTCTCACTCCTCTTTTAGGTTGGGATACTGAGATCCAGACTGATTTGCCAAGGGTGGTACTACATGAGGGCCAATTTGATGGTGGCTCGTATCTCTGTGTGGAGTTGGGTTGTGGGAGTGAATCCCTGGCTACTCAGTCTGGATGAGAATCACTGAATGGATTGCCTGGTTGCGACCCTGTGCCATGTGCTCTGGGTGCTCCTGCTTGAGCAGGGGGGTTGGACTAGGTGATCTCTAGAGGCCCCTCAACCATTCTGTGATTCTGTTATCCTGGGATAGGATCCTAGAGCACTAGGTTGCAAGCTCTTACAGCTTACAGTATTGCTAATATGGTGGCAGTATTTTAGCTTTCAGCTAAACAGTTTTGAAATTTATCCAATTGTAAGAATGACTTTCTAAAAATTACCCCTTTTTCAGCTGGTTTTACTACCTGGTATTCATAGTTCCTATTATAAATAAGCAAAAAATCAGATATTCTTCAAAGAAAGAAAACAAAACATATTTTTTGAATATTCTCTATGCTACTGTCAACAAGTGCAGCACTGGACTTATTTCCTACCTTCTCAGTGACAAATATATTTGTCTCTCCTATGGCATCTGTTTCTATTGTAGTGTGGGTGTGGGTTTGGTATATTAAATCTGGCTACTGCTTGTCCTGCCTCTCTAGCCAAAGGGATTTTGTAAAGGTGAGGGAATACAAATCTTTCTTTGGCAGGATTTAGGCTTGGAGAAACTTCCCTGTAAGCCATCAAAAAATGAAGTAAAAGACAAGGTTATGGATAAGGCCGTTAAATATAAACACTCAGGACAAGTTTAAATTGTTGTGATTTATCAGTGTATATGTGCATCAATGAAAAATACTATTATACAGAATAAATCTCTAAAGGTTTAGATTGTAACACTGTTTAACACTTTCCCTGGAAAATTTTTCACCTAAAACTTGTCCCTTGATGAATGTGCTTTAAAAGTGATTTTTCCTTTGAATAGAGACACACTCTTGCTAATAAATTCTGTGAGAAGGTTGTGTTCTGTATTTTAAAGGAAATATATTGGGTACTAAGTAAAACTGAAGGAAAGTCAGACTAATTTGTTATTTTAGCAGGGGTATTCATTCAATGAAACGATGTTTGAGCTAAGGCAGAGGATATTGTGCCGTACGTTGTGTCATGTAATGCAGGAGGGGTCAGTATTTCAGTGACTTTATTTTTGTTTGTTTTAGCTTGCACAGTGTTCACTTGGAGCTTCCATTAGCCCTTCACTGTTTTATGAACACTGTGATCAAAATAAAAATGACATATTCAGGATGAATGCTTCACCTAAAATGTTCAAATAAGCAGTGTTTTTACATGTCAAAAGTCTACTTAAGCACCCTACTTGAATGACTGAATAGCTAAGCAAAGTACAGTTGTAGGAGTCATTGTCACAGGAATCACTCTGAAATGTTATCAAGCTGTTGTACTGTTGTTACCTTTCAGACAGTCGTCATTACTCTGCAGGAACAGACCATGGGCACTGTGTGGGAGTTGTATTAATCTGATAAGTCGCGTTTTCATGTTTGCCCAATCATTTTGTTAACTCTGAACCTCTTATTCAACTTTTTATTATGATTATTATTTTTATTATTGCATTGTTCCTTGTGCCTTTATTCCGTACTGTTTTTTTTGAAAATGCGAAAATGATCAGTATGGAGAGGCTTTTTACAGGGTTGCTAGAAAGAAGACCAAAATTCTCTGGAGGTAGTTTAGTCTTGATAATATTTTTAAGGCTTACTTTTTTGTCAGCTGTCAAGAACGATCTGGCCTCAGAAATTGAATTTGATAAAATTTACTGGCTTGGGAGTCACTTTAGTAGTAATTAATTCCTTTCGCTTAAGCATTTTTACAAACTTCATAAATCAATTTGGGTACTTTAACAACAGACTTACCAGTTTATTGGGAAAGTTCTGTTAAGTGTCCCTGTTTTGTGTGCATGCTTTGAAGAACGTCTTATCTTCAGAGACATCATTAAGTGTGAGAAGAAAGCAGGATTTACTGGCATGGAAACAGCTCTTCTGTACGGTTTCTTCTCTCTGCCTGAGGCTTCTTTTTGGAGTTGGTTGCAGCAGTTTCAAGGTAAGCATTGAGAGCGAGAACAGTTTATATAGACTAGCTTGCATAGTTTCTGTGTGTAAAATATAGTAAAAAGTCATTTATTCTGGTAAATAAAGTTACACATTGAACACTGTTTGAACACTGTTTGGAATACTTCCCTATGAAAGTCAACAGGAAAGCATTTTTTTCTGCATTTGTCCATAAGAAGTCTACTCTCTAAATAAACAAGCAAATCTTATCATTTCAATTAAAAAAATGATATTTAGTGTGTAGGAATCTGAAATTCTAAAAATGACAAACCATATGTAGCTTATATGGGAGACAAGTATGAGACGCTGTGTCACCAAGTCTCGTGTTTAGTATCCATATTGAAATAGGTGGAGTTAGAAGCCATTGAAGGCTTTCAAAATCTTCTAACCAGCTACTGGAGGTCCCTTAAATTCACATGAAAGCATTTTCAGTCCCTTAAAAAATAGGACATATTTGAATTAACTCTGACCCATATGGATCATTATTCTAAATGGGACTGTTTCCAGAAAAAAAGAATTGTCACTTTTTTTGTTTGTTTTCTCTGATGGGCGTCACTAGAAATATGGCCTGTTTACTGAGCAGTTGTTTTAATTCATTTTTGTTCACAATTTACTGATGTTTATGTCAACTTTTGTGAATTGCAATTCTTCACTTTTTGTTTGATATAAAGGAAATGTTGCATTATTAGGAAAAAAAATTGGTAAGTAATACAAGCAAAGTATACATCTGTATCTTTTCTTTTTACTTAAGAAAATAACACTCCATTTCATTTGCTACCAAACCGTTCCTTGTAGACAGATCAGTTTTATTTCACTCATCCTTTCTTTAGCACATTGAGCTAGCCATGTTGTCCTTGTGACATAGTGAAGTATGTTATATGGTAGTGTCTTGAAGTGTGAAAGTCTGGTGAAAAATGAACTGAGTATTAAACCATGGTCTGTGTTAAAGAGTATAAAGCTTCCATAATGGAGAAGCAGTCAATGGTAATTTTGTAGAAAAGTATCTGTAGTTTTATGCTGCGATGCGCTGGGGGCCTGTGTGCTTTGTGAAGGCTTATGCAGCTTAATGACATTGCAGGTATTTCTCATTCTTGGGCTGCTTCATTTTACATTTCTTTTCCATTCCAACCTGATTTTTTTTTTGAACTGTCTTCAAATGTCAGATTGATATTACCTTTTTTTTGGACTTCTTGTATTTCCTTCTTGTATTTTCTTATGCTTTACTTAGAAGAGTCAGTTGAAAAGATCCTGTAGGGAATATGTATTGTGAGAAAATAATCATAACAGTGAACTTTGATTCTTTATTGTAATGAAACTGGGCAGTATTTTTACTGAATATTGTGGTGAAACCCATTTTTCATTAATGCCTACATTTTTTTCCTTTTATGTTTTTGCAGTTAATTTAAGAAGCTAGCAACTTGTAGCAATGATTGAAATACTCCTTTCTGTAGCTCTTTAGGCATTATATTTTCAAGTCAACTAATTGTTTTCTTAAATGTCTTCAAGAAATTTTCAGTGCATTTTCTACTTTTCCACTAGCCTATATGAATTTCAACAAATTTTGCCATAACCACTTCCCATATACCCTATTATTTTGCACCTCTTTGTTTTGAAAATTTATTTTTTATCTTAATGTAGATATGAGTAAAAATCAACAAATATTTTTTAAAAGTCCAAAGCATATATACTGGACTTTAAATAATTTTTGAAATATTTAAGGAATATCATATACTTTAAATTTAGCGGGGAAGTTTTTCTCTTCCCATGAATAAAACTTTAATGGTAGAGAGGAAAAATGGCACTTGCCTGATTATCAGAAATGGATTTATTTCAGTTAAAGCTTATTGTATTGTATTGTAAAGCTTATATACCCATGGAACTTAAGCAAAACAAAGCTTCCTGTCCTTTAACCATGACTTTCATACAAGAAGTGGAAGTCAACAAGATTTTTTTCCTGGTGGCTCTGTATTTAGGCCCAAGACATAATTTCCTGATTTGGTGGTTAATTTTTGTATTTCTTACTTACGGTACCAAGATGCTTGATGTGATTACAGTATCTAAAACATTAAGTAGCAGTACTCTATGATAAACTAAATATCTCATTTGTCAGATGCAATACTCCCTCTAAAAGGAAGGGGAAAGTAAGGAAGTAAGGTTGTACTGATGAAGATCATAGGCAGTGGTGACGGAAACAAAATGTTTAAATATGTTTAAATATGACTAAAAAAAATCATAGCTTAACTTCACATTGTTGAGTCTTCTACCAGACCAGGTCTCATTTCTCCTACCAGAACAAGTATAAAGCCAGCAGAAACTTGATACTGTGTGATTTGATTAATGTGGCAAAAAATGGGATAATGTGCTGATATTTAATTAGGATCAAATTTATGTTGTTGGCTGATCCCATGGGAAGAGGTTCATGGTTTTGGCACACAGCTTAGTTCCTTTTGGACATCTGAAAGGTTTTGCTATGCAGGGACAAGATATAGGTGAGTTTTAAGAAGCTTAGGAGATGGCCAGTCACCTGTCTCAAAAAATATTTATGGGAAAGCCTTCAGACCCCTGAGGGCAGCACAAGCAAGAGTATGAAGTTGTCTGCCTGAAAAATTAATGGATGGCTGATATAGCTGCTATCCTGAGCTGACCAGACATAAAAAGTTAGCCAGTTCGTAGTGAATATCTTTGCAGGTCAGTTTTCTTTGCTGTTTGTGTTTTCTAGCATATGCTTGCTGTGTCTGTGACTGCCTATTCTTGCCAAAAAACACTCTCTTTTATGACTAAAAATACTGACAATACTGTCATTTTTAAACATCAGATTGTCTTGAAGTTTTTATTTCTTTAAAGCTCTTTAAGTAAAATGCTTTAAAGCAATTTTCTTGCGTATGTCACAGTCAGCATTTTTGTTTTGTAACTTTCATTTCAGGTGATATATTTAGATGATAGTTTAAAAAAGAGAAAGAAAAAAAAAGAATGATAAAACAAGTTAATAGTTTTTGGATTTTAGTTCCTTGGCATAGTTTCTGTTCTATGGCAGAATGTGATTTTATTTTTTACAGCTAGTGATGATTTAATTTCCTTAAATCTTCTGTAAGGAACTTTGTTAGAGGCTGTTCTGTTTGGAAACTCAAATTAGTATCAATACATTTTCCTTTGATGAACTTTTCATGAACTATAAAGGATAAAAATGACACAATATTTCAAGTATTCTGCGTTGCTTCCTGTACATATATTTTAGGAATCTCCAAACAAAGTTACTTGATATATTTAATATATGTGATATTGTAAATAGCTGATGTATCCCTCAAATGCTGTTTTATTATTATAGGGAAAATTGGAAACAGATCCCATTAGTTATAACAACTCATTTAATATGTGAATTTGTTTGAATTGCTTAATGTGTATAGACATAAATAATTTCATTCTGAATACAGAAAGATAATCACTTTTTCACTGTAATGTCAGATGATCAGTTGAGCATTAAAATTCATTATTTATGGGTGACCTATAGAGGGACTTCTTGAGATTTTTTTTGCTTTTCTACATTTAGACAGAAAAGACAAGCTTGATTAGAAAGGGAAAATGCAGTTCTGCAAGGGGAAGTTGTTTATCCGTAAGTTGATGGGTATGGAGGTAGGGGCTTTGGTATCTAATACAGATCCTTAGGAGGTATTGGTTATGTTAAAAGCATTTCATTTAGCATGAAGAAGATCCAACTTGGTCATCTAAGAATCTTGGGTAATATTTTCCAAGGATATCAAAGTTTCTTCAAAGTCAATAAGCTGCTGACTTCTACCCTTTAACTGTTGGCACTCTTAATAGAATGAGCGTCCTCCAAGTTATATATTTTCCTGGTACATAATGTGGAGGTTCAGTGGTAAAATATGAACATTTCTACTTCATCAAATGGCCACTAAATGACACGCGGTAGCCCTACCATGATCTTATGCTCCTGTGTCACAACGTCATCTGCTATGGATCACAAATTGAGCCTCAGTCATTTCAAACTTTCCTCTCTGAGGTAAAAGTTAGTTTTCTTTCTTCTCTATTGTAGCATGGTAAGAACAATTAATTAGCAAAAACCTTATTGAAGAAAAAGCAACCTTTTCCAACTATGAGCAAATAGTGTAGTGAGGATTGATATGAAATATTTGATCGCATCTTTCTAAGATGAGGACATAGTAGTTGAAATAAATGTAGTAGTAAATGTAGTTGAAATAAAGATGGTTTTGTGCAGTTTTAAGCACTGTTTGCTATTGTTGGCATACAAAAAAGAACTGAATAAGAATTTTTTAAATTTAGAAAAATATAGAAAGGATATATTATGCCTTAGATCTCTCAATGTCTAAGGAAGTTACAGGAATGTTATCACAATACAGCACAACTTTAAGTATAAAATACCAGGATTGCTGTGTCAATCTAGCTGGCTTATTATTTACCCAATTCTGTCTGCACCTTCACTGCCTTGGTAAAAGGATGAAAAGGAACAAAGAAAGCTTTTCTTTGGGATGAATTGCAGAAGAAGGAACTCAAAAGGTCTAAGTCTCTCCAAAACCTAAACTCCTATAGGCTTTTAAGCTTTGTGTACCTCTCTGTAGTCACTTGTGTCAGTGTGGTCAGGGAGTATTGATTTTGTGTTGTGGGTCCCTGAATGCAGAGTGTGTTGTATAAACCCATGTAAGGATAAAGAACTTCCAATTGCCTTCATCTTTCACATATATATATATATTTTGCTTCTGTGTTATTATTGCTAAGGTGACTTGCAGTGATTCGAAATGATTTAAAATATGTGATATTGAATTTCCTGTGATGCCTATGCTTGGTTTCAGAGACAATAAAATTAAGTATATGCCATATATTGGCATATGACTGTAGCTTTTATAGACTATGGTGCTGTAGCTGTTGTGGTACTTATGTGAAAATAATCTCTTACATCAATATTAAGGATATAAAGATGCTTTGGGAGAGAGTATCGGATGCAAAGTCTGTCTTCAAAATTTTATTCTTTCTAATTTCCAGTAAATATGTTCATCAGAAGAAACACAAATTCAGGGTTAAATTGAGGAGAATTTAAGAATAATAAGATTTAAAGATGAAACTCTCAGATTATAATTTTTTTTATAATCGACCTATGCCCTGCTCTGAAACAGGTTGGTATTGTTGTTTTTATTGTTGCTGTTTTCCCAGTTCTTTTCTTCTGATGTGAAATGTAATTAATAATAACTTCTCATTTTTCTTTAATATAGTGAAAAAAAAGAGCATATCTTAAGTTTCAGAAAAAGAACAAAATAGAAATCTCCATTTCTCTTTCCTCATTCTTTACCCTATTCAAATTAAGTGAAGGTTGAATTTTGAATTCAGTGTAATACTAAAGTAAGATTTGTTTTGAGTTATGGGAACCAACATCCCCTTTACTCAGTCTGATCCATGCAAGCACATCCTCGCATGAGCACAGTATCTGAACTGGTGAGGTTTCCCTTCCACACAGCAAATTACAGAATCAAGAGACATTTTAGAAACAATAAATAATTTTCAATAAGTACTGTAATTGATTGTTTAAGTTTGTGTAAAGTGTCTGATGGATAGTAAAACTAACAGTTAATTTAAACATTGTATCTGGAATGGCCATGTTTAAAGAAGCTTGTTTATCATGAGTATAAAATACACATATGTATTCAATTTTTATAAAAGTGAATATATTTTAAAGTAATTCTTTTGGAATGAGTAGAAATGGTTTAACTTTTTGGTTTTTGATAGGATATTGCTTTGATAATTGTGGTTGATGGTAATGCAATGATTATTTTATCCAGGATTTTAAGGGCAGAAAAGTCATTAGAGGCTGCATGTTTGTCATAATACTTCATATGGAGTTTTATTGCTGATAGGAGAAAACATCTGTGGCATTCCAAAAGAAGGAAGCATTAACTTGCAGAGGAATTTGATCTATTTGATAAGCCATTACAGTGAAAGGTGAAAATCTGTTTCCTCCCTGAAATTACCTTTACAGACTTTCATGTTAGGAATCTCAAAGTTGCCTTGGAAGTTATAGAACTTTTTCTTATAATTAACCATTAGGGAAAATGAACACAGATCTGACATACCATAACATAATTAATTAATATCTCTAATTTAACATTTTGCTTTCTTTTTATTTTTTTGTAGCAAATGTATCTTAACACATTTTCACTGTGTTCCTGAATTCAAAAAATATTCTTAGCCTTGTCTCATATCTTTAGCTCATGTTTTCAGACATGTTGACGTGTTAATATATGGTATGAAGTATGCAAACAGGTTGTAGTTCCTTAAGTCATTGCAATAGACAGTCTGTGTATACTGCAGCAAATCTGAGGAAATTTGTCTAGATGTGTTGTCTTTGCATTAGAAACTAATCTAAGTGCTTAGTTAGCCACTGAGAGTGGCTCAGCTGACTGGCTCAGTACTCCTTGACAGTGCTTCTTAACTTAAAATGCCACCAAATTTCTATTAGACTTGAGATCCTAGGTATCCAAAATATTTTTGTTAAAATAGAAGTTTGGCTTTTAAATCACTTTAGCATTGTTTTAATAGTATTTATTAAAGGAATGCTATTTAGCATGGGGAAATAGTAGAGAAGAAATCATAATGCGCGTGTGATGTGTTTTAAGCTGACTGTAGCCAAAAAACATTTGCGTGTCCCTTCCTTCCTTTTGACGAGGTTATTTTCAGATCTGAATCCTCTGTGCCTTATTTATCATGAGCTTCTGCTTGCGCAATGAAATTTAGGACTGTTTTGGGTTCCACTTTGGGGCCTATAGAGTCAGTACTGAATAAGAAATATTGTTCTAAATTTGAAAGACCTGAGGAACTGCAGCACCAGCTGCATTGCTGTTTTGTTCCCATACAGAAATGGTTAATTGTTCTGCCAATGCTTGGTCCTGGTGACCTATGGAAGGTCTCAACGTATGGGCCCTCATTCTGTATGGCTGAGATTATGAGTCAAAACATCAATGGCCTATATTTAATGCTTCCAAAACTGGTAGAATCCAGAAAAAAAAAAAAAAAAAAAAAAAAAAAAGGCTTATTGCGGTATGTGTTAGGTAATAGAAAAGTCTGCAAGACTTTTGCATTCTCCACACTTTGCCACTTCCTTTGCTTCTATGACTCCTATGAGGTTCCCAGAACACGCAGAAGCATCATGGAAATAAGATTCAGGGCAACTCTAAATTAAATGATTTTTGCCTTTTGACAGAACACTTCAGCTACTGTGCAGATTTTTCTCTGTGAGAGCTTGCCATTAAGAATGCATTTAGTAGGCTGAGACATATGGAAGCTGTAATACATCTGGTCCCTAAAGCCAAATTGTGTATGAAGTACTACTAGTCTTTTTTATATTCCTAAATGTTCTCTACTCTGATGGTCGATTAAATGGTTTATAATGCTTCCCAATATGTTGACATTCATGTAAATCAACGTATAATCTATCAGTATCATATCCTTTTGTCTAGAGATATTTCTTCTACTGTGTATACAGTGGGATGCAGAATATGGGTGAAGTGATTGCTTTAGTTGCATAACTCTCATAGTATTAACATATGCATCGTGTATTAGAGTATAAAAAAAAATCCCCAAAACAACAGTTGACAGTCTTTATTAATGAAGAGTGAAGAGTGAGGATATGAATACTTGCATACTTGATGATGTGTTATACTGTTTCCCAAGAAAATGGAAAAATGCTAAGATGTAAAATTTACAGTAAAAAGGAGTATCCACAAAATTGATAGATACTTCCTCTCATCTGAGTCAAAACCAACGAACATAACATTAAATAATTGTAATGTTTGTGTTGTTAGAAAAGATTGTGTTCGTTATTATCTTAAATTTTAAAAACCTATTTCCACCTCTTGGCTAACTATGGAAAGGAGACTTAAGACTCTTTGGGACCCCAATGGTATGTTCTTGCTGCACAAGAGAACATGATGCAGTTACTGCTGAGATAGCAGTAACCATTAATCTCCAAAGCTGAAAACTAGTGTAGTTACAGTAAGAAGATGTAGCACGTGAATTATTTATCCATTTCAGACTTTGAGGGCTTCTAATGTGAAGATGTAAAATGTTTCCAAGCCCATGTGACACTTGATATATTCTGACCTTGTTAAATATTTTTAGAATTTGCCTACAGTGACTACTCGAGCAGATGTAGCAAATTAGGGTTTGAGCTTGTCATGAGTCAAGTATCTTATTGACATGATGGGTTTCCATCTCTGAAAGAGGAGTTATTTAATTCACTTGTTAATTGAATGAATGTTAATTAATTAAATGAAAAGACTCTGGTTTGATGTTGTAAAACATTCTGGCAGTATGAGATTGATGTTGCTGTTCCCTGCTGCACATTCCCACTGTCATCCTCTTCAGTTGTACTGGCACCAATGTTTATCAATGTTTATGTGGTCGTGTGCAGTGACAAAGTTAAGAGACTGATCCAGCTGAAAAATAACCCAGCAAAATCAAATAAAGGGTTCTCCATCACTTACCATTTCTTAAACCCAGAAAGGTCAGCTCCCTAGTCTTGTGTCCTCAAAATGTTAAGAGATTATGAGAGACCGGATGTAGCATCAGGTTGAGAATTTAGGGGGACGATTTTGTGGTAATAGACCACAACTACAGATTATGGGGATTGAAGAGTTTTTTTCCTATTCTTCCACTTCTATTCTCCCGCTCAGTGAACCTAGTTTTGTCATTTTTGTGCTGTTTGTTATTCTTTTAAAGCTCTGTTAAAAGCAGAAGTAAATATTTTTTCCTTGGAGGATTCTGGTTCAGTGCAATGTGCACTGCATTACAAAGCGCAAATGTTTTTGTTACAACAGACTTCTGCCAAAGCATATATTTTGCAGTTTCTGGTGGGTTAGTGGTGACTGTGGTATTCCTTAACTTTGTGCAGAGCCTGAAAGTTGTCAACACTTGGTCTTAAATATAATTTTCTTAAGCTTCTGCATCTCTCTGCAAGTACAGCAAGTAGCCTGAGAACACTGGGAATCCCTGTATTACCAAGGGACTTACTGCAGTTGTATGCCATATCCTTTTCCAATACGGAGAACAAGTTATATCTGCATAAGTCATGGCAGTCTATGGCTGTCTTGACAGGCAGAGTATTTTTTTTCCTTAATTTCGAGATTTATAGTAATCAAATGAATAGAGATATTTTTCAGAATATTTCACCTCTGATAACAGAAACTCCACTGCACATGCTAGGAAGGTTGTGAACAGACTTGGGCTATGTCCACGTAGAGATCTTGGACATCATTTTGCCATGCATCTATCTGGAAGTCCTATGAAACTTGCTTATTCTGGAGTTGAGCAGTAAAATGGGGTTCTAATCTCATGGCTGAGCATACATTTCATGTCACGTAGGTATAATGTTCTGTGCTCATTTGTTAACTGTAGGAGTTGAGTAGCTGTAGTTGTTGTGTAGTTGTATCTCATTGCAAATTTTCTCATCTGTTTCAGAGTAGAGTTACACAAACTTCAACCAAAGGTTATTTTTTGATGTGCTGAAGCAATCTGAAAGTACCAGTCCATCTGTGCTGGGAGGTGGTTCAAGAAGCTGCTATTTATCATTTCTCAACTGTTAGCTGGTCTTCCAACTGAGAGGTGGTATCAGGTTATGTCAGCGCGGATGGGTCCATGGTAGAGGATAACAGGTCAAGTGTGAGCATGACTGATGCATTAGCTGATTTGCCAGGGAGGAGGCTGAGGTAAAATTTGTTCTGCAGTCCCATGAAGAGATTTGTGTTGGCTGTAGCTTGCTTAATTTGACTAGTAAAAAGATAATAGTTTTCTCGTGTAGATTTTAGTGATTAGTAATCCTCAGAGTAGGATTACTTCTTTCTCGTGTTATGGAATCATAGTAATGATTGTGTAATTGCTATAATGATCCGTACTTAATTTATGTAACAGTTATCAGCTTAAATTGGCCTTGATTTATTCCTCTTGAACTCCAGGGTCTGGGAAGTTCCTTTCTGTGCAGAATTTGTATTGTATTGCATAGCCTATGGAAGTCAGAGATTTTTCTGTGGGTAGTTTGAGAATAATTGCACATGCTGGTTTGTGTAATGATTAAATCTGTGCTGTTTTATCACTTTGGCAAAAAAGTGGATTTTTTTATCCCCACATAATTCAAAATTGGCTTAATGCAAAAACCTCATTTTATAAACTAATTCTCAAGAACATTACCTTGACTATTCAATATTAGACTGACTATCCAATAATACGTCCCGAGTGGACAGAGTTGAGCTTGTTTGATTGTGTGGATTTTCTGCAGCACCTGAAAATACTCAGTGGTTTTTGCTAAGTATAACTGGGCAAGAATGTGTTTAGTGATGGAAACAGTAAGAAGTATATGCACACTGCATATACGTATATTGTTGTGGGTTGCCAGTGCTGAATATAGTTGCAGTACAGGTGATGATATGGCATCAGCAATTATATTAGCATCTATCAATTAGGTTACGCATTAGCAAATTAGATTCACGCTATTATTTTTCAGTGTGTTATTATTTAGTGTATTTGAATATATTCAGTGGTATCTATTTTCAATTATTATTACTGTTATAGAACAGATGTAAAGGGGAAAATTAAATTGGTAAGTTTTCTTTTTCATCCTGTCCCCATCAGTTGCCTGTTCTCACCTTTTCTGGTAAAATGTTCCCAGTGTGTCCTTTACACAACTTTATTTTTTCCTCTAAGCTTTGTTATCAGGCATAGCAAAATTAACTGCTTTGCATTTCCTCTGTGCAGAGGCATGACTTCCAGCTGGACATACATACTTACAGAATGCTCATGAAATAGCATTGATTTAAAAAAGTAATTCCACTCTCATATATGATCCCAAAAAGTACTTTCTTGCCCTCTAAATGTGGTCTTGTGTGTGTGTATGTGTGTGTGGAAACATGATTGAAACTACATATTTAGTTAAAAAAAAAACAAAGGCAAAAAACACACACACACAAAAGAGCAAGAAAACAACCAACACACACAAAAAATTGTCCTGTCTTCGATTGTCAAAGGGAACAAGAACAAAAGGTTACTGAAAACAGGATGGATTTTATTCAGGTCTTGCTTCATAGTTGCAAGTTATGTGGATGCAAAATCCTTGGAGGCTTTTTGGTTGTGCTGTTGAAAGATACAGTTTGAAGGCGATGAAATTGCTAGAAAGCTATAGCAGAGAGTCAGCTTGGAAGATGTTGTTCCTTTTATTGCTAATTTTAATTAATGATGCAAGGAAGAGCTTGCTGGCTTGCCCTTCTGCATAAGATCCTGAGATGACTTGTAAGGTGTGGTGCTTAATTTTTAACAAGTACTGCGTTTTCACATTTGGGGTACTTGGGAGGTAATACACACAAATTCAAAAATGAGCTATGCTTCAGGACATGGTATCAAACTTGGTATATCCTGCAGAGATGTGTAAGCTGTCAGTTCCCAGAACCCATTGCTCAAGCTCAAAAAGCTGATGTTTGGCAGGTTTCTGGATTCTGAAAACTTGTGAATGTCCCTTTGGTTATTTGTTTATTTGAGGCTTTGAGCATTTTTTAGAAGGTGTGCTTGTGCTGTACAGACTATGATATTTGTGAAGCCTAGAGTATAAGGCTTAGTGTCTTGGGACCAAAGTGTACATCAAGTTAATGTATCTATCTACCTATGTATATATTTATGTTTATATATTTAAAGCTGTTCTGGTTTTTGGACCCCTAGTTTTCCTGACTCAGTGCTTCATATCTTTCTGCATTCTTCATGAGTGAGCAGGTTATCAGTAGACGGCAAAAAGATTGTTAGTGACTTTCCATACTAGAAGAATTGTCCAAATAGAATGGACTTTCAAGGTTTCTCTAGGTAAATAATTACTTTTCTGGTAGATTTCAGGCTACTTTTGCTTTGAATTTTTTTTAACTTCCCGGCCAAGTTAATGATACAGTTCTTAAATCCTTCTTCCTATGTGAATTTGCTGCTTCGAAGTTGTCAAATTAGTACTCTGTACTAAAGTGTCTCTGTAGTGCTTTTAAACTTAAGCATTCATCAGTAGCTGTAAAAGCACTTCTGTGCCTACCTATGCAAAAGATGGATAGAATTAATACTTCATTGGTTGCTGCGAAGGCCGTATAAAAAGCTGCTTTTAGGTGCCTTCCTTGACATTTCTGTCCTTCTCTGGCCATAACTAACAGCATAATCACTGATCTTTTGGACGTTGGCTTAGACATAGGTGCACAAATTGACTGGAGTGACTTGCTGCTGCTGAAAGTGGCTTTTGTGCAGCCTGGACTCTCCTTTGAAGAATTGTCTTTGCTGGCTGTGGTGATCCTTGATGAATCATTTCAGTTCACTAAACTGTTAGAAAATTGTCATAGGAAAAGAAAAAAGAAAAAAAAAAAGTGAATTGCTTTCCTCTGATTTAACAACCAGGACTGGTTCATCTAAGAGGCATATTGTTCACCAGCTCTTGGCCAAGGAGGAAATCTGGAGCAGCAAAAAAAGGAGGCACCATCCTTGGCCGTGGCTACAAGTTACTCAATCAGCATTAGTAAAACCTTGCTATTTTTCAGGAGATTGTTATTAGGGCTGGTATGCCATGATTGGGACTAGGGAATTACTCTGATAACATCGATGTGGCATAACACTCAAAGCAGATTTGCTGCCTGCCTGGTTTGCTTTGCTTGCAGACAACTAGGCCCACAGCTGTGAATCAAACATAAAATCAGTATCTTCTAACTCGGTGCATTGGAGGCAGCTAACCGAGCTCTGTTCAATGCCTAATATAGTGAGCATATACACTCTTTAGATACAAAATTGCCACCTCTGAGACTAACCAGCCAGGGCTAGCAGCAATCTAAATGCCATCAGGCAAACTGCTAATCGTTTTCACCTCCTGTAGAAAAAAAATCCAGAGGTCATCTCTTTTGCCATTTCAGTAAATTAACAGTGGGACATTTTACTGGAGAAAAAGGGAAGCCAGTTTTGGAATCTTTAACCCAAAAGATTTGAAATATAAAATTGGAATGGTTTTGCTTCCTGAGATTTATAGCAATGCCATGATCTAGTCTAGAGCCCTATCTTAACCTTGTCACTTAGTTTATCAGAAGTACAAATCAAAAGTGCATCCTTAATTCCTAGTATTATCTGGGTTATGACTGGGTTTGAGAATTTTGTGTGTTTGTGTTTTCTTGACATCAAGCATTCTGTCTGTCAATCTGCCTCCTCTAATAAAGAGGCCAAAGACTAGTGTTTTTGTCCGCTCTGTGTAATCTTACCAGTAATTGCTCTATCAGTTTGACCTGCAGGCTAATCAACCAGGTGGTCTTCACTTGAGTCCTAATCATGTTTTACTACAGGAGCTTAATCTACTGTATTATGACATACTGCCAGTATTAAACAACCGGAATTGACCCTATTCACTGCACGGATTGAAGCAGAGGTTTTCCTTCCTGCCTGCAGATCTATGATACTGGCGTCTGTTCAGCATATGCTAGCACCATATGTGAGACGGGGAGGTGTTAGCTTTTCCCTTCTCTCCTTGGGCAACCTGGGAAGCTGTGGGTTATGCCTCACATACTCATAAGGAATAGTATATAATTTGTGTGCAATTAGAGCAGGGTGAAGCTCCATGCAGCAATCTCATGCATGTATAGATGACCAATTAAGAGTGTGTGACAATCTTACCATCTCCTTCCTTTCCGAATGTATTTTAAAATCATCCATTCATTTTTTTTATTTTTTTCCAAGCTGATTAAACGGACACTGTTCGGGCTACAATGCCACTTAATATAGAAGTGTCCGAGAAATCAATCTATAACCATTCAAAACATATACTCTTCAAACAGAAATCCCCTTTTCTTTTTGTCTTATGAAATATCATATCAGAAGGCAAGGCTGTAAAGACATTTTTCTTCTCAACTGTGGTGGCAGTTCAGAAGAGACGATGACTTTTGGGGACAGGACGGGGAGAAGGATGATGTGAAGATGGTGAAGCTGCTTCGGCTCATATTGCTGCTGAAAGAATAGCCTGTGCCCTGCTCTGAGAATCGCTGAAGTAGATCATCCATTTGCTTAGCAGGTTGCAGGCACTTAATGAACAAAGTTCACAAAAGTGTGAAAGGGCCATTACAGTGTCATGGGCAATGAATGGCTATCACCTACTTGGGGAAGGGAGATGTTCTGCCTTTGAATAGTCTTTTGAAAACTTGAAATTCTGTTCATCCTTGTCCCAGGCCGATGCTACAATTGAAAGAGATGTGGGGCTTTTTGTTTTTTGAATTTTTTTTAGTTGTCTACTTGACAAAATACTGTAGACTTTTTTGAAGGAAAAAAAAAAGGCATATTGTCAGAAGAGGGGGTCCCTTTTCCTGCTTAGAAGCAGATGGAAAATGAATGGCACGGCCTGTTGACTGGGAAGATCTACAATGTCCTCATTGAAGTCATTACTTAGGGGATGTGTGAGTGTGTTCATTGCTTGCCATAGATTTCTGTGCAGGCTCAGAGGTGAAACCATGTGTACATATCATTGAGAAACTGTTCGTTGTACAGTTCTTAATTTTGGGAACTGCATGTGCAGATGAATATTTGTTGTCTTGCATTGTGGTTAGTTTTTTCTTTTTCTTTTTCTTTCCTTTTTTTTTTTTTTTTTTTTTTTTTTTTTAACATGCACAGTCTAATAAGCAGGCAAACTACCTCAAGTTTTATTGTCAAAATATCTTTGGTATCCCTATGCTACCAGGCCTAAGTGCAAATAATGCTTGCAAAAGTATGTAGTAAAGCTTCTTCCAAATAGGTCTTATAAGTGGTTTGACAAAGAAATCTTTCCCTCTGCACCATGGAAACTTTTGACTTCCATTACTGAGAGCTGTAAAATGACTGTAACTATCTGAAACTTTTTGGCTCTGCCATAGGACAATGATTGTGTCACCTTACTGGTACTTTTGTTTTACAGATGCTGATGGGCTTTGCAGAAAAGCGTATTTCCTTACCATGCCATGTACATATGCTATCTTTTACAACTGAAATTTGAAATAGTTGGGAAATGTCAGCTCCAACACTTGGCAAAAGTTGTGTTTGTAATCAGATAACTTAAATCCAAAGCAAAAGATTCTGATATTCTTAATGATCTCCTAGTTTAATAAAAGCCAAATAAAAACTTAATAGAAATATTTCTGTGGGAGGGAGTCATAATAAAAAGAAGATAGTTTTGATAAAAACTATCAGCAACCATATTTTTATGGGTTGTGGCAACAAGATAAAGCATAAAAGTCTATGAAGAATGGTTCAGCAAAGAATAATGATATTTTTTCCAGTATTTTATATTTTTGAGCTTTGTTCAGGACTTAAACATGAAAGCACACATTCCAAGATTTTATAAATTATAAATAAGAAAAAATCTTTGAATCATTGGTACTTCTAAAGTTTTTGAAAGTTATGATTGCTGAGGTTTTGGTGTGTTTCACATTTAACTTTGTATTTTCTCTACCTCTCCCAATACTTCTTAAAGTGGGGGGAAGCATTGCATTAAACCAAAAGCTCTGCTGATCTGCGTCTGTTAGGAGCTATCTAAAAGTCTTTGAAGTTAATGGAAAGATTCGCACCGGCTGCAGTGTACTGTGGTTCATATGTTTTGTGAATTCTTCCTTTATTGTGTCATTTTGTATCTTTTACATAGTTACTATCCTTCAGTAATTTATTATCTCTTTATTCACATCTGCTACAAGGCCAAGAATGCACTCTTGGCACTTAACATGTAATAAAATAATGGTCTTTTTTTTTCAGAATAGGTTTTTATTTAATGAAGGTGTTTTGGATTTGAAAATGATTTTGAAGATGTGGTTTAATATGAGTCTTTGGAGTATTAAGTGAGACTTCTTGCACTTTTTCTATAACAGTTGTAATTATTTATTAGTAATTGTAATAAAACTACAGGTTTTGGCTATCAAAAGAAATGCATTTCAGCTGCTAATTGACTTTCAAAAGTCAGATTTTTTTAGCTAGTATTCTTCCACTGTGAGAAGTTCATATATATTTATGACCACGAGATGTTGGAATTCACAGTCCTGCGAGGAGGAAGCTGGGCAAGAAGTAGGATTGCAACCCTGGCCTTTAAGAGAGCTAACTTTGACCTCTTCAGGGAGCTCCTTGGAGGAATCCTCTGGGCAAGGGTCCTAGAAGGAAAGGGAGTCAAGGAGAGTTGACTACTATTCAAGCGCCACTTTCTCCAAGCTCAGGATCGGTGCATTCAGGATCGGTGCTGAGAGGAGATTTGATTAACATGTTCAAGTAACTGAGGGATGACTGTAGGGAGGATGGGGCCAGGCTCTTCTCCAAGGCGGCCAGTGATAGGATGGGGGTAACAGGTGTAAGTTGAAACACACGAAGTTCCACCTCCATATGAAGAACTTCTTTACTGTGAGGGTGACAGAGCCCTGGAACAGGCTGCCCAGAGAGGTTGTGGAATCTCCTTCTCTGGAGATCTTCAAAACCTACCTGGATGCCACCCTGTGCCATGTGCTCTGGGTGTCCCTGCTGGAGCGGGGGGTTGGACTAGATCTCTAGAGGTCCCTTCCAACCCTAAGCATTTTGTGATTCTGTGATATTATGAATAAATGTGAACTACAGCTAAAACTTGAGGAAAAAAAAAAGTGAAAACAAAGCTTGCAACTAACTTTCTAGATCTAGAATGATTCCTGTAAGAATGTTCCTTTGTTAAAGAAATAAATATTTTGTGTATCTCTCTCTTTTTTTTTTTTTTTTAATCAGATGTGAGAGCACAAGCACGTGATGTTCATATGCGGTGCCTCATGTTTCATAGTTATATTTTGATCATCTCTCCCATTTCCATTTTTTTTTTCTTGGTGAGTTTTTTTTTTAGTCATTTATCATCGTATCTTTTGGTTGTGTGTTTTTTTCACTTTAGTTATTATTTCATTAATCTTCTTATCGAGAATGAAAAATTTGTCAGTTTGAAAGAGTAGAAAGAAAAAACAGGTTCAATCTGGGGAGATACCCTGATGATCAAGGAGAGATGGAGTCTGTGAACCGTGGAAGATAAGAACTCAGAAAACTATGAAATTCATAGCCTCGCTCTATGTAGAATGAATAGGGTATCGTTACACAGGTCTACTTTCCAATCATAAACTTAAAGTATGCTTTAGAAAATCATTATTTGCTAAGTAAAAGACAATTTGGAAAGAAATAATCTATTTGATAATAAGTATTTCAAGATATTTCTAAAGACGATACATTTTATTTACTGTGAATGGGTTAAAATGTCACATTTGTGATTCAGAAGTGAAGATCACTCTCATAAATTTAGATATTACATTAAATAGTTCTATTGCCTGATCTGTGCCTCATGACTCAGAGCAGTTTGCAGACAACATGAAAGCATTCTTTTATAGATGTCTGTCTTCAACAAAGTACTGTTTACTCCATAGATCAAATATACAATATTAAAATACATTATAAAAAATATTACCGATTCTTGTTATATGATAGAAGTGCGTCAGTAAAATTAACTCAAAAAAAAAAAAAAGACTTTCTTACCTCTTAGTTGGAGGGTAGCAGCTGTTTGACTAATTCCACAGGGGGCTAACAATGACCGACTTGCACGTTTTAAATAAAAAAACGATATCAAATCCTTTGAGGATGCCATATGTTCTGTTCTGTGAGGCAGGCAGCATATAGTATCATAGCAATTAGGCTGGAGACTCTGCTAAAATTTTATCCAAAATGCCAGCAGAGAAGAATTTCTTGGGGCTTTTTATTTACTAACAGACACACATACCTATGCTCCCATTATTTATTAGAAAATAAATTTCTTAAAATGCAGATTTTTTGAAAGTCCTTTCCTGTAGAAAGCTATATATAAGCTACTTTCTCTCTTCTTTTTTTTCCCCATGTTTGAAGTGAATCCTCTCCTTTTGTTTACAGAGAAACTGTGGAGTAATCTTTCTTAAACTATTTTAATGCCATTTGTGTATAAGATGTGAAATATGTAAAGTATTGTGACACAGCCTTTATAAATATCCATCGGAGTATGGAATATTCAGGTGATTACTAGATCTGCATATCTGTTCTGCAGTCTGGTCCTGAACTTAAACAGCTTTATGTAACTTAGACAGTATATTCTGATTTAAGGGAGCCCGTACTGACTGCTTTTCTGATCTGGACACATATGAATAATCTGTGCTGATGTTTTGGGGATCAGGTACACAGACCTGTATCACCAGAAGTATTTGGAGCCATTAGAAAGCAGAAAGGCCTATTAGCCGAACCTGCTACTGAAATGTTTTCAGCCTGTGTAAGGCAATCTCCAGAGACCTGCCAGGACACATAACCCTCAGCTAATAAGCTGAGAGATGGTTGTCTAAAGATACCCATAAATACAGAGAACGAACATATCCATTCTGAAGAAAAGCTTTTCCTATCGTGCAGGCCACATTAATTTTTTTTGCCTAATAAGTGACAGCAAGATCCACACAAGCACTTGACTGTTTATCTAGTGTCTCGGTTCTGTTTGACAGTCTGCCTAGTCTGCCTCACCCTCTAGGCATTTTTGCATGCAACTTTTATTTAAGGTGCATTCCTTACACAAGTGCAAAAAATGTCTCCAGAGCTTTAGAGCTCGTGCTTTTTAATGCAGGATTGCATTACTGTGATTCCCCTTATATGTGCCCCCCACCTCCCAGGACCTCATCTGGAAAAGCATTTAAGCCCCCAATTGATCTCCGAAGTCAATAGAGCTATTTGGGCTTACAGTTGTTGGAGGAAGTTAAGTACTATGAGGAGAGCTGTCCAGGCAAGGCTTTCTTAAAAAGCCAGTGCAAAATTATATGGATGCAGTGTTGAACGGTTTAAGGTCAGGTATTTTGTGCTCTGTTAGGTCTAATATTAAGAGCAGCAGAGAAGGAGATTAAAGATCCTGTTTTTATCTGCGATAAAATGAGAGAATATAAAATTTTTAATTAATATTGATCATTCAGACCTCAAGGCAGTACAATTTTAAGGGTCAGTTATGTTTCAGAGAAGAAGAAAACTACTTTCTGAAAGTTTTGACGTTTGTTTTTGTCTTGGGGGAGATTTTTTGCCCTATAGGAAAAGCTATATAAAGCTGTAAAGCTCGCCATCTTGGAACTATTATTGATCCAGATGAATTAACCTGATAGTCATAAGTAGAGAGGTTGGAGGTATGTGGGGAATACAATTTTAAACCTATGTATATTGATTATGTTTATTATGATAATCTGAGATACATGTATTATGTACATTTATATAAATTTGAGGAGTTGACTATGTAATGCTGTATGTATAAACATATGAATTCTGCCAAATTTATGCATCAAATATGTTTGTATCGTAAAGCAGGATAGTTTTATTTTCTACATGACCTCCTTATTACACAACTGGGTATTTACCTAGGTGATCTAAGAAAGATCATTCCCTTTAATATATTAGAGGTTTGCACATTTTTAACGCTGCTTCTCAGATGTTGTGAGCATCGCCTTTTCTTGTAAAGACCCAGAGCGCTGTGGCTGGGGGCCTATGGCACGCTCTGGGATCTGTTCCCCTGGCTGTGATATCACTTCTTCAGGGCTCCCAATCCTGGGTGAATCGAGAAATCTGCTAGGAATGGTCTTTTCTTTGAAATGCCTTTGGTGCTGCGGGGAAAAATGCCAGAGGCACAGGCAGTCCTCAAAGTACCACCAGCATTCCTAGCTCCTGCCCCAACGAGCCGTGGCAACCCCGGGAGAGCATCCCGGGGTGCCTTCGCTCCGTGGGGGCCATGTGCCAGCGCCCCGCCGAAGGAGCGGTCGCCTGCCGCATCCCATGGGAAGGCTGCCGGAGGAGCTGTTCGCTCTTGAAGAAAAATGCGGTCCCCAAGGGAAGGCAGGAAGGGGGAAAGAGCCTCGCTGGGATGAGGGGTGTTGTGAAGAGGTTTGTTTAGCAGAGGGATGTGTTTCCTTGTAAGGAAACGGCATTGCTGTTTGTCTTGGTAATGTGATCATCGGTGGATGGACTAATTCACTTCTTGCTTGGGGTGCTATATGCTGTTGTCAGTCATTTTGCATCCTCCAAAAACTGTATACAGTCATTTTTTATTCCATATATACAAAGCAATGTAGGGCAGTGTGATAAAAGAATTATGTGGAGGCATTGTAATATCTTCTTTGTTACAGTTGAGAGGCTTTTCGTGCTGAAATTAAATTTAATTGAAGTTGCTGCCTGGATACCTTATAAGCACTGTGCTTCAGGCTGGGAAAAAATAGCCAGGAGCATTCTTGTTAAAGGTGGCACTTGGAGAAGTTTTGAATGTCATATAGTAGGGTCAGTTCAGAGCCAGGACCTTGAAGTCATGATATTTTGGGAGAGAGATTTGTGAAGGGCTTCTGGGTAACAACATGTTCCATGAAAGTCATGTCCTTGGCATTGTCGACTCTTCTGTTTAACTTCTAATTTGGAAAGCAAAACATCTTTAAGAATCTAAGCCAAGTAAACATATAAAATAGATTGCTGTCCTGTCTCCCCTTTTACCAGGTGACATATAGAGAATCCAGTTCGTCTCATAAAGTGACTGGAAGAAGACACCTTTCACGGTAAGTCTAATAAACCAAAGGAGAAGTGGGTAATTGGCAGTAACAGGAGTAAGAGTCAACATGCAAATGGGCACAGGCACAACGAAGTACTATTTTATTTGGAGTAATATCATTCACACTTTCTATGCTTCTCTAAAGGCTTTGCCTCTTTGCCTATAGAGTGAAATGAACCACTCCTGGAAAATGAATAGAAGAATGCAAAAATGGAAAAAAACCAATGAGCTATAATTGTCAATATAAAGAGCGCTATATCTATTAAAAATAAGGGGAAGCAAAGAGGAGATGTCATAGAATACGTGTAATATTATTTAAGAAATTGTAATTATCACTACATGGCGAAAGATGGTCAGGTACATTCCAGAGGTAAGATCTGAATTCAGCATTTTGGATCCTGTGCATCTCTAGCATTCTTTTTCTTTCTTAAAGATTCTGATACATGGCTCTGTTTCACTGTTGCTCCCACATATGTCTGCTGCTCTAGCTCTACATCATTTATATTGTTTATAAGAGCACTGTTTTTTTTGCTATTATGGTGTATTTGCTAATGACTTTATGCATGCTTCAGCATCTAAGCAAATTTAGGTCTATTATTATATCAAAAAGAAATTCAGATCAGCAAACTTTTAGTAAGTGGTGTGGCATTTCAGTGCTTTAGATAGTATTTCAGTTTTTTCATTTTATTACACTGCGAATTGACAAAGAATGTCAGGCCATTGAGAGCAGAATGCAGTTTAATTTCTTTTGTGCCACAAAAATTGAATTTATAATAGTTTAATTAAAAAGACAATTGAAATCTTAGCTCTAATTGTCCTTGCCTTATCAGATTTTTAACTCCCAGTCTTAAGCATTAACTATGTTTATCTTTGTTACATATCTATTTCAAAAGAGATATTTTGCAGGAATAAGAGATATAATAGGTATATTCCATTTTTTTATTTCCTTATGCATAGTATCATATTTGGTTTACAAATATCAGAAAGCAAAACATGTAAATTCAGATTTCCTGACTACCTGTTTCTTGTTTAAATAAAAACCTCAATAAAATAAAAACCTCAGATCAAGCATTACATTATGTTGGTAGTACAGCTGGATATTACTGATGTAAGAATTTATCAACATTTGTGTTTATTTTCAAATAAATTAGGAACTTCGAGGATTTTCTTTTTAAACAGGTAAATTTGGTAATTTTGTTATCAGAGATAATGTGTACTTGAATTATTCTACTTATATTTGTTCTTGGATGTCACATATTTCTTGCTCTGTTTATCCCCCACCCCAGAAAAGTAAAGAAAAGGTTCGAATTTTTCTTTTGTACCCAAACAGGTAGTAAGGACACCTAGACCTATAGATCATGCTGTCTTCCTAAGATCATGTCAGCCCTTTTTATCTGTCAGTCTTGGATCTTTTCCATGATAATCACCCATCATCTTTCTCTGTCTTTATTTCCTGCCTTCCCCCCAGGAAAGGGGAAGAAGTAAACACAAAAACAAAACATTGCAAAGCAAAGCAGGAGAGAACTGAAGAGGAGCAAAAAGGCCAAAACTGAGATGAGGACAGAAAGACAGCAAAAAAGGCAGAACAGGTTTCTGACATAACCTCTTCTATAAGAAGTTTGACTTTGTCAAGGGCAGTAGGGTACCAGAAAAAGTTGCTCAAATTTCATGGATTCAGGAGTCCATTCATCAGATTGTTTCCTTCCAAGCAGTGGATTTTTTTCCTTGTTAGAGTCCTCTTCTGTGTTCTCAGCTGTCTTCCTATCTAGATATTCTTCCTGCAGCATTAAGCCTCAGGACCTTCGGCAGAGCACCACTGTTGTTTTCAGCACACGTCTTCCCTTTAACAAGGAGTGCTACCGGGTTAGTGGATGAAAGTCCATCTACTCATCTTCTGTCTTTCCCCCTGACCTTCACATTTAAGAAGAAAACTAGTTCTGAAGGGGGCAGCTCAAACATCAGAAAATCTGACACCAGTGATAGTATTGCCTCAGCTGCACTGGAAAAGATCATTCTACTTTGTTTTGAAAGCTACAAGCAGAGAGCTCTCTTTCGCTGTAATAAGGCCTGTGGCTCCTGCATCCCTCCACACATCATCACAGAAGGTCAGGCAAGACAATGCAGTGGTTACTTCTCTGGGTCTTTAATAGTTCTGTCACCTTGTTTCTAGAAATTGATGAGTCTGGCAGCTTGTTCATTTTTTGCACATTTTAAGACATTGAGCACTCGTTCCGATGCCTTATTCTTCACAATCCTGGGTGACTTTCGAAGGTGACTGCAAGGGAGATGAGTAGGGATGCTTCATGCAGCAGAGATTTTTTTTTCCAGCTGTTGCTTACTTAAATGGCAGGGAAAACATTGACTTTTTACTCAAATTCTTTCCCTTAGAGGGTGAGAAGTGGGTATAGTATTGCCAGCTTCCAGATTCCTCTTGAATATTTTGAATCTTCTGTTGTTAGGAGCTGATAAAAGTCAGTATGCTTAATATATTCTCCCTGCTAGTAGTCTTGCAATTAAAAAAGCATTAGAACATACAAAGAGAGGTTAATATCTCAAAACTTGCAGGCTCCTTTGTTCATCCTGGGATACCAGTGTGGGAGCCTTGCTTTGGTTTTAAATTCCCATGGAATTCCATTGAGAATGCTTTACAACTTTAAGTAGCATATCAACTTTGATTTTCTTTTAGCAAAGCAATGGATTGAGAAGCTTTAGTGTTCTAGAAATTTCCCTTTTCCTTCACCCTCAGATGATTTTTCTTCTCCTTGTGTAGTTCTATAAATGAGTAGGTTTGCTTCTCTCAATCATTTTGGCCCAAAATTGCTCTGAAACGATAAGCTGTCTTGCTCTGTCCCTTATCTGCCAATAACTTTTGCAACTGTTGCAATGATTTTTTCTTTTGAAAGCTCTAATACCTGCTTGGTTGTTTGGAAAAGGTTTTATTTTAATTGCTGCAGTCAGGTTGACTCACAGCAGAGATTGCTATGAGCGAGATGGTTGTGTGTGCACAGGGAGGTTGTGAAGTTACTGCCATGAGAGGGCCTTTAATAAAAGGCTAGGCAGACTTATTCTGGGAATAGGAACAGTGTAGGTAATCCTGCCTTGAGACAGGGGATATTTGCTAGGGGGCAAGGTGTAGTCTCAAGATCCCTTTTAGCCCTGCAATTCTGTGATTTTGCTCTTGCTTGAGATCAGTGAAAAAGTTCTGGACTGTTGAGGCTGTATTTTACAGTAATGAGCATTAAGCTTACCTATCTAAGTCATCAACTAAATGTTGTGGACTCTTCCAGTTTGAAGACAACTGAAAGGCAGTGTGATGTGGACAGGAGCTTATTGCTCAGTGTTAATTTTATTGTTATGTTTGAAAAATGTATCTACTCCAGACACAAATGCAGTTCCCAAACAGCTTGGAAACCCCTCTCTGACAAAAGAGAAGTGTGTGTGAATGGGAGGGAGAGAAGGAGATGGAGAGAGGGAGACTAACACAGGCTGCATGCACATTAGGAAAATGATTTCACAACTGTTTTGCCTCTGTTCTTCCTGATAGATGGCACCATACTGCTAAGTCTCTGTACAGCTTATCACGGAGAGGGAGGAGAGCAGACTATGACAAACAACTAACGGAAAGTAATTTTTCTTTGTGTCAGTAAAATTGAATAATAGAGCAGCCTACAGAAGCGGAGCAGAAGCTCCTTTTGTAAATGGTCAGTTTCTAATAGGTATTTGTCATTTTAATTGGGTAACTCTTTCTTTTTGCAGTATTAACCAAAAACAAAAGATTCTTACTATGTCCAGGAGATGCATAAAGAGAGACAAACTGATTGATCTTAATCTTGTGCTGTGTGAAAGATTTTATATATAGTTACTATGCTCTCAACTTTGACTTTTTAATCCAGGGTCCTGGGAGCTGAATAGAAGTTCTGACTGCGCCAGAATGCGTCTGCAAATCCATATTGAGACATCTTTTGAAAAGGTTCCCTTTGAGTCCCTTCCTGCCAGACCTCTGTAAGTGCCTGACCCATGCAGTATTGTCTCTGAGCTATCTATTGCTGATGCCAGTGCTGCACATATGCACACATAATTGTATACTAAGAATGCAAGGAATGAGATTATGGACTCCCCTGATGGTAGGAGTGCATGCATCTGATTTTCTTCAGTTTTGTAGACAAGGTTAGTTCAGTCTGGCTTTGTATTATTTTGACAGTGACCACTGAATAGCAATATGGAAGCTACTTAATCTCTAGTTGCTTATTATAGGGAGGACAGAGCCTATAGTTTCCAAAGTTTATAACTCAGCAGGGAGCACCACAATTTCTATTGGTTATATTGACCTAGTACCTACATGGGATCCTTACAAATGCTATGCTATTTCTATTGCTGTGTGTCAGGGATCTGCACTTGTGCTTTCATTATTACCTCTTATGTTAGCCTTTAAGAAGCTTTTCCAGGTGGTATGGAAGAAGAAAGAAAAATTTGTAATATGTGTCTTAATCTGTCATGTCTTCTATAGGGGAAGAAGGATTATGGATTTCATTTGCACCCAAATACTAAAATCTGTGCCTATATGACTTGATTTGAAAGAGATAGTTAAGATACTTCAGTTTAGCTCTCCAGCTGAGTGCAGGGACATTTCTTCTTGTACAATAGAAGAAAACATTTTTTTCTAGGACAGAAAAGGGAGATATAAACATTAGAAAGCCTGAGAAACAGATGGTAATTTAACTGGTAAAGTTATTATAGATAGGATGGCAGTCATTCAGACAGAAGATGTGCAAATCATAATAGCTTCTCAGGTGCATATGCATGATATGAGCTGTGTTACAGAGCAGGTCAAGCAATCAGTTTTACATTCATATCCTGAGCTTCAGTCATTTTTGTTAGCTCACTCTCCTGTGAGCAGCTTATTCCGTCAGGGCATGGAAATTTATTCTCAGATGAAGAACGTTTGTTTGGCAAAACAGACAGGAAATTCAGAACTAGATTCAGAGCTAGATAACCAAGATAAAACTTATTTTAGTCTTGTTGGCATGTGGTGGTGACATTCAAATGGAGTTCTCAACTTTAGGGAGGTAACAAAAATACTGCACAAAAGAATTATGTACAAAAGATTTTTTTTTTTTTACCGTTCTTTTGTGTTAACATTAGAAATGTCTCAATTGACTTTTTAAGCTTTTAGCTTACACTATTGGTATGGATCTGCCTGTTTTGTGATTCTTTGTAAAATCTATTAATTAGCACAAAGTTTTGTAGAGGAGTCTTAAAATTCTTTAAAGAAAGAAAAAGAACATTTCCAAATATCGAATGAGGTATAAATCAGGGTACCAAAATGTCCTTGATGGTATATTGAGCCTGAAACAGAATCTTTACACTATTCTATTTTATCTCTTTGGAGCGTCAACACTCAAACTGAGTCATAAAAATGTCAGTGACAATGATGTTACCCATTTTTGCATTGATCACTTTCATGGAGATATTTGAGCAGCTGAGCCTATTTCACAATCCCAGGTCATTTTTGCAGCACGAAATCCCTTTCTTTCCTGTCAGCTCCCAAAATTTCCTCCTGCTGCAATGAAATTGCTCATGCACTGTTAAAACAAAGTTTACTTATTTCATAAGCAGGTGTGATTATGCATTTTAATATAAATTTCTGCCCCATTTAAAAAAAAAATGGGAGTTATGTCTGTGATGGAAGAAAAGTAAATTGAAGTTAATATCAAGGAATATTTTATGAACTGTCTTAACTACTAGCATATAGTTCAATATAATTTATCTGAAGCTGCAGATTTATTTCTGTCTTGTGAAGCACAAGATTTTGACAATATATATAGGTATAGATATTTTGACCAAAAATATAGATTTGGCTGCAGGTTATAGAGCAAAAATATTTACTTGAGTTTGGAATCAGAATCAACAAGTGGGAACACTGTAGTTCTGTTTACGTAAGTGATGAAAAAGATCATGTGTAATCATACATGTACATGTCTAACATGACTGTATCCCTTCCCCAAGTCCAGTCTCTGGTGGTATCTACAGTTGTCATGCTGCAGGCATGTGGCAGTAGCATAACGCTCGTGTATTAGGAGGTTAGAAAGGCAGGGAGGTCTGGATCTCCAGTAGTCCAGCATGTGGCCAAGTGTCCCTCTGATTCCCAGGTGTAGCTGTCCACAAGGAACAGAAGTGAAGGATGCACCACAGCAGATCTGAAATGCTTAGCAAGTTGTCTAGGCTGTGAATCCCAAGAAAAATGGCAATTGGGGAAGAGGTCATAAGGAATACAGTGGCAAAAGGAAGTGTTGCTAGGCTCAGAGAAGGCATGGAAATAGTAGTTAGGAGTGCAAGTTTACTTTTTTTTGTTTGTTTGTCTGTTTTTTTGAGATAATTGCAGTTCCAGGCTTTAGAAAAGCCTAGTACCTATTTGCCTAGCCTGGTTTGCCTGCTTTGGGAAACTAGTACCTACTATTGCAAACCAATAACAAACCTATCATGCGTCTTTTAAACAGAAAATATAAACAAAGCCCCAGCAAGCCTTTAGAGCAATTTTTGCATGAAATGATTTAAGGATTGAAGATAATGGAAAATGGAATAAATGCTGCAGGGTATAGTAAAGGTGAATTATGCGAGGCAGAGCTGATACTTTTCTTTGCTAGAATTAATGAATTTCTAGACAAAGGAGGTGTGGTTGATGTCATCTGGCTGTACCAGATATCTGGAAATTAATATCTGAAAATTAGTAGTCTAATCTGGGGAAATGAGGATAAGTGAAATATAGTATTGGCTAAATAGGAGACAACAGTGTTGAGTTATGAAGTACTGAATTGTACCAGGATCACTAGCGGAGTTCCTGAAGGATGAGTGTTTTGATCACTATTACTTAAATGTTTTCTCCAATGGCTTGGGTACCTAAACTGAGAGCGAGCTGGTGACGTTTGCTGATGACATAAAGTTAATTAACAGCATAAATAAAAGCATAGTTCAAATGCCGTAAAGAAGGGCCTGGATAATCCCGTGAGTAGAAGAATGTGGGGAGATTCAGTAGTATAAAATGAAAAGCTATGTGTTTAGGGACCAGTAAAAAGACAGTTTGTGCTATGAGGGCATGGAAGTAGAAGGAACTGGGTAGATCACTAAATGGTTAAGTGACTGGTGTTATGGATCTGTTCAAAAGGGAAATGGAAAGATACATTCAAAGTATCAGTACAGAAAGTGTGACGTATTTGTTACTATTAAGCACAGTGGAGAGATTTCTTTTGGAAATGTTAATTTACAATTTTATGTACTTATCAATAAGCAAACAGCAAAAAATGGCCTCATAGAGCTTGGTAGAATGAGATGGTATATTCTTGTTTCGTTCAAGTGGAATGGTTATTTTAATATAGAAGACTAACATACGGACAAATTGGTATAAACTGGACATGATAAATTTAGCCTGGAAATGAGAAGTGTTCTAAGACAAGAATAGGGAGGCTGTCCCTTTGGATCAGGCTTGTGAGTGCAAGAAAATGTAAGTTTTTCTAGATGGTGTTGGAGGAAAACTTTATGAAAAAAAAAAAAAGTAAAATGATACATACGATAGCAGAGAACTGGATAGGGTAGCCTAAGAAGTGCTTAGCCACCAGGATCCAGCAGCCTCTTTGGAAAGGATGGAAACATGAATATGGTTACACAAGTTGACTTTTGTCTCTCCAGAAAACTCATATCTCCTGCTTTGCTCTATTCTTCTTCCAGAGTTGTTTGGAAGGGGAGAGGAAAAAGAAGGGAAGATTGTTTTTTTTTTTTTTCTTTTTGGTCAGGGCAGGTGTGATGACTGACTTGGGAATTATCCAAAAGAGATGGTCTGTTAAATGGTGATTGAATGTGAATATAATAACTGCCATCCATGTTGACCCTGATTACAGTGAGAGATGAAAATGTAAATCTCTGCAGCTGGAGTTAGTGTCCTGGCCTATTGAGCTGACATACCTTGAAAAGTTAGGCTGATGCCAGAGACTCACAGTTCAACTTTGCTGTGTAGTTGTGCGGGACAACACTCATGTTAGATAAAGCACAATTAAACAGCTGTAATGCGAGGACAAAGAGTCTAACAGGCAGAAATAGCAGAACTAACTTACACAAGAAAAAATTTCTTGGCAACATTGCACCAATCAATGAGGAACAGCTTGGAGCAGTCCAACAACCAGCAAAGATCAAACAATCTGGAATAAGCTCTCCATAACTCATCTTGGTCTGTTCACCTCAGATATGCATGGCCATGGAAGGCTTCCAGGAGTGCAAGACTGTGGGAGACTTCCAGGAGTGCCAGGGACTAAACTTGTGCAGCCAGAACCAAGACGCTTAAGACCCTTCTCCTGACTTCTGCCAACTTCTACTCCTGTCAGCGATGAAAGGGGAAGTAGACACCCGTATTTCCCTATTTTTTATACTCTTATATACATTTATAATCACTATCTCATGAGACAATAAAAATACAAACTTCTCCAGGTGGGTCCAGTTGCTTTGCAGTAATTAATGCATGAATTTATCCTATCCTGATGTAAATCACAACAGTTAATCAATCTGAGAGTTGTAAGAGACCCTTTCCTTTTGCAGATAAGAAGCTGACTGGGATATGTGGGGATATATTAACTGCTGTGCTTTACATGGAAATGAGCCTGGTAGTGCAGTAATGTGTGGAAAAAAAGGGATTGGGAAGGCATTCTGGGAGAACTTTCCACAGTGTGTGTCTGGTGGAGGAAGCCAGAATTCTGTGAAGGAAATCAACTACCATTACATCTGACACGGTGCTGAGTGGATAGCAATACAGGCTTGCACACCTCTGCAAAAGAGCGCAGAACGTTTTCTCTTCAGAATCAGTTTATGAGAACAGATCAGAGAGAATTGGGGGAAGAATAGTACAAAGGAGACAAAGAAGGATCATGCAGATAAGGAGAAGAAACTAGAATATCAAAAGATGGAAAGAAGAAAAGGATACAGATAAACAGAGATAAGGAGTGTGTGAAGGGGGAGTGAGAAAGAGAAGAAATGGCATGAAGGGAGATGGGTGGAGAGAGGGGAGCTTGCATGAATGCCTAGAGAAAAGGCTCATGCACAGATGAAGCAGAAAGATGCACGATGGATGCAGAAATGGGGGAGGGTGAGAGACAGTGAATACACACAGCAGGAGGGAGAGAGAGAGAGATGGCAAACAGGCACATAGGGGTGGTGGGGGGAAATAGTGGATGTACGCAGCAGGGAGAGAGCAGTGGAGAGAGAGACACAGCAGATGCACACAGCAGGGGGGAAAATGCATAGAACAGGGCAAGAAGCATCGGGAAAGTATGTAAGAGCCTCAACAAAATTAAACAATACTATAAAAAGAAAACATAAAATTCATGATTTGAACATTTATCATTATTTAACACAGGATATCAAGAGACTTTGAAGAGAATTTACATTACTTACAAATTTTAAGCACTTCAGATGTTAATAGTATTTGGTTAGGAATAAGACTATGCTTGACATAATGAATTCCTTCTTTGCATTTTCAATGCAGCAGATGTCTGCTTTCTCTCTCTGACAGGGTACCCAGGCTATTGCTTTTTGTCATTAATAGGACTGTGGCTCTTTGAAGGGTATGCGTGTATCTTGTCAGTGTGGTCTAACTGACCTGCGTCACTCTGCTGTGATATGGCACAGGCAAGGAAGGTGATTGGGAAAAACTATTACCTAAACTTTGTGAAATCTAACATCTGTCAGATGCCTCTTGATACTTGTACGTGTGTTTGTTTGGTGACTGATCTGTGTTAATCAAGGCAGAAGCCAGCTTAGAGGAGCTTGCCATTATGTGCCTCCATATGTGGTATGTAGAGGTACTTGGTACCTGCCACCAGCATGTACAAGGTAAGAGCACCTCAATGCTAAATATTAATCAGGTTAAGTAACAGGGCAGTCAGGCTGTAAACTTCATTAATCTTGTGGAGGATTTTTTTTTCTATTATTTGATTAGATGATATATATCTTTTTGCAATTTATGTGAAAATATAAAGATTCAGCAGTTTTTGAGCCTGACTAATGTAAATCCTACAGGTATGCATATGGAGGGAGTACTCGCATTTTAGTTTTTGTCATTATTATTATCATTACAACTGTTCACAAAGTTATTACTCTATGTCTGCACTGACAATTTAATAGACATCTTACAAGATGTAATAGTAAGGGAAAAGTGACTCAAAGTGGGAGACTTGTTAAGAGATGAAGTCAGTACAGCAAAGGCATGAGAAACAGAAGATTAAAGAAGTTCTCAAGAAAGCAAGGTTTTTTCTAAACAAGTGGTTTCTCTAAGGAAGAAACAGGTGGCACAAGGTGCCTGGTGAGTATTGCTGGAAAAGTTGGCTTCTCAGTTTTGTTTTGATGATGCCAGTATAGGAATGTACCTAAGATGGACATCAGTCTTGGTTATTACAAAAGTCTCTTTTCTCAGAAGCTTTCTACCCTCTAAAATGAGTTATTTTTTGGTGTGAAGAAGGTTCTACATAGCATTGCTTGCAGTCTTTCGAAAGGAGAATTGTCAGTGTCCAAATTCATGTGACAAGGTGAACATAGCCTGTGGATACATATAAGACTATGTGTCTGAAAAAAAGAAAAAAGAAAGTGATTCTTCAGGCACTTTAGTGAGAAGCATAATGCCTGGATTATTCTAAGGTGGAAATACATGATAAAATTCAAAAAGAAGTAAATGCTCTAATTCATATTCTTGTTCTCCTCCCTTCTGAGTTGTTGTATTTTTTCCTACAAGCTCATAGAGAAAGAGTCTCTTCTTTAAGCTTCATTTAGCTTGCACGATATGTTCCAAGGTTACTGCTGCCCTACAAAGTAAGGGACTTCATGACTTTTTTGGCCAAGATGTATACTTCAGAGTCGTATCGCAAAAATAATAATGCTATAAGCCACAGTGAGAAATTACAAAGTCATAGAAGTGTCTATTTTCTCTAGACCAATATTAGAAGGATTCAACTGCCCTTAATGTCCTTTTCTGCCACCAGCAAAGTCTGTGGATGATTTCATGAGTAATGTCAAGAAGCAAGGAAGGAGAGATGAAGTTGTGTCAAAAGAACTTGGTATTTTGTGTGTGTCAAGTGAAATCGGAAAGAAATATGGGAAAAAATGAGAAGTTGTATGAAGTTAGTTTTTAAGGCATCTGAAAGGTCAATTCTGAGACAAGGAGGTCGTGCTATTTCTGTATACATTGGTACCTGCTCCTCAGGTGAATTAGTGGTCTTTGTGTAATTGGCGTATGCATTCATTGCCCATAAACATACTTTCCTCAGTCTTCTGCAGCTCAGTGTTGTTAATTTTTTCTTTTTCTTTTTCTTTTTCTTTTTTTTTTTTTTTTTTTTTTTTTTTTTGCAAGAGCTTTATGGTAGGTGCTCTTGGAGTGGGGACAAGATTGGGTTGAACTGCTGAGCAGGTGGGCTGCTCTCTTTCCTCAAGGGTGTTTGGTGGTAGCATCAGCTGAGGCTGTGCGCCCTCACACCACATTAAATACAATATGATGTTGCTGAACAAGTTGTCCTTTGAATGAACGGAGTGAGCATTGATATGTAAGACCGATCTCTTGTGCATATTTGCAACCACATTTTCAGAGAGCTGCTGTGGTACAAGCAAAGGGCCTTATGCTGCTTTCATGGGCTCTGTGCAGCTTCATAAGTTAATGGAAGAAGTAGGCTCAGTTCATTTAAATAGTGAAATGATTGCTCTGGAATGCTAAAAAATAGATATTTATATTGTTTATTTCCTAATTTTGTCCTGATACTTGTTCCTAATATTGTCCTCATAAATGTTGTCCCTCTTCTTTGGTGTTTTAAATTTCCACGTCATGTAAAAAAAGAAAAGTCATGTTAGTTCAGATGTTTGCATAGGATTTGGAAACAATCTCCCTTGGTACTCCTATAGTTCCCTTTTGTAACCAGTGCAGGCCTTGGAGAGCAAGGATTATCTTGGACAATTTGAGTAGGACAAGATGAGCTGAATCTTATTACCAGAAAAAAAGGCTAAAGTACAAGTGATTCAGTAAAAGGTGATGAATTGAAAATCCAATAGATACAGCTTCAGTGGATCTGTCATGAAAGCAAAAGTTTAGGTGAAAGTTTTACATGAGTGAGAGAATAATTCTATGAAGCAAAGGTTGGTATTAAACAAAATGTCCATATATATGAGTATTGTGGTGCCAGGAGCACAATTTGTTTTGGGGTACCAACATATTTCTGTTCTTTGGTGAGATCTTTACTTTTTAATAAATGAGTTATTTTATTTTTTTGAAAATGTGCTTATATGTTAATAGTACAAGAGGTTTATTGTAAAACATATGTAAGTAACATCTCATAAAAAATCTTGTTTACAAAGTGTATGGTATGCAGAGTTAATTCTAGCAGGACAAGATTTAGAAATAACAGAACACTAAAACCTTTTCTTCCCCTTTCCATTTTTCATCAGCCACTCTATTGAAATTAATTTTGTAGAATATCAAATTAGATTCTGTTTGTTTAACTACTTGAACTGTAGGGGTTACATGCCAGATAAAGGAAAGTGTTTTGAATATAAAATAGTTCAAAATTAAGTCATTTTAAAATGAGAATGAATACCGTGAGAAAAGCTCAGTCCCCTTCAGCTCTGATTAGTGACTGTGTGATGCTTAAACGGGTAGACTTGAATATTAATATGGTTGGTGTGTGCTATATTACATCTTTTCTATAAAAAAACAGGATTAGATGTACAGCATCAGCCATATCTGATTCTGTCACTTCATAACATATATGTTCTTCATTTTCTTTTTTTCCCCCAATTTCAGTGTTCTTGGTGTTGATTTAAAACATGTTACATAGTAAAAATGAAATTAAGAACATTCGCTTGTTATTGTTTTTTTTTTTTTTCTGTTTACAACCTTATTTTTTTCAATTATAACCACACAGTCTGCTGATACTATAGTTTCCTTTTTCAAAAAAAAACAAACATTGAATTATCAAATGTGATGAAACTATACATGGAACAGATAGAGAAGAAAAGAACAGAAAGAAAAATGGCAGGTAGAAGAAGAGGGCAAGGAAAGGCAGCCAAATTTCTGTTCATTTATGCAGCACAAACTAGGACATATGCAGCAACGTGACAGAAATGTAAATTATGGCCATAACATTGCTACATAACTAAAAAGAGAGGTCTGCTTGCATGTTTACTCTCTCGATATTAGGTATATCATATGGGCTGATTTTAGGCAATGAAATAATTGCAAATGTATTAAGAAGAAGAAACAATAAATAGTAATACAGTGAAAAAGTTTATAAATGCTTTGAGGTGATTGTGACCATCTACATCTCAGTTAAAATTCAAAAGTAGCTTAAAAGTGTTTTAGTTTTTTTCTAATACCACTTTCCGTGTTCTTGTGTGTATGTCTGTGTATATCAGTTAATGATTCAGTGTGCACCAAATTTTAATTACTCTGTTTTAGAGTATTATTTTGATCTTTCTTTTGATGATATTAGTATAATTATTGATCATAGATTCTGAGAATTTTTATCTACTATGCCTTGCCACCTTGTAATTTTATTAGATCGTTAAGAGAATCTTCTTCCTCTCTGATGTCTTTATGTTTAGGGTTGTGATGATAGAACTCAGATTTTTTTTCTTCTGTTTGGAAGTTCTGCTGTCTGAATTCCTTGGCATCTGTGTGATCTCCGTTTAGCTGAAGTAGGATGATGGCAATAGCTTGTAGTAAGTATTCCATAATTAATGCTTATATCATCTTAATGGTGTGTTTGATGGATTCAATGGTGTAATTCTGTATTCAGTTCTGATAAACTCAACTGTCCTTGTTTCCTAAGTCAACTCCAATTTCTGAAATGAGTTAAAAATAAATACCATTGTTATAATGACAGACAAGGTAAAAATGGAAAGTGGGTATATTCAGAAAAGCGTTTTCTTGAACAAATAAATTGTACAGTCTTGCAAAGGCCTTGCTGCTCCTGAATGTGTTGGTTATCATGTTGGTCACATTCATAGTTTCTTAGAGAAAACTTTCAAGTTAGAAGTACGAGAGAATTTGATTTGCCAGATTTTCTGAACAACCCTTTCTTTAAATTTCCACCATGCACAAATCTTTTTAAAATTTAAATCTTCCCTGCATCTGCAAATTGAGTCATATCTAATTGCGGTTGATCAAAATATCGTTATGTTTATTAAAAAAATTACTTTTCCTGAAGAGACAAAAAATATTGTCTTTCAAAGAAGCTTATTTGTATGCTCAGTAGTTTCAAAAAAGGTTAGCACAAATGAGAGGATTTAATACAGTTTTAAAAAAAATCTTAATTCTTCTTGTTTTTTAAATTAAACAAAAAAGCATTGAAACCTATCTTAACCAAACTGCTGTTACTACTTAATACGTGCATGCATATATAAACAAATCTCATAGGCTAACCAAATTATTATTTTATTATTTAAAAAAAAAAAACAGATGATTTTTTTCACTCCTGCTTGGAAGGTCAAGTCTCGCGTAGAGGGAAAGCTGTCTTCTGCAGTATTCTGGGCTGTTTGCTTTTAGTTGTCACTTGAAGCAGGTCAGCTTTGTAATTATACACCACAGGGCCATAAGAAATGGGGGGGAAAAAAGAATGAATAATTTGTTAGCATTCCTTTCTAAATAAGTGATAGAAATCTCATTTGAAATACTTGGTGCTGTATTATATAAACTCTTTCCACATAAAAATGCTGGAGAGAATGCAGAAGAATCTGGAAATGAATTTTTTTCTTGCAATGAGAAATTACAAAGGTAGGCTGGAACTTCTTATCTACAGAAAGATGATTTTGGTTTGGAACTTCTATTTGCTCTTTTGTCATAACGCAGGAATATTCAATAAAGCAGGAAGGTGACAAAAGCCAAATGTTTGAGAGAGTTGTTCTTGAACCGCTGCACAATAGCACCGAGAGTAAACTTAAAGAATAAATATAATATAGTGGAGAATGTTTAACACAGCTTTTGAAGAGGGAAGTATAGTTCTGATTTACCTGGAATTTCAAACTATTCTTTATCAAGTTCTTTAGCAAATGCTCTAGAAAATGTACCTAGATAACTTCCTATATGAGGAATATGTGGGAAGTGCTGCAGTAGACCCGTAACAACATACAGCCCATTAAAACTAGGAGAACCTGATGTAATTATTACATTATTATACAGGAGGAAAAGCAGCATTTTTTAACCTGAATTAGAGAATATGAAACATGGAATTCATCTCTGGAGCATTTTGAGAAGGTCAAAATTTAAGATTTATTAAGAATAGAATTGGAAAATTAATGGAGAATTGCCTAATAAGTAGTAACTGTTAAAGACAGTAGGACAGATACAACCTGTCACTCAAGAGATTATCTTCTTTTGCTTAATGACAGGTATGTTGCATTTTCTTCTGATGCAGATAGGCTATGTCCTAGGTGGACTAGTGCTGTGATCTGCATTTCCAGATTCCTAATTCATACCTGGCTGTATACCTAAATATCCGAGCTCTACTCTTTCTCCAGAGACCAGCAGATGAAGATCTAAGAGCTGGGTGTCAGGTGTCATGCATCAAAAGAAGATACATTATTTAAAAAACGCATTGCTCTGTGGTTCATTTGAGTTTTTGTTTGTTTGTTTCTTTGTTTTTCTCCCTGCTGGATAAAGGGGCAGTGCATTGCAATGTGAAGACCAGAGGTGACAGTGTTTTGTTGCTAAAGTGTGTGGGGAGAGTAATATTAACAATTATTCTTGCTATAAACAAATTACTTCAGGATGTGAAGAGGAAAGTCAGCTTTATGCATCTTAAGAAAGACTTTACATATAATACTTGAAAGTGGAATTATACTCACATAATAGAGAATTTTGATTTTATGGCAAACATTTTTGCCTATTTACTGTTGATTGCACTGAAGAGTGGTGACAAGCTCTGGGAGCATAATGCATACTATTGGTCCCTGACATGTAGAAAGCAATATTCTTCTGGATCCCTATTGAGGACTGAGTAAATAAATGCATTGTGCAGTTTTGACTAGATTATTTGCACTGTGCTCCTGAATCTGTGTTTCTACAATTTATTTAAATGTAAGAAATTCTCTAGTTGCCTCCAACACTTTTCTGATTTCTTTGGCAGAAGGCTGCTTCCTCCTCTCCTGCAAATGTTTAGTTGCTTGTCAACATATTCATCCTGTCATTTTCTGAGAGGCCAGCTCAGGCATGCTGAGAAGCATTAAGAACTGATGTCTGCCATTTGGAGGCCTCTTGCACTATAATAGATCAATGAAATTAAAGAGAGGTCCAGGTTAAATCTGCTATGTCGTATTTTTAGCTAGTAACCTTTTGCCTTATTTGGGATTTTTTAAAAAATATATGTATTATTTTCATGTGCAATCCTAGATATTGGGTAATTCAGATTAGAGTTCAACAGTCTTCAGAAAAGGTTCCTCTTTAAGTTCCTCTGTTGTAAAACATAAGGAATACCCCGCATAGGAATAGCCGGACTTTACAGAAAAAAAAAAATGCTACTGGAAAAGACATCTGGACATCTGGACAGATGCAACTGGAAAATGTTGGTGAATTTATACATTTGAAGAATCTAAGAGTCACCTGCTGATTGTGCATACAGATCACTAAAGCAATTTTCTACTATGTCTACTACTTACGGCTTCAGGTGAGAAGCAGAGCCACAGATGATGCTTTTGTCCCCTCGTATCTGCAAAGCATTTAACCTTATGCTTGGTTTTAAGATCATTCTTAAATTCCTTTGGCTTCTGAGCTGAAAGGGAAGCACATGCTTATGTGGTTTGCTGAAAACTGATGGACTTCAGGACAGGGGAGAGCTTTTGTGCATTTAGGCTTAATCAAGACATGTATCTAGAATGCAGAATGTTTCTATCAGAGTCAAATACATATGTGAATTGATTGATCTCAAATACAGCTCATTTTTAACACTGGCATGTCATTTGACTAGGGCAGTGTGCTTTTACCTCTTGAGTTCTGTGCTTCTGTAAGGACTTTACTGTATGGTTTTCCTTTTTAAGAGGCTTTCAGAGCTAAAAATAAAAGGAAACAGAAAAAGTGATTGTGAAAATGGAAACAAAAGCACAACCAGTTAATAAAATGTAGAATGTTCAGATAAAATGAAGTCAAGTTTCTCCTTTAAAGCTGATACCTACTGTGTAGCAAGCATGGTTTGAAAAAGCTATAATAACTAATAAGTTATCTATATCTAGATTATTAGGATAAATTTGCTGATAAAGGTATGTGTATAATGGAAGCTTCAAAAACTGCAAATCTGATATGATAAATGATTCAAAATATAATACATTAGCTTAGATTTTAATGTTTGCAAAATGAGCGAAACAATATATCTAATGCCAAAGCCATATTATCATAAACATATTTGTCAAAATATAAGACATAAATTGTGCTTAAATTTAGTAATGTATGACGGTATGCTTGAATGTATCTTTGTGATTAAATGAGAACAATTGCTCCTTTAAGGTAAAGGTCTGTGTATGTGTGATTAATCAGATTGAAATGACAGGGTGGACAGCTCATGCCATGCCTAGTTATCACAATGATTTATTTTAGTCGATGCTGCTGGATGAAAAAATACCTGTTAATAACTACAGTTGCAAAACTCCTGATGTCACTGATAGTACAAATCACTTCTTACGTTCTGTATTATCTGGCTCATTTGCAGACATACAGCATACAAACTGATCTGTTGGAATGCAAAATTATAATGTACAGATTTATGCAAGAGGAATGACTGCAAAGTGCGTTGCATGAGTGCTGTAAGAAGCTGAAATTGCTGCTGTTGTAGCTGTCACAGGCATGCTATTTTCTTTGGTATGTGTGGAGTTTTTTTTCTGTCAGGCTTTTATCATGCAGACTGTTTGTGCTGTACCTCTCTTCCTGCTTAAAATAGAAAATCAGTGAGTGAACCTGGATGCTGTGACGTGTTTTTGGAATAGTTCTTAACTAACTTGGTTGATATGTACTTTCTGATGAAGAACATTTGGTTGGTTATTAGAAGGTCTGAACAGACACGTTGTTTTGGAATCAACAAATGAGATTATAAATTGAATTATATTGCATTAACAGAACTGTTTACAATAAGTATATTCCTTGCCATATAGTAGTCAGTATATTTTTATTTTGAAAGTTCTGGAGAGTTTATCAAATACTGTGTTTTATCAATATTTTACAGATCAAACTCATCTCTAGATGTCTCTAGACACTTAGAGCAGTAGAGCTGGTCTCATCAGGTGATAGGGCTAGTGGGGAAGGTGGGTGTCTGAGGGGTCTCAGGGTAGGAAAGGGACAATAAGTCTCACATATTTGATAGGATGCACTGTACTCCCATTCCCTCTACTTACTACTGCAATGTAAGAATCTCCAAAAGCCATTTGTACTGCTTCATTTTCTCCAATTTTCCCTCTCATCAAAATGCTTAGCACTGCAGGGTGGAATAAGCCTTCAGTTTTTCCAACATCTCATGTCCACAGACTGCAGAATACAAACAGTGCTGGGAGGGTGCAAATCCCTTTCCATCAGTATTAGCTGATTCTCTTCCCACATCAAAATAATTAATCCTGTGTTGTTCTAAATCCCGCCCCTCTAGCCAGCCTTTCTCTTGCTTCTGACATTGCCCGCTGGCCAATGACAACACACATTTCCCATACCTCCCAACACAAATGTCTTCTGCAGGTAACTTCTCTGCTACAGACACTTTCCCCCTAGAACTTACAAATGTATCAGTTTTTAGGAACTATTTACAGCCATTTACAGCCATTTTAGCAGTGGTCTGAATTTATGGCATTTTTTTTTTCCTTTGGTCTTTCAGGCTACTGCTTCCTCTGTTTAGTTAAGATTTTCAACTTCAAAAACATTGTGAAAAAAAAAAGTAGCTATTGAATGTGTATTCTGTTCCATCATGCTGCTGTTTAATTATGGTTTGCGTTTTGTAGGAAACCAGGCTGTGGTCATAATGATACCCATTAGCCTCGACGTTTTATGAAGGTAGATGATAGGAGGAAAATGTTAAAACATGGGAAGCAGAGATGATTATGACATAGTAAAAATATTAAAGAGTAGCCTTCGTTATTGTTTGCTCTTATTTCTCCAGAGGAGCCTGGTTTGGATTATGATTCTGCTGTGGTAAGTGCCTTTACCTGTCACAGAGAGATCAAGTCCTTGTGAAAAGATAAGCATAGATATCCCATACAGCAACATGAACTGGAGGAATTTGATGGTAATTTCATAGCCGTCAATACGTTAAATGTGGGTAGACTGGTATGTTTCTGAAGTCTATTATTTAAACTTTTAAGCAATATATATTTTTTAATTATTCCTGTGAAATTCCAATTAAATTGCTCCATTTAATTACTCCAGTAATAAATGCAATGTGAATCCAAAAGACCTGCTTCTCAGATCTGCAATTCTGAATCAACTCTGAACTCCGAAAAGATTGCATGACACACAAACAACATTTTATATAATAATTTTCATCACTGAACAATTTTTATATTTGACCAACAACATAACCCTCACATATTGCCGTTATATTTACAGGCCCATGCCTCACAGCTGAGAATTACTCAGATTTTGCCTCCGAATGTGAGCTTGAATCTGCAGTGGGATATTTATTCCTAACTTGCCTATTAGACTTTCAAATTAGCATTAACCGATTTCCTCCATCTCTACCTCTGAATCATTGTAAACCATGGTAAAACTTTTAGGATCTTTTCCAGTGGGACTCAGTGAAGACAGAAAACCCACAACTCAGTCTTTCCTGATACCCTCCCTGGCAAATGTTTTGGACCATACAGTCCTGAATATTTGGTGTTACGGGGGTTCAATGTGTTGGGAGGAAGGGGTCAGATATGATAGGCAAGAAGTTTAAAGTGTCTTAGTGTCTTATCGTAGCTGGGTGACGAAAGGGTAAATGTTTCATTCTGCTTTCTTCAACCTGACTGCAAGCTGCTTTTCCATCACCAGTCAGGCATCCCGCATTTTGAGTTCCAAGTCATGTGATCCTCCATGAGTTGGCATCAAGAAGCAGGTTTCGTTCAGGCCTGGAGTATCGCCGTCTTTCTTTGCCAGTGACAGGCTAATTTCTTTGCAGTCTGCTCATATGCTTCCCTCACCCAGTGCCTCTTCTGCTGTAGTTGAAAACAAAGGTGAGAGATTGTTTTAAAAAATCAGGAATTCTCTGTTGGAAATTGTCAGTGTTTTTCAAGAAGCCACAGTTGGATGCTCTTAGTAGAGAGTCTATGTTGTTTTTCAGTATCAGTGCAGCTGTTTTCATTCCTACTGATCCTGGGATATTAAAAAATAATTCCTGGCATGTTTTCTCTTATTTTCTTATTCTTAGAAGGGAAAATATAGCCAGAGCTTGCAGACTTTTTCTGTCTTAATATACTAAACTGATTAGTTTGTTTTAGTTTTCTATGAAATATCAGAACAAGAAGGAATTGAAAGCTGGCTAAACATTCTTTTTTATCATTATTGGTTGTGGTTTATTCATCATGATAAATAGATGTTTGTTACTCTTTCATTCTTGATACAAATGCTCTTACATATACTTATTTTTTTCTTTAACTGCTGTAACATATTCGTTTAATAACAAAAAGAAAACCACAAGCAAAGGAAAAGCCCAGCCAGGGAACAGGAGATACAAACTCATCTGTTCAAAATGCCAACAAAGAGCAAACACAGAACTTTACTGGTTGTGTTCAGTACTCTGCAAATAGACCTAAGGAGGTTATCTAGCCAAACTCAAGTCAATCAAGATGGTTAGAGAATTACTGCAGTTTGATGTAGCCAGCTTTGTCCTTAATGATCTTTAATGTGGAATAGTAGAGTCCAGGGTGACCAAAACTCAGGTGTGTGTTGATGGATGAGTATTGTCAACTGAAATATAAATAGTTTTATGTTTTAAGTCCCCTTTTCATTCAATTTTGAGTTATATCCTTGTAAAAAATGAAATTTAAATTTAATTTAGCCACTTCATGACAAGAAAAGCAAGAAATTATTGTCTCTTCAGTGATAACATCCTACTTCATGCAACATACTGCTTAGTACATCATGGGTTTCTTCAGACTCCTGAATTTTCTAAGACTGCTTCAATATGAAGGAAAACTTACTGTTTACTGTTAGTTTGTATTCCAGAGTAAATAATTTACAGTTAAGAATAAAAATGATCTGACTCACAAGAAAAATATAGAGAAATTCTAGTTAATTCTACTAGTATATTAATAGTAGTACCAAATTTGTGGTGACAAATGGGCAACTTCCTTAGTTATAAATAGGTCTTTAGTAGTTAATTAATCATTTATTTATTTAGGCAAGGGGAGTCATTTCTGCTATTTTTCTGTCTAGGAAAAAAATGGATTAAAAGATGGAGAGATCAAGGTGTGTCATGGCTTTAGACAGGTCCGTATAAAGAAAAGGAGGCTGGAATGGATAGGTCAAGGAAAGGTAAGTGTAGTCATACCATTTGTTCATTTATCTTTAACAGAATAAATGGATAGCTTTCTGATTGTATTTTTTGTCATGGCGAAAATACTATATCTTTCATGGTAGTGCACTATCCTAAGGTTGCTACTCTCAGGAATCTGTTTAAAAATATATAAACCATGATTCTCAGTTGGATAGTATGCTTGCTAATGCTGTTTTCATAAGCAAAGATATTTTATTTAGGTGTAACATGAATTAAACTTCTTAAATTTCAGCAGAGAGGTAGTGTTAAATTATAACCTCTTATACTAAAAGCGATAATACCTCTTATCGTTATTTGAGTGTGCTGTACTGTGCAATTTAGAGGAGGAGGAAACTGAAGAGGAAATTAAGAACTGAGCTTGAGTTCTTTATTATTCTTTATCCAGTATACCACAGTCTGCATTTACTTATGAACGGGTCTATGGTGGGAACTCAAAGGGTTAGCTTGTCTATTCTACAGAAATACACATGTTTTATATAATTCATATAAGATTTTCATGACCTCAGCATTTAAAATTAACATGACCCCTGCATTGGAATAGTGGGGTCTTAGTGGTTAGTGTTATGATGCAATGTAGATGCATAAGGTTGGAACAATATCTCTAAGGTCTGCTTCTCTTTGCCCCCAAAACAGCTTTGTATTACAATTTGCTATTGAAATAGAGAATTATTTTCCAAAAAGTATTTACTGGCGAGTACAAATACCAGCTCTTCACATATCTTGCAGTGATCTATCAAGCAGAAAGACAGGAGAGATAATCCTACAGTGCTTCCTCCAGAAAACATGAATGTTCTGATGCACATTCCTAGTCCTGAAACTGGTCTGGAATAACCATGCCAGAGCTTGATTGTGAGGCTCCAAATATTTTACGGTATCATATATGCCAAAAATATAGCAACTACTTGAGAAGTTTTTTTTCTGGTTTTAGTCCAAAGCTACTGAGTATGAAAGTGTGTAAAAGATATTATTTAATATTAAAAAAATGAGGAAGTAAAAACATAAAGAAGTGGAAAGTAGGAATTTAGCAATTTTGAACAGTGAAGAGCATGCAGTTATGGTGCAAAAACAGCATTAAAATTAATCTTTTTATAAAACATTTGGTCCATCTTTAGTCATTATCTGTGGTTTCAGAATTTAACTTTAGGGGCCCCTTTATGCTGTGTTATTAAGTGGATTTTTTTTTTTTTTTCTGCAAGATCTACTTCAGGAAAAGACTCTATAAACCTCTCTTGTTAGTGCTTCTGGAAGTAATTGCTGCTGTACCTAGAAGGGATAAATCAGGAGTTTTATTCCAGAATTTTTCAATTTGCTGTAGTGTTGTTATAGAATATTTTAGAAAGTGTCTTTTCAGATAATAGGTCACAGAAGACATTTTTGTTTTTATATCAGGTTATGCACAAGAGTGTTTCACTTTGTTAAAATATGTATTGTTCTCTGATGTGCTCTCAGTACTCCATAGACCAAATTCAAACATCTTTTTCTTTTTTCCCCTAATCTTAAACCCCTTCTCCTATTCTTGCCTTAAACTCTCATAAAATTGCTGAACATAAATATTTAAATAAACTGTAGCTTCAGTTAACCTCCTCCCTTCTAAAACAAACATATAAACAAACAAACAAAGAAAAAAACCCTTCTTATTCTTGTCTACATGAAATCAGGCAGCCATTGAATATTTTCAATAAAATGTGTAATGTGTATGGTTATGTTGATCAATAAATACTTAAGGTATATACTGAGTCTTAGAGAATGAAATCAATGTTGTCTGCTCTTGTGAAGTAGCCACTTTCTGGCATAAGAACTTGGAAATCTTTGGAGAATAAGAAGTTAAAAAAATGACAATAAGAAATTGTCTAGCTAACTGTATTGTTATTTAGCTGCCTCAGCGCTTGCAACCTAAATTTTAAAATTCTTTAGGTTATTGCATTTATTTATATTGTATTATATATCTATATAAAACATGGTGCATATAATTTATCTCTAATAGAGAATGCATCCTTTAGATAGATAGAACTAAATAAAGAAGACAGAGCGTGATTACAGAATGTCAGGAGGGCAAAGAAGGGAGTTGCCTGTCTGAAGCCAGAGAATAGCCTGAGACCTGACTGGTAATATGCTATATCAAAAGGCAATGAAGAAAAGTAACTGATAGACAATAAAGTGCTTGCTTTTGAAACTGGTGAGTGATAATTTAAAGGCAGAATACAGCCAGGAATAGGGCTAATCTTATTTTCTCTAGAGCTAATCTTTCTCTTGTTTATTTGTATCTGTGGCTTGCATGCACTTTGCAAGACACTTTTGTCTTGTGGCTTGCATGTCACATTTCCCTGTGCATATTCTACATTGTCAACTATTCATAATCCTGGGTTTTTTTGTATGTGTCAAAACTGCGAAAGTTTGTTTTCATGAAGCAAATCCATTTTTGAGAGGTATGATTTTTTTTCTATTTTGATTTTTTTTTCAGGAACCTATCTGTAGTATCCCATTTTTACATTTAAAATCATTAATAAAAATTTCCTTTCACAGCAAATTCAAAAATGTGTTCACTTCTAGAAATGCTAAATTGCTTCATTGTAGTACAAATAGAAAATTCTTTGGTCAAGAAATGTGGAAATGCTTCATCTGTCTGCAAGACATCAATGATTTAATACTATGTGCATGTGTGTATATATATGTATGAACATGTATAAATATGTATATAAATAAACTACTTACATCATGAAATAATATATTAATAAAATATGGTTAAACTTGAAAGGAAAGTTTAACATGTCCAGGTAGAATTTAGCTTTATTCAAATGGAAAAAGCACCATTTTACTATTTTCCTGAATGTTTCAATTTCAGTGAAGACATTTTTCATTAGAAAATAGAAAAGAGGATATAAAAATAATTCAACACACAACCAGCTGTTTGGATGTTTTTTTGACCAGGCTTCCTTTGGATGATCACATGTTTTGCATTTCAGAAGGAGGTGTATTCTGAAATATACACCAGTAAGCAAAATAGTAAGCTATTGAGACCATAAAATACTCCTAATATATACTGTTTGGGCTCTAGATTATTAATCCACTCTCAAATGGGGTAGAATTGGCCAATGAATTGGTCAAAAATTAGATTACATATAGAAAACAAAATCTTCTTAAGCCTGATTCCTTCAGAAATCAGACCTGCATAGTGTTAAAAAAAGAAGAAGAAAAACTTATATAAGGAAATGTACAAATATATAAAGTACTTAGATCACTGTTTTCAAAGAGATCTAGGCTTTTTTTTTTTTTTTTGTGGTAGTGGTATTGATTACTGTGATTTATGGAAAACACCTGTCATCTGTACTCAGTCAGTGGTGTTCTTCATTTGGTACTTGTGAATTTGTGGCATAGGTGAAGACACTTTAAAACAAAATGCTCCTTATTTTCTTCTTCTTCTTCCTTATGGTGTTAAACATAAATAATGTTGACAGGAGTTGGAAAATTGGAGATTAACTGTGACAGAAATTAGTCCACAGTTAGGAATAAGGAAAGGCAAGGAAGAGTTTCTAGTGCTTTATCGTACATTAGAATCTTAACATACAGCTAGACCAATTAGATAGTAAGTTGTGGCTTCTAAGGAATATGCGTGCCTTTAAAAACAAAGTATTCTTTGTTGTCTCTTGTTTGAGAGAGGGAGAAATAAAATTGACTACTGAAACAGAAACACTAAAGTAAATCTTAAATTTATCATATCTTGTCTGTGTGTTTTTTCACTAACTGAAAGTGTATTGAGATTTAAAAAATTTAATTTTCTCTTCTGTTTTTACTCAAATGTCCTTTATTTTCATGTGCAATCAGACAAACATGAGAATAAGCTTCCATGCTGTGCATATAGATAACTCCTCCAGCAACTAGCAAGAATTAAAACTTTGTATTAACAGTGATAGCTGCATTAACTGGAATGGTTTATCCAGGATACATTAACTAATAAACTTGCGTCTATTTAAGAAGGAGTCTAATTAAGATACTTCTGCCACATAAACCAAACCGCATTGTTTATTATAATAAAGCCTACATAAAATAATGAATATAACGTTTTCTATTTCATAATTTCATTCAAATGAGATGACTTAAAGGTAATTTTTACATTTTCAGCATTTAGTTTCATGACGTTTCCTAGCAATTCACTAGCTATAATGCCTCTAATGTTTGCCGTTATTAAGAAACATTTAATGTAAGATTAGATTAGTCATAAATTTTTTATAGGAAGAAAATATAGTCTTTAAGTTGCTTTTCAGTGTCTTTGTGCAGGCAGCTCTGTGCATCTGCATACCAATAAAAGGGATGCTGTATTAGCATATTGCAGTTCTACTAGTTTCTTGTCTATTGGGTGTTTCAGTCTCAAAATACTCTGAAGGCAATTGCAATTTTCCTTGCAATGTCAGAAAGGTAAATCTTGGGAGGACTTCCTCTCTCTCCCTGAAGCTATCAGCTCCTCAGCTGCTTCCTCTCAAATGACAGCAGCTTTTGGGAAAAAAAGCTATTGTCCCTCCCTGCCTCTGAAAGGCTGTCCCCATCTCTGTGTATTCCTGTTTGTACCTGGCACTGAGAGCAAAGGGTCCTCCAGCCTCTTTGCTGGAAACAGGCAGCATTCTCCACTACCTTATCCAGACCTGTGTGCCGTGCTGTTTCCCTCTGTGACGGAAACACAAGTGTTTTTTATCTATACATGATGGTGTGGGGTTGAGGCAGCAATTTTCTTCTTTTGCTTAGTAACTTGAGTCACCTTTTGAACTGTAACATAGCTGATGCATGGTTCCATACAAGTAAGGCAGCTCAGTCTTTTCAAATCAGTCAGTGAAGAAAAAAGGGGGCTGAAAATTTGAATTTCTTTCCATATGGTAAGAATAATGCAAATAGAAGTATTGTACCTTTGGGACACTTATTTTAACCAAAAAGAAAAAATAGGGGAGGAGGAAGTTTTTTAGGAAATCAGCCATATTCTTCAGCTTTTTCTTCATTTCCTTTGCCTTCTACAGTCAAGAAATTCTGTGCCAGCTGCTGTTGTTGCATTAAGCCCAGGTCCCTGCTGACTCCTACTCCAATTTTTATGACCACAACAGCATTTTCCCAAAGTTTCTCTTTCAGAGGGTCATCGCATAGGTCTAGGTTGTGATTCACCTGTTGCTATTGAATTTCCATTGGGTTAGTGACCCCATTTGTAAACGCATCCTGTCTTACAGAGCACAGGCCCTCACTCAGGAACTGCTATCCTGAAACAGGTACAACTGTAGAATATGGTCAGAAGCAGCAGCATGCTATGGCACGTCCAGGGGAATGGCTATAGATTTACAAAGAAATAGTGCTCTTCAGAAATTATGTGTGGAAAGGTGAGTCTATTGAATGCCTTATGGCTGTTCTTACTGTAGAAGTTTAAGGAGCATATAGGAAAAAGTCTTTGCACTCCTGCCTGCCTTCTCATTTCCCTTTTCCTTTTTGGAGGGAAAAAAATCCTGTATATATATTCTATTACGTTCATATTTTTTATGACTTAAAATGGTTGCTAAATATCGCAGAACTATTTAAACCGGTTTACTGAAGTGGAATTTGCAACATAGTTTTAACAACTATTTACTAGTTTAGATCTATCCTCTGTTTTCTGCAGAGTTTTGTATATTAAATTTTTCAAGTATGTTTTGTGGATAGGAGATGTTGTTCTTCATTTGGAAGTTTGATGTTCCAATGAGCTTTCCTGATACATAGGATAAATTCAGTTATAACTGAAGCTTGAAAAATGCCACCCTAAAAGTGGGAGTAGTGCAAGTGAGGAGGCTATAAATCATGGGGATGTTGCTATGCCCAGTTTTTTGGTCTTTGGAAAAAACTCATACCAGTGAGAAGTATTACATGAAATGCTGCAGCTTAGTTTGTGTTACTAAAGTCTTTCTTGGAATTTTCCTCCCTTTTTTTTTTTTTTTTTTTTTGTCATCACAAAATTGAGGTATAGAGATGTTAACTTCCTTGAAAGTTGTTTACCCTTTTTACCTTGAAGTTGCACAATGCATATTCTTCCACATATAAGCAATAACATTCCTTCAAACAACACAATTGTTAAGATACTAAAATACTGAAAAATACTTATGTATTACAAAATATTTTTCCCCTATGTGAAACATGGAATTTTTATGCTTTTAAAATAATTTTAGCTGTATTGCATTAAGCTGCATACATATGAATGTTGCCTGAGCTTTTTGCATTCTGCTTTTTTGGCAGAAAGGAATCAGAAAGAAAAAGAAAATAGACTCACAATATCCTTTCTTACTGTTTAATGAAAAACCATTGCAAAGTCAACAGCATGATAGAATTTATTTCCTTTCAGAACATACAAAAGAAACAGCGTGCTTTAGAATACCACCATTTTACCATTTAGCTGCCTTTTATGGTACACGATAAACACAGTTTTTCTTATGTAAGAAGACTATTTCTGCTTCTCATGCCTTCTATAGAAAGAGAAAAAAAAATAGTTTGTTGAGCACAGGTAGTAACGAAATCTCTTCTAAAGAGCTGATCTTTTGCTTGGTTTTACTTGGACCCTTAGAAGGATACAAGCACTGACAGACACCTTTTCCTAGGTTTTGTGTCTGAGACCTCGGCCATGGTGGGCTCTCCAAGTTCATACTGTATTGCCTTTCCACCTCTAGGAGTGTTTGCTGCAGGTTCTCTCCTTCTCCAGTTTTTTTTGACAGTACCTGTGGAAATGAACCTCTTCAAGGTTAAATTTCAGTGAAACTAACACTGCCGTACGAGGTTAATGAACATGGCAAGCAAGCTGATGCAGCAGATAGTATTGACTACACAAACCTGTTTAGACAGGAAACCAGGTTAAAATAGCAATAAAATAAACACAACCTCTAATGCTTATCTGTCATGTGGTGTGGAAAGTGTTAACCCCTCTAAGTAAATAATACTTCTAAGGCATTTGTATGTCATCATGGTGCATTTGATGTAAATATTTTTAAGTAGGCTGGCTGTCACTGCTGCCTGTGAGTTAATCATTGCTCTGTCTCAGAATAACTCTACTGTGTTCATCATAGATTTTTTTCCTGAGATGAATCAGCAAAATTCTGGTGAAAGTTCTGGAGATACTGGTATTTTACCTTATTTGAAATCACTCATCTAATTCTTTTAGGTTATACTAGAAGCTGGAGCTAAAGCAAGTGCAGAGCATTTCTCCCTTTCTCCCTCAAATCTTTCTGGAAAGAACATTCAACTTTCTTTTTTTTATGAAGCGTGGGTGCTTTACCTTAGGTTGCAAATCCCAACCTGATTACTTAGAGAAACTTTGGAAAGAGCTGGGTTCACATGTTATTTGATCCAAAAGGTGTGTGGAGGGGGGAGGTTGTTAGCATTCTCGTCCGTGGAGGTATGTCTGCAGCATGGAAGAGAAACAAAACTGGGAGAGCTCATAACTTTTGGATTTTTTTTTTATAATAAAAGAAAATTTTCTTGACACTCTGAAGTCAGGAAGTGAAAAAGTGAAGGTTCTCATAGTAACACTAGCTTAGCTGCTTTGCATAAATTCTGTTTTATTGCTGTTGTTTCTTGTATTATTTCTAATGCTTTTTATGTTACCATTTGTTCTGTCTTTCTTGCAATTAAAGGATGAGACATGGGGCAGTCTGGCTAAAGTAGAATATAAGTTTTCATTTTTTCAGTCTTATGTGTTGATGATATGGCTGTAACCTTAATTTTATTGGTAACTAAATATTGAAAGGTAAATATAAAGCAGCACATCCAAAAATGTCAGCAACCAGGAGTGTGATGTGATAGACTGTGTCCCTCCAATGAAATAAGCAGTGAAATTATCAGCTAAGCCATTCAATATGCTATACTTCACCCAGTCCTGCATCTGCGCTTTACCTTTCTTGACTACACACAACTCTGTAGATTTCTGTGCAAGTACGTACATTCTTTTATTACATTCTTTTATTTTATTATTTATTATTTATAAATATTCACCAACATACATGAAGTGTAAACTTCAACTCCAGAATTTTCAAATGGTCACAGACTTTAAAAAATATGCTCTCTGTGTTTATGATTTTTTTTCTTCTTTTTTTTTTCCACTTTTGAGGACTGAAGATGTGCTCAGCATTGAGTGTGCTGCCCTCTGCTGCTTTGTCTTCTTCAAGTTGTGGCATCACCATTCATGTTCTTCACCCAAATCAAGAAATTATTTCCAAAGAGGTGTCCGCCACGGCTTGGTGATTGCTGGGTGTATCTGTAGGAAAAAGGCAGGTGTGAAGTCCAGCAAGGGTCAGAGGGGCAGGATCAACAAGAACATATGTACCCATAGTGTAGTTCAGATGAGGACCGAAGGAGTGAAGGCCTGAGCTTACATGCAGCTCCTCAGCAGAGACAGGTTTCTCGCAGACATTTTCATGGAGCTCTTTTTACAGTAGTCTGACCCAAGGTTACCCAACAGCACTGGCCTTGAGGTGTTGAGGCACAGGTAGTTAAAGCCAGGGAGATGTGGGGGTGAAAGATACAGAGCTACAGTTTTCCTGCACCTCGTGTAAGACTGAGCTGTAATATTCCTCTGTGAAGTATGACCACGTAGTTATAGTTTGTACCATTCCTGTCTTCAGTGCTATGAAATAGTATGAGACTGGAGCCATGATATGTGGAATTAACACAAATGGGAAATTATCTCCAACAGCATTTGCTTCTATTGCCCAACAATAGAAATCATACCATGGAACTGCCTATCATCATCAGCAGAAGCCTAGATATGAACACTGCAAATCCAATGGCAACTTCTGATCTCAGTGACTCATGTTGGCAGAGGAAAGTTAGGACCTGGTACCACATGGGGACTACTGGTAAATAGAGCTGAAGGATAAACTGAGCTGGAGAAAAATCAATTTCTGAGAATACCTAAACATTCTTGGGCCTTGTAATATACTTATAACTTTAAAACTTCTATTTGGATCAAAGGAGAAAACCTCCCATCCAGCATTAGATACTTTTGCTGCCACATGAAACAGTAAGTTTTCTGTCTTAAGTTTCACAATGTAGTGAACTGCCTAATTTGTTTTTTTTTTTCAGTTGTTTTCTCTAAGAACTGTGAAGCTAACGAGGAAACCCTGCTTACTTCCCTCAACTGCGTGAAGGCCAGCAGTAGCTAACTAATGAGGATAGCTCAATTTGTTGTTTCTTGCTAAGGAATGCAAGAAAAACACTTTTACCAGGGAGATAAAATTGTTCTCCTTTGCTTCCCTTGGAAAAAGAATAAGTGATATAACATTATTAATATTATTCATGGAAGAAGATGTATTTCATCAAAATAATTCCAGGAGATCAAAGAAAATTGGCTAAACTATTACCTGAAGGTCAAGCAGTTCCAAAATGTGCCCTCGGGACTTCTTTTGATCCTTAAGATTTATCCAGTGGGATAGCTGCTTTTGGTACTTTTCAGTATGATTAAGGTGGTCTATTTTATTTCCTAAAACTGAGTTAGTGATGATGAATTTTGAGTTTTAAAAATGATAACTTGTTCAGTAGGAGGGCAGATAAATGTAAGTGAAGGACTTGTGGCCTGGAACTGTTATTTGGATATCTCTCAGTCTGTTAGGAGGACTACCTGCAGTGTTATATTCAGATACATTTATTCACTCTATATTTATCCTTTTTTTTTTGCAAAGTTCTAAATTACAGTTATCAAAATTTTCCCGTTTCAGATTTAGCAATGTAAAACTTTAAACCCAAGTGAGTAGCCTTCAATTTGAATTAAAGCTTGTATCTCTAGGGATTGTAAACTCAAATCAGACCTCCTTCTACCCAAGAGATACTGCAGGTAATATGAAGTAATTTAGAAATTCTTTTCAGAGTTGATCTTTCCCAATTTCCCATCACACACAGACACACACATGGGAAGGAGGAAACAGTACTTGAGAGAGAGAGAGGTAAAATTCCTTGTGTTGACATTGCTTTGCATTAATCCATTATTTTCTAATCTACATAAGCCTTCTTGTCTTTGGCAAATGCTACTTATTACCGTCTTTCTATCACACCAAGATACTCATAACTGTCTTGGTTTTATGATAAAGCAAAACACCCATACAACTTTTGTCCCTTTGATCTGTCTGCTGTGGTAAAGAATTGTTACAAGCTGTTTTGCCATTTGAGAGGTGGAGCAAAACCATAGGTCCTAAAGAAAACATAGACAGGTCATCCCAAATTGATGATGTCTGACCATTTTGTTAGTTGTGTGCCTTCTCACAGAAGTACGTACACTACGGGTATATAATTGTATAGAATTACACCTATGTATTCCATATGTAAGTATATATATAGTCCTATTTATGTGCGTATACAATCTTCTTTGCGGGAACGATTCTTAATTCCCAAGGTGTAACTTTTCTCCCACATGAGGTTTTTGAAGCCACAGTCTTTGGTCATTCGAATGATCATGAAACATTAAGGAAACCAGCAGTCAGTGTTCATACAGGCAGCTATAATCATTCGGGTTTCAACAAGCCATGTCATACTGTGTGTTCATCTCAGGAATAGGACTGTGTAGCTCTAGTGATATTGCGTCTCAGAAAGAAGCTGGCCTTCACAGGTGAAGTGCTTCTGTCCCTCAAAAAGCTCCTGTTTGGAAGAAGCCTTCCAACTGAAGTGCTCAGCATTCACGTAATATTTCTGAGGACTGAAATACTGAAGGGAGAACATGTTAAAATGTTTGAAGAAGTGATATATATATTCTAAAGCTGAAAGCAATTAATCAGTTCTTTCTACATATGCAGGGGAAAATGGTGATTCAACCCACCATGGACAACACAACTACAATGTACTGTTTTAACAGCTCATCCTGCCCAAATCTTCCCTTGAATGTATTGGTGTGTGGCATCATTTTATTCAGCAAACACATTAAAAACAAAACAAAACAAAAACCCAAATCCTCAAGGTCAAGCAGTCCAAATAATGACAGGCAATACAATTGCATTTTTATATGTAAACAGAAAAGGAGTGGGGAAGCTCTTTCTCATTATGCCAAGTAGCAGTCTGGCTATGATTTAATGCATTTGAAATTAAGTCTGTCTCTTCAGCTGTATGCTTCTCCTAGGTCTGCAAAACAGACTGGCAGACAGCATGAGCAGATGCTTTCAGTTGGATCAGGCAGACAAGGGAGAAGTTTCTTCGTGCTAGTATTTCAGTCTGAGATCGCCCTTTGCGTGTTTGGGTGGGACAGCAGCAGCAAGCTTCAGGTGTTTTCCAGATGAGCTATTGCACCACATGGTTCTCCTAGCATGTCACCATAGAAAGTCTGTATTCATGTTCATGGGAGCTCCCCTTTAAAGATCTCTACAGATGGAGATAACTCCATATGAACTTAATCTCCTTCTTTCCATCTCCTCATGGCCCCTTAGAAAGGTTTAGAGGATTTTTGCCATTTTTTTAGCCAGTCAATGCAGCACTTAATCATTTTTGCATGGTAAAATGCATACCTTGTTAAATAAGAATCCCAAATGAAAGGAGACTGAGATTTGGGGGTATTTTTTCAATTATTGAAGGAAAAGTAGCTTATTTTTGCATTCAGTAGCTTTTATATGTGTTTCTTTATACATCAGCTCTGTGAAAAATGACTCCGGTTGGCCAGCAGACCCAGATCCCTATTCCTTTCCCACTAGTAGGTCCTGACTCTAGTGATCTTTTTCTAAAAATTGCAGAAAATAGCCTGTGACTTAGCATCTCTCCTTCTTCAATATATACCAATAAACAAACACCTCCAGAGTGACATGAGATATGATATGACAGAAAACATGTTTGGGATTAGGGCTGGGTGTTGCTAATTGACATTGTTGGAGGTGCGATTTATTATTCTTGATGTGTTCAGCTCAATGATTTAAATTTTGCTGTAGAAGAGAAAATAATCCGCAATCTTTGGAAAGCGATTATGCCTACTTAAAAATCAAAGAGAAGAATACATTTAATAGATAAGAGCAACGAGTTAAAGAAGAACAAAAGAAGAGTTTAAAATACCCTTCTTGGTCATTATCTATATGCATGATTTTTCTTTGTTGCTCTTTTGTTCTTTTTTTTGTTTTTCTATTAGAATCTTTCTTATCTGGATCTGTAGTTCTTCCTGTTTCCTTCATATCTTAGCTTCTCTTTCAGCAAGAATGTATGGACTGAAAACGAATTGCCTTTTTCTTTTTTAATGCTGGAATTTGAAGGCCACTTTTTCTGATTATTTAATTGAAGGAGCACCATTTTGTCCATTGCATCTTTGTGTTTTTTTTTTTTTTCTTTCCAGTATAGTCTATGAAGAATATTTAACTTGCTTCCTAGAGCAAGAGAGAAACCAAGAAGGTTATAGTACTCTGTTCTTCCTTTAAGAAGGTTTGTGATGGCCCAGTGTAGATTTCAAATGCATGGAACATTTTCTTGTTCCTTTTACACCTGCAGAGGAAATGGAAAATACATTTTAAGAAAGGAGAACATTGAACACCTTATGCATCTCTTTTCCCTGCCTTTCAAACTGATTTCTTGTTCACAGAATTGTACTTTTACCCTTCCACCACTTCTATCACTATTTTCTCAACTGATTTTTTTTGTAGAAATATGCAAGCTGCTTGCTTGACTTGTTAGATGCAATCTGTAAGAATCAGTCAGAATGTGAGTTTGTCCAATAAATATCTCTATTCAAATTCTAATCAGTATTTTACATTATCTGTTTGTCCAGTTTGGTATCAGAATGAGTCATTGTTTTATTAAAGGAATGTATTTAAATAAAATTATCAAATGCAGTGAATAAGGTATCTAAGCAGTAAAATATATGTGATTTCCTTTTATAATATTTATGTTAAAATGACAATCTGACACTCTAGTTCTACCATGAGGTGCTTGCTAATATGGTAGTGGGACTGGGCTTGCCTCTGACTTTTCAGAACATGCAGATCTTATGAATGAGTCATGAAGGGTGAACTGTCATATATCAAAGTTAATTATTCCATAAGTTTATCCTTCAGCTGTTCTCCACTGATTCTCTCATACCAAAAGTCAGTTCTCTGCTGTTGTGATGTATTTAATTGTCAGGAACAAACCCAATGATGCCAAAGGAAGTTGTGGTTACAGTTTAATGCCAGAATATAACAACAACAACAACAACAACAACAAAAAGGTAATTAAGTTATATTATGAATATTGGTTATAAATTATGTTGTCTCATGTAAGCACTTGGGGCTTCTGTTGTCTCTTTCTTCCTAGTGTATCACTTTTTCATGCTATTGGAAGCTTGGCCATGTGCAGAGATTTCCTTATCTAAGGATACCAGCTGTTTACTGGAGGTTGAAACTAGTTGTTCCTTTCTCAATCAACGTCTGTCACAAGGAGACAAAAATGTATATGTGACTTACATGATTTGTTCTCATAATGACAAATGTAGTTTAGTTAGGAAATTGATTATAAAAATAAAAGCCAAGCTCTGAAAAACAATTTGAAGATAGGATATATGTCTGTTATGATCATTGGAAGGCTAATGAGTATATTTCACTTGCATAGTCAATCTTTTGAATGTCTAGCAACAGTGTTAATTTGGAAAGCCAATATTGAGACTAGGATTCATGTTTTGCTGATATGTACCCAAATTTTATGCTAAATATTTAATTCATTATTTGAATGGAATGAGTACATAGAAAGCAAATATAAAGTTGGGGAATTTGTCTTCTTCAGAATATATAAGTATCAATGCAGACATATAGTAATCTCGTTTGCTTAACTTTAGATAATGTTGAGAGAAGATTTTGAGTAATTCCTGGGTTAGAGGAGCATGCAACAGTTCGAGCATCAAGTTCTGACAGGCTCAAACTATCCTTGAGCCTCATTTCAAATCCCAACCTCAAAACAGGATGATCTAGGACAAGGAAAATATTCTTTGTTTTAGAACAGCATTGTCCTACATGACCCAGAGAGGGCCTGGAATCTTTTTCCTGCCTTGACTTCGTTTTTCTGTATTAACTCTAACCAAAATAGAGGGGCAGCCTCTGCATTAGCTACGGAATAACCCTTTACCTCCTGATATGAGAGAGCTGCGCAGCAGTTTTTATGGATTCTATCGGCTTTTGACTAAGCAGGGCGCTTACTTCAGCTTCGCTCAAAGCACTCATTACTTTTTCAGTACCCTGCCAACATCTTTGGTAGTCCTTCTACCAAATAAGAAACAAAACAACTCTCATTTAGACTAAATAAATATGTGAGAAATGTAGCATTATCATATTCAAAAGTTATGTTCATTTGCCTTTTACCTTACTGGAATTGTAAACTTTCCAACATTCTTGTTTCAGTGTGACTTCTGGCCTTTAAACAAGATCATCTGTGGTTATTTTGCTCTCCTGACAAATGTAAGAGGGAGGCAAGAGTGACAGTGACAGCAACCCAAAGGAGGTGGCAAAGTGAGTTTTGGAATGATGCTTTCTTTCTGTGATTTGGTTTAGTCAAAATCAGTGTGGAAGTGCCTGTGGTTGTGCTTTGAGTTATATCAGCTCATGCAAAAATTTTGCCATTTTATCTTTTTACTTCTCCTGGCATATTTAATAAATGTGGCAGCAGCTCAATGAAGAAGGCATGATTATGGAGTACTCTCATATCTCTGGAAGCAAAAAGTGCAGATTATTTTCTCAAGAAATCCACCTCCTGCCCCAAAATACTTTTTACTCTAAACCTTACATGTGTGAATAAATTGAAAGAAATAAAACCTTACTTCACCTCACGAGGCCTATAGGATGTCTGCAGATTATTAAGAAGTTTTGTTTCAAGAAGACCCCAAGCCTTTGTCCTGTCTTTGCATTACTCAGGTAATGCAATCTAAACTTTTAAAGGAATGTTTTGAGACTTGGATACATACTGTGCAACTTGGATGCGTAAAAACTGAGATACATATGACTTTCTATTCTCATAGTCCTATGTTGCCCAGCTCAGCTTAAGACCTCTTTGTGCATAGGGGAAATAAAGTCATCTTTTACAGAAGAGTGGTCTTAGATGTTATGATAGTCATTGCTTCTAACTGAGCTCTCTCAATTCTCTTTACTGAGGTCATGAAGGGCAGCTGAAGTTAGAGGTGAAGGTGACCTTTCATGTTTTTCTTAAACATCAGTACTTCCAAATATTCTGCTTACTGATGCCTCCAGAACAGGGTGGAGAATTTAGGTAAATCTTACTATGTTTAACTTTGCATGTGAGTGGAGATCTGGTTTTGTGTAAAAGAACTCAAACAGAGTTGTCATACTAACATTTAAATCTTTTCATTCCAGCACAGTGTCACTGTGGGCGTATTACATAAATTGCCACAATGGAATATATTTCAGATTCTTCAGCTCAGAGGCCATCTGTCATTGAAAGTGGCAAGTTCACCTGCTCCTCACTTTTGCAGCAGTGTGTGTTCTAGACAGAGAATGGTACATCCAGATGAAGTTAACAAGTGGAGCAGCACTTTATACAGCCGAGTTTGGAAAGACTTAGTGATCAAGTCACTTTTTCAGATGGAAGCAACCACCACAAATATAGATCTGTCTTTCTATCCGAGAGAACACCAAGTGCTTTTGGCTTTGCTTCAGAAAAGAGCAAACTAGTTCCCTGAGGGATATGTTTCTATTGAAAAAATCCAACATTGCCTCTATAGGCACTTCTGCACTGTGCCAGACCTGCAGGTAATCCCAGAACTCTAATAAGAAAATTGTCCTCAATTATATTGATAGCCCTAGAGAGGACTAAGCATTTCTATAGATTATCAATACTTGTGTTTCCTCTCCTCATTTCCCAGTGGCTGTTGACTGCTTCTTATATAATTTGTCTGCAATATTTTTGGCTTGAGAATATTCTCACTTCCGCACTGAGATAACTTTTCATTGTTTCAGGTTTAATGCAAGCAGTGTAAATTCCTGAAGGAGCACCTTGACAGTGTGGATGTGTGCTGACAATTTGCTCAAAGAACTCCAACTATGGGGCAGAATTTTTTCCTACTAATCAGTGACAATGTACATAACCTCTCTGTCTACTCTAAATGTTCTTGTCTTTAAAATGAGGTTTTACTTTCCTGCCTCACTGTCGTGTTGAAGCTTAATTAGTATGGGTAATAAATGCTAAGTATGATTTTAAAAGATCTACTGCATCATGTGATCAAGCCCGGATCTTAACTAACTTTATCATCTAAGGTTCAGTATTGATTATCTTGGGTATTCACAAAGCATTGCTTGAATTTTAATATGGGATTTAATAAAAATACCTCTTGAAAAAGACTCGTGATTCTTCTTAATAAAAAACTAACTTGTGCTTGCATAAAACTAGTAGAGTTTTGCACGTAATCAGAATGTTTGTAAATGACATAGCCTGTGAAATGCTGTTCAGGTCTTCTCCTCCTGTAGAATATATGTTTAGTATTTTATAAACATATGTAAAATGTGATATATTTTCCTGAATGGCTACCTTCAGGTTCCAATATGAAGGAGACTGTGGTTTAAAATCGCAGTTACTTGGCATTTTTTTAACTTAGCATAAGTAAAACCAAGTTGCAAAATGAAAATGGTTTCCGTTTTTCTAGGATGGAGAATTAAATGTTGGGCTTTGGCAGCCTTTGACCTTCACTTTGTTGCCTCATTATGTTTAATCAGTGTGATATCAATCATGAAAGGCTGTAGGTCCAAGATCCTCTCTTGGCATTACTAGGAAGACAAGATTTGCAGGTGCCGTTACTTGCTTTTTCTTTTTCTCTCAGGCCCGCTGGAAAGAGAAACACATTTTTAAAATCAAGAATATTATTGAAAAAATCTTGCAAGATAACAAACAGAAGTGACAGAGAAACAAGGAACAATATGCTTTTTGCAAAGCTTAAGAGGAGCTTTCTTGACATTAGAAATTACAGATACTTTATGTATGCCTTTGGTAAAGTCAGTGATGGTTTGTGTGTGTGTGTGTGTGTGTTTTGAAAGTGATTTTCTTTTTCCTCTAGATTCTGTTTTCTTCTTTAGGCCACTTTGTGCTATTATGCTATGTAATTCAAATTAATTTTATACTAGTCAGAGGTTGCCAGTGAATTCTCTCCAAGGATTTTTTCAATCTAAAAGCTGCCTAAAGCTCCAAGATGAAGATGTGGTTTTAAGCATCATTCTACTACTGCAATGAAAATCTCTTTGGTAGCATTCAAACCCATCTCTTCAGGACGTAACATTTTAGGGATCAGTTCAGGACTCTGAAATTCCCCTAAGAGCGATGAATCATCACAAATCTCATTATATTTTGGGATATATATCTCCCTTCATTGGTAGGATTATTTTTAACCTTGCCTGTGTAAACACAAAGCAGTATGTTGAAAAACACAACAAAACATATCTTCCAGTTCCCCTCATCTTAATTTGTCAAACATTCTCCTTGCCTGTGAAAAAGGGCAAAGGGCCACATATTATATGATAGGTATGAACCATACTTCTGTGTGCTCTCCTGGAAAATTCTCAGATGTTATTAGGGGGAAGATTCAGTGAACATACCCTACTGATTTGCCAAAATTTGTGCTGGCCATTTAAATGCATGCATGTATGCATTTTGGTAACTACACATAGTTCCATTCACAGCTGTGCTAGATGCATGCACAGATGTAGTCATTCATAACCCATTCCTATTTCTATTTGAAAGAAAAAAAAGGTGTGTGCAACTTTCCATTAACCTGGCATTAGCAGTAATTTGTGTCCTGGTTCAGAGCGGCACTCTCACAGGTGTATCTGATGTTTTCATTCATTACGGAAGATTTTCAGCAAAGCCAACAGTTTTATACCTGCATATTTTGGCAATTTAAGATGTCACCAAAAACAAGGCAGCAAAGAACTTTTATATACTTCAACATGGGCCCAAAGAAAGCACGTTAATGGTCCTGTAGGAGCTTAGGATGAGACCAGCACAATGACTAGTTCAGGTTGTTTTTCCTGTACTTCTTTTCTTGTTAGAAAGCAAGTGACGTTTTTTAGATTCCACATGACAAACATCACTGTGATATTAAAGACGGTCTTAAAGGCTGTCTGTTTATATTTATCTATATTATTTACATGTAAATACTTCAAAACCTCAGTGGAGGGCTTTGTTCTATTTCAGGAAATGACTTTGATACATTAGGGAATTCTTGATGCTTCCTTCCTAAGTTGTAGGCTTTAACATCAGCTGGTAGAAAATAGAGTACTGAGATCTAGAACTGGTGAATAAGTAACTTAGAAGTTTAATTTGGAATGAAAAGCTTTTGGTTGATTGAGCTAGAATTGTAAATTTTAAAATATTTTGTCTTGTAGTTGATTTCTTTTGATAAATTGCAGATTTCTTCCTGTCTTTGAATGTTTGAATTTATTAATTCCATAGATATTTCATAAAGGGAAGAGAACTTTGGAAAGCTGTGCAGGGATACCCAGGAGAATCTGAGGATCATAAAGAGGTTTTTTTTTTCCCAGTAGGAGAAATTAGGAAGAAACAACATGAGTTTCTTTTCTGTTTTAAAAGGGTATATGGGCTCTGTCTACATGTCCGATAATGACACTGGAATGATATAATGACTTTTTCATATCTGTTGTGGGATGATTTGCAGGGTGACATGAGGAAAACAGTTATATATTCTGTTTCTTTGTCTATTTGGAGTGTGTGGTATGGGGTGTTGTGTTTGTGTGTCTATCTTGAATCAGAGGGTGAGGAAGAAGTTCTCATTATTGTTCTTTTTTAACTACCTATTTTAATGAATAACCTTGAGAGCTGAAAGTATTAACCTCTTCTGCTTAAGCTAAAAGACATTAGCTCTATGAGGTCTAACTGCTAGGGTGGGAAACAATGTCAAGATCTGAAGTTGTCCTATTTTTCTTATTGATGAAGAAAATAACAGGATGTTATGGACCCCCATCAATTGTTTGACTGAAGAGTCATTTATGACAAAAGATATTTAACTAAAAATACATATCAACAGATATACATTCACTTCAGTTAGCTCTGCTGTGTTTATAGTTTTCTCCAAGAAAAATATGTAGACTCATGTGTAAAGGATCATGATGTTTTTTAACTTGAACTGTTAGTCAACTGTTCATTTTAAATGTCCTGTTTTTCCCCTACAGCCTAAGAAATATGTAGTTCACCTTTTCCTTTTATAAAAATAATTTCCTGAGGATTCCTTGGCTTAGAGAAAGCAGTGAATAGATTCAAAAATCTTGTACAAGCCCCAGAAAATCAGTTCTCTTGTGAATGTTGCAGAAACTATTTGAATATCTATTTGTTTAAAAAGTTTGGAAGAAAGTTCTGTGAGAACAAGATTTAGTGTTTCTAGGTAACTGACTTCAATGGTTCCTTTATTATAAAAGCCAGATTTCTTATACTTGTTCTGGGACAAAACCTTTTCATAAATTTTACTGATGATTTATTTAAAAAAAAATCCACCTGCATAGAAATTCTCCCTGAATGTTTCGGTTTTGTGCAAAGGTATGTGGCCATGCAGGTTTTTAAAATGACTATAATGCTGAAGAGTGATTGTGAAAAGCTGTTATCTTTTCAGAAAGGTGAGGATCTAATCACTAATGTTTAGCATTTTGTTCTGTTTTTTTTTTTTTTTTTCTTTTTTTGCTATACAAAGGCAATATATATCATCATAAGTCAGATGATATTTATTACGTGAATACTGTGCTTAGCTGTTCCATTAAATGACCCTTATGATGGCTGTGGGGAAAAATGGGCATTAAGAGTAGGTCTGAATCCCGTTTTCTTTGCTAGCAGTGCTTATTTAGAGACAGCTTTCACAGAGGTAATAGGAGCTTTGAGAGCTCAGCTAGCACCTTCATCTTTCCCCAGGCTGCTAAATCTAACCTTAGTAACTATTGTTATGAGTATGTCAGGAGCCAACCTCATCCGAAATATTGGTCTGTTATTTATTTGTTTATTTAAAGCCACCATGCTGAAACTTTGCCGGAAGAAACTTTTAGGCAGGAAGTATTGATGTACTTTACATTCAATGTTCCTTCCTGTTTAATGGACGTGAATGTCTAACAGCTGAGTTTATGATCTAGCAGTGAAAGCTATTTGCACAATTTCCCTAATAGATAGTTGAGCGTGAAATAGGGACTTCAATAGTTTTTCAGTAGATAATCTGTTCAGAAGTGTTTTATTTTCAGAAATGTGTCCAAAAGAATGTTGACTGCTTTTTCTTTTTTTTTTTATTATTATTATCTGTTTAACTGTCTATTTTTGTACTGCATTCTGTAAGGTGTTTTTAATATATTTATTTCTGTGAATTCTGCATTATTTTCTCTTATTTTAAAACAGAACCGGAAAATTTTCTCACTCGGAAAATTTTCAACTCTCTAAATTTATCTGTAATATATTTACCATTTCACAAAGTGAATTCATCATTTTTAGAAAGTTAGACCACATCTGACTTGGATCAGAAATTCAGAAATTCAGAAACTCTCAAGAGACTAGAAAAACTAGCTCCAAATAACCACATGCCCGCTTTCTATTAAGCTGATTAAAAGAGAGAAAAATACAGGGAATACATTCCATAATTTAAACATTCCATTTTTAAAGGCAAGATAACTGAATAAAAAGCTGTTTACTTAGTTGAATTCTATTTTGTTGAGGAGATGACTGTCTCATTTGTTTAGCAAGGGGTTAAAGAGAAACTAATCCTTTAGGCTTACTTTGAAAGGTGGTTATCTTTCTTGCAATAGAGAACATTGTTTACTTTGCCAGAAACAGTGTAATTGTTTTTGAAACCCTTATGTTCCTAAAAAAAATAAACTTATTAGAAAGAGGAAAAGTATAACTGGCATAAGCATTGTCTTTAAACAAATCAAAAATGAAATAATGAAATTGCTTTTATTAATAACCAGCAAGTAGAGGCATTTTGCATGATGTAAGCTCTGATAAAGCTTTTGCAAAGAGATTTTTTGTGCGTGTCGAGCGAGTTTTCTCGTAGAAGTATCAGAGGTTATGGGAAGCAGAACAGTAGTATGGTTGGCTCAAGTTAATTACATTTATTCAGACGAAATGCTATTCTCCTGTGCTCTCCTGAGAAGCAGAGAAAATACAGAAACCTTTCTTAGTCAGCATTTATCTATTTCAATTATTTTCGACAGTGTGTGTTGCATATGTGCTTTAGCTACAGTGCCTTTATATCGACAGTTGGTAGCACAAGCCTTTTAAAGCACAAAGGGTAGCAGTACTTCAGCCAATCTGTGATAAAAGGGAAAAAAATGAAATCACTATGGAAACTGCAGGAAGAATCTAAAAGCTTTCTTTATAAAGTAAACGTCTGATGTTTGTGACTGCGGGGGCAAAAAATTCATAAATCTGTATGATGCTATCATTTCTGATTTGTTATCGCAGCAAATGCCAAGTCTAAGCAGTCTGACCTTAGCCTTATTAAGTGCTTTCTTTTCAGAAATTGTTATTATTTGACAAAAGAGAGACTGCAGTGCTGCAAGGGGGGAAAACTAATATATTTAAAATGGGTGTGTGCCTGTGTGCGGCTATATATATGTATCTTTTTCCCGAAAAAAAGGCTCATGAGGTGAGGAATGCTGCATGTGGGAACACGGGGACTCCTGTTCTGAGCACAATGCAGAAAACTCCGTTTTTGTCCCATTACATGCCTGGCTTTGATCTTATATTGAAAATCTCTGAGCCTCTCCTCCAATGCAAAAGCAAATAAGTGCTGATAGAAGGAAACCTCTCTCCCTTCAGCACACAGGGCCTCTAAGACTGAAAAATGAAGGTGACTGTAAGAGCTCTGATGAACCTGCTTGGACAACAGACAGCAACAAATACCTGTCTCGGCAGAGGAGTTTAAGAGCACTGCAGAGATCCTCAAACAGTGCAGAATATCTTGGCTTACAGAGGCCGCTGTCTTTATGGCAAAACAATACCAGCCAGTCTTTCTGTCTACCTACAGCTGAAGAACTGCGGGACCAGGAGCTGAAAAGCTCACAGCTTTTAAACTTGAATTTCCTTATATTATTAGGGGAGAAAAAGAAAAAGAAAAAAGAAGAAGAAAAAAGCAAGAAACCTGAATTCTAAACAAGAGAGCAAGAGGAGGTATTTGGTAAGTATTTTTATTGCACTTGGTTGCTTTAACTTGAAGATTATTTTTAGTCCTAGGTATATGAAATAAACAGGGCTTGTATGAATTTGTTTTTTTAGGGCTAGATTTTTATTTATGGAGAAATTTAATATATAGGTTTGCTTTTCCAACCCTGATAGCTTTTGATTTTTTTTATTGCTGTGTCAGAGTAGAAGCATTGCAAGTTTGTTGTTTCAAGGTGCTCAGAAGAGCACTGTTGTTCTTAGGCTCTTGGAATATAAACATGTCTAGTGATAATATGCATTATCAAATATTTCTTCTATACAATAACAGATTAAATATTCATCTCAGTATGGCAGTTTTAAAATATAATGTTAATGACCAAAGCCAGGCAAACCTTTTCCAACCAAACAGCCAAAATCTCTATATAGTGTAAATATTTTAACTCATACTGAGCAAGGTTATATCTGCAGGTTAAATTTATGACAGATTATTATGATATAATAGAGGCAAGAATTTATTTGGATATGAGTGTGAGAGGGCAGAAGAATTTAGATTTTACTGTGAATGCTACTGAAGTGTATGATATTATTACAGTAAAGCTTTTCATGTTAACAGCAGAAAACAGAGACAATACCACATTTGCAATAGCAGGTCAGTCTTCCAGTAATACATGTAAATCCTAAGAAAGAAATAATTTGACATATTGGCTTCATTTTAGCTTTTTATACATATAATGAAAACAAATGCTCTAGGAGAAAATTTGACTTGTGGAATGGAATTAAATTACCTTTTAAAGGCTGCCCTAAATAGCCCTAGTTAGAGGGAAATTGTGGTAACATTTTTAACTCTGAATTGTGATGACTTTTTTACATTTATAAACCATGTGTATTCTGACTCTTATCAAAAGATTCCAAAGAAGAAAACTGTCCACGGCAGAGTGAGGCTACAGGGGCAGACCTGACTGTTTTTTTTTCTCCATCCAGCTAATCCAACTTGTGGCCCTTCAAAACCAGCGCTCCTGTGGATCAGTGCTTAAAGCGGTACGTCCAAATTGGCTCTAAGTTGATGACAACAGCTAATAAATACAAATTCCTGTTAGCAAGTGAATTGTCAAATTGGAATATCTGTAATGTAGTCTGAGTACTTAAATCACTCTGCTTAAGGACCAGGGGAAAAAAACTCTACTGATGATCATCACATATGTGTTGTTGTTGTTTCTAGGAAATGCCTTATTTCTTGTCTTGATATGGAACTGGGTACAGAATGGACTTAAAAGGTGAACTTGAAAAGAAATGGTTTAGTTTACTCAGCAATGTGTGAGTGAGTATATCCTCTTGTACTAACAGTTAGTCAGGAAACTGTTCACATTCAATGTTGAGTAGAGGTTTTATAAAATATGTATCTGGGGTTCACAATCTGAAACCTTAAAAGCCTTTTTTTGAAGAGATTTTGTCTGCTGATGTGCGCTCTAAAGTAACCGAATGGGAGAGAGGGAAGATATTGTTAACTTCTACACATTTTCCCAACAGATCACGTATCAAAAGTATAATTTGTAAGAGGAATGCAAACTGGTGAAATGTATCTCTGATGCTGGTTTCCTATGTTATTATGTAGAACATTTGTAATTATCTTGCTGAATCCTAATCCCTGACATTTGCTTTCACAAAGAATCTGGTGCAGAATGCAATACCCTAATTATGTTTCTGTGAAAAGAGTTGAAGAAAAAAAAAAAAGTTGTGCTCTTTAGGACAGTTTTAAAGAAAAGCTATTTAATTAAGTATTTTTTTTTTCAAAAGACTAAGGATACTTTATCATCAGTAATTGCTGGTTGTTTTATATCACAATGTATAAATATAGTTGAGCATATGTTAATCATAAGTTCTTTTCTAAACTACATGCTGCACTTGCTTACATCCTAAGCAAAACAGGCACTGGTTTCAGTCTAAATATTTATATGTCTTTATACATGCTGTCTTATGTTTTTAAGTATTTGGTGCAATAAATAAAACGGAGTTACCATCTTTTACATATAATTTCTTTAAAAAAAATAACGTGAAATTTTTAAAGAAAATATCTCAGTGCTTTCTCATATTTTACAGTAGCTTTTGTATTAAGGAGACGAAGATCAAGAATAATAGTGAGTTCATTTGAGTAATGGCTCATAAAGCTCTCCCTGTGTTGTGTTCTTTTATATAGGCAACTAGCAATAAACAATGTTAAGTTGTAAAGCTGATTTTCTATCACTGGGAGAGCTCGCTTTTTATAGATAGTTTGTCTATGAACTGAGACAAAAGGTTAATTGAGGTTGCATACTTAGATACATTATGTGTATTTCACCTCTGAAACACAATTAGTGAAATACCTCTTTGTATTTGGAATGAATAATTTCTTAATACAAAGCTATTTACTAAAGAATCATTATTGCTGAATCTTTAAAGGAAAATGGATACCTGATACTGGCATGGGGCTTTGTTCATGAATGTGTGACTGTGTGGGTTAGCTGAAAGAAATTACTTCAGCAGTGTATTCACAAGCAAAATTCTCAGCACAGGAGTATTCTACAGAATATATATGGTTTTCTTTATGCTCTCCTTTTGGGAAATCAATTCAAATAGTTCAAATATCCTACGGTACATGAGACGAGATATTCAACATTGCGCCCACGATCCCAAAATGCCTGCTTTGATTAAGCGAGCCATACAATTTAAAAAAAAAAAAAAGGAAAGAAAAGAGGAAGGAGGAAAAGCCCTGCTTATTCTGTCTTAAGCAGCTGTCTAGACTTCCGTGTTTTTTGTTGCTAAAAGAAAAAAAATAGTGCTAATCCATATAAACAAGCATCACTTTTCATAAATGAAATAACTTGCACTTTATGGTAGCAGTTCTAGACAGCCAGGATCAGTTAGTTGTGGTAGACTTGACTGGGAAGAAGTATCATCTTCCTGCTCACAGGCAGCCTTCAGTGGGTGCACAGAGTCTTTGGAAAGTTTTCTCCAGTGTTGTATAAAAACCTGAAAAATGTTCTTTCCCCAGTGGATGCAGCCTTGGGGGTTTTCTAGTAAAAATAGGTTTCTGAGAAGGAAGTTCTGCATTTGTAGTAAGTGGAAGTTTTGTGCACAGTACCAAATTCCATCATTATATCCCTGTAGAAAGTTTCTGATCCATTCTCCCCCCCATAAACTTGCTTTTTATGTTATTTCTTAATTGTGCTTGCATGTGCATAGATATCAGTTCAGGAGCTGGCCAAACATACTCTAATAACTCAGTGTTCAAAGATAAGTGGGAGACTTGATGCAGGGTGAAATATTCCAGCATAATGCAATGAGTAAGGCCTACTTGAAGTTTGAAATCATATATGACCATGCTGAGAAGCTTGTCACATGGTCAACAACTGTACTTGTTGACACAACTGTGACACAACACAACTGTGTTTTCACAGTTTGGTACTGGTGGTCTCCATTTTGCAACGGTGTAGTTGTGCTGGGTAGAAAATAAGCTGCCACAGCCCTTTGGAATTACAGCTTCATAGCCAGATTCTCAACTGAATGCAGTTGGCATAGCTACTCCAAAGTCAGTGGAGTTACACAGCAGCAAATCTGCTTGTCATGTATTTCCCCATTTTTAATTACCTTTTGTGTTTTAATAACACCAGTTAGCAATTTGTCCAAAAGAGGAGGAAAACTGTTGCACAGTGCTTCAGAATTTGTAATAAAATTCTCTTTGTATGTAAGAAATATATTAATTTGTAAGTATATTTTTAATTGCAAGGTTTCTTTCTGCCTATCGCTGGACATTTACATAAACTGATCATAAAAGGTATAATTCAATAGATGTTTTATCCTTAAAGACAGATATTCTCACTGACACAAATGAGATATTTTGGAATAAAACAGCAACAAGACTTGTGAAAGCTGAGGTCTAGTTCTTTAAAATGAGTCTGGTAGTCTAGAGGATTTCTGCTGTGCAGGGTGAAGTATACTGAATAAGACTGATTTGCTTTTTTGTTTGCTTGTTGGCTTGTTACATTGGAAGAATTTCAAAAGGCACTGGACACTTGCCATTTTGGGGGAAGGTTCTTAAAATTTTCAAGTATTTCAAAAAGATCACTCAAAATACTATAAAATGACCATGGGCAACTTTTCAAATAAATTGCATACATCTTACTAAATATATCTTTATGAAGTTACTGCTGAAGAAATGATTATTTATGCAATGGCTAAATGCTTTTTTGAATTGATAGGTTCTTTCAGTGTAACTATGTGTTTTTGAAGTCATATCTCTTATGTGCCCTCTTGTTAGCATCTGAATGTTAAAAAAGCATATTCCAAATCATATTATACTGTTGTGTTAAAAGTTTTTGTGACATGTTCAACTTCTGCACCACAGAATTGCTTTCCAACCATCTAACCAATCAATCCATCAAAGAACAAGCATACATGTGTGCATACACATCCCACTGCAACCTGCTTAAAGTTAACACAGGTTTAAACAGAATGAGGGGAGAAAAATGTGTGTTTAACTGAATTATAGCAATATCTAGGATCATTCCTTTTTCATACATTACTTCATTATTTGCTAAAAGTTAAACACAAAACATAAATGTCAGGTTATTTTTTCTAACACCCTCCCCGATTATGTCTTTGTGAGTAAATTCTTAAGTTTCATATCATATTTCAAACAAAACAAAACACAATTTGTGGTACGAATATAATTTGCTCATGAAAATATAAGCCTGGTACAAGACTGAAACGGTTATCTGCTGCGCCTTGTGCCAGCTAACCACGTACTTGCTCTCTCTAACACAGTTTTCTGTGGGAGACCTCACCTCCACTCTCAGTACTGAAAGTCAATCCTGGAAGTCTGTTTCCAGTTAAAAAACACCATTTGTGTTTTGAGCCATTTGCACTAAATAAATCTGTTTATTGATAGCTTTAGAATATTTGCGCAAAGATGCAAGGTGACAATTCAAACTCTTCTATTTCCTCTTGAAATATGAGCATCCAGAAGAACACAGGGCACACGCTATTTTCCTTAAGGGAATTTGCTTCCTGATTTGCTGCTAAAGTGTACTATTGCTATGATATCCAACACGCGGCTGGATCAGATTTCGAAATTAAAATCAATACTGCTAAATCTATGTACGCTGACTTCCTTCGCAGAAGAAACCTAAAACATGTTCCTAACAAAAGCCGAATGACCGAGGCTGATGTTTTCTTTCTTCTCTGCCCCTCCCTGTCTGGAGCATAAGGAAATCTTTGTGGAAAAGTAAAGCCCCAGGAAATAAAGAGTTAAAGCGAAGGCAGGCTGGCGGGTTTGTTGAGATCTGTCAGAGTCTGAGTGGCTGGCTCCATATCTGTCTCGGGAACAATAGCTACCTGTATTCTGCACGGGCTTCTGGGCAGGCACTAGCAGTCTGCAGAAGGGCTGCCTCTCTCAGAGGTTTCTTTAGTGGGAATCCCTAATGACAGTCCCACTTTTCACTGGGAGGGGGAAAGAAAGAAAGGAGGCAGGAAAAAAAGAAAATCTTGCCTCCTCTGTTGATGAAGGACAGAGCTTTGATCATTCTCATTCAGCCTTGGCTTGGCCTGGGGTGTAGGTTCTCAGTCTTGAAGTCAGCGGGCTCCCTTTTCTCACACACGCACACGCATCCGCATCCGCACGCTCACACACACGCACCCACACACCCCTGTGCTGGTCCAGGCAGGCACATTAGTGTCACAGCTGTAAGCGAGGCACAGAGCAATAAACATAGCAGACCCCATCTCCATGGTGGCGAGAGAGGGCACTGGAGGTGACAACAATGGAGAAGGATCTTTCTTCTGACAAGTTTTCGGTAAGAAGAATATTTATACCCTCCGCCAAGTATTTTATAGCCTGCTAAATAAGTTAGAAATTGCTAGCTTTCAAACGTGCCTTGTTAAAGAAATATTTCCGTTTACTGCTGTATCCAGGCTGTTACTAGCTTTTAAACCTGTAATTGCCGTGCTTTGTGTGACAAGAGTGTTTGCAATGAACGGGGGATTTTTTCATAGAGGTGGTGGCTACTATAGTTACATTTTAAAATATGTAACATTTCTAACCTTTGTGTTTTTGAAATTCACTGCAAAGCTCCATTTTAGCTAAGTTAAAATTATATTTAGCCACAATAAATATCCAGATGCAATAAAATGCTGTGTGGCTGACAGTACACATGCAATATTAAACAGTGCTCCCTCAACCCTAATTTGTAATTATTTTTGCACCCTTAACTGCACTGGGGTCAGAGAGTTTTAAAAATTAATGAGGTTCCCTGCTGAGTTCAAATAGTATAATCTACACGAGTTGTTGCTGCAGAAGGTTGAAAATATTTCTGCATGTTTTTAATGTAGGTGTAGTTCTTGTTTTAATATACTGCTTTTGAATACTTTCATTTAAAGATAACCGGTGATAAGAAAGGGTTGATGATCTACATTTAATGACGACAAAGTGAGTGCAGGGAAAACAGGGCATGCGGTGAAAATGCAATGCAAACATTTGGTAGGTATGTTTTCTAATCTCATATGCTAGATATGTGTTAGATTCCTACAGCTGTGGTCAGTTCTACATATTTACGAACAACTAGAGCTAACAGAGGAAGAAGAACCTTTGTGTGAGAATATTAGGTTACCAATTTGTCTAGGAGGTTAAAAAGAATTGTTAGAGCACTTGAAAGTAGCTACCTGTATTTATATATAAAAAATAGAAACAGTATGAAAAGAGGTAGTAAGAAAAAAGATGTGCTATTGCTTTTCCTGGAAATGCTAGACAGAGAGTATCATCAATGCTGCTAAAAAGTAGCATTTGCTGAAAATCCTCAAATGGAGGGATTGGAAGGGAAAGGGGGAGGGAGCTATTTACTATCTAATTTCCATTTTGAAATAGTGGCAAAGTTTCATAGTGCAATATTTAAAACATTGTTTATATTTATTATGATCTATAGTACATTAAGTTTTAAATGGAATGCATTTTAAAGACGAATATACTGTAATCAGTGCTAAAGATGCACTGATATTCAGGCTTCCATTTGTAAGACCCATTCTGAGCTTCCTGTGATTTATTGTTATGTAAATATGGTGCAGCAAGGGAAAGCAGCGCTATGGAGATTCAATTTACTTTGAAAGTTGTTCATTATGGAAGGGATGAATGTTATTTATTTGATGTGAATCAAAGGGTAGAAATGACTTTTTCACTGTGAAGTCTATTGTGATGGGTGCAGCGTGATCTAATCTTTTTAATTTTGGCTTTCACACCAGTGGAGATGAAAAGAGATCTGAGCTCATTTATTGGTTGCTAAGTCTTACTGGAGGCCTAAGTACCATTCTTGGTTGCTATGGCCGATCTGACCTCAATCTATGCAGTTTTAGAGACTTAAGCAATCCCTTTTTTATTTAGGAGCATGTACCTTGATTTATGTCCAAAATTGTGCCTGAATGTCTTTGTCTACAAGTGATAAATGGTGGTGTACAATTCATCAGTTCTTACAAGTAAACACTGCTGTCCCACTAAAAATATGTTTTGTTCTGAGTTAATGGTATGGAACAAGCCAGGCTCCACAAACAGCTATCTTTTATTGTAAAGAGCCACTGAAACTTGGAGCAAAGTGGGAGAAATTGGCATTCATCTTCTCTGCCATTAGCATTTCATTTGTGCTCACTGATGATGAGACTGTATGTCAATTGACAATGAAAGGCTAGCATTTTATTTCCCCACTTGAATATATAATTGATCAATTATGCATTTATTTATTCTGTACAAATATTAAAAAGCCAGGAATATGATGTCTCATGGTGTTTGTCTGCCACTTCGTTACTGCTAACTGTGAAAATATTTGCAGTCAAATAAACTGTGACTTGGCTGTAGGAAATTCACAGTTTCTAAGGCAAGTCCCTTGAATTCAAATAATATCAGATATTGGTTACTGCCAGATATGTACTACATAATTTCTTTCAGTAGGAGATGTTGCAAGATGTAATTAGGAGTTTTAAAAAACTGAGCAGCAATGATTTTCTAACATTAAAATTACTGGTTTGACAGACAAATGAACTCACAAAAGCAAAAGCAAATTTTTTTGCTGTTTTTCTTAGATGGAATTACGATGAATAAAATCCTATGAAGCAGTGTGTTAATATAGTCTGGGCTAGACTGGCTACTGCAGATTACTACATGTTAAATGAAAAAGTGAGATCAATTGCTGCTACTGGCACTTGGCAGTACTATAAATACTTCAAAAAGGCAAAACAAAAATAGTAATAAGAAACCTTAAAAACTTGCCTTTTAAAATCATAAGGAATAGCTTGCTATTAATCAAGTTCTGTATGGCTAAGCACATGTAAAGCAAAATAGTTCTTCAACTGTACGGAGATTTAAACTACAAAACTTGAACTAAAAGTAGTATTTCCTGAAGCCTATTTCTTTTCATAGATTATGTTCGGTAACAGGCTAAAGTAAACCTTAGTGTTTTTATTGACATAGTTGAACCAATTCTTAGTCTTCCTGAAGTGAGTGTTTAATATTGGAATTTACAGTGGTGACTGGCTTTCCCAATATGCTATATAAATAATAATTGCTACTGGAATAAATTCTCAAAGAAATGCAATTTGCAAAGCTTTCGAAACTGCTTTTCAGTGTTAGATTTATAGCAGAATTTGCAAAGGCTGTGGTTAGTTCGCAATAATGCTTCTGCTTCGGGGCTTCTAAGAGTAGCAGTTATCAGCAGATATTGCTAAAAATGGTCGAAGATACAAGTCACAAAACTAACCTGAATGTTCCTTTTGTAAAGGTGCCTTGTAACAGTTCATCGTACAATATAGTGGACGCTTCTAGCAATGAGAAACTGTTAAATCAAAGTTGCACATTTTGAAATAGGATTTTGGAAATTTTTTAATTTGTACGTCACTAAGCAAAAATGATCTAATTATTGTTAGATAATTTTAAACCTTTTTGAAAGAGATATGTCAAAGATGAACATTTAACATTACTAATCAGAAATGTACGATCAGAAATTGCTGTTGGAATAAGGTTTTGCAGGATTAGGATGCAGAGTGTCCTTATGCCTGTTCTTACTACATTTTAGTCTTAAAATACAAGCATAATTGAAATACTTGCATCCAAGTTCCGAATTCCACTTAAAAGAGGAAAATAGAGAGTTATTTCAAAAATGCATAATACAACAGTGTTGATTAGTCATAAAAATGTTAACACCTTACTGGAGTACAATTAAAAACAGAAAAAAATCTCTGCAATTTTGGGGGACTCCCAAAGAAAAGCTTACAAAAGAAGATTCCTTTCATGTTTTGCATTTTTAATTTTTGTAGCAGAGTTCCATTTCTAAGAAATAATATAATTAAGTTGCATCGAAGTATAATTGTGGCTGGAAAATAGGAAATCTTTTAAAGCTTCATTTAATCTGTGGTTACCTGCGAATAAAGTTAATCATTATTCTTTCTTGCTCCCAGCAACATTATCTGCTGTCTTATAGTCCAGTTTTGAAATAAAGGTATAACATGTATTTTCACTCTTTGAATAAATATTTTGCATGTAATCTTCCTTGTATGTGTCCATATTTTATATATTTTCATGGTGGCCTCCTATAACAATGTTAACTAGTACTTTTCACCTTTTGGAAGAGAAGAATAAATCATAATATAACGTATAAATCAATGCATAATCATAAATCTTGTTTTTTCTTCTCATGTTTTGCATCAGAATTGTGCGTATTGTCTTACACATACTCAGAATGAGCAAGCTGTGACATGTAAGGCCAGTTTCCATGTTTGTTTGCATTTAGGAAGAAGTTTAAGAAATAAACTTCGTAAAAGTAAATAGTTTTGACTAAAGTTTATTTTACACCCGAGCAGGTTACTGTAAGTCATGTTCAGGTAAAACAGCTTGGAGGAATTATAGGCTAAAGATTGCTTCTGTAGTTGAATTTTCTGGCAGCTTTTGCACAGATCACGTGTTGGGTGAACCCCGCGCGCTAGCTCCCAGATGAGTCCCCGCTCACCATGCCTGCTCCTGCCTGTGGCCACCATTAGTGAGAAAGGTATCAGTAACTCTTTGGGGAAAAGCCCTTCACTACTCTTTCCTTCATCTGGGATAACTGAATCACCTGCCTAATGGCAGGATGGGCGCAATCCACAAATGAAGACCATATATTTGTCCCTGCCATTGTCATTGCTTGTCATCAGACTGGTGTTTGTGTTCTCCCAATTGATTTGAGGCCACATGTTTATTCTTATTTTTAATTGTTGTGGTGTAATTTGCCATATCTTAGTGCCTGACTGTGCACTGCATTTTAAGTGCTTAAGTACTTTTTTCTCTTCTTTTCTTACTTACTAAAGTTTCAAGGGCCCTGGAAGCAGAGGTCTAGGTAATTCAGGTTATTTACCTACAGATGAGTGTTTTTAAGTTCACTGCTGAATGGTAATAACTTTTACCCTTTTAGTGTCATTGTTATGTCACTTCTTTTCTCCACTGGATGTCTTTTCCCATTCAATATAAAGCTCGTTGGATTATTGCTATTGATTTTCAAGCAGAAAATGGCTGAGAACAGAGAAACTGAGTCATCAGGGTGAAGTAATCTGTTACTCTGTTACACACTCCCTACACTTAAGAAAGGATCCTATCAAAAAAAACAAACAAACAAAAACCAAGAACACTTGGTTGGGTGTTTAAAGACAGTAGCATAATGTCCATCTCAGAATCCAGCTTTCATAGCGTTTATCTTTTGCAGTTCTTCAGTTTCTGTCATAATCCTTAAAATAATATTTATGTTTCAGTAAATATATATAGTGGGATCAATTTAAAGTTTGTGAGAATTAAAGCTTTGAATGGCATTCATTCTGTTGAAATAAAATGGCAACTGACATAAGCCAGCAAGGTTGCCTAAATATTGTTTTGTTGCTTTTAAATCAATAGACTCTGCCAGAGCCTAGCTGAATTGAGCATGTTTTGCTTTGCCTTTGTGTATCAATTTGATCATCTTTAACCACTGTGATAGTACTCTTGACCTCCTCTGTCAAATATTTTCAGGCACCAAGGACTGAGTGTATTTTTCCTTCCTAAATGAAAGAAGAAATGGTTATGATCTCTTTGGCTGGTGAACTTTTATAAAGTCCTTATTAGTCTAGAAATGTTCTGAGGCAATCTTGGTTTACCCCTAGTCGTCTTAGCCCTTTGGCATCTCTGGCAGAAAATCTGCAAATGAAACACGCTGCTTGCTATTTTGCCCTCGTAAACTGAGATTTGCCTCTCCCTGCACAGAACTAGGGCTTAAGCGCATGACTCAATGTTGATGACCTAACAAGTTACCGTGTGTTGGGTGAAAACTCACGGTTTTGGGCAGTTGCTAGGTAATCTGACTCTGCTTGAACTGTAGTCTAAGCTGCCCCAAACTAAACCAAATACCTTTCTAAAGGGTGTGCACACAGATGGCTACTGTGAGTCACCCAATGCATGGCAACCTGCTTAGCTGTGTTGTGGATGTGCAGCTGAAGGAGCACTTTTACAAGCAGCTTAGCTGACCCAGGCTGATGCTGGCACCGACGGAGCCGTCCTGCCTCCTCTTTGTTGCAGAAATGCCTTCCCAAGCTCCCTGAAAGCTAATCTCGCTTTTCTTTTCCTGGTCGGGCTGGTTTTCAGACCGATCAATCACCTGATCCAGCTGACTGCACGGCTGCGCAAGACCTTGTGTCAGCACAAGGGAGGCAGCTGGAGCACTGTGAGGCGTTACAGAGGCCAGGGCAGCCGTTTTGGCAGGTGCAGCCAGGAGACTCGAGCCCACGCTAGACCCGTGTTTGTGAAATACGGTCCTGGCACGCCAGCTCTCTCGTTTCTGCGATTCCTGGAGTGTGAGCTGCCTGCCTTGGTTTTCAAGAGTTAGATGGTGGTGTGACTAGTATGCCTGTTTTCTCTGTTCTTGTATCTTGGAAAGACTAATGCATTTTTTTCTTGGTAGAGTCTGCTAATGTTATTTCTTACAAAAGCACTTAGCTCACTCTGTAGATCTGTCTTTTAGAAAAAGTTCTTATTCCTGTGAATATGAATGTGAAGAGAAGATCCTCTTGAATTCCAGATTTAAGTCCTTATGCTCTGGGTATGATATTCTACAATTAAATTGTGAGCACACTATTAAATTGGTAGGTTGCATTTTCCAGAGATCTCTCCTACCTTTGTGGAGTTTTCTTTAGCTCATTAAGGTAGTTCCTTCAAGTTTCTTTTGCTTTTGTTCAGTCTGCTGTTATTGATTACATGGGTTCCAGCCCTCTCCTTTAGCGAGTCAAGAGAAGTTTGCGCTTTCATTTCTTCCCAGCAATACCTCAAGCACTTCTATGAAATCATCTTTATCTTCAATAGCAGCTGTCATCTTCCTCTGGGGCTGCAGCATCAGAAAATGGTGACAGTGTATTCGTTGCTGATGACAGGCTTAAATCTGAAGAAACCTTTTCCTTTGTGTTCTCAGCTTTGGGCATTAAATTCTCAAACTTTACCTCATAAACCTTCAGAGAGCAAAGTCATCTCTACCAATACCTTCTGTAGCAATCTTATTTTTGTTATTGTTTATTAGCTTATCTTCTTAAAATCTTCCTTCATATTATTTTGGCAATGTCCTAGCACCTGAGAAGAGAGAACAGAGGCAAAACTTTGACTTGGTCTTTAATTGGAAATCTATAGTTTTGGAAACTGAACTCTGAGTTAGAAACTGAATCAGCTTTCAGTTTGGCATCTAACCATTGAATTGACTTTGCTTTCTATAACTGATGGAATATGACAAATTGAAGCAGACTGAATGTGACAAGGAAGTGCAAGTTTCACCATCAAATTGTCCAGTTCCCAGCTTTGCATATCCACAGTACTGGATTGATGTATTATCCAAGATAGAAACTGTACTAGCCTATGCCAGTTACACTGATTTGATTAGAACGTAGTCTTCATTCTGTAATGAGGACCCAAATTCTCACTTATGGCTGAGTGAAGTGTAACAAAGATTTGAAAAACTTGAAATACTATTATTGCACCATAAATTATATCTATGAAAACTTTTATTGGAAAATAAATTATTTACTAGTAGGCTAGAGTAAATGAAATTTGAAAATTGCCTTGTGGTGAAGGAACTCTCAAGTGCTTTGGACCTGAAATTTTGTCAGCATAAATAAACCAATATTGTAGAAAATATTGTATACCAGTATTGGAGGAAAAATGCAGTCTTCCTGAGAAGTAATTTCTGATCATTGCTATCTACATTCAGCATGTTGATTCAGAACTGTTATTGCACAAAACTGATACTTTTCAGTTCATCACCTTTCATTCTATAAATTTCACTTAAAAGCTAACATTCTAACATAACAACAAGCCAACAACAAGCTAACATAACATACATATTCTTTATATCTGGAAATCTTTCACAACTTTTATTATAGACATAATAAAAGCCAGTTATACATAATGAATTTTTGCAATATAACACATTTTGATTATCAGCTTGCAGAAGTATTTTATTAAAAACTGGTATGGAATATATATCTCTTAGGCATTGCAGATGTTCATTCATATATACTCAAATGTTAATCATGTTTATAGTGCAACCTCTAGACCTAGCCCCACACACCAATACTGTACTGTAAAGTAGGGCTTGGTATTTTAGGGCCTATAAATGCATGTTTCATATAGAGGTTGGACCTTTAATGCACTGAAAGAAAATTAAAAATCAATTCTATTTCCCCTGGGTCATTAGCTGATTAGACACATTTTGGCAAGATCTTTTAAAGTGAAACTGTTTGAATAACCTAATAGATACAGAGAGGAAGCATCGCTTTCAGGTATTGCAATAGTTCTCAGACATGCAAACATGTGTCCACCTATGTGCCCCTCTTTTCTTTGGTTTTCCACGGGATAGTTTTGCTTACTTCTTGATCAGCATTAATTTATTGTTTCCATAGGTTTCCTTGTTAGCAAGATGGTAATAGTCTATTGTGTTTTTGCGTCTATAACCAAAATCGCCCTATCAGGTAGCACCTAAGAGAAGCAGAGATTTAAGAACGATTTACTTGAAATCTAAAGAAATTGACTATGGTTGACAGGAGAAGCCATACTGAGTGACTATCTCACTGTGCCTGCCTGCTGCTTCTGCTCAGAGAAATTCACAGTCCTCGGGTTTTAGTAGTCCCCTTGGGCAACCTGCAGTGAGTAGCATCTTCTCTTTCATTTGACTTGTTAATTTTGATCACCTGGTGAATCATACTTGTCATCTCAAAATGTCAGTTTTCTGATATATTCCAGTTTGGATAAAGGTGATACAGAAGTTTACCTGCAAAACCAGGTAAAATATGCAGCAGGTTATCCATGTGCAGACATTCAGACAAAAAAATACTCTGGAACTGCTGGTACCTAGTCTTCATAAAACAAGTGAATGACACTGGAAGGCACTAGTAAGTTCCTCTTCCTAGAGGAACTCGTTAAAGTGAACAAATACTATAGGCAAAGGGCTTTCAAAGTGTATTTTTTCCACAGTACAGGTGTTGTTCCAGTGTGCCTCTGAATATTGAGCTCAACCAGATCTTTTCTTTGTAGATCCTTTTCTTGAAACTGTCCATCATACTTTTCTAGAGTAGGGAAAAAGGCCTGAAAAGTGGAGAAATAGCAGCCAGTTACCATTTTTTTTTCTTTTCTGTTCTGATTATGTAGGTTAACATCCCTCCACTTAACTGTTCCTCTACTTTTGTGGGTTTTAGCTTACAAGGGCTCAGGCATGCCCTTCACTCAATCCACCCATACGTCCATCAGAGAGCAATAGAGAAAAGAGAGCAGCTTCTGGGGGAGTAGCTGGGGTTTTGATCAGTCTTCCTCCCCTTTCTGGGCAACCCGGCAGGGATGACTTCTTGTTTTGTACACTTGGTCTCCAGGTGGTGGGAGGCCAGCAACACGGAGTTCAGCACTTCAGCAATGCTGCCATTACCCTCCGCTTGCCTGACCAGCCAGGTTTAGAATTGCCTGAATTTGAAGACTTTTGGATAGTGAAACAGGGAAGGCTGCTGCAATGGTTTCTATGGAAACAGAAGTGGGAGATGAGAAGCAACTAATAAGAGCTCAACTCAGCTAGCTCCTGGATGGTGATTTAAAAATACGGACTTTTTAAAAATAACCCTTTACCTTATTTCCCCCCCCACACCTAATCTTTGCTTCTGAAGAAAGGGACCAGAAAGACAGTGGGTTGCTAGCAGCAATGAATGAGAGCTCTCACTCATCACTTTCATCTGCTGGCTGTCATGCAAGAGCTGTAAGTAGCAGTTTACTAAAACTGGCTGCAGGCTTATAAAGTGTATAGTAATTGTAATTTCGGGCTGGAAGAAAACGTGAAAGGCATTCTAAAGGTGGTGTTCTGCTCCTGTTTTCATCCCTTTGAATGCGGTGGCTTCAAGGGTGGTACAAAGGAATTCTCTGACCCATGAAGTTACCCTAGATATTAACTCTGTCAGAATGTGTTTCTGTGTATATGTATATTCTATTGCATATGACATACTGTTTTGCATGTTGCATCTGTATTGCAAATGGGCTCTAGGTATGTTATTGCTTTTAGCCTGTCTCACCGCTTTTCATCCTTCACAGCGTTGTCCCTACATTATGATTTTTTAGAACCACAGAGCTTCAGGATAATTTTGTAACAAGGATCTTAGAGGGAGGTTACCATGTATCAGTTAAAAAGAGAATTCTTTATCTATCCTCTGTTTTTATTTCAACTGCTTAAATGTTTTTCTTAAAAAGGTATAGAAAATGGAGATTTGTGATGGTAAAAATACCTTAAATAAAATTGAAAATGGATACAACAGGTTATAGTTGAGAGCAAGGCTGAATTTAGTGCATTCCCTCTTATGATGAATTGATTTTTGCTATTGTTATGCTAATAGGACTGTTGGCTGCTTTTATTAAGCTTTCGAATAGAGAGACTAGATCAGATTGTGACTCAGCTTCTTAATCAAATCTTTAAAATCAATTTGAGAATTTTAAACAAAAGAAAAAGAGAGACACTCGAGAGAGATGGGGGATCCACAACTTGGACTGCAATTCCTGTGGGTACAGATGTTAAACCAAAATGAGGTAACTAGCTAGCTGATGTCCTTGTGCATCTGTACGCATCATTCCTTCTCATCCCATCTTTTCCTGTCTGATCCCAGGATGAGTGCCTGGGTGATCGGGGGAAGTCTTGTGCAGAGACGGGACGCTGCCTTTTCTCTTCTCCTGGCTTGTATACAGGAATGCTCCCACTCTCCACATGGTCCAAGGAGACACATTTCTGCCTGAGCTACATATCTGCTCCCTCATGGTTAAGAGCTATGGATAATTCACCTGAATAAGCTTTAAAGAGAAAATAGGTGGTGGCAATGATCAGAAATCAGTGTTCTGTGGAAACAGGGAGCTTTATCAGGTGATTCCTCTGCATGGAAATGAATTGGAAAATGAAGGAAAAAGATATCTGTTTGTGTGGTTAAGTGGAGACTGAGAAAATTTAGGTTGAAAGTGACTGGTTAAGTAGAGGGAGAAAAAATTTACTTTGTTGAAAAAGGCCATATTTTAAGGAGGAGGCTTTGGAACTATTTTTTTTCCATTCATTTGGTATACATTTTTCTAGAATTTCATATAGAAAATAGTTAGCGTTAGAAATGCAAGTTGCCAGAATTACCAAATTATAGTCCATATTACAATGCAAACCAACTAAATAAGCTTTGTTTTAATTAATAGCCATTAAAGTATGAACAGTTTGCATCATCCTAGTATTTTTACAGAAAAAAAAGAAAGTGGTTACTCTCTGCTATGAGTTTTATTTTTCCCTTTGATGTACTCTGCATTCCTCCTGTTGATCATAATGTACTTAACAATTGTGCTTGCAGACTTACAGATGTAACGCATGCTGATTTGCCCTCCCAGAGGCATGGTAGATTTGACATGCAGTCTTTGAAATATTATTATATTTGTTGCTGTTGAAAAGCTTGCAAGACTATAAACATCATTATTTCCTAAACAAAACAAAACAAAACAAAACAACAAAAACAACAATTGTTATAGCTTGTGTTTTGCTGTGTTTGTACTTACACACAGGTATGGCTGTGCAGTAGGCATAGAAATATTAAAAGTTGTATATCTGTATCTATTACATAGATACTGCAGTATGGAAAAGCAACTTTCGGTAGGTTTTTACTGTTGTAAAATGATCAGTATGTTCATAATAACTGCTCACAAGGACTTATTTGATATATCTTATACATATGCCTGCATAAAAGTCAGGTTGTCCTGCTGGCATTTTGGCCTGCAGCTCTCTTTCCAAAGAGTCAATGATAATTAGTCTTATAAGTCTTATCATTTTTATAGTAAATCACAGATTTCCTGGATTGCTTTTTAAATCTTCTACCAAGTGAGCACAGTGGAAATGCTGCCAGAAGAACTGGTAGAAATACCCATCAGTGTTTTGTTGATGAAAACATGTAAGACTTCATATAATATGGGTGTTCTTATTACAGCACCAGCCATGTGAATATGCTTTATAAGAATTTTTTTTTATTTTTTTCTTGTTAAGTAGCTTTGCTGGCATGAGTTAAGCTTAAATATAATATATTTAATGATGTTTAATAATATTTAGACTAGTCCAGCTGGCATGAGTCACACTGAGACAAAAAAAGATAACAGTTTTGATATGATTTGCTTAGATGCTAGTGTGATAGGTCCTAACACGTGTCTGTAGAGCGGTAACAGTGATAACTTATGATAATATTACTGCAGGGCTCTTTCAGGGGTGTGTGGGGCAAATTTTAGTGTTTGTTGCTGAACGTTTCTTTGAGGAGAAAGAGTTAGGAGGCAGATTTACAGCCCTGTTTCTGCTGCTTCTGTGCACATTTTTTTGTTTGTTTGGGTTTTTTTCATCTTTCCTTGTGAGGTTCGCTGTGCCGCTGAACCGGGCTCATTGTTCTCCTGGAATGCTGCTGTCATGCGAGATGGCGCACGCGGAGAGGGAGAGGGCGAGGGCTCTTTTAAGTACCTTGGGCTAATCCCATTCATGCCTCAAATTATTCCTGTTCCACAGAGGCTATCTCCCCCAGAAGTATATCGTAGCCATCCATCAGCATTTGCAACTCTGTAGACGTTGTTTCAGGCTGAGGTCAGATTCACACAGCTTTTATTAAAGAATCGCTGAGATGAGAGGTGGAGATCGACCTGGTGGAAGGTCGATTTCATGTTTCTTTTCTCCCAGCGTGGAATTATTTCTTTAAATGCTTTGTCTAGTTTGCAGCTAAAATATCCCCCGAAATGAAACTTCATGACAGAAAAGACTGTATCTTGGCCTAACAAATCTCACTAAAGATATATCCTACTGTTGGATCTTAATTTTTCCTTTCATCTCACTAAAACTTGTGATATCTTCTTGCATCATGCTAGGGGACTTATCATATCCCTTGAAATATATACAGACAACCATGTTCCCTTGCTCATTGGTTCAGGCAAAGAATGCTCAGTTAGCATCAGCTCCATCTAATTAAATAAAAAAGTTTGCTCTTATTTCTTATTTTACAGTCCTCCATTTTATTATTTCTGGTAGGATTCAGGATTAACACTTCACCTCTGAGGAGTTTGTACAACTTCTGAATAAGTCCCTGCCCTCCAGCTTTATTTGAACTATATGTAAAGTAACAGTTTGGAGCAGGTTAAATTTGTGTTAAGGGAACCAGCTGGCAGATCAGAGAGCTTTTTGTTGTAATGCTTACGAGTATTATGACTGATTTAGATATAGCTATAACTAGATATAGCTGTCAGCTCAGGAAGGGAGATATCGAAAGCCAAAATGGCATATCAGAGTTAACTATTTGAGCAGTTGTGCATCTCCTGGCAGGAAGGTTTGGGAAGAAGGTGTTGCATTGAACAAGAGTGTTTTCCACACCTGAACAAATAGGAGTAGGTTGATATAAGACCTGGGGGGAAAAATCTCTCTCTTTTAGGGCACACTTAGTTCAAGATTGCCTGTTTTTGTACCAGGATTGTGTGGGAAATGGTGAAAAGGGTTTAGATAGTTTTCTTTCTTTTGGCTGTCCCGTGAAAGCAAATTTTAAAACTTTCTGTAGCAGAGTTGTGGTGCTCAGTGCCAGAATAAGTTAAGAAAGATGAAGATATCAATTAGTTAAAAATGGGACTAGGGGAGTTCATGAATGTTATGGTGTGTTAAATACTGTCCAAATGTGACTGTTCATTCAGGGAGTTCCCTGCAGTAGGAAAGAAGGAGGAATATGTCCTGTTCTTGCACCTTCCTAAACTATGTGGTATGGTCAAGGACAAAGTTCGAGTAGTGACATGACTTTTTCTTAGAGGTTAGATGCACAAAGCCTTAGATTTTTTCCTCTAGTAATTTTTCCTCTACTCATTTAAAATATATTTATATACCTTTTTTATTTTTATTTCTTAATTTTTAAGAGGATGTACAAATCTTACCATTCAGCTTCTGTTCTACCTGGGCTAAGGAGCTGATGCACAGATGCTTAGTAGGAAACTCTAGTGATCAGAGAAGGAGATTAAGACTTTTGCTGGAGTCTTATTTGAACAGATTTACAAATCTTGAGTAGAGATTAAAGTATGTGTTTAACATTGCACACTTTACTTCCAGAATGGATCCAACTGATCTTTCATTATTGTTTTTCTATTTTTTCTAGATACAGCATGCCTTAGAGTTCTTCGTTTCTTTTGTGATAGTTTGTGTCTTTTATAGAGAGACCATAAGCAGCTTAACTTGAACTTTTTGACTTAGCTTCATGTTAGTTAGATAGACTTAATCTACTCTGACTCACTTTCTCTCCCTGATAAGGTTGATATGATTTATTTATTTATTTGTTTATTTCATTTGGTGTAACACAATCTCTATATTTTGTTCTCAGACAATTAAGGAAGAAGGAATTATTGTTAGTTTTACGTGTTGCACATGTTATTTTTCTGTAACATCTTGATAGTTTGCAATCTCAGTCCTTCTTAGAATCAATTCATGAAAGCATATCTGAGGTTGATATTCCTCAGATTTGGGAGTATGCATGTGAGTTATTTCTGAAAAGTGGCCTGCACCTAATAAGAAGTCCTACCCTTCAGTTCTCCAAGATGTATTTTATATCTGTTTGCATGGCAATATTTAAATGGCTGAAGTCACTGGATGCTTAAGATGTAAGTTTATATGCTTGGTCAAGTTACAGATTTGGTTGCCTAAAACATGTCCTTTCCTTGGAAGAAGATCTTAGAGTACGATGGTCAGAAATGGGCACAAGTTTCCAAGCATCAAAGAATAGCTCTCTCCAGCTGGCTTTAAACCTAATTTGGCATATGTATCATAGTTGACCTCAGACAGAATAATTCAGATGTTTGAAGCTCTTAGTTGTGTAGCCAAAAATGAGCTGTCTTGTTGCATGTATTTTTAAACATCTGCAAGCTGAGCTGGAAAGCAGGATGCAAATGCTAAGATTTGAAGATACCGATGAGGTTATGTGAATCCTTTTAGGACTATGGAGAATCCTGGATCCTATGAACATACGATTTTCTTAGGTATGCTGTAGTTAGAAGTTTAGGATGTGCTTTAGTTTCTAGCAGTTCAAGTGCAAATGGCAATAGCGAAAGCCCATCAATAAATTAATAATAAACATACAGGGGAAATAATATCTTTTGTTGTACCTTTTAATGTATATCCCATGAGGATCTGAGAAATAATTTTCTGCAATTTCCATTTCTAGGATGATACAGAAGTAATTTATTGTTCAGGTATACCAAAAAAGTTTAGTGTTGCAGCCAAGAACACTAGCATGATTGTTCTTTCATTAGTTTTCTTTTACTCAGTATATATTCTAATACATAAAAGAAAAAGAAGAATAGAATGCAATGGACTGTAGAGGAAATCCCATGCCTCTTAATTAGAAGTAGGTAGGGGAACTGCAATTTGCGATAATAGAGTGGGGATTGAGTAGGATTTTGAGTTAGCACTCTGAAGTCTTATGGTTTCTGTAAAGATATACTGATGTTTTTAGCTAGATAGAATATTTATAGAATCACAGAATGGCTGAGGTTGGAAGGGACCTCTGGAGACCACCTAGTCTAAACCTTCTACTCAAGCAGGGTTGCCTAGAGCATGCTGCCCTGGACTGCATCCAGACGGCTTTTAAGTACCTCCAAGCATGGAGACTCCACCACTTTTCTGAGCAACCTGTTCCATTACTCAGTCACCCTTGCAGAAAAAAATGCCTTTTTCCTTATGTTCAGACAGAACTTCCTGTGTTTAAGTTTGTGGCTGTTGCCTCTTGTCAAAGAATGTTTTCTGCATTATTAATGTATAGGTCCTGTTTTCAATATGCAATAATATATACTTCAAGGGGGAAGGCTTGCATTTTAGCCAAACATTATCAGTTAACCTTTGAGAGAAAATTATACTTTCTAAGTATTGCTTTTGAAATACTCTAATTGTCTGCAACCATGGGTTTGGATTATTTGATCCTGCATTATTTTAAAGCATATAGAATGAACTCTGTTTTCTTTGTAGAGACCATTCTCATAAGCACTTGCTAAATACAGACACCACGGCTCTTTTTGTTGGCTCTTCCAGTATGCTCTTACTTTTAATCAAACTTCTGTTTAGTCATAGGCAGGCAACCTGAACGGGGTGACCATTTCAATGGTCGGTGAAATAACCGTGCAGTGTTTTGTAAACTGCTTTCTGATCTTTGAGCAGAAAAGTTGCAATCTGTTTTCCATACTGCTACTGGCATTGAGTAATTAATAAAAGATCGCTCAAGGTAAGGAAATGGAAGTGTACCCTCATGTTCTAGATGACTTCCTATCACATGCTTTAACACCATCATTACAAATTCAGTAGGTTCAAAACTTTTCTCTTCCCTTAGGCTTGCTCAGTCCAGTCTGTGGGATCCTTTGTCCTAAAAGTCATTGTCTTCTATGAGCAGAGGCGGCAAACTACAAAGGCCACTGCAAGTTCATGATTTCACTTAGCAGCTTTATACAGGATTTTCTGCCAGGGTGAATCCACAGATGAGGCCAAACACCTCTTCACAGTAATCCCTTCACTTCTGAAACTCTTAAAAAAATAGACCAATGTGTTTGCCTGAGAAAATAAGTTTTCTCAGCCTTGGGTTGTACCAGGTGAGCGGAGTGGATTGCTTCAGAAAGTAGTAGAGTTTGCCACATATGTACTTTCATATAATGCTGAGATCATGTTTGGCTAAACATCTTCAGTAGTAAGGCATGCAAGAGCTGATTCTCTGCAAAGTCCCATCACTCATCTTATTTGGCTAGGTAGTATTTAATATCATGGCACTGATATCTTTCTGTGGTATCTTCTGCAGTCAGAGAAGGCTTTCCATTATGAGAAGAGCTGTGCTTAAGATCTTTTCTCCTACCTATATAAAGGAAATTAGCTGTCTTTTTCTCCTGAAGCAGGAGAATATTTAAGATGGAGCAAAAAGCGAAAAATTGAACTTTGCCTCAGAGAGCAGAATACGCAGCACAAGATCCAGAGGGTAACAAAAGTGTGTTTCTGATCCCTGTAGTTACAATTTTCAGTAGTGGTGATTTGGGACATCAGAAACCAAGAGTAGGGAATGGCCATACGTTTTGTTTCATTGGAGATGCTATACTGTTGTAATTTTCTGACTATATAGTCATATGTCAGTCATATGAATACAGCTATATATAATAGTTAGGTATACAACTGCCTGGTCTAGAAGTATGTTAGAATTGCATCCTTACACACTCAAATACTTGTTAGTGTATGCGATGGTCATTTCACATCTCACTTTGAAAGGTGATAATAACTTACAGAGATGTACATCTCATGTAGAAAACACTGGGGAAGCAGCTGCTCTGAAAGAGGCATTCTTGAACTTAGAAATTGCTGCTTGAGTAGTGTTTCAGGGGCAGGAAGGTAAGACAGGGAGATCTTCTATGGTTTGTTTTCAGAGAATAGTAGTGAGCTTTTTTTCTCGTAATTGTGACACTTTTGATTAAGTCTAAAATTCTTGGCAATGTCTGAGGATAAGGTAAACTGTAGAGACTGTTAAAGACTTAATTTGTCTCTAAAGTGAAGAAAATCTTAATTCATAACAAGTTTGAAAGGAAACTGTGTTCTGTCTGGGAAAAATTAATCAGGGGACTGTCAATTCAAGGCTTTAATGTAATTCTAAGTGTATTTGGCAGAATGGATCTTCTTGGGGGTTTATTTCTGTCATGCCAGAGCACCAGACTTGTCACAAAATAACTCCGATTGTGTAGTTTCAAACTAAGATGTCACATATATTTTGGGGAAACAACCTTTATACTTTCTATTTCTCTTGACTTGCTGATGGAGCAGCAAAGTTAGCAGAAATTGCCTTCCTCTCACGTTGTGCTTTTGCTCTGCAGATTCCAAGAGCGTATTGAACCATCCATCGACCATCCGTGCTGAGCCTGCGCCATACAGGATGGCTGCAGGGAGACGGCTCCCGCATCTCAGGAGAGCGCTGCACAGAGTGGAGCAGCTTCCTCCAGGATTTAACACAGGTGTGTGAAAAATGTGAGGAACATGACTCATTATTGATTTTAAATTACTGTTTGACATGGAGCGAGGGGAGAATATTCCAGTGACAATTACCCTCAAGACATGCCATATTATACAAAATAAATGTCAGCTCTTGCCCTCTGCAGAGCATACACTTTAATGTGTACAGTTAATGTGAAGATTTTGAAATTTTGTTTCTTCCTCCCTCTTGGCAGAGCATGATTAGTTAGGATGAAATTTATTTTAAAAATATATATTTTTTCTGCTCCCTGTTGATGTTTTGAAAAGCCTTACTTGTGAACCTTAGAGCAAGAACACACACTCCACCTAGCGAGAAAGAACAAATGCTTAGGCCTGATATGTTCTACTCTTTCCTCTTCTCTGCTGCACCTTTCCATATCTCCTTCAGCCTCTCTGACTTTTAGTCCAGTTTCAGACCTTAAGTACATCTGTACTCAAAAGACAGAATGCATTTATTAAGTTGTAATAAATAAAAATCTGACCTCAGATTCGGAAAAATAAAATCTGACAATTCCGGTATCATTCAGGAGCTCTGGTTTCCAAGCTAGAGGAACTCAGGCCACATTTTGAAGCCTTTATTTGCAGTTTTATGGTCAGTGAAAGGTGTATGCTTCATGACTAGAGACTGAAATCCACTGTTCTTTTAGTCAAACAAATGCAAACCAACACACAAAAGTTCCTCCCCTTCTCTCTAAAACTCTTCCACGCTTTACTTTTTTGGAAATACAATATTTGATGCTGATGGAGCTCTGGATTTTGCTGAGGCAAATCATGTTCCTTTAGTGGTAGTGCGCTGAGAATGACAACAGCTGTAAACTGTACTGTGCAAGAACACTGTCCTCTGATGAATAGAGAGAACTATCTAGTTAACATTTTTACCGTATCCATATCTAATAGTGAAATAAAGCAACTGTTAGTAATCAGAAGCTGAAAACAGGACTGGGAGAGTCAAGAGTGCGTGAGTTGGAAATCGCCCAGACTTGTGAGGGCTTTGCACCTTATGTGTAAAATTAGTATCTTCTGGGATGAGAACTGCATTTTCACTACAGCTTTTCTGAAGCTGTGTGTTTCCTTTCAGTGGTTTTAATTTCTTACATACTAAGAAAACGTACTGTAAATTATCATCTTGAAAGATTTTAGGAAAGTAAATTGGTATTTCCTTAAAAATAAGCAAATATACTTTTACATACAATTTATATGAAATTCCTTTCCTCAGGCTAGAGAGAGATTTAGTCGCGTACTTCTCACAGTTTTCTTTATGTGTTGACAACACGAACAAAATCTGCGTTGGACTGTGAGAATGTTTTGTCTGTTTAGCATTAGATGAGTCAGTGTACCAAGAAACAACAGACACATTAAATTAGCTAATTATAATAGATGAATGAATCTGAGATATCAAGGAACACTGAGTCATTTGCTTAAAATCATCAGGAGTGATCTCCTGGTCTCCTTCCCAAATTTTGGCCAGGTAATATGTTCAAGGCATAAGCAACCTAGAAGCAACATGACATTCAAATTCTTCCTATTAACTGCTTTTGAACTTTTGTACACTTGTCTGTGTGACTTTTCAGTTACTCTTTAATGACTACTTTCTTATTGTATTTTGTTGCATAGGATCACATGATGACTACACACCTACTTAATTGATATCAGTAATGGACTAGATAATGCTAGATTTCTATATTGAAATACCTCCACAGTATGTAAAGAAAATAATTATTCTTTTCATGTTTTTAGAAATAAACACTGATTAGAAACTAAATCATTAAGATACTGCAGTGGTTTTGCTTGAAACTTTGTTGACTCTCTGTATTTCAGACATTAAATGCTATTATAATACATTTCACAAAAAAGAAAGGCTTTGGTTGTGTACCATTTTCAAAGTTCTTTGGTTCACAAATATTTTCATTTCTTTCCTATGTCCAAAAACATTTCATTATGCTGAGTAAGTTACTGTATTTTTAACTGGATACTGTGCTAAAATTAATATTTCTTTGGATTTAACTTTCTGTTACTGACAAGATGCTTGTATGGAAATGGTATCCCTGATAAACTGAACAGTATTTTACCATATTACTTATACTATAGAACGTGTAAGATTTTCCAACAACACAGGAAATATATTTCAAGTTTCAGTTATGTGAATAAATTGATCAGATTTGGATTTAAAGCCACTCAAGTGACTCTCTATTCTAAAAAAGTAAAGCCAAGGAAAACAATACTGAGAACAGCAGAAACTCTTTATCTGGAATGTTAAATAAATATTTTCTACAGTAACATTTATATATTTTATATATGAACAGTATTTGTATCTCGTCTGCTCTTTGGAGATGCAAATACTACTTGTTTCAATATAAACATGTCAACAGAGTCCTCTTCTCATGTTGTGGATTACAGTTGGTTTACAGCTTGTGGCTACAGCAAATTGTTTTAAGATGTAGCATAGGCAGTAAGCCTATAATAGTTTATTATGTTGTGAATTTTTGTTGCTTGTTCCTATTGTGCGGGTAATGACTTTGTGGGTGGAGAGTGAAATGAAATTCCCCACTGAGTGGATAAACACCCATTTATTATTACTTCTTTAGATGCCAAATTATAGACTAGTTGATAGTGAGAACCTCTATCAGTTTTAGCCTTTGACTCTAGATGAGTGAGGTAATCACATGATTCACATCGCCGCCAAAGAAAAAGCACCTCTTCAGAAAGAGTGGTTGAAAGACTGTTGCTGCATTATTAATAAAAACAGAGACAACACAGAATCCCTGATGTCTCAGGATGATGAGGTGAGACTTTGAGTTGGCCCATAGGAAAGAGTTTTGTTTTGTTTATTTTCTTCCAACAAGTTTTGCATTTCCTTTGTTGTCAGAAGCAGCTGTAATCCTTTCAAGTAGGGAGCACAAAACCAAATAGCAACTCTATGGCTGATAAGTGACTGGAAGTGTTCAATGCCATAGAATGACAAACCTGGCTGCAATATGTTACCTCACCTGTATCCTTCTACTTTGAATTATGCATGCCCAGACTTTCTATGTATCTTTGATTGTAAGGAACAACACAGTGATGCCCACGGTCTGCCAGATTCATGAGTCTGGGATTGCGATACTGGAAAATCCCTATGACAAACATCATACAACAACAATATTGCTTCTGTGAACAAAATCTTTTTCTATTAATTTGAAAAAAGAAAAAACGCACAGTATAATTGGGTAAAAATAGAAGAACCTTAGAAATTTATAGCCTAAGTTCACTTTGTGTTTAAAGGAAACCTGAGGAAAACAATTAAAATGGAATTTGAAACATACCCTTTTTTGGTGGTGGTGGCGGTGTTGGATATAGGAGTGTAAGCAGAAGTCCCTTTTATTCTGAGTCTACATTGCATCCCATAATTTCGCACATCAATTTAAATCTTTATTCTCTGTCCTATGGTATGCAAGTAATATAATGTGTATGGTCACATTAGCTCATGAAGACATTGTTTTCCAGAACAGATAGTAAAGTTCAGTGGAGCATTAAAAAAGATATTTTTGGTATCTCATATGGTCTAGACACTTGAATAATCAGCAGAGTCATTAGGATGTCTGCTTGTAAGAATGTCATTGCAGGGCATAAGAAAACAAAAATGTTTCTTGCTCATCATTCTTTCTTCCTGTCTTTTCTCAGTACCTGACCTTTCCTGCTTAGACATCAATTTGTCTTTCTTGTAGCTTGTCTCTCCGTTTCTTCTTTTTTAATCCTGTTCAACAGCTGGAATGGGTAAATAGTATTGCAGTCCCTGCTCTCATATTTTCATTGAATGCTAACTGAGAATTTAACTGATTGTTATGCTGTTCTAAATCAGCATTGAAGATGAAAAAAGTACCTTTTAGCAGAAATCAAAATACTGTATTCACAAATGCTTGTTCCAGCATGCTCTTAGATTTGGTAAGAAAAGATCAATGCAAAGTCTATTAATATTTTTAATTAAGGAAAAAAAAATTGTTGTCTTGGATTTTCAGTAGATCTTTACTCTTTCTGAGTACAGAAACAGTGGCATATATGGCTCCTCCTCTTTTTAAGTCTCTTCTTTGAAAAGCACAATTGAACAGCACAATTATATATTGTGTATCTTTGCTGCTGCTGTCACCACACACCAGTTCTACAGCAATTTTTAGAGAAGGAATTCACTTTGAGTCCAACAGAATGGGGCTGAATCGCTACGCACATGAGAGAGAATCTATTCTAGTGGGTTTTTAATAGATTTAGAAAAAAAATACTGTTTGTCTTACAGAAACAAGTAAAGGGCCTCCTGTGACACATAAGATTTTGTAAGCACACTGAAATGGCAATCAGCTAATCTCTGGTGTCAGAATGATATCAGTAATTGGATCCCCTATGAAGCAGCAGGAGTCAGTGGTGGGTGGATGGTTTCTGTGCAGCACAGGGCAGGCAGCTGAGTTCTCCGTGCTCAGCTGTGAGGCTGGGAGAGCACGTTTGCCACAGTACCAGGAGAATTAAGGCAGGTTTTTAATTACCGCTTTATTGAATTATTTGGTATTATTTCTTGCAAGTGCGCAATGAAGCACCATGTGAGAATACTAATTTCTACTCCGTTAATCACGGGTGGTGCACTTCCGTCGCATGCTGGTAAATGTGCTTGTGAGATGCGTTTTAATCCTATATTAATCACGAGAGCTACCACTTCTGTTTGCCTGAAGTAAGCTTAGGAAAAATTTTGCATCTGGAAATAACATTATCGATGCACTTGTGACATTATGATCAAAAGTCGCTGGAGAGATTTCAGATAACAGGGTTCCACCTGGGGAATGCCTTGTTGTTTTAGGACAAAAACAACCCCAAAACATAGCAGGCAGATCTGAGAAAGGATTTTATTTTGTGTTGTTTGTGATACGTAGGCCTGTTTTGACTCAATTAATTATCAAAAGTCTCTATTCTGCTGTGAGTATTTTCACCAAGAGCAATAACTCCTACAAGAGAGATGTCCTGATATTTTGAAAGAGTGGTTTAAATATGTATGTATATTTTTTTTGCATCTATTTGATGTTTAAATTAATTTTAGTCAGCCGTGGATGTAAGATGTTCTTTCTCTTTTAACTGCCTCAGTCCATACTTCTGTGAAGTAGTATAGAATATTTTTCAAGTCATTTAGGACCGTAACAGGCCAACTTTTTAAAAACTAAAGCACCACGTAAAGGCAAGCCTTTGAAAATGGGTAATGGTTGCTATCATCTAATATATTTAGCATCCATATATTGAACAACAACTTCAAGCTTTTGAAATTGTTTTTTTTCCCCATTTTGACATTATTTCCCATTCCCTATCACCTACAACTGTTTTTGACACTTCGATTCATCAAAATACTCTGCATATGTTTTCCTGTCTTATGCTAAATATGGGACACCTCAAAGTCCCTATTCAAATGATTTCCTTTAAGCAGAACTGGAAATTAAGAATTCACTGTGGGGAATACATATGTAGAGAAAAGAGAAGGTATAGGCAGGGGAATACATAGAGGAAAAGTTACATACATACATACCTACGTAGGGGAATACATGTTAGGAAGAGTTTTATAATGGGTGTATTATTTTTCTGTGTTTAAACTGTTTTAGTAACTCTCTATAAAATTAGTTTAGTTCCACTTTAGTGATATACAAGTCAAAAGCAAGTGCATTTTCTGAGTGGAATATATTCAGGGATCCATCCTTTTCCTTAAAAACATCTGAAAGGAGGGAGATAATAGAGATAATAGCTACCTCCACCAGGTATCTATCTAGGGTGTCACCTTCCCTCGTTACTTTGCAGATTAGCATCAGATAAACAGGAGAACTTTTGAACAAGCTCAGCTGTCAGCTGGTGTCGTCCCATAGCGATATATACTGTGGCAGAAGTAAACTCATTTTGTGCAGTCAAAGCTAGATTAAAACTGACTTTGTTAAGAGATCAAGGAAGGTCAATTTAAGTTCAGTAAGCTTTTAATAACTTTGTAGAGGAAGGCAACTTTTCATCTGACTGGGTGTAGGAAAGCAAGAGGGTATTGCGCTGTGAAAGAACTAATAGAAATAATTTGACAAAATAATTTGTCAATAATTCCTCTCATTCACTTTTTGCTGTAGAACAATTCCATACAAAAAAATCAGTATTTAACTGCACCTGTAAGTTAAAGGAGTCGTATTGACCATCCTTCGCTCCTTTCCTTCTTTTTTTAACTTCATTGACTTGCTCATGTTGTGCTGAAGTCTACAATAAGATTCTGTATTAACATGAGATTTTATGTAGCTGCAGCATAGGAAGCCCCATGCATTTTATATGCACTGAGCTAGTGAAAATGAAAGAAAGGCTAACAAGTCTCAAAGACATATGCCACAGATTTTAAGAAATCAGTCAAACATTTAGTTTGACTTTCTAGGTGATGTTAGCCATTTAATTTTCGACAGAATTTGAGCCAAAAAATTGGTCTTCCAGAAGACTGTACTGTTTTGTTTTGAAGACTTCACCATAAGGAGAAATTGCTGTTTGTTCTTGTAGTTATTCAAACCTGTTATTATATATATATATATTTTTAGTGTATTTTTCCTCGTTCAAATTAACTAGTAATTATTTTCCTTTTCATGCTGTTGCAGAACTACTCCACAGAAGTTAGTTCCTTAAGTGAAAGTGTGTGGTGAGAACACTATTTTTGTCTTTTTACGCTTTGCTGTAATATTTTAATATCTGCCTAGTGGATGCTACCTACAGAAGCTAAGTCAACGCTTGCAGACTCCTTAAACATCTGAATATAAGTTTAGCTCACTTTCAGTGGGGTGTTACTTTTCAAGCATTGACTCAGCTGTGGGTTTTGTTCCCACCGGACTTTCAAAAACTGTTGCTTTTGTTAACATACATACTGTAATATCCTTTTTTTTTTTTTCCACTTTCCTTTTCTTCTGATTGTTTCTCCACCATCATCTCCTACCATAATTTTCTACAGAAAATTAGAAAAAATAATTCCTCTCTTTATTTTCCTGCCTGCTTAATGCAAGCATTGACTGAGAAAGCTTTGTGTGCAGGATTTTGCTACAGGTACTTTATTATGTTATTAGTGCTGACATTTTAACTATTTGGTAGGTAGACAGTGCTCTGGTAAGACCATTAGGTGAGTTGGATAAACAAATTAATGCTTTTCTTGGCATCAGTATTTGTCATTTTGCAGATATTCCTTCTCTTGCATGTCTTTTTCCATGCTCCATGTAATGCTAGTATTGCGGTTGCAGGACCTTAAGTATTGCAGTTGCAAGATCTTAATCACATGCCAGCTTGGTGATTAGCACTCCTTTTTTTGATATGATTTGTTCAACAATATTACACAAAAGGTAGCTTCCTTCCCTTTATTTTCTTTGTGAGGAATGTCATTTGGAATTATTTGCCCAAATATACATTTGTGCACCTGCTGTTTCTGTGGCTCAGTGCACAGTGGTGAGACAGCTTCTTGGTTCTTAATGCTCTGTTGCTCTGACAGACTGCGCTGACTAATTGGTCTCTGCCATTTTCTCAGTCTTTATCTCCTTTCTCTTCCTTTCCCAGTTTGAGCAGAGCCTCATTCAGAATAGCACATAGGAAAATGCTCTTCTTGTGATTCTGACGACCACCTCATCTCTCATCTGGTGCTATTATTAACGAAACAAAAGGAGAAGTCCTCATGTGGGCTTCTTGCAAGCACTGAGGACTCAAACTGCGAATTCAACTTCTTTTGCCTATGTAGTGGCAAAGAAAGAAACAGTTGAGTTTGGGTTCTGAGCAGAAGATTGACAGACTTTTAAAGAAAGGCAAAGAAAGTAGCTGTTAAGTTTTTGATGTTACTTTTGGATTTCTTTTAAAAGAAAAAGTTTTTTAATACTTTAGAATTGCATAATTTCACATTAGCAAGGCAACAGTATTAAGAACTGACTGAAAGGAAAATATGATATAATTACAAGATTCCATTCTTTTTAGAATATAACTTTTTGGTATATAACTTCTAGCACCTGCTGCTCTTCAAGAAAACTAAGTCCGTACAGAAACGGGTAGCATGATTGGTGTTGAGAAAAATGAAGGAAACTAATGCTGACGCTTCATCTTGTATTTATCTTGTATTTATTCACTAGAAGTTTATTTCATTTTCCAAATTATAGGTAAGCTTCCTGTTCATGATGTTTCATGGCACTATTTTAAAAACATTTGCTGGTGAATAGGATGCTTTTTAGAACAGAACAGTCATCTTTTGATGACTTTTTGAGTGTGGGATTCAAATTTGGAATTTTCAACGAACATAGAGGCACAGAAGACTTGATGCATTTAGATTTCAAGTTTCAATTTTTAAAAAGTGCCAATCTGAACAAAGGAATTTACAGTCATATCTGTGTTGATTCTACCCCATAGAAAGGCTCTGATAGAATAATATTGTGTTTAAAAAAAGTTTCAGAATTCATGATTACCAAAAATTGAACATCAGTTTAACTTTTTTTTTTTTTCTTCCATATAGATGAATGATCCAGAGCTGAATTTTTTAGCTGTCTTCCTGTTTATTTCTCTACTTAATCAGCTTAAGGATCTTTGTTTACCCTGCTTTTATTTTGAACTTCATAAGTCAGTAGTTCTGGACTAACTACTAGCCTATTCAAAATGTATTTGTTTGTATTTCTAATATAAATTCACAACCTTAATTCTACTTTGAGTATTCTGACTGTTAACAGTCTTAAATTAGATTGTTTTGTTCTATTTCTGATGGTCTAAATATATGTAGTATCATTTAATCTTAAATGAAAAATAGCTTCCTTTCTTTTAGATATTGACTTGAATTTGTATTCACTTCAGTAGAACATCTATAGAATGCTTCTGACTTTAGCTGGGCTTAATGTTGCTTTGCATTGCTAGAGCAGCACAGCTGTTTAAGCATAGTACCAAGTGCCCGTGAGCTACTATCAGGGATTCTAATTGACTTGGAGGATTTGCTTCATACGATCAGTGCTAACATCTCAGGATATTAAAAATTTTCTTTTTTTTTTTTTAATCAATTTCAGTGTCCATAGTATGTAGTCAAACCCATGTAGCTGCAACGTGTCAACCACCACCATCGACTATGGCAGACGGCCAAAAAATGGTCTTGCCCTTCAGGCCAATTACTCTACTAGTTGCAATTTTTCACTCTTGGGTAAACTTTCTCTTACCTTACAGGCTCTTGAAAACCAGTAGAATTGTTGAATGAAGATTATTGTTAGAGAAACGCTACTGGTTTCTTTTGGCTTCATGATCGTTTTTGTTCCAGTGTGGTAGCCAGTATATCTAACCACTATTGTTTATGTAGATAGACTAAGTTTCGTGATAACTTGGTGTAATTGAATTTTTCATATTTAAATTTGCAGAAGATTTCAGTTAAGTAATATGGGAAGTCTGAACAACTGAATATTAATTATGATAGCTGAAGATTAAAAATACAGGTGTTAAATTTCTTAATTTAAAATGCATTTTAGTTATATTTATCAATGAAAAAATATTTTTGTAAAGAATACAGATCTGAAGTTTGAGAATATAGTGTATTTTTTTATTCATTTCAGCAAAGTGGATCCTAGCAGCTTGCTTTTGGACCACATGAAAAATAACTGCAGTATTTGGGCAGTAAGAGATAAAATAAAATTTTTGTTGAAAGAGTTTATTAAGCTGTGATTTTATCTGGCAACCTAGTATTCAAGGAAAGAGTTAAAATCTGAAACCAACTTCTTAAGAAAGTGAAAGAGGAGACAGAATGAAAGATGTCATCTTTTATGTCTATCATGCCCTTGTGGTGCTCAACAAGCATGACTAGCCAAATAATAATATGTTGATGGTTTCATCTCTTTGTATTGCTTTTTCTTAGTCTTCAAACTACAGAGAGCTTCTGCAGCAGAGATGTTTTTGCTAAGAAATGGGAAAAGCTTAGAGGAAATCTACTACCAGCAAAACCCCCTTAGAAACACAAATGAAACATCAAAAATAAGATCTAACAGTTCATTGTGTTACTGTTGGGGTAAGGAAGAAATTTGACCTGCTTTATGTTTCCCAACTGGGCAGCAAGAAATAAATTGAGGAACTCTTTGCTGACCAAGTTGGAAGTGAAGGAACTATTCACTTTGTACATCCGTGTCTACTACTTTGATACTTCTCAATGCACTCAGTGTAAAGTCCTTCGGCTGCACTGTGGGTGATGTCAGTATTAGTTACATCAGATTCCCTACAAAGACTTGAAATAATGTATCTTCTTAGATTTAGCTGTTCTTTCATTGACGCTTTTTCCCAACTTGATACCCTCTGTGGTGACATCTGAGGCAGGTGGATTAAGTCTTAGTCTTGTAGCCCCAGGAATCAGTCTATAACACTGAGTATACAAAGACTGATATTGCTGCCCCATGACCTCTTTCTCCAGTAAGGATGAGAACATTTTTTATGTTCTCCATCACACTGAAAGTTGTCACAGGGACTTATGAAGATCAGAAGCAGAGTGGGGAGCTCTAGGAAAACCCAGTGCCTGTCTGTTTTAGCCATGTGCTCTGGGGGGAAAGGAGATCCTGCTGATCTGAGGGAACAGCACACAGACTCCTCTAGAGTCTGTCCATTCTGCTTAGCAGAGGCAGTGGTGTTCTGTATCCCCTGGCCTCCATGGAGGCAGACCCCTTTCCTTGACTTAATTTGAGCATAAGTACAAAACAGCAGGAAATGGCAGGCCTGAGCTTAGCAACAACAAGAAAAAATTGAAGTCCTTTAAAAATAGATGAGAAGAGAAGCTTGAGGTGGAGATATGTCTGCTTCTACCCCATTCTGACTGCTCTCCAGTGCTTGTCTGCAATTCTAACTAATCTATTCAAGTATCTTCCTTGGGAATCTAAATGAATGAAATTCTGATTTATGTCATCATATTAGCAGCAGACAGGTATGTTTCATGACTCTTTGACTTCAAATCACTCAACTAATAGAAAATGAGACTTACCACAAAATGAGAAGGAGTCTTAGCATACTTTGTAGGATGAAGCAAAACAGAATGTTTATTGTTGTGATCCCCAAAAACAGCCAGCCTCAAGTAGGCTGTTTTTTTTTTTTTTTTTTTTTTTTTTTTTTTTTTGCTAGATTTTGTCACTGCTACCTTTTATTGTGCATAGCTATGGTTAGAGCACTACATGAGTAGTAGTTAAAGGATGGTAGGCAACGTGTGATAGGGAATGAATGTAAGATTTTTTTAAAATGGAATTAGAAGATAGTTTATATTCATTTTGTATTTTTATTCAATACAGTATGAATTATGTCTGCTGGTCAATTAGGTTTGTCTGTAAATATGAATGTGTGACTCAGAGGAGAAGCTGTATTGTGTAAGGCATTCCATTACAAAATCAAAATCCAAACTAGGGTAGTAGTGATTGAATAATTACCAGTTAGCAACTATTATTTGGTCTTTGGTAAAATGTGATATTAAGATGATATCTACTACTTGGTATTTTTAACAGCTTTTTTTCATCTGTATTCAAGCAAAGTGCTCTTGCTGATGCTAAAGGATATCATAGTAGCAAGCTGAATGAAGCTGAAGGCATTTTGCAATTCATTCTTTATTTAATGGCCATGATTGGTGATGATGGTAAATGAAGCCAGATGCTAGACTTAAATTCCTTTATTTGGGCTGCATTATAGTATTTTTATTTAGCCTTTTCCTTTATACTATTTATGCCATTGGACACTTTTTATTAATTTTGGTGAATGTATGATCATTCCCTTATAATTTTTATTAAATAAATATAGGAGAAAAATGTTCACAAAGAAACTGAAAATGTTTAGTATTTCAGAGGAAAAAAATATATGTTAAAGTTGTCTTTGAAGATTGAGAGAGAGAACTTTAAAGTAGCCATAATTTCTGCAGAATATGCATATATAATAAGTGCTAAAAACATTGTTTTCATGATTTAATTATCACTTGGTGACTGCAGAGAAGAGTAACAGAGGAAAACGTTTCTTTGCCAATACTGTTATTCTTCAGTCTGTTCAGTAGTAGTATAGTAGAAAAATTTCTGGCTGGATGACTGAATGACTGAAGAACATCCATCTGAAAAATTATCATGTTCAGTTAAAGCTATTTCATTTTTAGCTGTGCAATGGGTTCACATTCATGTCCCTTTGCCAATAAGCTGTTACGGAAGAGTTTAAGTGGGAAATTACCTTGTAGCCTTTTTCTCAGTAGGATTGTGGTTTCAATCCAATTCAAACTCATCATCAATCTTGTACAAATTATCTCAGAAAGGTCAAAGATAAATCAATGGGAATATTTTCCTCAATATTCGTATTTACTACTGATGTTTTTGTCATATCTTCACAAGGGATCATGAAACAGATGAAGGGTAACATTCAAATGGAAAAGAACAATGTTGCAAGTCCTAAGAGTGCTACTAAATTTGGGAAGACTTGCCTTTGCTGAGATCTGCTTTGCAGTGCTTTGCACATTGGACTAAAATGCATGAGTATCTTCCAGGGAGTAACGTATGTGTTCACTTTCTCACCACATGTAACAAAAGCAGCAAATGTCAGCCATGGTGGTGCAGATCACAGTATCATCTGTTTTGAGCTACCTGCTCATCATCTTCTGTAATAATCCTTTAGCTTTTTCAGTGTGAGTTACAAATCCTGAAAAGCTCTAGTGTAAGTTAGGAATACTGAGCAAGCTCCCAAAAAGCATAAATATAAATGTTGTTAGTGTCATGCAACAACAATTTCTGCTATTCTTACCAGTTGCCTACTCCTACAATGTACAATAACAGGTGAAACTGACTTGTGAAATGAAAAACATACAGTTGCCTTTTGGGGACACATATGCTATTGTTGTCAAATTCCTCAAATTTCACTTTCATTTTATTTTAAGAATGCAAACTTGCAAATATTATTGTTTACATTCTAGTAGGCTTACAAATTAAATTCAGTGACAACATTTTAACAGGAGTTTATTTTCCCTGATTGTTTAACTTAAATTCTGCTCTGGAGAGAAACTCACTCAAAATTTTATCAGGCTGAGGTAAAATTCTTTTATAAAGCAGAGCAAAAATACATTAAAGTCTTTGGTTTTGGAGATCCTGTGAATTTCTAATGGCTGTGAAGTGATTCATTTTTAGCAGGGCTGTAGTCAGGATTGAGTGCAATAGTGGCAGCATAGAGCATATTCACACAGATATTTTTAAATTCATGACAAAATGATGAAGACAGTAGGAGATACAGATTTTCCACAAAATCAACCTTGTATTGCTTAGACTTCTGTTGTGTTGTCTTATTTCAATTTATAAGGGAGAAGGGGCAAAGAGGTGTTAAATTCCCCCACTTCACCCTGCTGCTTTTGATGGATTATGCCCCTTCTGTTCTTTGGTGTTTGAACAAGAGTATTGGGCTCTTCAGAAGCTATTTACATATATTGGCTTCTTTAGAAGCCAATCTTTAGCCTTTTCCCTGGGAATGCTTTTTTGCATGTGGTGAAAAAAATTGTTTCTCTTCCCCAAACAGCACTCATAGAATATGTTCATTTGCCTGGTCTTTGGAATTAGAGCGTGATGCTGTTTTACCATGAG